>NW_028253787.1:0-600000 GCF_964263255.1 Lissotriton vulgaris
CCACCGCATTGTTCCTATCTTTGTTCTTGGTTGGTCTCCTGTTCTAAAATGCGTTTCTTGAGTTCGCAGATGATACTGCCCACATATTTTAAGGCACATGGTCACTCAATGATTTAGACTGCATATTGGATTTTGCATGTGATCAGATTTCTTATTTGCCAAATTTTCTTGTTTGCCATCATGATCTCTTTTGTATGTTTTGCTATTTCACAAACTTTACAATTATGGCATTTAATGAATCCCTGTGTGTTTAGCCATGTTGTTTGTGGTGTTTTAAATCTGAAATGGCTGTGGGCTAACTGATCTTTTACATTTCTCGCTCTTCGGTACGTTATAACTGGATGGGGCCCCATTTTTTTCTCCTATTGTAGTATCTAATTGGACGATCTTCCAGTTCTTTTGTATTATTTTCGCTATTTCATTAGACTCTTGACTGTAGTCCAAAATGAGTCTTATTGGTTCTTCCTTGGGGGTCTCTCCCCTAGTTTTTGGTGCTAAACAATCTTCTTTGGTTGGCTCATTTGCTTTGTTCCAGCATCTGTTTATTATGCCTTTACTGTATTTCCTTGCCTGGAACCGTTTGATGGTCCCAGCGCTATGTTTCCGCCATTCTGGTTCCTCACTACAGATCCTCCGCAAGCGCAGGAATTCCCCATAAGGGATGCTCGATAGTAAAGATGGCTTATGAAAGCTAGTTGCCTCAAGGGTTGCATTGATGGATGTGGCTTTCCGATGTAAGGTTGTTTTCAAACCATTATCTTTTCCATAAATTTCCACGTCCAGGAAAATCACTTTCTCTTGACTTATTTCATAGGTAAACTTTAATCCTTGTGTGCTGTTATTTAGGATTTCAAAATATTCCTGGAACTCCTGATCGTTTCCCTTCCAAAGGATGAAGAGATCTATGAACCTCTTCCAGGTCACTATTAGTTTAGTAAATTTGTCATTTTTACTGTCCCATGCCACTTCATTCTCCCACCAGCCCATAGCCATGCACGCAAAACTAGGGCTGAAGGCAAACCCCATCGCTGCTCCGTTCCGTTGGCAATACAATTCCTCTCCAAAGAGAAATACATTGTTCGTTAGACAAAAAGCAATCCTGCTCATCAACATATCATTGTTGTTTTTGTAGTGAAGATTTCTCTCTTTTAGAAAATATTGGCATGCATTCAGACAGTGTTATCAATGTTGGAGAGTGCATGGAAGGGATTCGGACTCACTATAACTCGCGCGCCCGCAATCCACTGCTGATGATGTTGCAGATTACATCATTCATGACCTGGTCAGTGACATCACTGATGACATCACTGATATCTCAAATGACATCACTGATGACCTCATCCATGTGATAATCAAATACACCTCATCACACACTAGTATAATCTTTCATCACTCACTGTAAAATAGAAAGTGCCATATTTGAAACCATTGACACACCAATAGAAATTACTAAACACCCACTCAGTAATTCATACAACTATACACACATCTAATCACTTACCAATATATTCAGTGTTAAATGCAGTGAATGTTCAAATGAACACTATCAAATATACTTAAACTCCTATTTCAACATTACACACTAGCATACATTGTAATCACTTATAAAGACATCCTTCTGACTTATGCTAACATTTGATTATACTAACATTTACTCACCTACACACTTATACAAACACCACTACATCTATTTATATAGACAGTAACTCACACTTAGTGTGGTATAAAATCACTATTCCAATTATACAGTTATCAATACAGTGACTCATACAACCACTAAGTCTTATGCACACCTAATTAGATATTACTGTCATATACACTGCCTTTTCTTTCAAGTTTAATGTAGATGTACCATTCAGAGAAATATTTCATCACCACCACACCCATAAACCTATACACTCATTGAAACAACTGTTATATCATGTAGTCTTAACCTCATAGACCTACTGAATGAACTATTCACACATTTTATGGCAATCACACACCCCCCTACTAAACCACATAGACATTCATTTACCCATACAAGGACTCAGTTAAGAAACCAATAACAAATATAGTCTTTAACATAGCAATTAAGACAAAGCAACAAAGACTTTCACACAGTTTAGTAACTACACATTCTATATAGTGAGACTTCATAAATTAGTCAAGGAAACCATCAATGACACTGTTACTAAATCCATCATCCACACATTTATATTTTTATATATATATATATATATATATATATATATATATATATATATATATATATATATATATATATATATATATGCACTCATTCTTCAATGCAAAGTAGTGTATTTATATTACATATTTTAATATCAAAGTAAACATTCACCGGATGATATCATCAGTAATGTCATTTGAGATGTCATCAGTGATGTCACTGACCATGTCATGAATGATGTAATATGTGACATCATCAGCAGTGGATTGCGGGCGTGTGAGTTATAGTGAGTCCAACTAACTATAACGTTGGAATATATATATATATAATCTATATCCACCTCACGTTGGCGAAGAAGGTGAGATGGCCGCTGGCAGCGGCGGGACGGGATCGCCACTCCCCCATATTCCACAAACAGTCGTTCTCCTTTCTTTCTAAGAAACAATGTCCAGGCCACAGCTCGGTTCAGAAAAGTGTTTTATTCACAAATGCACTAGACGCGTTTCGGGAAACAAGTTCCCTTGTTCACGAGTGTTAGTGCAAAATGACATTACAGTTTAAATGCAAATCATGTGACTAGTGAATTTCGTGGACATAGAAAGCAGACTACCCAATCGGATAATATCTGGAGCTATGAAAACACACTTGCAGTGAATGGCAGCAGGTTAAAACAAAATTAATCGTACATAATTCCTAATGTAATTCAATATCGGGGGTAAACGTTAGCTCTTGATTATTTAGATGACATTCAAAAATTAAAATAAAATTAGAGTTGTGTTGCACCAAAGCGTAATTCGAACTCCCAACCTCAAGACACCCTGATGCTAGGTGCACTAACATGCCGTGTCACTTTCATCTCAGTCATTTACTCGCCCCAGTGGGCTGTCAGGCAGTTCGTTTGCGCAAAGCGCTGACCTGAACGATCAATGTTCGTACTCATTCTCAAGCCCCAGTGGGCGTGTGATCAAAATTATACCGTTGGGCAACGTATCCCCGAATTCTTATTCTTTGCTTAAGCAAACGGTGCTTGGTCCCAGGGCCGGTCAATCTGCCTTCCTTCAGGTACAACCCTTAAATTAGTCGGTCATACTATTAAATGCAATACTTGATACAAACTTAGCTCCAGCCTCTCTGCCTTTCATGTGCTGTCTCACACTCTCCCAAGTTAATTCAAGAGGTACCTGCAGTGAAAGAATAAATGAATAAACGTGAATATATTTACCACATTCTGCCGTGATTTGTGCACAGTCATACATTTAAAAGCAAGGTTTGCTTCGGCTGGCATACTTTTAAAGGCAATACAAACAATGTTCTATTTCCATTTCTTTTTCAGGCAACAAATACCTAAAGTTACATTTTAGTTTATCATCCAAGGTGTACCCCCAGTGCCTCATCACAGTTGTGGCCAAGAGGTTGCATGGTTTGGTACTTTATAATAAACCTTAATGCAAGGCGTCTCAGTTCTTGTAGTCTGTTACCACCTCTCTCTTATCGGAATCTGATCCAGTACTGTAAAGGATAACAGACTATTGTTACTCTGGTTGTGGGATATTATTTATCCAGGTTCTTTATAGCCCCGAGATGTTGTAGGACCCTCTCTTTTGCAGGTTTGATTGTGCTACCCACGTACAATTTATTACATGGGCATCTTAGTGCATAGACTGCAAACTCTGTATGGCAGGAGACATGTTTCAAGATCTTATGAGGGGCACAGTATTTAGACAGCTTAATTTATTTCGTGTTGTGGCTGTACTTGCAAGCCTTGCAACGGCCACAGACAAAAAATCCCTGAACAGGGTTGCTTCTTTTTCTGTTGGCAACCAATGTTTGACATACTGTGTCTTTTAACGACATGGGCCTTCTATAGGTTGTTTGTGGAAATTCAAGGATACTTGATTTCACGTCTTTGTCAGTTTGCAAAGCGTTACAGAATTTGTCGATGGCACCTCTAACAACTTTAGACTGTGAATTCTAGTCTGTGATGAACCTGACCGTTTCCTGACTCATCATTTTTTATGTCTTTCTGAGTTGACTCTTTGTTGTACACTTTTTTGACCGCTGCTGCAATACATTTCTTACTGTACCCTCCAGCTTTGAATCTTTCACACATGACCATTTGTTCTTGCTCAAAATCTACCAGTTTAGTACAGTTTCTCTTTGCTCTGAGGAGTTCTCCCAGTGGGATAGAGTTGATCAATTTCGGGGGTGACAGCTCTGAGCATGAAGGAGGCTATTTCCAGCCGTCTCTTTTCTGAACAGAGCTGTTGTGAGGCGATTGTCATCTATTCTGGCTTTGAGGTCTAAAAAGTCTATTGTGGTTTTGTCAATATGGCTCGTGAAGGTTAAGTTAAAATCATTAGCATTAAGAGTTTGAACAAACTCTGTGGCTTTTTCCTCACTGCCCTACCAGATGATAAAAATATCATCAATATACCGGAGCCAAGTACGGACTCCGGTCTGGTATTGATGAAGGTGTCGGACTACCTGCTCCTCCCACCAGCCCAAGTACAATCCGGCAAAGCTGGGAGCGAAGCAGGTACCCATCAAGAGTACCCAGCAGTTGGTGATATATACTGCCATTAAAAAGGAAATAATTCTGGGTGAGACATGTGTGAATCATATCCAGTAGCATTTCCGTATGGAACAGATAGGAGACTGATCTGCCACTCAAAAAGTGCCTACAAGCCCATATCCCCTGTTCATGCGGGATGTTGGTATAAAGGCTGTTCACATCAAGGGTCATGAGTAAACAGTGTGCGTTAAGTTCAATGTTTGCAATTTTTTCCAAAAAAACACCTGAGTCTTTAAGGTAAGCTGGAAGATTTTGCACTAAGGGCTGGAGAAAATAATGTACATACCTGGATGTATTCTCCAGGCAGCTGTTTCTAGAAGAAACAATGGGCCTACCCGGGGGGTTTGTAGGGTTTTTGTGCAGTTTGGGTAGCAGAGCGCCGGCAGTTTAGGGAACTTACATTTCAAAAAATTATACTCCTCATTCTCAATAAGTCCCCTATTTTTCCATTCCATCAATTGTTCTTGGTACCTACTATTTTCAGAATCATAGATTTTTCAAGTACTCCTCTCATATTTTTCCACATCATTGAGTTGTTTTAAACCTTCATCAATATACATTTCACGAGATAAGATAACAATATTTCCACCCTTGTCGGATTTCTTAATAACAATACTGGTATCATTGCTTAGATTGTCAATAGCTAGTCTTTGTGCTTGAGTGAGGTTATTTTTACCCCCCTCATTTTTCTTGGCAAGTTATTTGAATTCATTCACCACTCCTTTTTCGAAAACATCAATGGCATCATTGGTGATCATGGGTAAGAAAATGGATTTAGGTTTGAACCCACTATTACTGTTAAGGTCCAACCTGATGTTTTCGTTAATCAAGTTATGGGTGGGATTTTCAATTACTTCAGGGTCTCCCCTAAATCATGAAGCACTTGTAACATTTCTGCATCTCCTATCTCAAGTGTTCTTGGGGGTGGTGTGTTGCTGCCAGACTCTTGGTTCATTCTAGTAGCAAACCACTTTTTTAGTCTAAGTTTTCTAGTAAACTGAAAAAGATCTATTTTACTTTGGGTATAATTAAAATTAGCAGAGGGACAAAGATAACCCATAGGACAGTACCTCAATTTCATCTTCATTAAGGATCCTGTTGGATAGGTTGATTACTGTTTTCATATCTTTCATTTTAGTTTTCTCTAGCCCCTTGTCCTTGTTCCCACTGGGCTCGAAACGGCAGCTGTCATTGCGTTTTGCTTGTTTCCTCGTCCTCTGGTTCCTCTTCCTCGTCCTCTGGTTCCTCCTGTGTTTGTCCCGGTCTGGGCTTCTAATCTTCCTTTTGCCATTAAGGAACATTCTTTTAAAATGTTTCTTTTGGGGTCAGAAAACCCGCATTTATGTCTACTGCCTGGTTTTCTGTATCCTCTGCATCATCTGCTTCTACATTTTGCCCGATATTTGCCCCTTCTGTTGCCTCCGTTCCAGGTTTAGTTGGCCGACTTGCGGGAGTCTGGGTTGTTGTTTGAGCACGAAGATGGTCGTATTTTTTTGAAAAAGTGAGAACCTGCCCTCTCTCATAATCGACATGATCTCTGAGGAATTTCCCTTGTTTCTTTTCTTTTATCTCCTTTTCAATAATTGTCTTTAAATGTTCCATTAAATCATCGATCTCAGCTGCCAATTTAATAGTCCTTTTTGGCATATTTTACTAGTAGCCTCAGCATGACCGTTGAGCATTCATGGCTGTTTGTTGCCCATTCCTCTACCAAGTCGGGGTCCGGATCGTTAAAGGTGGGTGTGGTATAAATCCTCAGCTCTCTCGGGATTCTTCCCACCTCCATGTATTTAGCCAAGGTGGTTGCCTCCCACCATTTCGTCTGCTCAGATTTGAGCAATTTCCATAGTTTGTTCCAGCAATCCTGCTTGCCTTTTGCATCTCCACCACGTTGGATTACACCGGCCCAAACACTGCAGGAACGTAGTATGGCCCAATCCACTACCCTGACTCAAATGTCACTCATAAGATATATAATCATGAGACAACACCTGAGCCCAGGACAGGGGGTGGGAAAACAAAACCAGGGAAAGAGACGTCAGGAATGCGTCACCCCAAACTGGACAGCAGACCAAACACTTGCCGCCACCTCCACGCTTCTGTACCTAAGGAGTAATATACAAAATTACTTCTTGAGTCCCCAATTCCCACTAAACAGCCTCCCTCCTCAATCTATGACCACACTCTGCCATATAGAATACACAACCTCCTTACTTGTTGTCAAGACAGGATTGGCCTCCGGAAGTTCAGGTAGCAGGAAAAACAATTGTTTCCCCAAAAGCTGCTTCTTTGTCCAGGGGAATAATCCAATAAAGCACTCCTTTCCCAGGTATTATAAAACTGGTTTAGGGGGAAAAGCCATACAAAGGGCATAAAAAACCCCCTAAGGACAGTCTTTGTACTAAATATAGGGGTCAGGGACAAGTAGGACACAAACAAAACAAAAACACAGCGCCCGGCATGGATTCGAGCTCTTCTGTTTCTGCAGCGTGTCGGAAAGCGACCAAGCGGCCCACAACGCTGTGGACTGGTTACACAAGATGCTGAAGCCGAGCGCCCTACTCGGCAATAACGCAGCGTCTTCCGAGAGGATCCTGTTGTTTCTCCGGGGAAGTCCCAATGCGCCGCGTTTCTTCTCCAGGTAAGTGTCAGAGGGGGCTGAGGCCCCAGCAATCCCTCGTTAACCCACGAATAATCACCAAACCGAGCTCCAAAGACAGGGTCGAAAAACAGGACAAAAAGAAAAAAGGGGACAGGGATCCAATAGAGGGACAATGAAAACCGGAACCAAAAAAGGGGAAACTGGAAAGGGAACACGAGTCCGTGAACCCAACAAAGCGGGAGTCAAAGAACCTAGAACCTGGAACCCAATACACCAAGATACCAAGCACTGGTTCATGGGCTGGGCCAGTCTTAAGTCCCAGCAAGGCAGGTCATGTGATGGCAAAGCATGGCCATAGAAAGCGGACCGGACCTGATTCGTAACACACCACGTGCCATGCATGAAGTCGTGTTTGTGCTTGACCCTATTGCCTGGATGTCAAACATTTGCCTCGCAGCCTCATCCCTTTTAACATTTCTGTTAGAAGCCATCGTTGTGAATTCACGATGTTAAGTTTTATAAGCGCTGGAGTTGGTTTAAGCAGCGCCCACTTTTTTCTGAAAGTCCAGATGTGTAGCACTCTTCATGTACAAGCGACCAGACCTCCGCTTGCCTCTGCTGTATGTTAATGCTCCCTGGAAACCCCCGATTCCCACACCTAATGTGGATGAGTGTCCGCACGTAATATACTTAGCTTGTGTTCAGCTTTTGTCGCGTGTCCTCCCCACACGGTCGGCGAAGTTTGAAACAAATCTTCCTTTCGGGGTTGTTCCTATGGTATTCACTCCTCGTATTCAGGCAGCAGTGGCGGGCCAAAGCTTCAAATAACATCCACCTCACGTTGGCGAAGAATATATAATCTCCTTTGCCAAATCTCCCCAGCAGGGAGACAAATGGGACAAAATCGTATTTCCCTTCAAATATATACTTTTTATTTGTTGCAATCCTCAGATCATGGCAGGCAGGCACAGAACAACGTGTTTGAGGACAGCATGTCCCTTTCTCACGATCAATCTGGCTACAGGGCGAACCCTTGCATATAGGCTCTACATTCTTTTATCATTTCCTGTTTGTCAGTCCCGCCCTGAGCCTTCTGGATATTGTAGTCTTTTTTATGATTTTAAAAAATTTAAATCAAAATCAACCCACGAAATTAGTGTAGTAATAAACTAAACAGTTATCATATTATGTGCATAGTGCTTTTTGTGCACTTTTTTGGCAGTTCGTTTTCGCTGTAGTGGTGATGTGTACTTATTTATCAATAAAATTTAATTCAAAGTCCTTTTTATTCCACCCACTTTAGTTCTTAATCCTATGGTGGTGTTGCATATTTTAGCTGATCAATTATTTCCTTATTGATCCTTCTTTTGCAGCAAGGAGCACACTCCTCATTAGCAATTTTACCCGACCTTCTACCCTCCAGCGGGTCTTCCTCAAT
This sequence comes from Lissotriton vulgaris, assembly GCF_964263255.1. Taxonomy (NCBI): domain Eukaryota; kingdom Metazoa; phylum Chordata; class Amphibia; order Caudata; family Salamandridae; genus Lissotriton; species Lissotriton vulgaris. The sequence goes on from NW_028253787.1 coordinate 8,783, forward strand.
TCTTTATTTTCTGTGTGCTCCAATGTGTTCTTTTGTGGGCTATTCCAGTTTTTCATCTTCTTTGACACAGCCTTTACTGTTTGTAGGGCACATTAACTTTTTTCCTCTTTTTTCTTTTTTTTATCTTTCTTCATTTTTTCTGCAACTATAATCGCTATTTTTTATATGTTCATAGCACATAACTCACATGATTTACTGTCTCTTCTGTTACAAATGAATGTATAGTTCTTCTGATTGGTTCAAACCAAATGGGTGCAGAGTTCTTAATTGCATAATGTAGCATGATTCTCTTTGACGTAATTGTTTCTCTCGGAGTATGTATATATGTCTGTATGCATGTATGTATGTATATATATGTGTGTGTATATATATGTGCCGAGGAACTCATCCTGACTGCTGATTTCCTGTTTGGCCGGGCCCTGCTCCGCCAAGCAGGACTACAACCCCCAGCTGCCCCACCGAGGACGCTGCTATACCTGTAATCACCGTGCGCCAGGAGGCGCCTAAAGGTCAGCACGCAATCTCGTCCCGCGAGGACGGGCTAAGCCCGGGCAAAGGGGTGGCCGGACGAGACCGGGCTGGGCCACCCCCCTTGACCCTTGACTCACTTCATAAGGTACATTATCTTTGACTCTGTTTTGGCACTGGGAGGATACCACGACTACCACACTGTTGAAACACCTGTTAAGGACGATATAAATACTATATCACTGTGGACTGGTGGGAAGGGAAGGAAGTAACTGCCTTATTACTGTGATACTTATCAGATAGGACGTTAGGAGAAGGTCAGGGTCAGGCGATAGTGTATTCAAAATCTAACCATGTCTAAACCACCAAAAACGCGCTGGGCTACGAGTAAAGCACAACTTGCCGGTACACCAAATCAGGTTAATTTTGAGCCAAATGTTGTACTATCCCATAAAACTAAAAAACCTACCGCGATTGACCTGATGCTGAGGAAAGTCACCAGGGAGATTGAGCGCATGGAGAGGAGTCTGTCCTCTTCTCCAATTCCCATACTAGTCACCCCCACACAATCCAGGGATTTAAGTACGTCTGTAAATTCCAACACGGAGATAGTGAGCAACTCAATCGAGGATATCCCCTGTGCACAGCTGGTAGTACAGACTGGGGCAGACAATACCAGGGACAGTAATCCAATCACATGTAGTAGGCCTAAACAACGGGGGCGCAGGAAGGGCCAACCTAGGAAAAATAAATTAAACACAATGGTGTATCGATCTAAAAATAGCAAAGAGGTAATCCCTGTTGAAGTAGTGCCAGACCACTCAGGACCACCAGGATGGATGGACGATCTAAAAAAACATCTGGAAGCCTTCATCACTAGCAACTAAAACCGATTGTCAGTAGGATAGACAAAATAGCTAATGAATTGATTAAACAGGGAAAGACCAAGGACACGATAAGCAGTAATCTTACTCCATGCCCCAACCAAATTACCAACACAGTTATTGGCCAAATAGCGGATAAAAACAACTGTCAGTAATATGCAATGTACGATCGCACAGGTACACGACTCACCCAAAACCTCAGTATATCCAGAGAGAGGAAACGTCCAGAAGGAGGGAACTAAGAATACAGAAAGTCCAACAGCGAATATTTACACAAATGGGGCAAGAAGGGCATCGCACAACTCAAGGTCTAACTAGTTTACATCAAAACGACCATGCTTCGTACGAAAGACAGAAAACCCTCTACCACACATAAATCCGCCCCTGAAGCATGCCCCTACGCTATTGTGTTCGCAGGGGTTCCTGAACTCAGGGCTGCAGAAAAAGAATCACACTTAGAACTAAAAACCAAAATAATTAAATGGCTGAATATTCATAGGCCCTTGAATACCGGGAAAAGTGGTGAGATCTTCCATGTAAGACGAGCGAATTGGTTAGGCGGTAGAAAGAAAGACATCATAGGGGACTGTATTGTGGTGAATTTTAGAGACCCCAACCTGGTGGAATATATACTAGGAAACCCAAATAGAAACCAGACCAGTACCATTCGCACCCTACCATTGGGATTCTTTTACCCGAGGAGACGGAGCACTTATAATTCCACCTATCCCAAGTGGAATACAGGAAGGGCACCACCTAGACAATGGGACAGAATGCCCAATCACCCAGGTCAGTTTTTACCACCTCGAGATTATTGACAGTGGAGAAATAGATTCAGTCCCCTACAGTCCCTTGACGAAAACGACTGACTACCCCCTGTAGGGAATGGGCAAGAAAAGATGACTACAGGGGATGGATAGGAACGCATTAGGAAGGGGGCTGTGGAAAGCTTGGAAGAACCCCCAACACATAGTGGCGTGGGTGATAGCGGGGTAAAGTTGTATAAGATGGCTGAGCACAGATCCAATGATCAGGCTCTAAAGGGAGGAAAAGCTTCTAGGGCAGGGCTAGCTCTAATGTCCTGGAATATAGCGGGCCGGGGGGGGGGAACTTGATAACACGGACTGGAGGGAGTATATCTGTGGCTTCCATATAATAGCACTCCAGGAGACCTGGTCACTAGATTCTTCTCCCTTACCAGTTAGATGGTTATAAATGCTTTTTTGTGCCTGCACAGGAAGGAAGATCAGGCAGGGCAAAGGGATGGTTAGCCTTGTATGTTGACCTGGATCTAAAAGGCACATGGACACAACCTTCTTGGGCATCACACACTCTACAGGCAGTGGTATTCCAAGGACAGAGGTTCCTGATACTAAATTTTTACAACTCAGGGCCGATCGATGGGAATTACCTAGTTATTCAGGAATTAGAGAGCAGATTAAATGAAGAAATCGAGCAAAGGAAAGGGGGTGCAGAACCAATCATTCTGGTCATGGGCGACTTCAATTGTCACCTTTGCCCAAAACTTCTCCCCCTAAGCCCTGATTGGTCTTCTTGCCCAATAGAAAGTGGACCACATTTTGAGCACAATAAAGAGGGAAAACTGCTAATGAAGCTGCTTGATGATTATGCTCTTACACACACTATTGACCTGTTGGCCCCGAGAACAGAAGGCACTCTCACACCAACATTCAAGGGCAGAGGCTGTTCATCTATCATAGATTTCATTATAATATCCACTTTCGCTAAAGACCAGGTTAAAGAGGTGAGAATGGACTGGAGCCCTTTTAGTGACCATAATCCCCTAACTCTTGCAATTTTATATAATGGGCTCACAATAAGGAACGACCTCGCAGATACTGAGATGCGCCCAACGGACCAGGGGAGGCAATTTAAGATGGTCAAAGATCAATTCTCAAGAACTTTACAGAACCTTAATAGAAAGAGGAAAAGAACAAATGGATGCCTGTTTAGAACTTACAATAGAGGGCAGAGATGTGGTCTCAGCATTCGAGTCCTTAACCAAGGTGGTTGATGGACTACTAAAAACTAAACGTCCCATAAAGGATACAGTACTTCCACGATGGTTTGACTCGAATTGCTCGCGGGCACTGAGGGAGCTAAAACTCTGCCTTAAGACTCTCCCGAGAGACAAGCAGAAAGTTGCCCTGTGTAGGCGTAGTTACAAAACACCGGTCAAACAGAGAAAGATCACGCTGCAAAAGGAAGTCTGGGCTGACCTGAGGGAAGCAGGGGAAAACTGGGACTATACTCCATTTTGGAAAATCATCAACATGCCCGGTTTTCAAGACAGCAGTTCCCCGGTCATTAGCACTAACATACTCCCTGAGCAGTGTCACCCATTTTAAGAGCCTTTATAATCATCAGGGTGGCACAGTTAGGGTAGAGTCCTGGGAGGGGGCTCGCCCCACGGAATTAGAATTCTCTCTATAAGAAATCACCAGGGCCATTCAAGGTCTGACCTGAAACAAGGCACCAGGCCCGGACGGCAAGCCACCAGATCTTTATCTAAGTAACATTGAATTATGGGCGCCCATTATGACTAGGGTGTTAAATGCAGCGATAAAATCTGGGCTCCTGCGATCTTGGGCTACAGCATTGATGGTCCCTATCTATAAGAAAGGTAGTAAGGACAATCCGCAATGCTATAGACCAATATCGCTGATAGACGTGTCAGCTAAACTATTAGGTAGGGCAGTTTTAAACCGCCTTACCGCTTGGACAGAAGGGCACCACACCCTAGAAGATACCCAATACGGATTTAGATCGGGCAAATCAACCAGCGATCAATGTCTTAACCTCTACCTACTAGTTGCTAAATATACAAAAGTCAGCAACGGAACAGTGTATATGGGGTTTATGTACCTGGCCGTGGCCTTTGATAATGTAAATAGAAACAAACTCTGGGCCTTGATGTCTAAATTGGGAATTGACCCTGGACTTAAACATTTTAAAAGAATTACATTGGAACACCACTGCTAAGGTTCGCTATAGCGCGGGGGGTGAGTACCGATCCCTTCCCGTGCACTAGCGGAGTGAGGCAGGGGTGTATCCTGGCTCCCTTTTTATTCTCACTGTACATAAATGACCTAGAAAGTATACTGATTGCTCTGGAGACTGACTGCCCCAAAGTAGGATCGCACCATATAGCAGTACTGCTGTACGCGGATGATGCGGTCCTGCTTGCACGAACAGCATTGAGTCTGCAACATCTTGTGGATGGATTTGGGAAGTTCATGGAAAACTTAGATCTTTCCGTGAACCTGAGCAAATCCTTTGCAATGGTGGCAGGAAAAAAAAACCCTAAGAAATATGTATTCAAAATAGGGGCCCATGTTCTAGAAACCGTTACCACCTTTTCATATTTGGGTCTTTTATTTGACGGGGAGATCAGATTTGACTCCTTGCTTGAGGAAAGGTGTAGGAAATTGGTCTCAGCAAACGGTGCTATAATAAACTTTGCCCGTAGGCTGGGCCGCTGGTCACCAGAGCAAATAATGACTTTGTATAGAGCGGTAAGTACCGCCAAGGCCACATATGGGGCAGAGGTCTGGGGCTTTAGGGATGTAAAACACTTACAAGTAGAGGAAGATAGGTTCCTACGTAAGGTTCTGAAGACACCACAGAGTATCCCAGCAGCAATTGTACATACTGAGCTTGGGATCCCATATATCACCGACCAGATAAAGGTGATACCTATCCTGACTTGGCTGCGAATCTGGGTAAACCCGGAAGCGGAGCTAAGCAGGCAAATACTGCCTACAGAAAGATAAGTGCCTTCAAATCCCATGGCTAAATTATGTTAGATACATTAGGGAGTATAGATTACCAGATACTGTTCAGGGATCCGACCTTGATTGACACTTCTTGTAAATATCGGACCCAAAAGCTGTTATTAGCATAATATGAACTGGGCAGACAATATCCTGATTCCCTAAAAACCTCTGTAGTTGCACATCGCTCAGTAAGCAACGGGGAGGGTATGGAACCATATTTATTCTTAATGTATAATCAGCAAGACAGATTTTTAATGTGTCGTTTTAGGCTCAATCTGTTACTTAATATCTTAGCTTATCCATCTGGTTTTACTTTAACAATTGAGCAGAAGGGTGCCTGTGGCTGCGACAATAGGTCTCCGCAGGACACCCTTCATTTTGTACTTTTATGTTCTTTTTATCGAACCCCTCGCCGCAGATTTCTTGTAGATATTTTAAAAGGGCTTCTGACATGCGCACCTTATGCTCTATTATGAGTTTTCTAAAAGTTGCTGTTAACTTAAGAAATAAGAGAGGCTGACTTAGGATGCACACAATTTTATATGTGTTTAAACAGTATTATTTCTGGTTTTTTAATATTCTATGGTTTAGAAATGTTACTGATGATTTTGTATAATAAATTTTTATTATTTTAATCATCAAAATAAAGTTTACTGAACTGACTCCCTGGTTCGTTCTTTAACTTTTACTAGAGCATTAGTTAAAGTGGTTTCTTTGTACGCTCTTGCTTTTAAACGCCCCACCACTCCACACCACCCTGGGTTAGACAATGGCGATATGCAAATCAGCTCTGACCCTGTGCCCCATGGGAACAGTCCAGTCCGAACTACAAAAGCCATGTCCTTCCCAGAACGGAATCAAGCATCCGAGGACCGGACCCACCACCACCACCACCACCACCCTCCCTATGGTCATGTGGGCCTGTTGGGAGTTGTAGTTCCGTCCCCTCACACACCACCACCACCCTCCCTATGGACATGTGGGCCTGTTGGGGGTTGTAGTTCCGTCCCCTCACACACCCCACCCACCACCACCACCCTCCCTATGGACATGGGGGCCTGTAGGAGTGGTTTAGACGTTGGTGAGTATGTGGACTGCATGCATGGGTTGGGGTCTGGGAGATGTGTCTTCAGAGTTGTGTGAGGCACACCGTGTTGTTGTGCTTGTGGTGCTTGGTTGGTACTTACCAGCCTCTTCTCCCTCCTCAAGTCCATCAAGGCTCTCAGGGTGCAGGATGGTCAGCACCTTCTCCTCCCACTCGGTGTACGGTAAGGGCTCCGGGGGGGTTCCACCGCCTGTGTGATTGGCCCGGAGATAGTTCTTGGCTCTGATGGATTTCACTCGGGTCTTGAGGTCATGCCACCGCCTCTGAATTTCCTGCTTCGTCCTCGGGACGGTCCCGGAGGCATTGACCCTGGTGACGATCCGGTCCCACATGCTGTTTTTCCTAGCTATGCTGGTCTGCTGCACTAGGGCCCCAAATAAGTGGGGTTCGACACGAATTGTCTCATCGACCATAACCTTTAACTCGGTGTCAGTGAATTTAGGGTTTTTTTGGGTGCCATGGTGCTCGGGTGTGTGTCTGTGTGAATTGGGAGGTGCTGGTGTGTGGTGTTTAGGGATGGTGTGGTGGGTCTTTGTGTAGAGGGTGTGTTTGGGTGTGGGTTATGTGTATGATATCTGTTTTATGCTGTTGGCTAGGTGGTGTCTCCTGCTAGCAGCTATGCTGTGATGCAGAGGATTTCTGGAGTGGGTGGGAGTTAATTTATAGTCTGTGTGTTGGCCCTGTGTGAATGGTTATTGGCAGTCAGGTGATAGGTGGGTGTGTTGCCAGGTGTGGTTTATGCGGATCTTGGGGGTGGGTCATTGTGTCTTGTGTTTGGTTTAGATGTGTCAGGTGGGTGGTCGTTCATTTTCCTGTGTTTGGTGATACATTCTGTTGCAATGTATGGCATTTGTTTGACTGTAGGGATGTTGTTCGTGTTGGACTTCCGCTGTGGTGCACGGTTTCTCGTAGCATTGGTACCGCCGCGGACGCGGATCGCGGTGGCTTCCGGGGTACTTGAGGAGTTATCCTAATTGCGGACACGGACACTACGCAGGTATCGCGGGGGAGGTTGTTGTTTTCCTGGTCATGTGCGTACGCGGCGGTCGGTGTTCTTTGGGTTCCGTCCGCCTGCCGCGGCCTCAGGTGTACTTCGACCGCCGCGGACGGAGATTGGTGTGCTCCGTCCGCCGCGATCGGCGTTTCTATCAAATTTGATCCTAATCGCTGTTGCGGTTTTTCCGCGGACAGGTCCGGAGTATCTTGCCACCTTCCTTGGCGTACGGAACATGTTTCCGTCCGCGATCCTAATCGACCCCTTAGTTTGGTTCTATTTCCCTTGGTGGACCTTCTTGTGGATTAACAGCCCCTTACTTATTGCCTCAGTCAAATACTTGCTTGGTCATGTAAACACACATCTGTGTGAATTAAGTGAATTTATTTACAATACAAGGAGGAGACTGGACCAGTGCTGGCCCATCTGACGCAAGATTTGATGGATGTGGATTGGCAGACAGTCCATTGTGAGTGTGGGAGCCAAGGGAAGAGGTGGAGTTTGCTGTGCCATTGTCGAGGAAACGTTGATTTGCTGCAATTCAATGCATGGGTCCCAGTTGAGCGTTTGTGGACGTTGCAAGATAGTGGAAGGAGGTCAGTGGAATGAGGTTAAGAAGAATACTAAGGTGAGACAGGCCTTTGTACGTCACTGTCTGCTGTGCTTGTGCCTTACCATTGTGGCACTTTAATCCTCAACTTTGTCCTCTGATGTGTAATGTCTCCTCACATGTGGCTGGTGGTATGGTGTGACAGCATTGTGAGGCACAGACACATTAGGGGGGTGGAGCTGAGGATGTGAATGCGCCAGCAGCAACTGTTGGGGTAGGACTGTGGATAGGCGCAGATGTGCTGTTTGTGAATGGTGATATGTCCCTATGCCAGCATGCACAGGGGTATCTAGGACTTGTTGGACAGTACATGTGGGTATGCAATAAAATTACTTACATAGAACATGGGTGCCACTGTGCCCATCCACCCCCTTCCCCCCCCCCGTCCCTGGTTGATGCTCACCCTGGTGTTGTGGGCGTTCACATTCAGTACTATCCTGGCCTGCGACTCCAACAACAGTCTCCTCGCTGAGGGGGTGGGTCACATGCTCCTCCAGCTCATCCAGCTCCTGCTGTGGAGCTGGTCCGCTGCCTCCAGTCTCCCTCCCGGCCTTAAGGTTGGTTCCCAGTTTCTTCTTGGTCCTACTCTTAGTATTGGGCCTCTGTTTCAGTCACTCATCCACTGTCCTCCTCCTCCTCTTTCCCACTGCTTTGACTTTGGACACAATGTCCTGCCATATCTCCTTTTTCCTTGCCAAGGTGATGGTGGAACTCACGAAGAGTTCCTGTTGGTGTTGCGTCACTTCTTCAACCAGGACCTGATTCTCTATTGGACTGAACTTGGGGTTCCTCTTCCTTGTGGCCTTTCCTTGTGTCTCCGCCTTGCCCTCCTGGGTGGTGTTGTGATTGTTTTTGGCCTCTGCACTTGTCCCAGGTTGGTCTCCATCTTCTACTGTCTTCTCCTTGATTATTTTTGATTTTTCCTGCTTAGCGGGCGTTTGCTGTTGCTTTTTTCAGGCTGGACGCACTAGATGCAAGCCTGGGGCCTATTGGCGGGCAATTTTTATCGCTGACTGGCCCGTAGTAATTTTTTTTTCACGTTAGCGTGCACTTGTATATCACCGTCACGCTAAATCTATCGCCGCCCCTTTTCGCCTGGGAAGTAAACTATCGCCGGCTAGCGAGAGGTTAGCTAGACTGGGGGCAAATCCAGCCCCCATAGCTACACCTTGCATTGTAGGTAGTGGGTGTTTTGAAAGACAAAATTCTTTTTCATTGATATTTTTAGTAACTCTACCAAAAATTCAGTTGGAATCCAAACTGGTGCAGGTCGTTTCTCCAGTGTCCTCCATATTACATCAATGGCGTGCTCCTGAGGAATGCTCATGTCTAGGGAGGAGACGTCTAGTGTAACTAGAAACGTCTGCTTTTTAAATGGTTGGTTTTCCATCAGTTGTATAGTGTGCATCGTATCTCTTAAATAGGATTGTGTCTCTACCACAAAAGGCTGTAGAAAACTGTCCAGAAATTGATTCAGGGGCTCCAGGATTGATTCACATCCTGATACAATCGGGCGGCCCGGTGGATTTCGTAGGTCTTTATGTATTTTTGGTAGTGTGTAGATGGTGGGTATTTTTGGTTCACTCTTGTTCAAAAAGTTGTATTCATGCTGTGACAGCCTTTTGTCAGACCCCTATGTGAGAGATTGAACGAGTGCAGAGATTTCTTCAGTTGGATTCTTATCTGTTCGTAGCTGTCCGTGCAGCTCAGTTGGTTATTGATTTCTGTGATGTAGTCCTGGGTGTTTTGAATGACCACAGCTCCGCCTTTGCCAGCTGATTTCACAACGATTGAGTTACTACTTAGCGAGTGCAGGGCCTGTTTTTCATCCTTGGTAATGTTGTACTTGATTAATTTTTTGGTAAGGAGATCCAATACTACTTCCATCACAATGTTCTCATAAGCGAGGATCTTTTTACTCAAGTAAGCTGCAGGAAGAAAGGTTGAGGAAGGCCTAAATTCGGTAGCAGCTGACCGCTTCCTCCAGTGTTCATACTTCATAAAGTGATATTTTAGTCATATTTTCCGGAAGAATTGTTGCAGTTCCAGCTTGATGTTGAAATTGTTGGGTGGGGTCGTGGGAATGAATGAAAGACCTTTGGACAACACATCCTGTTCGCTTTGTTAGTATGTAGTCTGAAATATTGATGATGGGGTCTTTTGAAGTTAAGTCAATCCTTGTGTCCTGGGCCACCATTGTTTTCTGTCCAGGCTTGTCCAAGTTGAATGTCAATTCTTCTTCTAGAGCAATTTCTTCATCTATATCTGGAGGGTTAGCCGAGTCTTTATCAAAAAGGGTTGCCGGTTCTTCTCCTGGGCAATCTATGCGAGCTGTGGATTCTCCTTTGCTGGCAAGATCTTCATCTATTTCCAGTAGGTTTTCCAAATCCTCACCCAGAGTTGGTCTTGGCTCTCCTTCTGAGGCAACTTCTTGTATCGATGTCCGGTATTACCACGTGTAAGTCTGTCTTCTTGTATTGATCTCTCCATGACTGTAGTTTCCCTAGAACCCCACTCTCGTGTTCTCTCGTGATCTGTTTTTTCCACGGTTCCATCTTGCTGGTCTGTCCCAGTTTGTGTCCCTGTTCATGCATATCTGCTCCCCTAAAAAAGGAGCACTGTGTTATTGGTCTTGGTAATTTTGGGGCATATTAGCAAGGGCGGTATCGCCGCTCCTTGACAAACAGGAACTTAGCAACATCGCTAACATGAGATGGGATGAACGGTTGCTCAAGTACAATCCATCTCAGGTCTTCCACCTTATGTTTCAAACTAAGGAAGTGGTTTGTCAAACATGTGGACTGCTTGTTGCACCTAATGGTGTTCTTGTGCTCATTAATGCATAGTTTGACCTTACGTCTTTTCATGCCAATATACCTCAGAGCATGGGCATGTGATCATATAGATTACTCTTTCGATGTTGCAGTTCGTGTGTTTCTTCAAAATTCAAGGTCTATCAGTTCCAATGTCTACAATTTTTGTTTTCTGAGTTTGGGGGCATGCCGTGCAAGTTCCACAGAGAAAATGTCCTTGCACCGCTGGGAGATGCCAGGGCGTGCCCACCGGATCTGTAGCTGTATCTTTTGGTCTTGTGTGGACCAAAATATCACGCAAACTAGCACCTCTCTTAAATGAAAAAAAGGGTGGCAGGGATAGTCTCGTTTGCGCAGACATTGGAAGATTCTAAATGTGACAAAGACCTCCTGTACTTGATTTGATAGTACACTGAATATGTTAACAAAAGTTAATCTCCCCAGTGGAGCTTTTACTGTTGGTATTTCTAAAAGAGAATTCCGGTCGTTATTTAAAGCTCTTTTTAATGCTCATCGCACCAGTTGTTTAGGATAGTCGCGGTTCCTCAGTTGTGTAGACAGAGCCTTTGCATGACGTTCAAACTCTGATTTGTCGGAACAGTTCCTACGTATCCGCAGGAACTGGCCTACTGGTAGATTTTCACCGAGAGCCTTCGGATGATGACTCTCAAAGGTCAATAAAGAGTTTTTGGCCATAGACTTCCTGTACAGTTCACTACCAAGTTTGCCCTGTGATGGAAAGATCAGGATGTCAAGAAAAGGCAGGTTCTCCTTACTGTATTCCACAGTGAATTTCAAGAAAGTTTTTACTGTTAAGCCAGGCATGAAACTCCAGAATTGTGACAGCTGCCCCTCGCCAGATGACAAAACTATCGTAATATCTTTTCCACAGCAAAATCAGATGCTGGAATGGATTGCTGTGGTCAAGAACACATTCTTGTTCAAACAAATGAACATAAAGATTGGCCAGGCTGGGCTCAAAAATGCTGCCCATTGATGTTCCAGAGATTTGTAAAAAAAAATAGTCTCCTCGAATCTGAAAAAAGTTCTGTCATTGCCAATCTCACACTCCATTATGATACTATCAAGATCCTGGGCATCCAAGCGGCCTCTAATTGCCTCAAGAGTTTCTTCTTGTGGGATGCAGGTATATAAGGTTTCAACATCAAAACTGACCAGAAAGTCCGTTTCGATGTCGAATTCGATGTCCGTTAGTAATCTCAGGACATCTTTAGTGTCCTGGAGGTAGGTGGGCATCTTTTACCAATGGCCTCAAAAAGTGGTCAACGAAAGTTGACAACGGTTCCAACAGGGAGTCGATTCCTGAAATTATAGGGCGACCCGGAGGGGGCTTTTGAGTCTTATGAATTTTGGGTAAAACGTAGAAGTATGGCATAACTGGATGGCTGGTGATTAAAAACCTGGCCTCCTGTGTGGTGATCCAGCCTTCTGTTTTAGCTTCTACGAGATGCCCTATTTCAGTGGTTAATCTAGGTGTCGGATCTAGAATCAACGGTCGATGGGCTGTCTGAGGCATTCTGTACGGTAAGTGTCGGTATATGGCTATGGATGATACCTGTTACTCAGCAGGATGTATAGTGTCCAGAAACCTTAGATGTCAGCACAGTTAACTTCCATGGCTGACACAAGGATTGCTCACGGCCTAGTCTAGTGACATCTATTTCATGACGCACAACATCTAAAGTGTGATGCACAGAGTTAAACTGCACATTGTTGTACATTTGAAGACACATTTTCCTTGATACAGAGGCATACCTGACAACCCGCTGACGACTTCGAGGGCAGAACCAGCCACACAGCTCGCCGCACCCGCTCCGCGGGTGCCGCTTCGCACAGGAGTGCGTTATCCTGTAACTACCGGCACCTGATCACCTAAGGCGGAGGTAAGCGCGAGAGGCTAGGCGGGGCTGCGAGTGTGCAGGGACTCCAACAACCAGGAGTCCCTGCGAGACCACGGACATACCATCCGGTCCGCTCTCCCCGCCGGCCCGCCCCCCCGACCCGCCTGTGGCAGTAAAAGGCGTCTCCTCTCACCACCAGTTGGGACACATTTTCCTTGATACAGAGGCATACCTGACAACCCGCTGAGGACTTCGAGGGCAGAACCGCCACACAGCTCGCCGCACCCGCTCCGCGGGTGCCGCTTCGCACAGGAGTGGGTTATCCTGTAACTACCGGCACCTGATCACCTAAGGCGGAGGTAAGGGCGAGAGGCTAGGAGGGGCTGCGAGTGTGCAGGGACTCCAACAACCAGGAGTCCCTGCGAGACCACGGACATACCATCCTGTCCGCTCTCCCCGCCAGCCCGCCCCCCGCCCGCCTGTGGCAGTAAAATGCGTCTCCTCTCACCGCCAGTTGGGACACATTTTCCTTGATACAGAGGCATACCTGACAACCCGTTGAGGACTTCGAGGGCAGAACCGGCCACACAGCTCGCCGCACCCGCTCCGCGGGTGCCGCTTCGCACAGGAGTGCGTTATCCTGTAACTACCGGCACCTGATCACCTAAGGCGGAGGTAAGGGCGAGAGGCTAGGCGGGGCTGCGAGTGTGCAGGGACTCCAACAACCAGGAGTCCCTGCGAGACCACGGACATACCATCCGGTCCGCTCTCCCCGCCGGCCCGCCCCCCGCCCATCACGCCCACTATATCATAGCACTACACTCCCGCAGCGCGGGACGCAGCACGGGGCGAAGAGCGGGCTAAGAGCGGGCCGTTTAAGGCCATTCGAGGTCAGAGAGGACTGGACTGGCCCACCCTCTTTCGCTCGATATTCCTCAAATCCACTTTAACAACCATGAGGCAAAGATCTATCTTCGTCCCCGCGCACCAAGCGCTATGAATACAAGGGTAACCCGTAGTAAGACCTCTAAAGGTGGGTCACAAATTAGTGGCCCCATGGATGACTTCATTACCCGCACCAACATAGCCATTGACGAAGAGATATCTAAACTCCAAGCCCGGGTCTCGTTAGAATTCGATGCTGCCAGAAGAGTGTCCCAAGTTATTGCACTTTCCAAAAAATCTTCTTTAGGCCACATAGCTACTTCAGTTACCCCTGAACGACCTGTCCGCCCTCATTGTATAGTCACTCAGGTCGATGTTCACCACTCCCCGATCCCTGCTACTTTCCAACCGACCCTAGAAAACAAAGACGAGGGAACCCCACCCACACCACTCAGTGTGTACAACTCAGTCCCTATTGTACCCCCTCAGACGAATTTGTTTAACATCAATACTAGTGGCAAGCAACCCAAGAGAAAACGCCATTCTCGCTCTGCCTATTTTCGCAAAAAAGCAAAAATTGCTGTTCCCAAAGACCTGTCCACGACTAATGCCACAACAACCAATGCTGGCGCAGAGCGTACTCTTAGCACACAACCACCTAGTGAGGGACAGAGAAAGGGTTCATCTGTTCCCCCTATTAATACCCCAGTGGATGAGGACCCAGAGGTAGATGGGCTTGGCAAAAATAACCAAGAATTTATAGAGGTGGTTTGGGAGACACTTAAAAAACTTCTATCACCCTTAGACCTCAGACTATCAAGGATAGAAAATAATCTGCTTGAAATGGAGAAGAGCATCATTGCTCTGGCCACTCTTGGGTTGAAAAGTCTTGAAAATCAGGGTATTATAGTAGCTGATCCAATGCCACAAGCTCCCGCATCCCAAACTAACCAACCCCCCCCCTCAGTATCACCCACTACAAAGCCTGTCCCTAAACCTAGGACTGTCACGGTGGAGCAAGCTCGCGCCAAACCAAAGGCCCCCCCGCGGGGCTCCACGCAAAACCCAGGACACTCTAAATCTGAAATGCCCCATAGACCCATTTCCAGCGAAACCCAGGGCCCCCCAGCTAAAGATAACTTTAGAGGGGGTTATATTGACCTCCCCCCAGAGGCCAATGACTATGTGGTTGTGCTGACGGGTGTTCCTACGATCGGTAATGGCCAATTTGAGAATCATTGGTCGCTGAAAAACAAAATAATGCATTGGTTAAACGTAAACAGACCAATCCCTAATGGCAGAAGAAGTCGCGTACTGATGGTTCGTAGAACTCCTTGGGTAGGTCCAACGAAGAAATCCAGTCCCGGGGATTGCATAGTGGTGACCTTCGAGGACCCACACACGGCGCACCACATTTGCTCTTGGCCCGGTAATGATGACTCTGCAGTTATACCTCGACCACTGTCCTTCTTCTACCCTCCCCGACCAAGACGCAACCAGGTGGATAATTGGACATTGGTCCAACACCATCCATGGTTGAATAATTCCCGGAGCCATAAGGAAACCCTCCTACACTGGAATGGCCTCTCTACCTACAACAGATTTGGTAGCTTAGAGGAGGTGGATTGACTCCCTGCGCAACCGGCCAAACAACCCCGAAGGGTTATAATGACATCGCCGGGGCATCGTCACAACGTATGTCCTGCCTTTGAACTTGCAACAAGCCGAGTAGGACGATTAACCAGCCCATTGCCTGATGGGGAGTCATCTATATCCAATGCAACAGAAAATTCTGTCAAGGAAGATTGGACACACTTACCCTGTATGACCCCTCCTTTACCTACCTTTACCGAATTATCAGGGTCTACCTGTTCTGGCCCCCATGCGACCTCTAATCACCAGCAAACTGAGCTACCTGCGAGGTCTTCTAACCCTGTGGCCACGACAGATTCTCCCTTGCTTACTGTCTCTCCCAATGTTCCTCCAACCGGTGATCTTGTCCTAAAAATCCTATGTTGGAATACGGCTGGGCTTGGTCGTAACTTTGACATCCCCGAATGGAATGATTTTCTGGAACCTTATCACATTTGTCTTTTCCAGGAAACCTGGTGTCTGGAACCGAGACACAGAGTGGGGTTTTCTACCTTCTTCATCCCCGCCGTCCAGCAGCAAGGATCTAAAGGCCGCCCTTCTGGCGGCCTTATCATATGGGTCAGTATTGCACTAGGCTTCAGTGTAAAAGAAAGGACTACCCAGTCACCAGATCTTCAGTGGTTAACAATAAACCACAAAGGGGGAAGAAACATGGAAGTATTCAACATTTACCTAAGGGGTGCTAAAGGCGGTGTATCTCATCTACCCTCCACAGGCTTAAGCCGCAATCTAGCTGCCTGCAGTGCTGACTCCTATGTACTTCTTGCAGGCGACTTCAATTGCTGTTTCGAGCCACTGGCTAGAGAAGAAATTTTGGACACCTTTGAGGAGGACACCCAGAGAGGTATCCCGATTCTGAACCTTGACCCGATCCCTAAATGGTCACAAAACTCAATAGAGATCAATGCTCTTTGTATGGAGCACAATTTGAGATCAACAAACGGCCGATCCAAATCCGACTGTACGGGTGCTCACACATACAACAGACCAGGTCATTCCTCTAGAATCGACTTTATAATGCTCAACTACAACCTCTGGTCATACCACCAAGACATGGAGGTTATAGTATCGGGTGACAGTGATCATAACCCCCTTTCGCTAACCATTACCCCTCCTTGGCAGGTTGGAAGTCATAGTACATCTGATCACAAGTGGAAATCTTCCCATGAATTAGCCCCCACAAACTGTAGTAGGCGCCTGAAGTGGGCCAAAGTCTCAGCAGACGAAATAAGGATGGCCCAAGCCGGGACTATTTTGACAGGAGTGGAGCCTCGGATGGACACCTCAAGTCCCACTGGTAAAATGGTTCTACCCCTATTCACCGAGACTATAGTGGCACTGAGTGACTTGTTTATTGTCCCCCAACCGACTCGCAGGGGTCCTTCGAAAAATCTCCCCAAACAAACAGATAAGTGGTACACTGCCAAATGTCGTGTAGCTAAGAGGGAACTTGTTGCCACATTAAAGTCTAAAGACACAGCTAACATTAGGGCCGCGAGAAAATTATATAAAAAACCATATCTGAAGTCAAGCAGGACTATGATTCTAATTTTTGGGGAGACCTAGTAGAGGCAAGCAATAGGAAGGATGCTAAGAGGTTTTGGGACCTACTAAGAGCTAGGGAAAAGCCCATTGACCAGCAGTTAACTTGCAATATCCCTGGGGATGTATGGTTTGCCCACTTTTTGAAATTGTACTCCGCTCCTCCAGGTGCGTCTCAGCTAGCTTGCCCATCTTTGGGTTCACTGCCTAATCCTATAATTGACCTCCCATGTTATGATTGTCTATTCACCAGCCTGGAAGTAGAGAGAGCAATTCGGTGTATAGTTCCAAATAAAGTGGCAGGTCCCGATGGTATTCCAGGAGACCTAATCAAGAATTACCCTCCTTTTTGGAGTAGGCTAATTGCCTCTCTTCTGAACGAGGTATTGTTGGGTGGGGTTTTTCCTGATTCATGGAGGGGCGCTGAAGTTGTACCTATTTTTAAAAAAGGCTCTAGGGACGACCCAGCGAATTATCGACCCATTAGTTTATTGGATTCATCCCAAAAGGTAGCAGGAAAGGTGGTACTGGGCAGGATTATTCAGTGGGCCGATGAAAATCGGATTCTGTCAAATCTCCAAGCAGGCTTCAGAACAGGAACAGGCACAATCGAGCAGACGTTCCGCCTTCTAATGATCTATTGGAAAGTGGTGGTGCTGGGAGGGGGCAGTTTGTACTTAGTCTTTATTGACTTGCGGACGGCCTTCGACCTGGTACCACGAACACTACTATGGAACGTCCTCGATGGGCTAGGCCTCCCCCCTTATTTGTTGTCCTTGCTTGTAAAATTCCATGACGGCAATTTTGCCCAGATTAGATGGGGTGCACAGGGAGAGAACACCTCGTATCCCTGTGGACAGGGGCGTCCGCCAAGGGTGTGTGCTTGCCCCCACTCTGTTTTCTCTCTATATTAACGGAGTGGTGGAGCACCTTCTTCAGCAGTCATCAGATGAACCCACCCTGGCTGGAAGGAAAATTCCAACGCTCCTGTTCGCGGACGATACCCTCCTAATTTCGAAATCACCCATGGGCATCCAATCGTTGCTCTCCAGCTTCAAGGCATTCTGCGATGCAAGGGGCTTGGCTATAAACATAGGCAAAACTAAGTTCTTAGTCCTTAACCCGCCCAAAAAATCTGTCTTTCCACCGGTCCTAGATTCTGTTCCACTTGATCGAGTCAAAGAATTTGACTACCTGGGTATACGTATCAGTGATACCATGAGTTGGAAGGCACATCACCAAAAGGTGTTTCTGACTCACAAGAGGGTGGCAGTGCACTGCTCAAGGAACAGCGCGCTTCATCCCTAAAACCAATCGGGGCTCCCTTAGATATTTATAGGGCAAGGGTTGTGAGCGCGGCACTATACGGTGCCGAACTGTGGGGCACTCATAGAGTTGATACTCTGACTCATCTTGAGAACAACTTCCACAAAGACCTTATGGGTTTGCCCCACAGTACACCAACAATTCCATTGCTTCTAGATGCAGGTACCCGGCCAATATGCGATCAAGCAAAATTACGCCCACTCCTCTTATGGTCCAGAATCTGGAATGTGCAAGAACTTAGCAGTTATGCAGAAGCCTTAAGTGACATTATGTCCCTACCGGGCTCCCACAAGATCATTTGGCTCAGGGAGGTCAAAAAGCTGCTTTATAAATTAGGATTAGGAGAGGCTTGGGTTAACAAATCTGCACCTTCAAAACAACAGTTAAAGAAGGCCTATTGGTCATGGGCAGACAACGAGAGGGTTTGTAGCACAAATCATTGTAAATCCGTAGCCCTGTTTTTGCTAATCAAAGAGACCCCGTATAGGGAACCCTATTTAGACATTATCCAGAGCTCATGGGACAGATCATTGTACATTAAGTTTAGGGTGGGGGTGCTTCCATTGTGCGAGTTTACTTCTACCTGGAAACCGCCCGCCCAAACCGTACCTTACTGCCCCTTCTGTGATTTAAGGGTAGAGTCTGTGTCCCACCTGTTGTTCGAGTGTAGTGTCTACGCAGCCCCTAGACGGAGGTGGTTGAAGCCCCTCTGCAGGAGTTTGGGAACTCGTTCTCATCTTGAAGCCTTACGTATATTACATACAGATGCTAGACCCTTCTTTGCCTCCTGCATGGCTAAATTTCTAGGCTGGGCCTGGCGTTTAAGAACTGCAAAAAAGCTACTAATTCAGTGAATGAGTCGCCCTGCTCAATATGCTGCATTGTTTATAAAATGTTATATCTTGATGATTGTTGATAAAATTGATTTTAAGATGTAACAAGTGCTTTTATGATGTTTTTATCGAATAAAGCTATTACTACTACTACTACTACATTTGAAGATCAACGTAGGCACATAGCATTGTGAGTCTGTCAGAGTTGCTACAGTTATCCATCATGGAGATGTATGTATTCCCTGGCTACCACATACGGCGTGAGATAACTGCACATCTGATGCTTCAGGCTCGGAGTCAATCTCCATTGCACATACCTTGGCACACTTGATGCGTGGTGCCAGTGTATCAGCTTGGTTATCCTTCCATGTTCCTGTGCATGGATTACCAATCTCGTCCACATGCTTGATGTAGGTCAAATGTGTGTCTCTTGTTAACGGCACAGGTCACAGCAGTGTTTGTGAATTACATGAGTAATGTGGTACTGACTCATGACTTTGGAATTGAGGTCATTCATAGATGCCATTTTTGATTAGCCCTGGTAGGTAGACTGACAAAACTTGTGCGATCTTCCTTTTGTGACACCCTTAATCAGTTAAGTGATGCTTTAGTCACTGATTGTTTTCTTGCAGGCACACTGTTCTGCATCAGCAAGGTGGTGACTTGTTGCATTGCTCCCTGTACCAACAGTGGCATAGCCACTCATCCCGGCTGTTTTTTTTGGCATTAGCTCATAGTGATGACACACTTGACATGTTGCAACAGGTTCACACTAGATGTTAAATGCAGTACTACAGACATCATTGCTCACATAGACCAATATGCAGACCTTGTGCACAGCATGAGAGGGCTCTCCATTTATTTGGCATGGTTTGTGCACAGGTAGGGACAGTATGATGGTTAGCAAATGTGCTACAGTCAATATTGTGGAGTCAAATGTCGTGTGGCAGACTTTGTAGTACCATATATGTATGTTACACATGTGACCTTAGCTCACCTCATCAATGTGAATCTTCTGTGCAACATCTAGGATTGTGATATGCAATGTGCAATGTCACAAAAAGCTTCATCCACCACATCCAGTGTAAGTAGATATGGTTTGAGCACTGTGCCCCCGTCACCTTGAATTGGTAGTATACCTAATTTTCTATATTTAGCCATGTATTGCTTACATATTTCTTCTGCTCATCTCCGCCCTCCGTTCCCGCTGCAGCGTCCACTGCGTCCACTGCGTCCACGCAAGGTGATTTGACCCGCTACCCCTTCAGATGGTCCTCCCTCCAATGTCCCCTTCCAATGGCAGCTACTGTGTATCCACATTGCTGGGACACCAAAGGCGCTCATGATGCCTGCCCGTATGTGCCCATCTCTACCTGGACAGCGCACAGCGCAAGCACGCCTGGCACACAGTCAACAACAAAACAATGCCTCTACGATGCCAGCAGCCTCCACGCACTCAACAGAGGACAATCACACACCTGCTTCCAAGCGTCCCCGGAACACACAAGGACCCTCCTCACATTTGATCTGCAGCTCATTCTGCTTCCAATCCACTGATCCACCAAGCGTGATGTGAACCCACCTACCTCAGATCCATTCTTCTCAACACACACTCTGCCCACAAACACACCCTTGTACTCTGGGACCAACTTGTCACAACATACTCAGACATTGCCTTCCTGCCGGAGACCTGCCTGAACCCCTCCAAAGCACACAGTCATTGCCATCCTGGCTACAAGAGCATCCGCAGGGACCACACCAACTGAGTAGGAGTATGATATACCATCCTCCACAAGAGCACGCTCTCAAAGAACACCAACATTCTCAGCAACGCAGAACACCTGTACTTCATGATCCACACCAATCCAAACACCACCCTCGGAGTGACAATCCTGTACAAACCCCTACCCCGATTACAATTCAGCTACTACATTGCCTACTTCATCAGTACACAGGCCCTTGCCTCCACAGACTACATCCTTCTCTGGGACCTGGAGTTGCACCTTGGGAAGAACACGATCCCCAACTCCACTGCCCAGATTGACAGCCTCGCAAGACTCAGACTCAGGATAGTACTCGCAACACCCACCCACTCTGTCAGCAAAAGGCTAAAGCACATCTTATCCGCTTTGTCACATGTCTCCTTTAACCACACCACCCAACTCCACTGGACTGCCCATGTATGTATCCACTTCACCAACCGGCACCCCACCACACACTACCACACACTACAGATCCCCCACCACTGCTGGGGCACAGTCACCGTAGAACAGCTAACCACCGCCCTTGCCTGTAGCCCAAACAGCTACCACGCTGAACCCCACCCCACCGCCTACAACCTCAGACAATGGCTCAATGACTGTGCCAACCAACTGTCCTCAACCGCAAAAGCCTCAAACAGACATACCAGCAAGTGAGCCATCCTGTTCATTGAGGACCTCCTGGACTCAAAGCAAACGTGCCAATAGCCAGAGGAGGAATGTCACCGTGTACAGAAAATGGACCGCTACGCAGCACCCAAGAACGACACCGGCAAACACAATCACCTCATCTGATCCTCAAGAGGGCCTCATTCAAAGACCACCTAGGCGACTACAGCAACAAAAGTGCCATCGCCACCAATAATGACTTCAGGGCCCTGCTCGTCAACATAGTAACCGCATCCCTGATCCTCCTGGACCTGTCAGCTACCTTCAACACTGTCTGCCACCGGACACTATGCACACGCCTCCACAACGCAGAGTTCCAAGACAGGACTCTGGAGTGGAACACCTCCTTCTGCTCCGGCATGACCCAGTGCATCCACCTCCCCATTTCAGCTCTGGATTCACCACAATCGTGTGTGGCGTACCCATGGCTCATACCTCAGCACAACATTGTTCAACATCTACATGTCACTGCTTGCCCACATTGCCTGACAACACAACCTCTACATCATCTCCTACAACGACGACAGCCAGCTGATCCTCTCCCTCACCAAGGACCCCCTCACCACCACCACCACAACCAACCTCCATGTGGAATGAGAGCCGTCGCTGAGTGGATGTAGTACAGGCAACTGGACCAGGACTTTAACAAGACGGTAGTCCTCTTCCTCCGCTCCACAACCTCAGCTTGTAACAATTCCTGGTGAACCATCGCACTGGTAATGGCTCCAAACCATCCACGCACATTACCTGTGCTTCTTCATCAAATCTACTATCTTTGTGACCATGCATGGTAAAGGTCATTTGCTCCTCCGGCTTCAACAACCTCTGCATGCTCTGCAGGATCTACAGGTTTATCCCCACCATAACAAGGAGAAAGGTCTCCCAAGTCCTGCAGCAGGTTGGCAAAAGATCAGGCCCTCTCTGCAGTCCCCTCAAACAAACTCCAGAACCAACTTCTACACATTTGGAAGGCCTCTGCATGCATGATCAACGACATTCTTAGCAGCAGACACATCACACCCAAACTGTGAGACCAGCACTAGCTCACCATCAACAAGAGGATCACAATCCAGCTCCTCACACACCCACACAAGGCACTCCACAACACAGGCCCATCATGCCTCAAACTACTCCGCTTCTACCCCACAAACATGCCAGCTCTGCTCTGCCACCTTAGCCCTTGCAACACTTCCCCGCATCCAGTGAGCGACATTCGTCGCAGATCATTCTTCCTCCTCACCACCCAGACCTGGAGCCCTCTCCCCATCCTCCTACGACACACCCAGGACATGCTAACCTTCAGGAGACAATGCAAGATTTGGCTTTTCATGCAGTAGCTGCATTCCCCCTGCACCTTGACACTCGCAGCTGAGTGGTGTGCTTTACGGATGTGCTGCTTGATAACTTGATAAATATATTTTGCACATACGCGGTCATCTCACTGCCTATCCGTGTCAGATTACACATGTAGATTGGTTCTATTTCCCTTGGTGGACCTTCTTGTGGATTAACAGCCCCTTACTTATTGCCTCAGTTAAATACTTGCTTGGTCATGTAAACACACATCTGTGTGAATTAAGTGAATTTATTTACAATACAAGGGGGAGACTGGACCAGTGCTGGCCCATCTGACGCAGGATTTGATGGATGTTGGAGTGGCAGACAGTCCATTGTGAGTGTCGGAGCCGAGGGAAGAGGTGGAGTTTGCTGTTCCATTGTCGAGGAAACGTTGATTTGCTGCAATTCAATGCATGGGTCCCAGTTGAGTGTTTGTGGACGTTGCAAGATAGTGGAAGGAGGTCAGTGGAATGAGGTTAAGAAGAATACTAAGGTGAGACAGGCCTTTGTACGTCACTGTCTGCTGTGCTTGTGCCTTACCATTGTGGCACTTTCATCCTCAACTTTGTCCTCTGATGTGTAATGTCTCCTCACATGTGGCTGGTGGTATGGTGTGATCAGCACTGTGAGGCACAGACACATTAGGGGGGTGGAGCTGAGGATGTGAATGCGCCAGCAGCAACTGCTGGGGTAGGACTGTGGATAGGCGCAGATGTGCTGTTTTTGAATGGTGATATGTCCCTATGCCAGCATGCACAGGGGTATCTAGGACTTGTTGGACAGTACATGTGGGTATGCAATAAAATTACTTACATAGAACATGGGTGCCACTGTGCCCATCCACCCCCTTCCCCCCCCCCCCCCTTACCCCCGTCCCTGGTTGATGCTCACCCTGGTGTTGTTGTGGGCGTTCACATTCAATACTATCCTGGCCTGCGACTCCAACAACAGTCTCCTCGCTGAGAAGGTGGGTCACATGCTCCTCCAACTCATCCAGCTCCTGCTGTGGAGCTGGTCCGCTGCCTCCAGTCTCCCTCCCTGCCTTAAGGTTGGTTCGCAGTTTCTTCTTGGTCCTACTCTTAGTATTGGGCCTCTGTTTCAGTCACTCATCCACTGCCCTCCTCCTCCTCTTTCCCACTGCTTTGACTTTGGACACAATGTCCTGCCATATCTCCTTTTTCCTTGCCAAGGTGATGGTGGAACTCACGAAGAGTTACTGTTGGTGTTGCGTCACCTCTTCAACCAGGACCTGATTCTCTATTGGACTGAACTTGGGGTTCCTCTTCCTTGTGGCCTTTCCTTGTGTCTCTGCCTTGCCCTCCTGGGTGGTGTTGTGATTGTTTTTGGCCTCTGCACTTGTCCCAGGTTGTTCTCCATCTTCTACTGTCTTCTCCTTGATTATTTTAGATTTTTCCTGCTTAGCGGGCGTTTGCTGTTGCTTTTTTCAGGCACTAAATGCAAGCCTGGGGCCTATTGGCGGGCGATTTTTATCGCTGACTGGCCCGTAGTAATT
Source organism: Lissotriton vulgaris (assembly GCF_964263255.1). Lineage (NCBI taxonomy): Eukaryota > Metazoa > Chordata > Amphibia > Caudata > Salamandridae > Lissotriton > Lissotriton vulgaris. The sequence goes on from NW_028253787.1 coordinate 32,835, forward strand.
TTTTCACGTTAGCGTGCACTTGTATATCACCGGCACGCTAAATCTATTGCCGCCCCTTTTCACCTGGGAAGTAAACTAGCGACGTAATGCGCGATAGATTCTGGCGATGACCGCAATTTTATATATATATATATATATATATATATATATATATATATATATATATATATATATACGCTGAACTAAGTTAGTGATAAATATTGCCTCTTGTTAATATCCCCCCTCAGTCTCCTGACTCTATGGCACATGATGATCCGTCTTAATCCGAACCCAAACTCCCCAAATGCATTGCAAGTCACAGCATCCAAAACTCATTGGCCTCTCATACACACACACACTGGACAGTGTCTGTACAGCTCCTCATCCAATGCACCCATCAGTTATGATGCCCTTGGTCTTTTGCTTCACGATGACTGCTGCATTGACACAGAATAGATCAATGGAAGCATGGGACTGAAAGAATGATGTAAGTGAAGACTGTTCTGACACATATTGCACTTACCAGGTCTCTGCTGTTCATGTTCCTCCAGCTGAGCATGGAGGGTCGGCCAAACCGCATGCATGACCCTCCTGTACAGGGGCGAGCGGTGAGGGCGATGCACATAGTGCTGGGAAGACTAACCCAATAGCTCCTCTGCCTTGTGCCGGGCCCTACGTTTTAGGTCCTCCCAGCACTTGCAGCATGCCTTGAAGTTTCTCGTGTATATGCCCACTGCACTGCAGCGCTCCCCAATGTTTGCCCGTAGAGTGGCCTGCACTGCATTACTCCGCTACTCCTCTCGCCCCACATAGTACCCACTCAGCTAAATTGTCTAATTCACTTTCAATGAAAGGGGGTGCTTTCTCCTCCTAAACCTCCATTATTTGGGGGGTAATTAGGCTGAACTGAGCAGCAGCATGGTTGAGGATCTGATGTGCGAGAGAGAATGACTCCGAATTAACACAAAATGGCTGTCCACTTCCTGTGATGTATTTCCTGTCTACCACTTCCTGTATGTTATTACCCGTATGAAAGAATGGGTTCCGGTTCGTATTCAGAGCTTACGGCCTGAATACAACTGGAACTGTTGTGGAGTGCATGGTCCACATACGAGGCCTGGAGAACACGCATTTGTGCTGGAAGTTGAAAAAATGGACCAGAACCCATTCTTTCAGACAGAAAATACATCACAGGAAGTTGTAGACAGACATTTTGTATTCATTCTGATTCATCCACAATGGCAGATCAAATCCTCTGCTATCCTGTTTTGCGTAGCAACCTGGAATGACATTGTTAGAGAAAATCATAGACCTGAAACAAAAGGTAGAACAGACCATTACATGTGAATTGAGCTGGGACAAGGGGGGGGGGAGTGGGCTGGCACAACATCACCTCCCTGAAGAGTTTGCTCCTCCTTTGCATTATGGTACATGTAGTTCATAGTTGGTGCTCAACACAAGTTGTCTGTTGTGTTATGGTAAGTTTGAGGGAAGCCGTGCAGTGTATACCAGACACTTAGTGTCGGATTTATCCAGAACATCATCTCTCTCCTTAGGGGCCCATCATTTGTGGGAGAGTAAAATCTGTTGGGGGTAAAAACTCAACAATGCAATAGTTGGGCCCTTTTGTGATTCATTCACCCACTCGCAAAAGGTCCGGGGAGGTCTCCCAGAACATATACATCTAATCCTCTGAATCAATGGATTCCTTAGGAACATCAACACTGATTGCTGACATCTGCACATGATCTGATGCATGGTCAATCTTTTTGACTCCTGCCAACAGCTGTGGTTTTCATACAGTTAGTGTGGATTGCAAAGGAGTCTCAGAATGGAATTTTCAGACAGTCCTAATTATGCAACTTTCAGCACACCGCCTGTACGGTCAAGACATCGGAATTGCGATTTCAACAGACCAAAAGTACGCTCTATGATGGCTCGAGTTTGTATGTAAGCCCTATTATACCTACACTGAGGTACAGTAGTTGAATGCCTGTAAGGTGAGAGGAGTTGAGGGGAAGTGCATACCCAGCATTGCCTGAGGGAAGATAGGACAATAGGTTACATTTCCCTCTTAAATTTAAAATGAGCATGATCTATACTTTGGTATATGCAGTGTCTGAGACTCTGTATGTGGCTTGATGATTCTTATAGTACAATGGCGGTTAATGTAAGGTTCCCATCGAGCCATTGTGCGCTCATCCGATGTCCACCGACCTCCTCTGGACCCCCTGCCTCCCGGCACGATTCAACCGATCCAATCGACGGCATTGTTCCGTCCCCATTTTCAACCGAGCCCCGCATTTAATACTTAAACCAGGGCCAGGACTTCAACGCCATTGGCGCGGCCCGCTTACCTTGCATAAAGACTAAGCACCCTTGCTACAAAGACCCTCCATGGTCTTTGCATCCTATTGACCCCCGTATTCCACCATCAACAGGCTAATTAAGCTGTTTATACGCAAAATGGTTCAGGCCTACAGTATTTCTGTCCTGATGATGATCCCACTGATTTTGTAAATGGGGTCAAAATATCTTATACCTCTAAAACACTGTGCACACAAACAATTGTGTTACTATGTGTAACGGCTGTTGCTATTTATCATGCTTGTATTATTTTCACATTTTAGAACAAGCAATCTTTTCTGTTTTGCCGGATTGTTTTGTTTTCTGTAAACTGTAACTTTGTCACTCTTTGTTTATTTCTGTGATATTTAGATACAGGACTGTATCCCACTGTTACCTTCGTATTTTGACAGTACTTAATAAGTCATACTAAATTTAACTATCCGGCTGGATAGCAAACATGTAGAATAGATTCAGTTCAATATTTATTTCTTGTCCCTAATTTTCCTTTAACAAGGACCACTGTCTTCCTCAAAAATTGATACCATGGGTCCTTGTTTACCTTATAGGGTTCCCTTGTCTTTAATTAAAACTTGACAATGTAAGGTGGCATTCGTACATTTAATCTACACATTCCTCATTTCTAGTGCTGGCTACTTACCCAGTAGCCACATGTTAAATTCTCCCACAGCCATCTGCCGGGCAAGAGGTCACATGCTCAATACAAAGCTGTCATGGGTACTACCTGGAAACGCTCCATGCACTTCAATGAATCTCTCACTGGCATCCCAACCACCCTGCACATTGATGGAATGATATTGGTGTCTGTTGCAGAATGTGTGCAATGTGGCAGGGTGGCTGAAGGGCCACATGGGTACAATCAATTGCACCCAGCACACGTGGGAAGCGAGAAATTATAGAAATCCCTAGCTGTCCTTTGTTTCCTGTCCAGTGTATGGGGCATTCGTATATGGAGTTGGGCTCTTAAATTGATGCAACTCATTACCTGTAGCAAGCACTGTAAATGGCTTGCCTGAGATATGCCCACAAGGTCATCGGAGACGCTTTGGAATGACCCAGTTACAAAGATATGGAGAGCAGAAGGGATCTTGAGATATGCTGGAATTGCACTGGTGATAGAGTAAGTGTGCCGTCAAGGGATTTATTTAGAGGTTTTACTGATTTATATGGAGATTTCAAGGCCAAACAAATGGTTGCCTTTATAGCTAATTTATTTCAGCAACTTAATTTAGTGTTCAAAGAATATTATCTCTTGAGTCAGTCACAAGTCATACAGAATATAAATCATAAGTGCGAAAAACGTGCAAAGAACTGGAACAAAGGCGGGTGTATGTAGAAAAATATTCACTTTTTATCTTTATATTAGGGTACTTAAAAATAAGAACAATGTAACAAGAATGAAACAATTTAAAATTCAAAGCCTTCACTGTGACAATTGCCAACACTTCTTCCTGACACAAATTAAACAGATTACAGAAGACAAAGCATAAATTGACGTTTCGATCTCTATTTTTCATTTAACAAGACCATCTTCAGGACTGACCTGTAATTGATGACCCCTATGGTAATGTAGAACAGAAGCAATTACCATTTGTTCTTACATGAAATCATACATATTAGAAATGTTGTATTATGACACTCACATTCTTTTGCAAAAAAACAAACCTATTTAACTTAAAATAAACTTTCTGCTAATAATTCAGATTGTTATACTTAGTACATCAAAAGATGAAATTATTATCTCCTTACAAAGTCAATACATGATCTGTATCTCGTCATATATTAGACAATCTAGGCAAACCATTCCAACAATTCAATTTGCTCATACCAATTTCACCTCTATCATTTTTTAATGTGCAATTCTTTTTTGAGAGAGAGCTCTGAGATGTCTTTGACTGTATAGTTTAGGAGATGGAGTTCAGGGTTGAGCCATTTACAATAAGCAATCTTTGTTTCTTTCAAAATAGGTCAATATGAGCATACCTGATTTCAAAAAGTCGTAAGAATCTGCTTAACTTCTCAAGTTGATGAGCTCACGTCTACTAATCTGAATTCGATAGTATAGAAGAGAAAAATCTATTTATTACCTTCCCACAATCGCATTCAAATAATGCTTTAAAGTTGTGTAAAGCATTGCTACCTTATATTTAGAAAAAGACATGAATGGTTTGTGTCTATTATCTTCTGGTATAGTTGACCTGAGGTTGAAGAGACTTAAAACCGGTCGGGTCAATTGCTGAAAGGCTTATTAAAGGGCACCATTAGTCTATAATCGGAAATCACAAGTTGTTTACATCTGCTTATATATTGCAGTGTTGATATTGAGTTGAAATTGCGCTCATGTTAAATAACAAAAGATAGCGCCATCGATGTCAACAGAGTTGTATTCACCTTTATTGAGCCGATCTTATTGTGAATACCTCTGAACGGGTTAGTGCTATATTTACAAAAGATGTGAATTGGCCAAATTAATAAATATAAAATTGACTTTATGCAAGTATAACAAAGAATTCAATGGCCTTGTTACATACACGCTGGAATAACTCATAAAAATGTGATTTACCTTTCCTAGTGCCCAGCATAAAATTCATTTAGTAGGGTGGACTAATGCAATTTCTGTGTGTTTACAGCGCTTGTATCAACCAATGCAACAATGTGTTGAAAGCAGAAATCAATTGTGGTTTGTGCCTAGCAGTTCGTGTAAGTTACAATGTAGCATCTCTAAAGCTGACATTTATTTCAGCACGCATTTGAAAAGGATGTTGCTGAACCTTTGTTTAGATCGAAAATGCAATGCAGCAGCAGCAGGGAGCACTTTACCTAAGTTAATACCGAACAACGTGTCCCACAGTGGGGTCTGGAATAATTCAATTTCTGTACATTGTTTAGTAACTTCTAATGACCAGTATCGATCTATTAAAATAAACATCAAGCGCAATGTTAGAACAGATATCTAGTGCGATGTGTTAAAAGTAAATAGTGCTTGCACAATACATTGTAGCACTTCTACCTATATGACAGGAAACATTTGGTGAAAAAATGTTACAAGATCTAGTGCAATGCATTGAAATTAGATAGTGCTTTGCTAAAAACATTGTCGCACTTCTTCCCATATTGTGGAATCCCGTACCTCTGGTAACTACACAAGCGGGAACTCCATGACGTTCTGTTTGCACGAAGCAAAGTGACCCTGCCGATTGGGTTTTTAACTGTTTGGAGCGTGAGAGAGGACTGTAATTTCTCTCTTCATGTTTATGGTGGTGGCCATTTCTCCGTGTGCAATAGCGGCGGCCATCTATGTGTGTGAACTATGAGGTCCTTTACCTCTTGTTGTGCTATCCTCATTGGCAATATTATATTGACAGTGTTAGATATTTTCAGTAGGTGAGTATTAGCGTAGTTTGAAATTAAGGCTGATTTGTATGTTTATTTCAGCGCTTAAACCACCAATGTGGCACAATATTTAGGAAGTATGTACTCTAGTTGGTACTGTTCTATATGCTCTATTAGAAATTGCCTTTCCTTTAAAAAAAAATAGTTACCACATCACTAGTTGCATCTTATCTGTTGGCACTTATATCGCTAGAGGAAAATCGTTGACTGTGAAACTTTCAGTAAGCCTATTTCTATACTTCCATTCTTTGCAGTGTTCTATAAAGACTTTTCTAGTAACTAAACCCAAACTGGCTATAGTGACATGAAGTACATATTGCTCGTAATTCAAAGACCATTCCATATTACATCAGAACATTTAAAACATTGGTATAGGGTTCAGTTATAGATGTGACAATATATAACTATATTGAGCCTAAATGTTTAGGGCATACTTATTCAGCTGAGACATAGATAGAAAATTAAGGCCTAGTTAGAGAGCTCGTTTATGAATTTTGAAATTGTCTAAACAGTACATTAATGCAAACGAGACTGTTACTGTTTATCATGAAAATAGACTAGTTCAGTGGTTAATACATCAGGACAGATACGCTAAAGCCAGCCATTCAGTGGCAGAGTTAAGCCCTCATTCTAGTGTTTAAGGCATACTCATTCAAATTAGACGGTCTAAACAATACATACATTAAGACACAGGTATACAGCTCATTTATAGATCTAACAATATACACTTATACTTAACCTAAATGCCTAAAGGATCCTCATTCAACTTAGACATTGTCTAAACAGTACATTGATGCACAAAGAACCCAAAAAAGGGCTACAAATTCTGACATGCTGTTTATCATGGAAATCAACTAATGCAATTATTAATGAATCAGGACAGACATGCTAGAGCATGCCATTCTGTGACAGAATTAAGCCCTCGTTCTAAGGTATCCGCAAGACATATCAATTTACCTTCCCTAATCGTGAGGGTTTTATCAACATTGTCTTGTCTTTTTGTGGGCTTGATGACAGCAATCACCCACCACCACATATCATTTTCAGTGTGGCCTAGGCGTTGGTAGTGATCCACCGAGGGGCATTTTCTTTATGGCATCTAATACGAGATTGATGTTGAACGATGCGTTGCTTTTACCGGTTGGATCGTCTTCACTATGTAGTGTAGTTGAAAGGACATTGTATGCAATACACTACATTTGAGATATTGCAATTTGAGAATGATTTCATAGTTAAGGTGACGTCATTGATTTTACACATTTTCATAGTTAATGTTGAATTGCATGCCCAACACATGCTGCATTTGTGATGTCCGATTATGGGCATCAACTGTCTCATATGGTCTACTGTGTTCTTCGAGGTATTATCCTCATATGCATGTACTAATCGGTCTAGGAGATTAGAACCTCTTTCATAAGAGAGCTTTGGTCTCTGAGCAAATTCTGGGAGTGCCTTTAACAGGTTCCATTGTTTGGAAATGATCTTTTTAATAGCATTAGTATGTGTTCCAAATGTGGAAACACACACTAGATTAGAATTCTTTGAACGATCTTTAACAGATAGTAATGCATCACAATCGTTATACCAGGCACGCTTCATACATCTTTTTAACAATTTGGAAGGGTATCCCTGGGCCTTGAGCTTATCTTGGAGTTGTCTCGCTTCTACAAAGTAATCATCTTTGTAGGTGCAGTTCCTGCGCAAGCGCAGGAACTGTCCGAATGGTAAACCATCTTTTAGAGCTTGTGGTTGGTGGCTCTCATAATTAAAGAGTTTCTTGATGTAGGTTTAGTGTAGAGCGTCTTATATAAATTATTCTTTGCATCATTTTTGATCGTGATATCAAGGAAATTCATTTCATGGGCATAAGATTCCATGGTATATTGGAGGTGGGGAGTTTTAGCATTAAGCCAGGTGTGAAAGGCTTGAAGTTGTTCTGTCGTTCCGCGCCATACCAAGAAAACTTCATCTATATATCTAAGCCACCTTTTGATGTTGATAAAAAATGGCTTAGAAACATGGAGATCGTACTGGTTTTCAAATGTGGAGACATAGATGTTTGCAATGCCAAGTGCATTAACAGCCCCCATCGCCACTCCCTTTAGTTGTTGATAAAAAGTGTTTTCAAATAAAGACATTCTCACATAGTGAGATTTGCACACATTCTGAAATTAAACTAGTTTGTACCTCGTGTGTCTAGGACTTGTTTCTAGGAGATCATTTAAGATAGTAAGCACCTCTTGTTGTGAGATGTTAATGTATAGACTTTCTTTGTAATTGCACTGGGGCAGCAGGTCACAGACCAGTTCTTGTTCCCACTTGCATACCATCTCCAAGATGACTTCTGGAGGGAAATAGTATCTGGTGCTGACCTCTTGGCTGGACATCCCAAATAGATTTATCCTTTGTCTGAATATCCTCTCTACTCTCCTCCTCCTCAAGTCTTCTTGCCACATGGCAAGGAGCAGAGCATCTAACACATTCAGCGACATGTTGGAAGATTTGTGCGTTTGCTCTCCTTTCATATTTGCTGCAGGGCTGGGATTCATTGTTGGGCTGCAGTGTTTCAGCTGGAGCATGGTAGGGACTTGGACAGGTATTTAGTATTGAGAAAAATGATCCTCAGGCCCGGAGGCTGGATTTACGGCCCAGGTGCGGACCTAAAGATAGGATTCGTAATTTATTTCTGTGAATACGTAATCTTAGACTTTTGTCTTTGATTACTTTTGAGAATCTGGACCTTTGGTTTTAGCTATTTATCCCAAGTCTTTCAGTCTCTAGACTAAAGCTCAAGGCATTTCTTCTAGTACCCATTTTTCTTTTCTAAATCTTAGGCAATAAGTCTATGTATCAGTACCCAGTTTCTCAAAATAGCTTGCTTAATTCCTGGGCAAGGATGGGCCCTCCCTGACTCCTAAAGAAGGGAACCCCCTCTAATAATTTAATTATAGGTCTGGGAGAAAATGGTGACAATTTATTTTAATTTAATTAATTTAATTTAATTTAAATTTAATTTCTTAGCATCTTAAAGATGCTGAGACTACCGCATTGGCATGGCTTACAAATGACAACTTGTTGTCAAATAGAACTCCTAAATTCCTGACTTTATTGACCGAAGTTGGAGGAAGGCCTAAGTCAGAAGGCCACCATACTGGAGACCAAGACTGGGTCAGACTGCCAAATATCATGACCTCCGTCTTGTCTGAGTTTAATTTTAAACAATTGTGATCCATCCAGGAACTGATTGCCATCATACCGTACTGATATTTATTAAGTTGGCCGCAACTGTTCCTCCGTTATTATGAACAGCCAGCACCAACTGGGTGTCATCAGCATAGGATGTTAACCCAATACCGCATGATTTAATGACCCTCGCCAAGTCCGACACATAGATGTTAAATAGCGTCGGACTTAGCGAGGATCCCTGGGGAACACCACACGGTAAAGTGAAAACAGGGGAGAAGTCACCCAATTTAATTGACTGCTCACGGCCAGAGAGAAAAGACGTCAGCAGTGATTGGCTTTGTTCTGAATGCCAATCTTTCCGACAGTCGATCAGAATGTTGTGATCGACCGTGTCGAAGGCCGCAGACAAGTCTAATAATATTAGGACTACTGCGCCTCCTTGATCCATGATCACTCTGATCTCCTCTGCCGCCTTTATTGGGGCAGTTTCAGTTCCATGACCCTTCTTGAATCCGAATTGGGTCTCATCTAGAAGATTATTCTGGTCGATATAATTGGCCAGCTGATTTTTTCAAAAATATTTGACGGAAAAGGAAGGGATGCGATTGGTCGGTAACTTTTGGATTCTGAAGGGTCCAGACTTGGTTTTTTTAATAAAGGTTTAATGATTGCTTTCTTCCAAACCGAGGGGTAGGAACCTGACCTAAACATAGCATTGCAAATGTTTGTCTGGATGGGAGCTATCAAATCAGTCACTGGTTTTATTATCATAGGTGGGCATGGATCCAGTGGTGAGCCTGACTTGATAGTAGCCATAATTTCCTTTATCTGAGAACTTGACCTCCACTTCTTTACTTTTAGGGCTAGATCTGCTCCAATGGGGTTTTAATGTACACTCTGAGACATGAGAAATACAACAGTCACTTTATCAAAACATTTGTATTTATTTTTCAATTAAATTTATTTCATTGCTGATATCAAAAAAGTTAAAAGCCATACGTATTCCTAATTTTTTCCAATTTTCTTTTTTTAACATATGTATTATATAGTTTATAAATGGGCAAATGTCATGAACATTTTTGCACTCTAAGTACAATATCTCAATGAACCCCCGATCAAGTCATCACATACTATCCTCTTACATCTACACTTACTCTTCCATATCATCCACACTATCAGCCCACCCAAGAACACATGCACATACTCGTCAAACAAGGGAAGATGTTTAAGTCTTTGTGACCGTGTTGTGGTCCGGATGCATACACAAACAGGTCGTCAAACGTTTCGGTTGCATTAGCCACGTTATAACCACCTTCTTCTGGACCATCAGAATTTACAAACTTTAGACAGGTGGTTAGGGTATCTGTAATATTTAAAATTTATTCAAACTTAAGAAAAGTTGAAAAGACCTCATTCCAAAGTTGCAGTAAAGTATGTCTGGAAAAGTTTATATGATCGTTCTGAATCAGGGAAAAATTCCAGTAGGCTGATTTTAAGGCGAAAATTCTTTATATGAAGGTGATTTAGGAATTTTGTATAGGTTTTGTAACGGGTGAAAAACATTCCTAAGATGCCATTGATGTGTAGAGACCTTAGAGACCAGAAAAATGAGAAAAAATTAGAAGAAAGGACATAAATGTGTCCAGAAATTTCCCCATGACTTTAATCAAACGGAAAACTGTTATAACATTTCAGACATGCAGATTCAGCTCCTTGGTGACCTGTTAGTATGTTGTTTTACATATATACAATAAAAGGAGCATATATGGCATATGCCACAATCATAAATCAATAATTAAACATTATTTCACTGATTTAATCCACAGGCCAATTTCCAGGTTTCTTCTGATGATGAAAATTTGTATTCATAAAAGTGGAGTAATTTCCACATTCAATCCGAAAATTCTTTAGTCATAAATTATTAACAGCTACGCGTTTCGTCCTCAGAGGACTTAATCAGGGCTGTAAAAAAACGAAATAAATGCACTCAACAATGTACTATTCATTTAAATAATAGGAATTATTTATACAACACTGTCCACTGCATATAACTTGATCTGGCCTGCCTATCTCCATTCTGAATCATATTTACAACATAAACTGGATGGAAACCATATTTCAGTGAAGTGTAACACCATATTATATCTACATTTATTATGCAAAACCTTCTCATGGTTAACCACATCATAGTATTGTATATAAACCAATACCCTCTATTTCAAAGAAAGTATGTTTTACATTTGTCCCCTCGGGTGAACAAGAGATATGCATATGAAATGTAACTAAGTGATTATCCTAAAGGCACCACTGCTCGATGATTCACTAATCTAGATGTAACATCAGCATGGCGTTTTGACCTCTCCTCTAAACCAAACGGATGAGCCTCTATTTTGCACTGTGAGTAATAAAAGAATATATTTGGGATGACACTTATCTAAAAGTCAAATCTTACTGCTACATACATACCGATTGCTATTTACATCCACCTGATGTCAGTGAAATTCCACTGCACTGTCTCAATCCAAATAAATATTATTAGCAAGTTTGTTATAAATATCCCTCTTTACTTGATATGGGGTATCATCAATACCTGTAGAGGTGTATAAAATGCAAATGCGTTTTGATTAGATACAGGAGGTACGTTGTCACATCAATAAATCGTAACCCTCCGTAACCTCCCATTGTGCAGTAATGTGCGAGTTGGTTACATTCGGTAACAATGTATCTGGTAGAGACTATTCTAGCCACAGATTCCTCAACATAGAATTATCCATGGGCGTGAGACTGGATCTGGAAATCTTTTTTGCCACAGCAAACACGCGCGCTGGCATCACGCGACTCCACCCAGGCATAGTCCATGTACGTGACGTCAGTGAGGTCACATAAGTCCCACCCTGGCGCGCCTATGTCAGTTTTCCTCGGAGACATTTTCCACGCCACAACACAGAGCCATCAGACAAAACTGTGGTAGTATGGGAACAGTGTGCGAAAGCAGAAAAATTGGAAAAGTGCATGGTGAGGAACAGCACCATAAGGAGTAGTGCCAGACACTGCAGTATCCAAAGACAAGGAAAACAATAAAGAACAGAGCACCGCCCTTAGCAGCAACCCTGTCAGTATGGAGATAGCCCCCCACTGAGACTAGGAATATATGTAAAATGGCAGAACATGTAGCAGGACTACAACCCCAACCAATAACCATGAAGGGGAACCAGTCCACGACAAACCTCCAAGATAGCCCCACCACAGAGAGTGACAACCCCCCACCACAGAGAGTGACAACCCCCTTAAGGAACAAAGGCAGAGGCACAGCCAAAATACCCCAACGTAGAGGAAAGCAGAGGGGCCAGAACCCTCCGTAAGAAAGGGAAGAGGGAGGGGAGAGGTCGAAGGGAGACTCAAACCTGGAGCAACCAGAGCAGAAGGGCACAGAAGTACCTATAAACCCATCCTCCAATGTGCCAAAAGTGGAGGAAAGGAACAAATAAACAGGATGAACATCCTGCCAGAAAATAGCGAAAGAATGGACTCACTGAAGACATAGCCACCCACAGGGAGGCAAATACAGAAGACCAAGTCAAAGGTTCTCGCAGAACTGGGAGGAAAGGCGTGCCGTTAAGGAATCTGCGGCTAGAATCGTCTCTACCAGATACATAATTACCGAAGGTAAGTAACTCGTACATCTGAGACTACTAGCCACAGATTCCCTAACGTAGAATAGATACCCAAGCCATACCTTGGAGGTAGGGTCTGCGAGAGGACCCCAACAGTCTGGACATAACAGAGGGTCCCACAGGGGACGAATCCAACGGACAGGGCGAGGAGCCCTGTCCACTCCAGGCAAGGAGAACCACTACAGGCAAAAGACCAGCAACCCAAATGGGGATGTGAGAAGAACAAAAGAAGAGGCAGCCTGTTCACACTCAGCAGAGGAAACTAGGGCAAGGCAAAAGGAGGCTGCATTACCCCACACCAAACAAGGCAACAGAACCTCTAGCCAAGGCAAGGAAGAGGAGCACAGAGGAAGATCAACCTAGAGAATCCAAGCAGAAGAGGTAGAGCAAGGGCAAGCCCCACCCCCCCCAACCGGGAACACATCCAATGAAGAGGGGACAGCTGAACCTATCATAGCCAGAAGTCAATAGAGCAGACCGAATGACATTCCGCCATAAAGCAGGCGGAAGCAGAAAAGGTAGCCCGAGGTCAACCAGGAAGAATCGGGCAAGCTGCGCCTGAAAGACGGAGAGAAACAAAATCCATCTCAGCCCTCAAGAAGAAGAGGCAGAACTGAGTGCAGGGCCAATAGGAAGACCAGGCCAGAATTGCTGATCCACTAAAGTGCCCAGAAGGCACAATGGAGCAGAAAAACAATACACCGGCAAGCACAGCCAGAGGCGGAGAACACCACGGGCCAATGGACTCAGGCAAGCCAGACTCCAGCCAAAGACCGAGAGCAGGAAGGCGAAGAAGGGCCCAGACAATCCCCAGGGAGGAGTCTGCACACACGACTCAAAGAAGCCAAACCAGAGCCATGATGTCAGGCCGCAGACAGCAAGCTAGGCCTGGTGAACAGCCCAGCGACCCCGGAGAAGGACACCCTTGGGCGCAACCCAAGGCATTCCAAGCAATCAACAAGAGGATTGCACCTGCAACGTACCTTAACGTCATGGAGAGCAGAGGCCCGAAAGCGACCAGATCTCTCGTGCATAACCAGCTATATAACCGCTACCACGCTACACCTGGGCGGAGTCACGTGATGACTTCCCAACCGCCACCCTCCCCCCCCCCCCCCCCCAACCCTCCCCCCGGCACACAAGGTTGCTGCTGCAAAAAAGTTTTCAGGATCCAGTCTCACACCTGGGGATAATTCTCTATTAAGGAATCTGCGGCTAGTAGTCTGTCAGATATACAAGACTGTGACCATGTGAGCACGCATACACACCTGTTTGTATGTTTCGGTCTCTGACCTGAAATATAAGATCATATTGACTTTTACATGTTCTTGATGTGCGTGAACACGATCACAAGATTTTCATAACTCTAGTCCGCATTTACTATATCCTCACTAGTGCAAAAAAGATATTCAAACAGTATGTATCAGCAATAGCACATTGCAATCACAAGACATATTGTTAATAGCTGGAATGAGTATTCATGTTAGTCTAGAAGGCCCAGGCTTCCAATCACCAATATGCTTATTTATCATAAAGCCACACAGTTGATATGTTCTGTTTGCTGTGGTTATTTTAGCAGACAGTATGCCTACGGCGGCAAGGACTAAGAGGACCAGCATGCCCCAACTTTATATCAAAATCCCATCTGGTTGCGGATTGGTGTTAAAAGAAATACTCTGGATCACTACATGGACTATTAATAAACATTGCTCGCGTATTCCAGTATCAAACGACATGGTAATGCCACCTATCCCATATCTATACTCAGACAAGGCCTATATGTATATGGTATCTCTACAGTTTATATAGTTTGAAACAAGACTAGGTGTTCACCACTGTTATGCCACTAAGAAGTACGCTACTTGCCGTTGCCCAGTCTGTCGACTTATGGAAGCATGCCGCCCTCATGTATCTGTATGTCGATTGCTGGGACATGAAAAACGTTACCCAAAACTGGAAGGTCCGAACATGAGCCCATGATGGGTACATAACTTTGCTATGCCTACATGCTGCCCTTATGTGACCCTATGATGGTAGCTGGGACAAGTAAAGTGCTTCCCAGAGCTGGAAGGTCCAAATGTGAACCACCATAGATCCATAACTTTTACTACACTTAATTCCTGTGCAATGATCGGGTCTCTGGGTCTGGTCAACACACCGCGCAACAGGTACACCTGCCAGTGCTCCGCGTTGTATTCCCTGAGAATTGGAACGTAGTCTGCGTAGTGCCGATGACGTGTCATGGGGGGTGTCTTGGTAATACTGACCTCAACGCTTAGTGTAACGACAGACGCCATATTTAAACCAGTGTTTTAACCTTATGGGCATAATCAAAACAGTTTGAGGCCACAATCTTGCGTTTATTGTCACTGCCTACTTCTTGAAGTATAGCTCATGATCTAATAGATTTTAAATATTATGTTATACCTATTCATGTGTAGAACCCGGTGTGTTGATACCCCTCCTCTATTGACACTTCAGACTGCAGCACTGGTACCCGATACTAGCTCATGTCATTTAGTAAACGTGAGATGCTATGATTCAAACCTCAAAGGGAGCCAGGTAAAGATGAATCGCTAGACTCCATTAGTGCAGCTCGGTTAATAAGGACATTAGGACAATGTTCCATGGGTGCCATCTTGGAATGGATGATTCACTGCTATGGTATACACGCTGAGTTGAAGGTGCACTATTCTGTCATAGGTGTGTGACTTATAGGAATAATGGCATTGATGCTAGATACTTTGCTTATATATGATATGGCTATGTTAAAATATATAAGATCGTTAAGACGGGCTAGCTGATGACATTCCTAGTGGGCTAATCTTCTCCACATTCATAAGATGTTCTGAATGTGGCATGAGTGTCATTACCTGATTTCTAGAAGAGCCTATATCTAGGATGATCGTCGTTATAATGCCAGAGTATCAGGGTCATAGCATCTGGTCTCAATCAGTGATATTATAGTTGGTATCTAATATCTAATTGCACATCCTCCTCTGCCAGGTACCCACTCTGGATCCAGACTCTTTCCCAGTGACTGCCCTCCATTTGGCGCTTCATCTCCTGGACAAGGGCTAAAGTCAGGCCGGTCTCGTCGGTGAAAAAGGCTGCCAGCTTCTCATCGCGCAGGACGACCCTCTGCATGGTGTGCATCACCTGTTGGTAGTCCCCATTACACCAGCTTCTATCATGCTCAAAGTGCCCGATCAGCCTTTGGGCCAGGGCCGAGGGGCAGTAGGTGGCAGCCGCAGGTCTCCGAGAGCTGGCGGGCCACTTCCTAGGGGTCTCGGGGGGCCTCCAACCTGCTGACGCTGTTAGTCACTTCAATAATCGTTAGACATTTCGCCAGTTGGTGCGGACGTCCAGTGCGACTTTGAATCGGCTGGGATCGCAAGCCGCTATCTGGGGAAAGAGGTATTGGCAGGCAAGAGAGGCCCCATTAGAAAGATGAATAGTTCCTTTGGTGTTTAATAAATGGTTCTCCAGTGATAATCTGTTAGCATTTTCAGATTGTCTATTAATGGGTATTAAAGGACAGAAGGGGTTTTTATAAATCTACTGAATATAGAACTGCTGTTTTACAGTCTAAAAGCACCATTCGATCAGATTGGCCAACCAACCTTGTGGAAAACTAGTTTGGGTATAATCTGAGGCTTAATGCAGATTGAATTTGTAATTATGTATGGGGCCAGGTAATGATATAATAAGACCCTGTCTTCTTTATTTGAAGTGGTTGAAGACCGGGGTCTGTTTAAGGACCCTGTTTATTCTTTTTCAGGCTTTCCACAAATTTTAGTGGATGGTAACGTTATCATATAAATTAAATGATAATACTGAACCATTTTTTGTTTCAAACTAGACTCTTGTTTCAGCATTTCCCAGTGGGGCTTTGCAGAATCTTGTTTTAGCGTAATCGAAATGATAAACAGTTTAGGCTTTTTTCTTTTAAAGTCAGTAAAAGTATCTTATTATCATGTCTGTAGCCAGTCTGTGTCTTCATGTTTAGGACCAAATCAACAAACCTGTAAAACACTTTGATTTGATTTAGAATGTTTGCAAACTTGCTATAGGCACTGTACTCTGGCTTATCTTGAGAAAATGGAGCCCATTTTAAAACTGTCTCTATTATTAAATTAATGATGGAAGTGAAAAGAAATGGGAAAAGTAGATTTGAGTAAAGTTATTGGGTATTAATGTATGTAAGGACAAAAATAATCTGGTGTTGAAGAAGACTGTTCCATTTCTTAACTTAATAAACAAAGCAGTTTCAGGCCACTTCTTAATAGACGCATACACACCTGTTTGTATGTTTCTGTCCTCATTTATTATAACCTCACTAGTGCAAAAAAGAATATATTTAATCAGTATGTTTCAGCAATAGCAGATTGCAATCACAAGAAATATTGCTAATGGCTGGAATGAGTACTCATGTTAGTCTTCAAGGCCCCTGTTTTCCAATCACGAATATGCTGATTTATCACAAAGCCACACAGTTGGTATATGTTCTGTCTACTGTGGCTATTCTAACAGACAGTATGCCTATGGCGGCAAGGACTAGGAGAATCAGCATGGCCCAACTTTATATAAAAATCCCATCTGGATTGCAAATTAGTGTTAAAAGAAATACTCGGGCTTGCTGCACGGACAATTATTAAACAGTACTCCCGTATTCCAGTATCAAACCTGGTAATGTTATTAAAATTTCTAAAGCACAACTGTTGCCTCAAGGTGTCCTGGCGCTGAGCACTGCTTAATTGGTTGCTCTGATGAAAATGACTATACCTTAAACAGCCAGGTTTTCAGCCCTTTCCTAAAGGTAAGAAGCTCGGTTGCATTTTTGAGGAAAAATTTAAATTGTTAGTCTTTTGCGGTGCTTGTAATGAAGCTCCTGCTACCCCAGCTAGCTTTTTTGACAGTGAATACTCACTTGTCTAGCTTCCATAGAACAGAGTTCTTCCAGGAACATATCATTTGAATCATTGGTTCAAATAGTCTGGGCCAGCGCCATTTAGGGCCTTAAAAACCATGCACAGGGCTTTAAACTGTCCCTGTTTTACTGGCAGCCAGTGGAGATGTTGGAGTCCCATTTTTAGTGCAACAAACCTGGGAGTACCCTTCCACAGCCTAGCTGTCACATTTTGCACGATTTGAAGCCTGTTGAGATGTCTTTTGGATGTTCAAGTAGAGACCATTACAGTAGTCCATTTGGGACAAAATCAGCCCAATGACTACTGTTCTAAGGCTGTCTTTCGAAAGAACGAACTTTAATTTCCTCAGAATTCTGAGGAGAAAAAAAACTTGCAGAGACAACCTCACTTATCTGGTTTCGAATGGTGAGTCTGTGGTCAACAGTGACCCTCAGGTTCTTGACTTTCTTGGCAGGAACCTGGAGAATTCCCAGTTCTTCTGACCAATCGGGCGTCCAGAGGTTAGGTTCAAGTTGTTACCAAATATAATAACCTCCCTTTCCTGAATTTAGTTTCAGGCTGTTAGATGACATCCACCCGAGATATCTTTCATGCAGTTGTGGTATCTTATTCCCTTTTTGGCTTCTTGGCCATGCTGGAGGGATAGCACTATTTGCATGTTATCGGCATAGGACATCAGTTGAAACCAAATGATCTTATTAGGACTGCCAGAGGGGACACGTATACATTAAAAAGTGTGGGGCTAAGGGACGACCCCTGCGGAACCCCACATGGAAGGGCGAAAGGTTTAGATCTATTTTTATCCAAATCCACCGTTTGAATTCTGTCAGTAAGAAAGGATTTCAGACGGTTCCAAGCATTGACTTGTACCCCTGCTTCTGATATACAGTCCATTAAAACTTCATGATGAACCGTATCGAAGGCTGCCGAGAGATCTAACGTGATCAGTATTACTGCGCCTCTCTGGTCCACATCTGTGGGTTTAATCAAGTCCAACTCAGTGCTATGATCAGCACGAAAGCCATATTGAGGTGGATCCAGTATTCTGTGTGTCTGGAGAAACCGGCTGAGTTGGATATTCACAGCTTTTTCTGTCATCATTGACGGAAGAGGAAGGCGTGAGATAGGCCTGTAGCTACTTGGGTCCTTCAGATCAAGGTTTCGTGTTTTAAGCAGTGGAAGAATAGGTGCGTTTTTCTGTATTTTGGGAAACTGCTCCAATTTGAGGATGGTATTAAATGAATGGGGGGGTGAGTGCAGTCCCGATAATCCCCAGGACTTGTTTACTCACGAATGTGGGGCAGGGATCCAGCGCGGATCGACATTAGTTTAATGGATTTTTGTCTCCAGTGGTGTAAAGCTATCCAATATCGAAGTTATTTCGGATCTAATGGACTTGACCCTAGCTTATACGTCATTCTCTTTTTGCAAATCTGTAAAGGAGGAAAAGATGGCTCCCACCTTTTGTTGAGAAAACCTAGCTAACGTTTCACTCAATTCAGTGGTGCTGTGTTTTTTTCATTTATGCAAAAGGGTAAACCCAAAATCACTGGGACCTGGGTGCTGGACAGTATATAATAGGGTGGTCCCAGTATTATAACCTCAAAAGTGTCAGACAAAGACAAAAAATCACAATAGAATTCAATTGCAAAAAGCAAAATGCAAACACCACTTTTTGGTTGTTTCAGTGTTATTTAATCACACCGAAAATGATAGTTTTTTTTCTTCAGGCAAAAACTTAAGAGCATACATTTTTAACAGTTTCAACATAACGGTGCCCAAAGTATGAAGAAGAGTAGTGGGAGGATGTGATTCAGGTGGGGTAGTGAGGTAAGGTTAAAATGGTCACCAAAATACAAATGTCCTAGTGTTCAAGGCAGTTCTCGTCTAATGATCTACAGACATCACTAGTTGTATATGAATTACAACAGACTTCTCTTCTTACAGAGATTTAGAGTAGGGGATGTCTCAGTCTGCTGCCGTTATTAAAAACAGCCCAACTCTGATCAACAAACTTAGAAAAACACAAAACCCACATTCACCTAAAATGACAACAGAAAAAGGTGAGAGAGGCGAGATGGCACCTCACGGGCGCACCACCAATTGGGCCCCTGGCTGGTACTCACCAGGATGGCCCTGTTATCATCATTGGTGCCATCGAGCCGTAACGGAAACGTGTCCTAAACCCAAAGAAAAGACAGTGAGTGGTGCAGTGAACAAAAATTATATGTAACAAAACGTTTAACACTTAACATATAATCCACTGTGCAACCAGGACAAAAACTTTACTAGTGTTCCTTTCTTGTTGCAAACAGTACACATATAACCAATAAAAAGAAGGATGTGAATACTACCAATCGATTCACACCCTACTTACAGCCGACATGTTTCATATCCTTGGTTTCTAGCAGGCAATTTCCTCAGGGCAAACCAATTTAAATGCCACTGCAAAGGACACTGGGCTTTGTGTGCTGTAATAAAACATAAAACATGCATAGTCGAGGTTACCTGCTATCCACCCCTGTTCAATTCACAATGCTATTTTGTGCAGTCAAACAAGCATGATGCTGCATATAATGCAATAGTTCCCTTCAGTTAGCCTTGCCTCTCATACCAGCCAAGAGGAATTTAAAAGGATTACAGCCCCCATAGGTGAGCTGGGTCCAGTCTCCCTTCATTTCTGTTGCTAAACCAAACAACAACAAAAACCAGGGTTATGCTTTAAAAGAATATCCTTATACCTGTGATTAGAAGCTTGCTTGTCAAGGTTACACGCTGCAAACCCCATGAAAAGATTACCGGTGGAGAATAACTGTCCGGAGTCTTCTCAGCACTCGAACACCGGCACACTTCCCAGCTGATCTCTTTAGAGTGTGTGCTGCCGGTTTTCGTGCCCCCTGATTGGCTGGGATAGTCATGTGATACCATTTTAGAGCAGTCTCAGGCCAATGTTATGTATGTAGCCTGCAAGAGTCTCGCTGAACTCTCGCGATATTACGAGCGCACCAATTTTTATTTAATTTGGGGTCATAAATCGAGATATTAATCCAGTATCCCCTTTAGTTATGTATTATGTTCAAATAGTGCCCACAGCCTCGTGAAATATGTGGCTACTTCGCATGTGCCGGTTACCACGTGTCTCAGTTTATTACCAGCAACATGTCGTATTTAGTAACCGACTATTAAATAGACCCCGCATAATAAGTGAGGTTTGGTGGAGTATTCATATTTCTAACTTTACACCGTTTTAATACTCTCCTAGGAGCGTACGCCATCTTGGATTGGGTATAATTCCATTCCGAGTGCTGTGCTAAGGAGTTTTCACATAAGCTCTCGCGTGATTTCGCCATAACATTGTGTTTTATGATGAAACTTTATTAGTTAGAGACAACAAAGATGGCACATATATTGATAAACAGTGGCCATATGCTAAAGGTCTCAAACTACATACCATACCTCCCTTGGGTGGAATATGGACACATATGGACATCCATACCTTAATAAACAGTGGCCATGTGTTATAGATCTTTATACTCCAGCTACCTTACATCTCTAGAGTTGAATGTGAGCTCATGGTGGAATATGAGTTCGTGGTGTATTTTCACGCGATGTTAGGGGATTAAACCACAGGTGTCAACATTGTTTCGCAGTGTTTGAATAGCATTTAGAATTACACTTATTATTCTACCTGAGTGAGTTGTAGTGTTTACCTATCCACAGGAATGGGATATTGGCAGTAATTATAATGTATACCTTTCCACAGATGACATTTAGTTGTCGTTTTATATGTTAAATGCGTTATAGTACGTGCTTAGCACTTCATTCCCCAGCTGCTCAATAGTAGGATTAGAGGAGCGCCTAGCTACACTGGTATTGATAGATCTATACGTACACATTAGTCCGTAGTTACCTCCACAAAAGAACATCTCTCAACGTAGCTTATTCCACTCCAGGAGTTCGTTCAATCCTTTCTGTTCACTCTTTTCCTGGAATATCCATCTTGCTTCTTTTGTGATTAGACGTCTTTCTACTGTCTGGGCATCCCCCGTCACTCTCTCCAAGACCACCCACGTGAAAGTCTGTCTGTTGCGATGACAATGTTGCACTAGCTTGGTGGTTAGTTTCCCACTCCGTATGGTGCTCAAATGCTCCTGGATACGGAGCTTAATTTTCCGTGTAGTGAGTCCAATGTACTCCAAGCCACATTCACATTTTAGTCTGTACACCACGTTAGCGGTATTACAGTTACTAAAATGGTTTAGTAACCAGCTCTTTCCAGATTGGAGGGTCACTGTGGAGGTTCTGTTAGTAAGAGGGCACACTGAGAAATTTCCGCATGGAAAGTGTCCATTGGGGATGGTGTTTGCTTCTGGTTCTGGTCTTACATTCATCCTGGTGTGTACCAGCTTGTCTTTTAAATTGCTGGCTCTACGAAAAGCAAAACGTGGCGGTGGCATCTTAAAGTCCGACGTGTATAGTAAAGACCAGTGCTTTCTGATCGATTGACGGATCTTGGTGGCCATTGGGTCGTAGGTCATAATCACAGGTAAGCAGTCCTCTCTTTCCTTAGTGTGGGTCTCTAAAAGTACAGATCTCCGCGTGTTCAGAGCCCTTTTCTTGGCCTGTTTGATGACCCTGCGTGGATAATCCCTGGCTTCCAGCTTCTTACTGAGTCCTTCTGCTTGCTCCTTATATACTCCAGTAGAGGAGCAGTTTCTCCTGTACCGCAAGAATTGCCCCACAGGCAAATTATCTCTTAATGCTCTCGGATGATACGATTGGTAAGAAAGCAGCGAGTTTCTATCCGTGGGCTTTTGATGTACGCTCGTTTGGAACACTCCTTCTACAGCTTCAATGTCTAGATCGAGATAGACCACCCTGGTATGATTATATTTCCAGGTAAACAGTAGGCTCATGTCTTGTGTGTTCAGCCAGTTCAAGAACTGAAGGAGAGATGTTTCTTCTCCTGACAATATGCAGAGCACATCATCAATATATCTCCCCCAAAGGCGCAAATGGCCTTTGAAGGGATTGGTGTCTGACTCAATGATGTGCTCCTCAAACTGGCCTACATAAATGCAGGCCAGACTTGGTGCCATGGTTGCGCCCATTGATGTGCCCGTAACTTGGAGAAACAGATCATTCTTGTAGCTAAAGAAATTCCTTATGAGTGCCAGTTCCACACATTGTAACACAAAACTCTGGGGGGCATCGTAAAACCACTCTTGTGTGGCTAGTGCTCGCGCTGCTGCCACCAGTGCGGCATCTTGGGGGATACATGAATACAGTGACTCTATGTCAATAGTCACTATATATTCAGTTTCGGGATCAAATGTCATATTGTCAAGGACGTTTAAGATGTCCATTGTATTCTTAACAAAGGATCTCTGTGTTATCACAGATTTGCGGAGGTAGTAATCAGCGAACTGTGATAACGGTTCCAATATTGATTGAATGCCAGATACAATTGGCCGACCCGGAGGTGGCCGGGCCGGCTTATGTATCTTTGGAAGGATGTAGAAGGCCGGAGTCCTAGAGTTGGTATTGATAAGGAACTCCGCCTCCTTCACACTGATCCATTTCTTCTCTTTAGCATTCCCAACTAATTCAGTTATCATTCTCATTAATTCTGGAGTGGGGTCTTTCCTTAGAGGTTGGTAGTTGGCTCTCACATTTAGTAACCGGAGTACCTCAGCTTCGTAGTCACAGGTGTTTAATATGACCACTGCGCCGCCTTTGTCGGCGCTCTTTATTGTTATGTTGTTATTATTCTGGAGGGACTTCACAGCTTCCCAATCTCCTTTGGCCATGTTCTTGAACCCATTCACTCTGTTGTTATTTTCGATCTTCCCGATTTCCTCCAGAACTTTAGCCTCAAATACCGCCACTTAAGGGTCAACCGCCCCCATTGGTGGACAAAAATTGGAGGGTTTTCTCAAGTTGGTATTAAACCCCTTACTTTCTTCAAAAGGTTGTTTTGCAAAACATTTTTTTGGCTTAATTTTTCTCACAGTCTCATGAAACTCGATGCGGCATTTAAAAGCATCATGGGATGGAGTCGGAACAAAGCCCAACCCTTTGTTGAGCACCCTTTCTTCATTCAGTGTTAGTTGATGGTCAGATAAATTGACCACAATGCTTTTCAGACTGGTCTCCTCCCTCCGCTCTGCGTCTGTCGCGGGGAGAATGTTTGCCATTGTGGTGGGGGTCGGTTGCCACGTCCCTTTCCTCTGCCTTGTTGTCCGGGTCCCTTGTTTGTTGCTTGTCCCTGTTCTAAAAAATTCTGCAGTAATGTACTCCGATCTGGATTGGAAATCTCCAGTTGGTTGAATTTCACTCTATTTGCACTTGTTCCTGGCTCAGGCTCTTCCTCGCTGGACGTATTATCAAACGTCCAGTTTGATGCTGTTCGCCTCTGCTGTCGCCTGGCTCCTCTTCCTCTTCTCGCCCCTCCAAATTATTGTTGTTGTTCTTGGGCAAGTTGATAGTGTGAGTCGT
This sequence comes from Lissotriton vulgaris, assembly GCF_964263255.1. Classification (NCBI taxonomy): domain Eukaryota; kingdom Metazoa; phylum Chordata; class Amphibia; order Caudata; family Salamandridae; genus Lissotriton; species Lissotriton vulgaris. Next base: position 56,863 of record NW_028253787.1, read on the forward strand.
TTGTATAGGGAAATGCCCATTCGTGTGTATAGCGCTGTAAATTACGCTGTAACCCCCTGATTTTTTGGGTCACCATATATTGTTTGTATTCATCTAGATCTTCTTTGATTTTTTTGTAGATGTTCTTTTGCGTCTGTAAAGCTACTATCCCGACTAATGGTCTCCTCAAGTTCAATAATCTCTTTTAGCACCTCTTCACTTAACCTCTGGGCTGTACTGATTATAAGGATCAACCAATCTCTGGTGCATTTGTTTGCGATGTAGCTCCAGTCAAGGTGGAACTGTTTATCATCAAGGAAAATACGCGGTTCGATCCTAACTATTACGTTAAACGTTACGTTAAAATTATTTGTATCGCGCACTATCACCAACGGTTTCTTGGCGCTCGTTGACTGGTACAGTGATCTAGGATGAGAAGGTTAGTCATATGCGGATTGAAAGAGCAGGGTTTTTAATAGTCTACGGAAGCAGTCGTACTTTGGGCAAAGCCGGAGTGAGGGTGGCAGGGAGTTCCAAGTGGATGGGGCCTGGACAGAAAAGCTCAAACCACCGTGCTTTTTCCTTTTGAATTTGGGGACCTCAAGGAGATTAAGTGATGCTGAGCGAAGAACTCTAGAGGGGATGTGACGAGTCCAGACCGAAGAGATGAACGCGGGGGCTGCATCCGAGAGGGCCTTGAAGGTTGAGAATGCCAGTTTGAAGGTGCAGCGTTTGGAAATGGGGAGCCAATGCAGACTGCGGAGGAGGGGAGTGACGTGCTGGTGTTTGGGCTGGCGGAAAATCAGGCGGGCGGCTTGATTCTGCACCAGCTGTAGTCGGTGGAGGTGACATGCAGGAATTCCCGTGTACAGCAAGTTGGCATAGTCGAGCCTGGAGGTGATGAGCGCAATGATAACTTGAATCAGGGCTTCTTTGGTGAGAAACCTGCTGATCTTGCGGATCCGCCTGAGGTGGAAGAAGCAGGCTGAGGTGACAGCGTTGATTTGCGGTCTCATTGAAAGGTCTTCAGAAATGATCACCCCCAGGCTTTTGACTGAGCTCACAGGAGTGGGTGGTGTCCCCAGAGATGTTGGCCAGAAGGTGGAATTCCATGGGTGATTGGGGCCTCCTACCAGGACGAGCTCAGTTTTGGTGGGGTTCAGCTTTAAGTGGCTGTGGTACATCCACTCCGCTATGGTCAACATGGTGGACTGGAAATTAAGACGGGAAGAAGGAAGGGAGTCAATGGGGAAAATTAACTGAAGGTCATCCGTGTAGTTGAAAATTGTGACCGGGGAGTTGCGGAGGGAATCTAAGAGGGGTTGGAGATACAAATTAAATAGGAGGGGGGAGAGTGCAGAGCCCTGTGGGACACCACAGGAAAGGGATGTGTAGGGTGCAGAAAAAGTAGAAAGATGGACAGACTGTGATCTCTGGTGAAGAAAAGATCTGAGCCAGTCAAGGGCCACTCCCTGAATGCCGGCATTGTGGACACGGTCGATCAGGATGATGTGATCGACCGCGTCGAAAGCCGCTGAGAGATCTAAAAGGACGAGGGCCTGGGAGGTGTTTTTGTCAGCGCCCTTCCTGAGGGTGTCCATGACTGCTACTATGACCGCCTCGGTGGAGTGGAGGGGTCTAAATCCCGCTTGTTGAGGGTCCGAGAAGGAGGATTTCTCTATGAAAGAGCTCAGGTAGCGGGTGACTTAGGTCTCCAGAATTTTTCCTAGGTAGGGGAGGAGGGAGATGGGTCTGTAGTTGCTGAGTATAGTGGGATCTGCGTTGGGTTTCTTTAGGATAGGTAAGATGGCCACTTGCTTGAAGGAGAGAGGGACCTCCCCAGTAGCAAGAGAGTTGTTAAGTAGTGCTAGAGGGGGGCCTGGACATGCAAGGAAGGCTTCTCTCAGAATCTGCGGGGGGCAACAGTCGTTGGGGGATCCCGAGCTGACTTTGTGAAGGAGTGCGGCGAATTCTTGTAGGGAGATAGGAGGGAACTCCGTCAAGATACTGATATTCCTGGGAGGAAGAGGAGGAGGAGTAGGTGATGCCGGGGTCGGGATGTTGTTTTTTATTGTTGTAATTTTCTCTATGAAGTAAAAGTTTAGCGAGTCACAGAGGGTTTGGGTCGACTGGGGTTGGGGGGTGACCCTGTCCGGCAAGGAGAGCTCATTTATAATTGAAAAAATATCTTTCATTTTGTTATTTGAGTCTAAAAATTTTTGAAAGAAATATGCCGTCTTAGCTGCCAGGATCGATTCTTTATAGGATTTTGAAGACTGAGTGTAAACGAGTTTGAGATGTGGGTCATAGTGGCGGCGCCAACGGCGTTCAGTTTGCCGCAGGGCAAGTTTATCCGCTTTAAGTTGGTCCGTAAACCATCGTTGTGTGTCGTGGGGGCGCTTAGCTTTGATCTTTTTAAAAGGGGCAACTTTGTCACTGGCCAGACGTAGCCATTCATCGAGTTGGTCAGCCTGATCCCCTAGTGAGGTCACCGGCGTGGGTGCAGTGGAGGCCAGTGCGTCATGAAATTCAGGTAGATTGGCTCTTTTCCAGTTGCGAGCCATGAGATTCTTAATACGGGGGGGAGGACACAGTGTGCAGATGTAAGTGAAAGGAAATGGAGTAATGGTCGGACCAGGAGCAGGGGAGAACTGAAGGAGGTGAAATGTCGAGGTTAGATGTCCATACTTGGTCGAGGATGTGGCCTTTATGATGGGTAGGGGTGTGAATGTGTTGGGAGAGATTCATGCCTTTTAGAAGGTCGGTGAATTCCACCGACGATTGGCTTTCGTGGACATCAGAAGGCCAGTAATTGAAGTCGCCGATCACCAAGATGTTAGCGTGGTTGATTGCTAGTTGAGCGATGGAGTCGCTGAAGAGTTGGGGAAAGAGAGGCATATATTCGGGGGGTCTATATACGAGAACACAGACAAAAGACGACTTAGTGGATGTAAATTTTAGTGCTAAGTATTCAGTTTTAGGAATAGAAGTCACCGTGATCTCGGAGAAGATATGTTCAGAGCGGATGATAGCTGCCACTCCGCCACCAGTCTTCCCAGCGGGCCTTTTGGCGTGCATAATGTAGTATCCCATAGGGATTGCTGCGAGAATGTCGGGGGCTGAGTCTTCAGTGATCCAGGTTTCTGCTAAGAGAAGGATATCAATGGAGCTCTGATGCAATAGTTGAAAGATCTCAAGCTGATGGCGGATAAGGGAACGGGTATTAAGATAGTATATCAGTAAAGAGGCGGAGGTCTGCGGCAATGAGGGGGAGGGGTCGTGAAGAGAATCAAGAGCCGAGAAGTCAGATGGAACAAATATGCCACATGCCTGAGCCGCTCTGACAGCGCGGGCGGGAATGGGCCCTGAGGAATTGAGGCTCAGGAGGTCGGCGGAGGAGTAAGAGTAAATTTGGGCATTACGACAGGGCCCTGGGCCTGGTCGGCCGCGGACGGGCGCAGACGGGCTTGACTTGTGCGCGACTTCGGCGCGAAGTCGGCGCTCCCGCTGCGCTCGCCGCTGCGCTTCCTCCATACCGCCATTAAATACTAGGGGTGAGGGAGCACTAGACCGCTAACCTGCGAAGGTTTTCGTGCAGGGCGGAAGTGGTGTCACGAGCAGGAAGTGACGCTCCTCAAGCTGACCCTCCGCACAAACGGCACAGAGCCGGGACGGAACGGGGTCACGAGGGAAATGGAAATGCAGGTGAGTGCAAGGAAGTGCAAATTACAATTTTAAAATGCTTTCTAAGCGTGCTATTAAAATCAGCAGCAAAATACAGTTTTTTAAAATACAGCGTCCACAACAACACACACACAACCGCAGCCTAGATCGCTGCGTTTGTCAATGGGGCTGGGAGCTGAAAGCGAGGTCTAAATGCTCTGCAGGCTCGGCAGCACTAGACCGCTAACCTGCGAAGGTTTCGTGCAGGGCGGAAGTGGTGTCACAAGCAGGAAGTGATGCTCCTCAAGCTGACCCTCCGCACAAACGGCACAGCTCGCTGGGGAGGCTCCGGCTCGATAATACTCGGACATGAGAGCCCATTGAGGGCTATCCTTATGTTTTTTTTTTAAATTACTCAATTTCTCCCATTCTTCCCTTATTGTGTTGTTACTTGTTAGGGAATTGCCTTCAAACAGTGAAGGACCCGCTAAAATAGCAGCGATTTGTTCGTCCGTAAAGGCCAAACAATTTTTGTCCATTCTGGGATTACAGACTTATTCACGGTTTGACTGTGCAGCAGGAATGGTTTGTTGTGGATATCAAGCAGGATTTGTCAACCTCAAATGTTATGTTATGTTATGTTATTTTAAACAAATTTGTAAGGCGCAACTAACACCATTAGGTTTCTTGGCGCCATAATGAAGAGAGCAGATGAGGGAGCAACAGAGAACATTTATTTGTAGGATTCAGTAAAAAGAAGAGTTTTGAGGGAAGATCTGAATTTGGGATACGGGGTAGACAATCTGAGAGACAGAGGGAGGGAATTCCAAAAGGTGGGGGCCAGGAAGGAGAACTTGAGCCCACCGTGTTTCTTCCTCTTGTATCTAGGAGTGGATAACAAGGCCAGTTGGGAAGACCGGAGAGTGCGAGGAGGGACGTAGGGTTGAAGGAGGGAAGAAATAAAGAGGGGGCCCTGGCCGGCAAGGGATTTGAAGATAATGCAGCCCAACTTAAACTTGCAGCGGGCAGCTACCGGAAGCCAATGGAGGCTTTTTAGAAAGGGGCGGATGTGTTGATCTCTTGGGAGGGAGTGGATCAGGCGGGCAGCCTGATTTTGAATCAGCTGGAGCCGCCTAAGTTGGTAGGCTGGAATGCCAACATAGAGCGCGTTAGCGTAGTCAATCCTCGATATTACTAGCGCAAGCAGGGCCAGGGTAAGGGCCTCAGAAGTGAGTAGCCGGGAAATTTTCCTAATTTTCCTTAGCTGGAGGAGACTACCGCGCTAATCTGGGGCGTCATGGAGAGGTCACTGCTAATGACGACTCCCAGACTTTTGGCACAGTTGGCAGGGCGGGGTGGACTGCCAAGGCAAATAAAAATCAGTTGAAAATAGGGCTACTCGAGAATACTCTCACGGCTGAGCCGCCGTACACAATGTGAGAACAAGGTAGGAGTATAGAGGGAAAGGAAAACTAGGACGCCCTCCACTCAGTAAATCACCAAAATACAAATGTCCTAGTGTTCAAGGCAGTTCTCGTCTAATGATCTACAGACATCACTAGTTGTATATGAATTACAACAGACCTCTCTTCTTACAGAGATTTAGAGTAGGGGATGTCTCAGTCTGCTGCCGTTATTAAAAACAGCCCAACTCTGATCAACAAACTTAGACAAACACAAAACCCACATTCACCTAAAATGACAACAAGAGTAAAACTCCTTAGCACAGCACTCGGAATGGAATTATACCGAATCCAAGATGGCGTACGCTCCTAGGAGAATATGAATACTCCACCAAACCTCACTTATTATGCGGGGTCTATTTAATAGTCGGTTACTAAATACGACATGTTGCTGGTAATAAACTGAGACACGTGGTAATCGGCACATGCGAAGTAGCCACATATTTCACGAGGCTGTGGGCACTATTTGAACATAATGCGTAACTAAAGGGGATACTGGAATAATATCTTGATTTATGACCCCAAATTAAATAACAATTGGTGCGCTCGTAATATCGCGAGAGTTCAGCGAGACTCTCACAGGCTACATACATAACATTGGCTTGAGACTGCTCTAAAATGGCCGCGGGTATCACATGACTATCCCAGCCAATCAGGGGGCACGAAAACCGGCAGCACACACTCTAAAGAGATCAGCTGAGAAGTGTGCCGGTGTTAGAGTGCTGAGAAGACGCCGGATAGTTATACTCCACCGGTAATCTTATCATGGGGTTTGCAGCGTGTAACCTTGACAAGCAAGCTTCAAATCACAGGTATAAGGATATTCTTTTAAAGCATAACCCTGGTTTTTGTTGTTGTTTGGTTTAGCAACAGAAATGAAGGGAGACTGGACCCAGCTCACCTATGGGGGCTGTATTCCTTTTAAATTCCTCTTGGCTGGAATGAGAGGCAAGGCTAACTGAAGGGTAATTATTGCCTTATATACAGCATCATGCTTGTTTGACTGTGCAAAATAGCATTGTGAATTGAACAGGGGTGGATAGCAGGTAACCTCGACTATGCATGTTTTATGTTTTATTACAGCACACAAAGCCCAGTGTCCTTTGCAGTGGCATTTAAATTGGTTTGCCCTGAGGAAATTGCCTGCTAGAAACCAAGGCAATGAAACATGTCGGCTGTAAGTAGGGTGTGAATCGATTGGTAGTATTCACATCCTTCTTTTTATTGTTTATATGTGTACTGTATGCAACAAGAAAGGAACACTAGTAAAGTTTTTGTCCTGGTTGCACAGTGGATTATATGTTAAGTGTTAAGTGTTGTACGTTTTGTTACATATAATTTGTGTTCACTGCACCACTCACTGTCTTTTCTTTGGGTTTAGGACACGTTTCCGTTACGGCTTGATGGCACCAATGATGATAACAGGGCCATCCTGGTGAGTACCAGCCAGGGGCCCCATTGGTGGTGCGCCCGTGAGGTGCCATCTCGCCTTTCTCACCTTTTTCTGTTGTCATTTTAGGTGAATGTGGGTTTTGTGTTTGTCTAAGTTTGTTGATCAGAGTTGGGCTGTTTTTAATATTGGCAGCAGACTGAGACATCCCCTACTCTAAATCTCTGTAAGGAGAGGTCTGTTGTAATTCATATACAACTAGTGATGTCTGTAGATCATTAGATGAGAACTGCCTTGAACACTAGTACATTTGTATTTTGGTGATTTACTGAGTGGAGGGCGTCCTAGTTTTCCTTTCCCTCTATACTCTTACCTTGTTCTCACAAGGTTAAAATGGTAACAAAAAATCAGTCCGTTCCGGCATTTTTCCTCATAATCAAATACACATTCATCACAGTACAAAATATCTGTACAACTTTGCCATGTAGCACAGGGTTTCACAGTAAGGTAAGTACTGTTGAAAGGACTGGCAGTTAACAAGTGTTGACGTTTCGACCCCAAATGTTGTCTGTTTGTTCTGGCCTTACTAGAGTGTTCTTCCTCAGGACAGTGGTGTATGGTGAAGGGGGACCGTGAATGAAAAAGGAGATTCTCACTAATCAATGGTGGAGAATCAAGGTGCTCCATAGCTCTCAATGGAATGGTGGCAAGAGTGAGAATACACTCAAGTAAATCAAGGATCCATCGATAGAGGCGGCAACATCCCATGTCTTTAATCACATACAAGTAAAGGTTCCCGACTCAATCAAGGGAGAAATGGATTAAATAACACTGAAACAACCAAAAAGTGGTGTTTGCATTTTGCTTTTTGCAATTTAATTCCTATTGTGAATTTTTCTCTCTGACACTTGATGTTATAATACTGGGTCCACCCTATTATATAGTGTTTTTAGGCAGGTTAGGGGAAGCGAGTTTAGCTATGGTTTTAAACAGTTGTTTGAAAGATCTAGCCCTACTAATCTGCTCAGTGAAAAATAACATTTTAGTGACGAGATTATTTTTTGCAGTGAGACTTAATTTATACGCCTCTTTTTCGATCTTGCTGTAGCCTTTTCTCCAAGTTCGCTCTAATAGTTTGCAATCAAGTTTTAACTTTATCAAGTCATCTGTGCCACCTATCCCATGTCTAAACTATAGATAGATCATATACTTATATGCCTCGTCTGAGTATAGATCATTTGAAACAAGACTTAAGTGTTCACCACAGTTATGGCACTAAGGACGCTACTTGCCGTTGCCCAGTCTGTTGACTTATGGTAGCATGCCACCCTCATGTATTCATATGCCGATGGCTGGGACATGAAAAACGTTACCCAAAACTGGAAGGTCCTTATTTGAGCCCATGATAGGTACATACCTTTGCTACGCTTACATGCTGCCCCTATGTGACCCTATGATGGTAGCTGGAACATGAAAAGTGCTTCCCAGAGCTGGAAGGTCCGAATGTGAACCAACCATAGATCCATAACTTTTACTACACTTCCCTCCTATTCAATGATTGAGTGCTCTGGGTCTGGGCAACACGCCGTGCAACAGGGACGTCTGCCAACGCTCACCATTGTATTACCTGAGAATTGGAACATAGTCTGCGTAGTGCAGATGACTTATCGTGACGTTGAGGGATGTGTCTTTGTAATACTGAGCTCAAGGCTTACTGTAATGACAGGCACCATATTTAAACCAGTGTTTTAACCATATGGACATAATCAAAACTGTTTGAGACCACAATCTTGCGTTTATGGTCACTGCCTAGTTCTTCTTGAAGCATAGCTCATGATCTAATGGATTTTAAATATTATGTTATGCCTTTTCATGCGTAGAACCCGGTGTGTTGATAACCCTCCTGTATTGACACTTCAGGCTGCAGCACTGATACCCGATACTAGCTCATATCATTTAGTGAAAGTGAGACGCTATGTTTTAAGTCTCAACCGGAGCCATTAGTGCAGCTTGGTTACTAAGGATATTAGGAATGTTCCCTGGGTGCCGTCTTGGAATGGATGATTGACTGCTATGGTGTACATGCTGAGTTGGGGGTGCACTATTCGGTCATATCAGGTGTGTATGACTTACAGGAATAATAGTATTGATAGCTATCTGTCATAAATACTTTGTTTATATATGATATGGACTTCTAAGTTGTTAAAATGTATAAGATCGTTAAAGACAGCCTAGCCGATGACATATTCTTAGTGGGCTAAACTCCTCAGCACACAAGATGTTCTGAATGTGGCATAAGTGTTCCTACCTAATTTTTAGAAGATTCTATATCTAGGATGATCATAGTTACTACATTATTTAATGCTAGCATATCTGGGTCATGGCATCAGATCTCAACCAGTGATGTAGCTGTTATCCAATACCTAATTGCACAGCATGCCATCTCATCTCTGGGTAGTATTCCAGATTTCTTCATTGAGCCCTTCCTTATTTATTTATTTTTGCGATTTATAGAGCGCACAAATACCCAGGGGTGTCTCGGCGCTACGGACTGCAGTAGGTGGATCCTGATAGAGAGCTCATTGATTAAACAACCAGGTTTTTAACATTCTTCTGAATGTGAGAAGAGATTGACAGGATCTGATCTCAAGCGGGACCGTAATCCAGAGTTTAGCCGTGGTGACCACAAACCTTCTGTCGCCCCAGGAGGCTGTTTTTGTGCGTGGCACCATAAGCAGAAGGGCAGTGGATGAGCGGAGCGCCCGAATGGGTGCGTGAATTTTTAGGTGGTCAATTAGGAATTCGGGACTGTTGTTGCGAGAAGCTTTAAAAGCAATGCATAGTCTTGACCTTTATTCGTTTTTTTACTGACCAGCAGTGATAGTTCTTGATAACATGAGATATGGGTTTAAACTTAGGTGTATCTGCTAGAATTCTAGCTGCTGCATTCTGAACTGTTTGCAGCTTTTGGATAACCCGCTTTTGGGCGATTGCGAATAGTCCGTTGCAGTAGTCTTTTGAGGACATGACCAAGGTGCTAACTAAAGTTTTTCCAGCGTTCAGAGGGAGAAAGGGGAAAGTTTTTTAATCATATGTAATTTGTGGAATGAGGCAGATGCCACTGAGTTGGCATGGGAGACAAAGTTAAGCTTATCGTCAAATGTGATGCCTAGATTCCTGACCTTGGTTACTGGAGTAGGTGGGGTGCCCATTGAGGACGGCCACCAGGTTTGTGACCAGAAAGGAAGTAATTTACCAAAGATCATGACCTCTGTTTTTTCCGAATTCAATTTGAGGCAGTTACTGGCCATCCAGCTGCTGATGGCGAGCATGCCCTTCTGAAAATCAGCTGCAACCCTTTCTCCATTGTTGTTCACTGCCAGCACTAGTTGAGTGTCATCGGCGTAAGATGCAAGGCCCATCCCAGGAGCCTTGATGACTTTGGCTAGGTCCGACACATAGATATTGAAAAGTGTCAGACTCTGGGATGAACCTTTGGGTCCCCACATGGTAGGGCTAGTTGGGCAGAGTGGAAATTGCCGAAATTAACTGAGTGCGGTTGGTGAGAAAAGATTTCAACAGTTCTCTGGCCTTGTGTAGGATCCCCATTTAAGTGACACGGTCGATCAAGATGATATGGTCGACCGTGTCAAAGGCCGCTAGAGGTCCAGCAAGATGAGTATTGCTGTTCCTCCCTGGTCCAGAATGATTCTGATGTCCTCTGAAGTCTTAATTAAGGCGGTCTTGGTTCCATGGCCTTTGCAGAATCCACATGGAGTGCATCGAAGAGATGGTGGACTTCTATATACTTAGTTGAATATTCATAAGTGTTTCCACAACTTTGTCTGGAAAAGGTAGACTGGCTATTGGCCTGTAATTTTTGGTGTCAACTGGGTCCAGGTTGTTTTTTTTAAGAGAGGCTTTAAAATAGTCTTTTCCCAGATAGTGGGATAGGTACCAGAGGTGAACATTACATTGAAGATTTTGGCTTAAGCAGCTGCCACCTGCTCAGCAACAGGGGTAAGTGCGTCTGGTGGGCAGGGGTCATTAGCCGGTCCCGACTGCCTAGCGGACATTATGGTGAGAATTTCATCGTAGTTGGTGATTTCAAATTGCTTCAGACAGTAAGCAGGGTGATTGTTGTTCAAAAATTGGTCGGTCAGCTTGGCATGTGACGCAAATTCAGCATAGATGCCATTCACTTTATTGAAGAAGTGGTCAGCCAAGGAGTTAGTGATTGGGAAGGGGTTATGGGAACGGTGGGTGTGACCTGATAGTGTGGACACTACCTGGTAGAGCTTTTTATTAGTTTTTTGCTAATTCAATTTGAGTGACCTAGTATTTGCTTTTTTCCTGAGTGATCAGGCGTTTATATTTGGCGAGTTCGTCTTTATAAAGCGATTTTTCTTCACTAGTGTAGGATTTGCGCCAGTGCCTTTCTTGGTTTCTGCAGATTTTCTTTTGTTCCCTAAGGGATTCTGTGAACTAAGGGGCTGACGGGGAGGTTCGATTTTTAGAGAAGGTCTTACTCGGGGTTAGCAGATTGAAGGCGTTCCACAGCCAATCAGTGTAGTTGGCCATGGCCATATTAGAGTCGGATGAGAAAACTGGTTGGGTAATGGACAGCTGGGATTTAAGGAGAAAATAATCTGTCTGTTTCCACACTTTAACTTAATCTGGGTTGTTGGGGGAGATATAGGGAGGGGGTTTGCTGTGAATGGAAATGCTGAAGATAACTGTGTGGTGGTCAGACCATACCTGGGGAAGTATTTGATTAACAGAGAGATTACAACGGTTAGTTAAAAGGCCATCTAGCATGTGTCCCGCTATATGGGTGGCTTTAAGAACTCGCTGGGTTAAGCCAGCTGCTTCTAAGTCGGCCACTAAAGTTATAGTGTTCTTGTCTAGGTGATTTTCCAAGTGAAAATTAAAGTCGCCTATGATGGTCAAAGTATCCTCTGCTACTGTGGATTCCAAAAGGTTGCCTAGGCCTGACAGAAACTCTGTCCTGGAGCCTGGAGCGCGGTATAGCAGGATCCCCTTAAGTTTGGGATGGTGTAAGCAAGATCAAGAAATGCAATGCTTCACAGATGGGAGAGGGGATAGGATCTATTTTGGTTAAGTGGCTACGAAAAATTATTGCCAACCCGCGTCCTTTTTTTTTTCCCGGTCTTTCTTGCTTTAAAACAGAGTATCCCTCGGGGGTGGCGACTATGTCTGGACCAGACGCAGGGTCTGTCCAGGTTTCTGTTACAAACAGGACGTTGATTTTGTGGTGAGTGAGTAGCTCTGCTATCTCCGCTTTGTGCTTGCCTAAGGAGCGAGCATTGATAAGGGCTACTGTAATATTTTCATTTCCTTTTTTGTGCTGTAGGGTGGTAGCCTCAGAAGTTGATAGGATGGATGGCCTGAATGTGCAGTTTAGACAAGGTTTAGTTGGCGTATCAGCCAGTGCCTCTAGAATGAGGTGTGAACAGGCTTTATTGGGAGGTGGTCTTAAGTTAAGAAGTTCTCTGCCTGAGTAGTAGATTTTCACCAGTTTTTGGGGCACCTGTCCAGGGGAAGTGGCCCTGGGCCCGGTCCAGGTGCGGACCGGCGCAGACGGGCTTGCCTTTGGTGCCCCTTCGGTGCAACCCCGGTGCTCTCGCTGTGCGTGTCCGCGTTGGGTTCATCCTAAATACTGGTGGGAGCGAGAATCTAGAGAGCTAACCACCCGGAAGTCTAGTATTGCCACTCCAAGGGGCCCTCCGAACGAACGGCACAAGCCGCGTCGGACCGGGGCTGAGGAGTCTGTCCGCGCTAAGCAGCAAGATGGTGCCCAAGTAAGTTTTAATTTAAAAACATGAAGAGGTACAAACAATGAGCATAGAGTGCATTAAAATATGATGCTTTCTCGCACTTGCAGCGAACAGCAAGCCTGCTGTGTCCATGTTCAAAGAAAAAACCCAAAATGTTTCCCTCTGTTTGCCGATGTGTTCTGTGGATACACCTCCCTTAATCTTACTTTCTCCAAGATGTACCATTTTAGATCTGTATCGGAGTGTTTTTTGTCATGGAAGCGTTTTGCAGACTTGTGTTCACTATACCTCACACGGAATTCCCTACCTGTGTCCCCAATATACCCCAAATTACATGGTCACAAGATGTAGATGATATTCTGACTTCTACAGACAGTCATATCTTTCAGTTTGCCTCTCTTGCCTTTATAGTTCCAACAGTCGGTCACAATGGATATATTGCATGCATGACTAGATCCACACTTATTGTTTCACATGATTGGTGGTACGCCAGTGATGGTCTTTTGGGTGCTTTTAGTATTTAGTCTATCCTTAGTGTGCACTAGCAAATCTTTGAGGTTGCAGTTTCTCCTGTATGCTACTCTAGGAAGCTGTATTTGTTCCACTTCATCATAGCCATTCAGTATTTTCCAATTTCTGTTTAGTATGTTTTTCATTTTAAAATTCTATTGTGAATGGTTAATCACACACACTATTTGGTCATTGGGTTCTCGAGTTGTCCCTTGTAACTGATCCCAGTTGTAATATTTTTCCAGTTTGAAAGAAATTTTAACTAAACGGTGGATACCCTCGATCCGAATCAAATCTTTTTGGCTTGGAGGATGAAAACTCTGATGTTGAATAATCGTGTATTTTGCTGTCTGTTTCCTAAAGAAACCAACTTGCAAATTATCTGTTTGCCCAGAGATGGGTATGTCTAGAAATTTCACCTCTGAGCTTTTGAATTTAGCTGTGAATTGGAGGTTGACCTCACTGGCATTAAGCCATGCGATCTATTATTGTGGCATGATCATTTCACCACTCCATAAAAAGAAAAGATATCATCTATAAAACGTCTTCACGTTTTACATTTTCGTAGAATGGTGCTGCCTCACTAAAGATATGATTAACTCGTACTCACCCATTTAAATATTTGCTATACTGGGGGCACAAGAAGCCCCCGTGCTCGTACCATTGATCTGTTGGCACGTTTGTCCGTTTAAAGGCCTTCCAGGATAAAGGAGTCTGGTGTATTACTTGATGATCTTTCAAGAAGTGATGCTACAGATTGTAATGTTTGACATTGAGTAATGTTATAAAGTGCCTCCATGTCAAGCGTTACTAGTACTTCCCATTCAGGGTCAAAGGGCATGTTCTCAATTTTGTCAATCGTATCACCAGTGTCCCTGATGTATGATTGGTAGTTCTTGGTCAGCGGGCAGAGAAACGTGTCTACATATTTAGACAAAGGCTCAGTGCTAGCTTCTATGGTAGAAATGATCAGTCAGTGTGAATCATCAATACTTCTGTGAGTTTTTGGAACCCCATAGAGAGCTGCTACCACCATGTGTGTCCTATTTAGGAAAGCGTGTTCTTTTTGGTAAATATGTCCTTCCTCAGGTGCCCTAGTTATTCTTTGGATATTGGTTTCTAATTTGCCAATTGCAGAGGGATTTGCTTTCTTGTAGTGTTCTTGGACCGCTTACATGTTGTGTACCTTACTGTTGTAACTTAGTTTGTCCATCACTACTATTCATCCCCCCTTATCACAGGGCTTGATGACTATCTCCCGGTTTGTTTTAAGTTTAGGTGCCAAGTTTTCACTCTGTGACCTATTGTATTGATTGTTAAGGGGATGTTTTGCGATGCGTTGCACTTCATTTAAGACTGTCTTCTCAAAGGTGCTGACTTCCCAGTCTCATCTCTAGTGTAGATGTAAATGTGGATTTGAGCCTGCCTTTAGATACATTATATTCATTGGCTTCAACAGGGTGGTGCATAAAAAACAGTTTTAGCTTCACCTTTAAAAAAACAAAAGCAAAAATGTTGTGGTGGAGTTCATAAGTGTCACATCTGGTATTCGGTACAAAATATAGCCCCCCTCTCCAAAACTGAGATCTCCTCTTTAGTCTGTGCCACGATTACAAATTAAAGACTGGTAAAGAGTCCTCTGTGGTTGTGTGGTGCCCTACTCTGTCTAGGATATAGAGTATTGTTTTCTCGTGTTAAGGTGGGGTTGCTGATGTTGGTTCATCTGCTGATAGTTGCTTCTGTCCTGTGTCTACTGTCTGCTCCTCTCCCTGTGTTATCCCCTCTGTAAAAAAGGTTGACCCTGGTGAAACTGCTAGTTTCCTGGTCTCCCTCTATTGGCCACATAATTATACTGAGCTCCATCAGATGTATTTGAACTATCTTCATCGGAATCTGTGGAGTAAGTATCAGAAGGTAAAAACCTTCCTCCTACAGTTTATACTCTGATTTTGATAGTTGGTACTTTGGTTCCAATCCTGGTAGTAAGTAAAATCAAGATAAGGTTATGCTCTTTCCTGGGTATACCACCATATGTCTTTTCTAAGTTTTCTGTACTTTTTCCTACTAGACATTCTTCAAAGTCTGTAATTTAATTGCTCATGTTCTCTAATCTCGCCTTTGCTTCATCTAGTGCAGTCATTGTCTTAAGTGTTTTTTTTTCCATGGCAGCTATCTCTTGGCTGAGTACAGCTATCACTTCTTTAGCCGTCACTATAATTAAGATCATCCAGTCCCAGGACATTGTGCACTCTGAGTCCTGATGGAATCACACCAGCTCTCAGATATTCTAACATGAAATGTGCATGGGATTCCATCCTTAAGTTTTTTCCCTGAAATTTAAGAGCTTGTCCATTCACTGTTGTCAGAGTTTGACATCATTATTGTTCTATATTTAAGTGGTACTTGTACTATCAGGGCTGAGAAATCCTCATCTGAGAATCCAAATGACTTGAGACCCTCATGTTTGAAATTTGATAGGAATTGTTTCTGCAATTCTGACTAAGACCGGTGTGAATAGAGATTAGCTGCCACATAGGCTACCTGTAAACCTCTAGATAATCCTTTTTCAAGTTGTCATGCTGCTTTCAGAGCAATCCTTTCAAAAGTACCTAAATATTTCGGATCCTAACCCAGTTGTATTTTTGAAGAACAGCGGATTCAACATCTGGGTGAACCCTGGCATGAGCTGCCACTTCACTGTGGCACTATCCTGGGAATCACATTCTGTATCAATTCATCATTTTAATATTGCAGAGCTTGTTGTAAATGAAACATCTCTTGTTGGGAGGATCTCAGTTTGTTTTAAAGCTATTTGTAAATTTCTGGGTTTATCAGCAAACAGCTGAATAAAGGCTTCCAATGTGAAGGAATCAATACCCCTCATCTAACACCATATTGTGAAGGTGAGTCTTGTGAGTGAAAAGTACCTGCGCCGGAATCACATTTTTCTACAAAATTGGACTTTGTTTTCTTCTACTTCATTTTTTGACACATCTGGAATTAAACAGAAGTCTCTCAAAAGGCATTGCTTCTTAACTATCTTGTTTCTGGTGTGGTTTTAGCAGACAAGGGTCTTTCTTGCCAAGTCTTCTCTGGAATCCTACTCTGGGGTTATGTCCTCTCTGGTTACTTCTCAGTGCAGCTTCAGGTCTTATCTGCGCATCTAGAACTCCTGACAGTCGGCCAGACAACCCCTTTCTCCTCCTGGATGTGTGGTGTCCACATCTCAATTTCTGGATAAGCCAAAGTTCTCCTTACTGTCCGCTTTTATTAAAGATCTCTCTTCCTGTCCATTGCTTTTGTCATTTAATTTTTACTATGGTTTCCTCCGATCCTCTTTCTAAAAGCTGCACCATGGCTGAATCCTACCTGGTGACATTTGTATAGATCAAAACATTGGACAGTGGATAAATATACATTTTGAAGAGCAGATTTCCTGTTTTGCTTTCAGAAATAGACCTTTTTGTAAGTGAAGCTACATGGTGCAGCCTTCATGTTAAGTTCTCAAGAAGACTTTATTTATGAAACCAACCCTATTGGAAGAGGACTCCATGGGGAATTCTGCATGGTTAGCGATATATTTTTCTTGATATAAAGATTCTTTAGTGTGAAAGTTTAAAGAAAATTACATGCTTATCAAGTAGCAGTGTTATGAACATAGTGTGAACATTTGGTGAAGGCACTATTTTGTAAGCTAGTTTCATTGGTGAAAGATTAATAGTTCCTTTGGTATGAGGCAAATTTAGCAAATGGTTCTCCAGTGATGATCTATTACCATTTTCAGATTCTCTATTAATGGGTTTAGAAAGAAAGAATAAGGGGTTTTATAAATCTACTAAATACAGAACTGCTGTTTTACACTCTAAAGGCAACATTTGATCAGATTGGCCAACCAATCTTGTGGAAAACTAGTTTGGATATTATCTGAGGCCTAATGCAGATTGAATTTGTAACCATAAGTATGGTGCCAGGATATGATATATATTAAGGTTTTTTTTTAATTTGAAGTTGTTTATGACAAGGGTCTGTTTAAGGACCCTGCTTATTCTTTTTCTGGCATTCCACAAATTTTAGTGGATGGTAACGTTTTCTCCCAAATTAAATGATAATAAACCATTAAGTTTAAACTAGACTCTTGGTTAAACATTTCCCGGGGGGGGGGGGGGCTTCGGAGATTCTTGTTTTAGCATAATCAATTTTATAAACAGTTTAGGCTTTTTTCTTTTATAGTCAGTAAAAGTATCTTACTATCATGTCTGTATCCAGTCTGTCTTCATGTTTAGAACCAAATCAACAAACCTGTAAAACACTTTGAATCGATTTAGAATGTTTGCAGGGTTGCTATTGGTACTGTTCTCTGGCTTATCTTGGGAAAACGGAGCCCATTTTAAAAGGGTCTCTATTATTGAATTTTTAATGATGGAGTGAAAAGAAATGGCAAAAGTAGATTTTGATTGAAGTTATTAGGTATTAACAACGTATGTAAATAATCTGGAGTTGGAGAGGACTGTTCCATTTCAGAACTTAATGAACAAAGCTGTTCCCGTCCGTCCACTTCTTAATTAATATTTTGCCTTGCATGTTTTAAAGTTGATTGCATACCACTTTAAAACCAGAAATACTATGAGCAGGAGTATTAAATATTTAGTAAATGTTGGTGTTGACTGAGAGAACAGCCAAGGGATAGGAGTTACATTTTTTTTTTAAATGGTCAAGCTAAGAATGGCAATCTCACTGAAGATGAGGTGAAAATGAGTCTACTGCTTTCATAGGTGGCAGTGGTAAGAACTATGATTGAATCAGTCATGTTTTGTGGGACTCTTCTTTCTATACATTTGGATCCTTATTGGACTGTGCTATGTTCTGATTATCTGACAATAAATACCCATGAGAAACAAAGCCCTGGGCACACGTTATGAGGATATCGCTCTGTTAGAAATGTCTCGTATTGTACCAACTTTAGTGGTCGTCACCAGATTGTTCGTTCAAAAGTATTAGAGCAACGACCAAGAAACAACCAGCCGACCTGTGTTTCATCACATGTGGGAGTTAACCCATGACTCTTCAGGGCTTTCTGGCTATGCCAAAAGACCGGTGCGGTCACTAGTCCCATTTAAGGATCGCAAATGGCCTCCGTATCTTAATGAAGAATGCAGTCCATATGGGAATTCTTGCAGTAGGGGAGCCTCTGGTATGCGAGGCAATAGATCGAGTCGTGTCTTGAGGGAGCTCTGTTGACGTCAGGCTGTGATTTAGGAGAGAGGCAGGTGTGAACCTCAGGGGGGGGGTAAGGAGGATGCCCAGTGTCTGGGGTGGGCTGGGGGTGGGTACGCCGGTCACCTTGAGGTTAGGAGTAGCAGGACTCTAAGACACTGGTTCCACCCGATATCCAGAAATTGGTTGGACCCAGTGCCTTACAGTCCTGCTACTCCTAACCTCAAGTTGACCGGCATACCCGCCCGCAGCCCACCCCAGACACTGCACATCCTCCATACCATCCCACCATGCTCATACGGCACACCCACATTGATCAAGATTTCACCTGTTGGAGGAGCTGTTTCTTCTCCTTGGCGTGTCGTAACCCCTCCCCCAAGGTGCACACCTGCCTCTCCTAAATCGCAGTCCGACGTCCGGCATAGCCACACAGCCCTGAAGAGTCACGGGTTAACTCCCATATGTGTCTAAACAGGTGTTCACTGGTTGTTGCTTTGTTGTTCTAATAAATACTTTTGAATGAATGCTGCTGTTGACCACTAGAATTGGTACAATACGAGACATTTCTAACAGTGCGATATCCTCATAACGTGTGCCCAGGACTTTGTTTCTTATTTCTGGGGTGGGTTTCATGACTCACATTCACGGGGGTTACAGGGCATTTCTCCCGACCTGGCAGCACCGTATTCACTCTCAGCATCACATACACAATGCATATCCGCCAGAGCGCCAAGCTTCCTGTCTTACTATAAACCCCATGTCGCGATATCAATAAACACCTATCACAGTGTGATATATTTTTACAGGCTGGACATTGATGGAAAGAGTGAGTTATAATTTTTAGTGGGCGTTTCTGAATCTGTACTACTCTTAGAATGTAGAATCCTCCTTAGAATTTTTTTTGCCGCACCACCAATCTTTCCAATCGTAGACACACTTTCCTTCTGGGTCCCCCACTAATCTGAAAATTAATTGTGGGTTCAAGTCCAGAGGTACACACTAAAGACCTGAGAAACCAAACGTTATAGTAGGGCTAAAGGGATGTTTAAAGACCAAGCCTAAGTAATATCCCCCGCTAGGACTAAACTGTAAACAACAAACTTAGGGGTCTAAATCCGAATCCAATAGTGATTCTCTAATGCTGTACCTATGCCAGCTAGTGTGCGTAGGAACCAGAAATGATAGGTGGAGATAACAAACCATATCGCCAAGATGTGAGACACCGGTAACCGTGAGTCACCCCTGATTGAGGATTTCCATCAAAGTCTTGTATGGATCAATATTCTCATCTGGTAATCCTCATCGGGTATTGTCTCTTGATCATTGAGACCACTTGCATACCCTGATAGCCGGTTCGGGGTAGCGACCCACAATCACTCGGATATACCACATGATGTTGACATGATGGGAATGTGCAGTGCAAAATGATATATGTGGTGATTAAAAAGGGATAGGGAACTAACAAAAACCTATTTTAATGAACAGTTTAGCATAATCGTCGCAGTACACACAAATAGCTGCGGAGAGACCAACATGTTTCAGCCTAAGAGGGAGGTTCCCCAGGCTTTCGTCAGGGTCTCTGTTCTTTAGTAATGCTACTGCTTATGAGTGATGAATAAAGTGTGAAAAACTATATGAAAAAACACACAAGTGAAGTATAACAGTAAAGGATATAATGTTCCTTCGTCTGTACGAACTCCTCTTCGGCACCTGGTGTCTTGGTACTGTATGTGGGGGACAAACGTACAAGTGAATCACATTCAGCTACCCTGGTCTGTACAGAGAAATACACCATTTAAAGAATATTTACAACTTCATTACTCACCCAGTGTGTCCGGGGAGTGGACCTCACCTCTTCCTGGACCTGGCTCAGGATATGTGAGACCCCGCTCTACAAGGACAGAAACCGACTTCGTGATTACGATGAACAGAGGGATCAGGTGTTGATCTGCTCTGACAATACATCATCAACGAGGTCAAAAGGTCTTCTGAATGTAGAGTTAACGGACATATACCAACTAGTTCCTACTTCAAACCTCTTATCCGTTATATTGTTAGCTATAAACTACAAAATGTAGACAAGTTTGTTTTGACTAATCTAGAGTAGGACGACAAGAAGCAAGCTGGGGAACAGCCTCGCTCTAGACATTGTGGATAGACTTAGGAGCTGCCATCCTACCTGTCCGTCGTTGTCTCGAACTGTGACTGAGTCAGGGGGAGGCAACGGGCTACCATCGTCACTCATACTTCAATGGTTTGGTCTGAAAACTCACAGCCAATCAGGACCTCCAGGGGAGGAGTTATGCCGAAAGGCTAGGATGAATAACGTTGTCATTCGCATTGTCACTCATCAAACGTTGATGTCAGGGATTATATTCATGGCTAAGGAAGTCAAGTTGTGTCTCCGTATGCACTCAATGTTAGCGCGGGCCTTACTCCAGCTCGTAGTCTCGCGGGGCTATCGTGTTGGGAACTACAAAATGATGCAGTGCATGGAGCTTGAGTAGTTTATTGGGTCGACCTCTGCTAGAGGTAACGTTGTTATTCGCTCACATGTGCCGGGAACTACAAAATGATGCGGTGCATGGAGCTTATGTAGTTCACACACTACCTCCTTTTTCTGGTGACTACCTCTCGGTTTTCGCATTCAGACCTAGCAATGCCATGAGATACTTTCCTCTGCTATTCTCCATCAGTGACTTGCAGGTGATATTCTCGCAGGCCTCTGAACCAAACTCAAAGCATGCTTGGCATGGGTGTGACATGGGAATTAATGTCTGGAGTAAGAGCATCATATACTTGCAGAGCAGGGACCTGTCCCTTTGTCCTGATTGGCTGTTTGAATGATGTGTGCTACTTTGTAAGGGATATGCACTGGACTGCTGGCTGCAAACTCTGGATGGTGTTGCTGGACTTGGAAGGTGAAGGTTGAGTAGGCATAGGTTCATGACCTGCTGAGCTTGTGGAGCACCCCCTAGTGTTTACAGGTTATACCTTCCTTTAACAATTGTAGTCTTCTCAATATGTGGCCTGGAGTAGTGATCCTGTTATTTGATGGATTATTTACTAATATGACTGGCAGCATACACAGATGGGTGGAGTTTAACTGGGTGTTTCCTTAGATCTCTTCCCCGGTCATCTGATCCATCTCCTCTTCCCCTAAGCAACCCCCTTTCCAAAGAAGTGCCTTTGTTCATTCAAATTCTGGCATAGGGTGGCTAGGAGGACATTTTTGACCCATCTTTACATCTTAAAGTGGGATGTATGTTGATACTATGCAGAGGATTGCTAACAAACACATCTGTCTTTGAATGAGCAGCAGCTGGTTGTGCCAATGGGAGGGGTAAATCTGCAGAGAGAAGTACAATCTTGTACCGGTCAGGTAGACTTTTTTTTTTTTTTTAAATAAAGTAACTTGGACACACATTCTATGTGGTGAGATGGTGCCAATGGGGTGGGGACCCTGAAGCGGTGAAGTGAACTGGTGTAAAGTCTTGACTGCAGGAAGTTTGTCCTTTTGCAGATTTTGGCACCTCATTAGGGAATTCGTTTGACACCCATTTTCTCCAACATCTGCGGTGACAAACACAGATTTCTGGCGATGGTTCAAGGTTTTTCACGTGGATGGAGGATTTAGGGGCAGAAGACATGAACATGGCTGTAATTTGAGTGGCAGGGTTGATTGTGGTTTCAACAGCTCTTACAGAAGGCAGCAATGCATTGTCCAGCCTCTACTTCTCCGAAGGACAGCATTGGGAGGGCAAAAATGTCCAATAGTTAGCACTCTGTAGAAGGATTGGGAAGCAGCTTCTAAAACCTATTTTTCTGAGACGACAGGAGTTTGAGTGGATTGCAATAAAAACCAGGCCTATTTAAGCTGCTCAGCAAGGTCAAGACCAAACCCTCTGGATGTGAAATGAAGACCCTTAAAGGAAGCCCTTATATGAAACTTGAATCTGAGGTAAGGTTTTAAATTGTTTAGTCTTTAATATGGTGTGGTGTTTACTTCTATAAATGTGCATTTAGGTTTCCATAGTCCTATGACTGTGCTAACTTACATATTGCTTCTCTGACAACTGTGAAGCTGCAACTCTCGTGGGGTTGAAATATGTATCCGCTTACAACAATAGTTGGTTATTAATTATTAAGCCCTTTATAGAAGAAAAGGAATGAGTAAAATTATGTTGACGTTTGATTGGAGATACCTTTTGGCAACTGAGCATGAGCCTCCTACACCACAGGATATCTCCATTGGCCTCTTTGTGCCAGGTTAGCAATATTTCACAAGTTCAAGTCAAAGCAATGTTTGCCCAGTAATAGTGTTGACCTTAACAGGGCTTGAGGCTAATCGAGTCAGTATCTTTCTTGATTGTTTATGTAAAATCGTTGCCACATCTAACTTCAATATTTTATCCTTATTACAAAGTTGAACTCCAGAGGAGAAACTTCCTTTAATTGAACCTAGATTAAGTTTACCTTAATGTCACTGGTATTCTATTTTCAGTGGCCTCAAAGGCTCAATTTAGAAGTGAGTCTGTCAATAACACAATAGATTACTTACCATCTGTAATGTTTAATGTTTCCCTTTGATTCGTTGGCAGTGAGGTAAATAGCAGCAGCACCTCCTGCTAATAAGCCAATCCGCCATGGGCTGGGTAGAACCTCTAATGTTACATGTGAGCCAGAGCCAGATATGAGAAGGGTATAGTTGTGCTCCATAGCAATGGTGCCTCCGTCTGCTTTATCTGTCCCCAGCATGCACAGTACCTAAAAATGGGGGTGCTAGACTGACTTAAGACCTGTCTCAGCGTCCTTCATCTGCCCTCTCCTGCATTCAAAGTCTTATCACCGCAATCAAAGGTCCTCGTCTTGGGACCTCTAAGCACTGTACCAGTGACTGGGCAGAGCTTAAAGGGCTAGGCAGTAGTCTATCCTTCTGTGAGGATCCAGAGGGTATTTTCATCACTATTAGTACGGTTGTCCGTAAACCTACTGTTTGTTGTAATGAGACCAATAGCTCTTAGCTTGACGTTTAAAAAAATTGCATATCTGATTGGAGTTCTCAAACCCTTAAATGATTCTCTAGTTAATACCTGAAGATAAGCACACAATCTTTTAGGATTGTCTGTCATGATGAAATGGCTTCTTTAGACAAGCACTTTCTTTTGTGGGTCCCTATTGATTAGAACTGTTTATCTTGCACCCCCAATGTAAAACAAAAACATATTTTAGGTTGACAAAGGAACTACAGGGATCTTAAATAGACCTTAAATCTCAAGTACTTCTATGCCTCATGTGAAAGATTACTTGTGTTACATTTAGCTCTCTTGTGCCATGTGCAAGTTCAGGCAATAACATTATTGGGCCCCTAAGTATGATTGATCTCTCAGTTCCTTAATCTGAATGAATATACTAATCTTAATTTAACTTTTTGAAAATATATAAAAATAGTGATCGCTATAGCTCTTGAGTATGGTTTCGTCTTTTTGTGTTCCTGTATCATTTCTGCACTATCAAATGGACGTGCCCTTAGATTTGAGTGACCTCCCTCCCCAAGGACTCAGAGTAGGGAGGACATTATCTTTTTAAATGTGTGATCCTGTGCAATGTTGGCAGGTGGGAACTGGGGCAAACTCACTCCCTGGAGAACTTCCACTGCAATATCTCACTTAGTCCCTTGGTTTAATAATAAAATGGTCCTTCAATCTGTGAATTCTGACTTGTACCTTTCATTTTGTAACTATTCAGTCAGTTCCATTCTACTCACGTGTACGTGCTCTTCAAGGATGGACCGGTACCAGCCCCCGGTGCTAAAGTAAGTTACTTCATGAAAGTACCAGTGTGTTTACATCTTTCTAAATATTCACCAAAACACGCGTTTCCAAAGGCAATACGAGTCTTTGGTAGAAGATTTGTGAAGTGAATGTATGAATGCAGTAGACATTGTGTTTTTTTTTAACAGGTACTTTACAAACCTATCTGCATGCATTTGAAATGACAATACAACACATTTTATGAATACTCACTTTTTATCTGTTCTTGTACAAATCACTTGAGAGTGCATGAAGCATCATGTCTTGGGTTGTACAAACGCTTGAAATGAATGTGAAAGCTAGTAAGAACGTACCTGTAAATTCTTATAAATGTCTCCAAGCACTCACCTTGCCTTTGACTAATGTTGCTGTGTATTCCTCTGCTTCCACACCTCAACATGCATGCCTAAGTGTAATCTGAGTGACACTGTAGGGAAAGGGGTTATGAGGAACAGAGGACACTAAGCTCCTGAGCTAGATTCTTCACTGAAGAAACAACTTCTGTTGGCCCTGAGATCACGTTCACCTTACTCCCAATTCGGCTCAGTAAATGCCGCCTAAATAAAAGCCATATGTTGAAACCTGTTCCACATGATTCCACATTTTCTAATCGGAGTTACCAGCAGTTTGAATTTTTCTGTCAACTTTCTATCAATTTTGCCTTACCAAATAATAATCTTAGAGAATTTTGTTAGTTTACTAAAGTTTAATTTGATTTCTCAATATTCAACAGTTTACCGATTAAATAAATCAGAATTCAGTTTTCAAGACTGTTTCTCTGACCAATTACACATTATTTTGCCGCTATCTCTTACGGATTGAAAAGTTAAAGATTTGCAAGACTATTACTGCATCCCAAATCAAATGTTAACACACACATGAAATGAAGTCTTGTAATCCTACT
Source organism: Lissotriton vulgaris (assembly GCF_964263255.1). Classification (NCBI taxonomy): domain Eukaryota; kingdom Metazoa; phylum Chordata; class Amphibia; order Caudata; family Salamandridae; genus Lissotriton; species Lissotriton vulgaris. The sequence continues at coordinate 81,597 of NW_028253787.1, forward strand.
GTAATGTGAATTTCCAAATTAGGTGAACATCGAATTGTTCTTGTAGTCTTTCTTTGCTTTTCACATTCATGAATTGGTGCCCCTACCTTGTAGTATAACTTGCTTTATTCTGTTTTATAGGTCCCAAGGTGGAATACATGGTTACTGCCAAGGAAGACTCTTTGGACTGGATATTGGATTTCTGAAGGTAAGCTTCTGATACCTTCTCAGAGCTCTTCTTGTGTCAAGAGAACAAAACCAAGCAACTGGTGGTAGTTGTGTGTGGTTTAAATAGTACACACCCCAAAGATGGCCACTGGTTTACGAAATTCCTAAACATTGCTTGTGATTTCACAATATTTCAATGTTCAAATGTTTTTTTCAAGGGGAAATGGGCAAGTTGATGGTGTTGAGGGTGGAGACAGTGAATGGTACACGGGTGATGAGTAAGTGACATGGGGATTCTAACCAGGCAACATCCGGGATTCATTAGAAGAGAGAATGAGGGGATTTTCAATATGGGGCATTAAAATCCGCACAATAAGGAGGGGTCCAAAGTACAGTGACCAATGTCTTATTATATTTCTCCTTGGCATACGGCACATGACTAAATGGACCCCCTCCAAAATGTCACTATTGGTCGTGGTTTGGTAAAATTATGTGGAACAATTTGCAGCGGCGGCCCCTCAAGGCGGAGAAGCGCCGCCCTGCCTGCCGCGAGCACAGCAGGTACCCCAGAATAATAAGTCATTACCATTTTATTATTCTATGTGCTGCCAGCTGCAGTGAGTGGATGGTGGGGGCGAGGCACAATTCTCCAGATTGCAGGATGACTTCATAGGTGCTCAGTGGGCATGTCTGATTGGCTGTCTTAATCCTATATAGAACAATGAGGCGCTCCAATCATCAGGATAGTTTCTTTCTTTCCATAATCAATCTACTAAAACTAGAGATAAAGTTGTCATTAATAACCTCTTTTAGATAATGAACACCATTGCCTGACAAAAACATGCAGGCAGTTGACAAAGTGTTTTTCTCCCAGCTTTAATATTGTGGGAATGCCCCCCCTACTAATGTAATAGATCACAAAGCGGCATTCCTGTCCAATTAAAGCAAATATGAATGCCACCTTTGAGGCTTACAAGAAACTGTAGTTGTCATTGATTCCCACACAGCATTTTGTGCTACCACCAGTACTTTATTTGTGACTGTGTATGCAGGAGCTCAGCACCAGCACTTATTTCTAAACTCATGCTCTTGGTTTGAAGAGTGCACCAAACGAGGATTCTCTCAGCCTATTTTTTTCACATGTGTTCAGCAATTCAGTGTATGAAATTATACTGAAACTTCCAGGCCATTCCTAATGCTGGGGTGACCTGCAGTAGTTCAGAATGTTAGTCTTTAATTTTGGTATTTTAGATGATAATGCTGGCAGTGGCATTCAGCAGCAGAGGCAGAAGCTGTAGATGGGGCCACTGGCAGTGGAGTGCCATAGGCCCTGGCACCTACTTGTTTTGTTTTTAAAAACTAAGCACTGGCTGTCACTGGTAAAACAAACTGGTAGGGTTTAAGTTAAAGGCTGAGGAGTAGTTACTTTTACATTCAGGGGTTTTCATGAAGGTAAATTAGAGGAAAATGCAGTAGTATTTGGACTAAACAGTCTTTCCTGTTTACCCAAAGAGGGCTGTAACACAGGCCTCCGACTCAACCTTGGCATGGATCTCTTCTTTCTTGTAATTGGTAGGTCACACAGATTTGCACTGGGCCAATATCTTTGTAACAACTTTTAGAGCTTGATTCGCTTGATGCAGAATCACTATTTCAGCTTGAATAGTAGAAAGTTTCCGTCACATAAGATATGGTATGTGGGCCTCTCACAAGACCTCAAACACTATGGCAGTGTATTTGGTTATCTGCATCTTGATCCAGGAAGTATGGCATCAAGGGGTTCTGCATTACAAGAATACTGGGTTGTTTTTTCTTTGCTTTTCACGAAACCTGAATTAATGCACTAACCTTGTAACAGATCCTAATTTGCTTGTTTTCCAGGTCACAATGTGAAATGCTAGGTCTACTGCCAGGGAAGGCTCCTCTTGGACTGGGTACTGGATTTCTGCAGGTAAGCTTCCTTAGTCCCTTCCCTAACCACCTCCCTGGTTAGGAGAATTAAGCCATCAGGTATCAGAGTGCTTTACATGAGCACCAGTTTCGTTACAGATGGACACATTCCTTTTTGTTAGGCACGGGGAGATGAAGTCATTTGCAGAGAAGCACAGATGTTGAGCGTTGAGGCAGAGACTCAAACCTGGTTCCCCAGCTTTGAGGTAGACCACTCTAGCCATAGGGCTACATTATCTCCCCAAGTATTTGATCCAGAGAAGCACAAACTGTGGATTTAAAATGCATAGCAATGGTTGGGTTGGCTTTACTAATGGATCTCTACCCAAATTATCCTTCTTTAGCAAGATTAGGATAATGAAAGACTGGGAATAAACCTATAAAAAGTATGTCTGTGACAAAAGTAGTAACCCACTGAGCTATCCAAATAAAATACAGCTATTTGAACTGCATGATACGTTTGCAGCAGGCGTATTAACCCTCTGGTCTACTGTAAGACAAGTTAAAAAGCCACTAGACAAGAGATCCCTCTCAAGCAGGTACATTAATCACCAGACTTATCTTGATATTGTTATTGTTGCCTGAAAACTACTGGACAGCAAAGAACACTGTAGCAGATGGTGTTATATCTACAAGTTTGATCTAAACACAGTGCCCTCCTGAGTGCATTGTCAGGTGTGGCAGCACCTCTGGGACTCTCCTAAAGTTGACCATGTGCCGACCCCTAGAGAGTAGTGTGCTTGTCCTTCAGCCAAGTCCAGCATGCTGTGGGTGCAGGGAGTGCCTTTCAGTTTGCCCCACATCCAATTAAGTTATGCAGAGTTGTGTGCAAATATAAATAATTGATAAATCCCAAGCACCCCATTTCCCAGACAAGCTTTAGTGGTATAATTGATGGCACAAGACAGTTACAGCTCCACTTTTCAAACTTAACAAACATGTTGGAGTCAGTATTTCAGCTAGGATTTGACTACAGTGTGCTCTTTGCCTAAAGGATGACAAGCAGCTTAACACAAAATGATATTGAAAAGTCAGACTCTTTCATGAACCTTCAATCCTCAAGATTGTCTTGGTCTCACAGACTGGGCAGAATATTGAGTTTACCGATTTCTCCAGCTGAATGCCTTCTGCTGGCCATTTATCCAGTGTGCAGGTTGGCGAAGACCCAAAGTTCTCAGCACCAAACACCAAGAGGGTCTTGTCGTCTTGACCACCCTGGAGATGCAAGCAGTGACCCTGGTCTTAAGTGGTGGATCAACCTTTATCTGCCTCTTTCTTAGACCCAGTGGATAATGCCGATAATCTCCAGAAGTTTGTTTGACTATCGAGAAATTCCTTGTCTAGGTGGCCATGGCTTTGGTGACTATGAAGAAATGCAGCTCCTATTCTAGGTTGCATGTTATGGACAAGAGAAACAAAGGGCTGTGTAAAATTATGAACGTGTACCTTGTAAATAAGCATCTTGTGAAGAGAAGTTTAAGACCATTTCCTTGGAACAAACCCAGATATTCCACTCAGACTATTACTTTGCACAGCGGGTATGCAAACCCACTAAAATTCTAATTTACTCCCAAGTTATGCCTCTTCTCTTTGATCTGGCATTCTGTGACTGTCTGAGGTTAACATTTATACGGATCTGGACCAATGAAATGTTATGGAGGCTTGTCTGGGGTTGAGGTCAGTACGTTGGGACCCAATGGCCCACGCAAGAACTACACCACCAGTGGCACTGGGGCAGCTGGGTATAGGATGCAATCTTGGCTGATACTGCAGATTCAGTCATGGTTTCCTCTGAGTCGGTCATCTGCTGTTGGGGTAAATGTGGTCTTTGAGAGTTGTCGTTCTGTGACCGCAAGCGTTCGATGACTGAGTCGGTCAGACAGTGAATGTTGCTCCTTCCGAACCCTTTTGGTTAGAGGGTCTGTCTGGGACTCGCCTTTGGTCACAGTTGAGGGGACCTTCTATGTGGTTGGCTATAGGTTTGGTTTAGGAGCTTGTTGGGGTTCAGGGGTCACTGGGACCAAGGCAAGGATTGCAGGAAGTTAGTTCACAAGGGGTTGGGAGTGGAGTGATTGATTCACGGAGTCGGCAGGAGTCAGTCTGTTACTTTTGTGCAAGTCCAGTGCCTCACGGGAGACCGCGTCTTTTTTCGGTGCAAAGGCATGGTAGGTTCTCCGTGTTTTTGAGGACTGCTGGCTGCAGGGCACAGATGTTCTGTTAGGAGTCAGTTGGTGTCTTCTCTCTGAACGGCTGTTTGGTCCTTCATTTTCTTGCTTCTTTCTGGCTTGTGTTTGAGGAGGCAAGGTTTGGGATTGCCCCCAAATACTATATTTAGGGGTTTTACAGGTAGTTGTAGGTCGGGACCATCGGTCGCCTTCTTGGGGTGGGTACACAGTCATTATGCCACCCTCCAGTGGGAGGGGGCATAAGCCTCACTATGGTTGGCTGGATCCCCTGATCTGCAAGATGGTGGGGACTGAGTTGTGCTTCACCCAGTCTCCCTCGCCTGAGGGGTGGAGTTCACACAGGTGGGCACACCCCTCCTCCTACCTTGGTTTTCCAGCTGATTCAACTGCCCAAAGTGGGGATCAGAGCTAGTGGAGGCTAGTTGCTGGAGTAGCAAATGGCTCTGGTAGCTTACAAAGGCGGCAAGCCTTTGAAGCTTCCTCTTCCTGGAACTGCCCATCCTGGAGCCTTGGCACCTCCTCCCAGGATGTGCTTTGTTTCGGGACCCCGAATGTGGCAGGCTCTCGACTCTGGGATCCAGAAACCTTTCTGGTAGTGGCAGCTGCAGCAAAACACAGCCTGCAAGGTATGTGTGTACGTGTGTGTACACACAGGGCCTGTAAGGGTGGCACAATAAGTGCTGCAGCCCTTAGGGGCCTTCTCTGGCTAGAATGCCTATGGTACCTTTTACAAGGGACTTGTATGTGGCCAGAGTTGTCAACTGGGTTTCGCATTAGTAGAGTTTGGGGAAAGAACCTAGGCCCTGGATTGCAGGAACCTAGGGCACACTCAGTCAAACTACATAAACATGGGAAGCAACCATGCTTTCAAAATCTCTTCAACTATTGTTTGCAGGAATATCCAGAAGATTTCATGTTGAGATGGAATTGTGAAACTTTCAGACTGTTATGGGGATTTGAATGGGGCCATCAGACACGCAAAGTAAGAATTCATGTACTAGAGCATGGCCTACCCCCAGGGATCATATGCTGCTTTTATTAACTCGGATGGCAAGTCACTTCCTTTTAATGTCTCAAATCTTGAATGGTATTGCATCGCCAAGATCACAGGTGAAAACATTGTATAATGCATGTATGCTGGGTGAGGCAGAGGAAAGGGCTCATTCAAGCTTATCAGAGTAGTATTTGGTATAGCCAGTGTTACTAAATCCTCATCCACTGAAAATTCTGTACATGGTCTTTAATGTCGCAACCCTTTCAATGTGTCTTCTGAAATGAACTGTTTGTGCACACTAAAATTGATACACAAGCGGAGGCATCTGTGGGACCTGTGTGTCACAGACCTCAGTATCAGCTCGACCTAGTGAGCTGAAGCACAAGTTCCTTCTAGGTAGACTTTCAGAAACGATTGCATGTGAAAAGTACCACCATTTGTGTATGATCCGTAAAGCTTCCCCAATGAATCCAGTGGAAAAGTACAATTTACTACAGCTGGTAGGCACAGGTAAGCTCTCTGGATACCCTCTTAGTTGAAGACTAGTTGGGATACTAATTGTACTCTAGCTGTCTCATTAATGCTTCACAGGCCTGTTCAATATGCACACTAAAAGTGAAAGTCAACCAAAGCTAATCAAAGCGCACAACTTCTCTACTAATATAAGAGGCTGAAGAAGAGAGGCTCAGGTGCAGCAGTCGCACCCGCATAGCAGCCCCCAGTGAACAAATTCGGATAATCGAAGCATTCAAGGTGGTTAACATCCACAGTATTTATATTCATGAGACTATTTCCAACAGGGTATGGAAAAAAACTCTAATTCTCTACTCCCTCCACACAAACTTCCAACAATTAAAACGTGGTGTATTGGTGGGGAGTGGCAGAACAGGCTTTCCTGCTAGTCAAACCAAAAGTGATGGAATACGTTTTTGTAGCCTTCTAAAACTTTCAAGTGGGTAGAACTGTATAGCAAGGTTCCATCTCTACCCCAAAGATTGCAACAAACCTCAGCTCCTTAAGAAACTCACGAGGAGTACGGCTAAGTTTCGAGAATTTGGGGAAGCTACAGAGAAGACAAATGCAGCAAGTTGCGTAAAACAAAACAACTCATTCCTGCCCATGGACACTTTAGCAATGGCTAACCTTGGCACTCCCAATATGGCGCGCCATGTGACTCACTGCTGTGCCACCCCCACTATTAAATTCAAAGCATTCCACATGGTTGCCTTTTTTCCATACATGGCTTGCCCTTATAATGTGAACATCATGACGTGGAAGATGCAGTGATGGGGAGGTTCACCTTGGTTATGCTCCGGGCTACTGGATATAATGCGGCAGGAGAAGGCTAAATTATCCATCAGAGTTGACTAAATTATGCAGCCAGAAAAGGCTAATTATGTGGTATAATGCGCCACATTTTTTGAAAGTATTACATTATTTTGTCATTTCTACACTTGCTAACACCCTGGGCATGTTTCACTTCATTAGTACCAGTTTAACACCTAAATATAGCAACAACCAACAGAAAGGTGACCGTTGACATTTGCAAAGGCCTTCCACTGCACGCCAACACATGTTGCTGCATTTTTAGTAACTTTTTAACCGTTTGAATCTGAAACAAACTTTTCTTGTGTTAAACTCTGAAGATTATGCAGCAGATGATGGATAATGTTGCAAACACAGCAGATCCATATTTATGCAAAAAACTCAGCAGTCCAGTACCCATGATCCTGCTCCTGCGATTGATACTGCCCCCCTCCTTTTTGCGCCAGGTGCCACATGCTTTCCACATCAATCTGAAGAACCCATTCCTATCTTTTTTTCTGAATACTAAAGATCAGAATAGCTCTATATATTCATATTATGGGATGTTGTCTGGCAGGTTGTTCAATACTTATTGAAGGAGGCTTAATTCCACAAAAGCCGAGTAAGATCCCAGTTGATCAACAGGTTGTTTCAGGTATTTTAGTTTTACCTGCGACTGGCCATCTTCCTGAGAAGCCCAATGTTTGTCACGTCAATGTGTCATCATAATGATACATGGTCATTGGTGCGACTGTCCCTCTTCCCCTCTTCCCCTTCCACCCTCTTTCTCTGCAGCACCCATCCTTGGTGGCAGACTGTACAGCTGTTACTAAATGTGATTAGTTAATACTAATGTGTTGCTTCTGTTTAGGCACATTTTAAACCTGGCTGTTTTCCCTTCCCTGCACCACTAACCCATTCCCATAGTTCTTAATTTAGCATATGGCTTCCATCTTCAAGACTATTTCTAAAGTTATTATGAACTTTTTTGCCTAGGGCATTTGACTTCTAATTGACCCTTAAGCATTCCGTGTTCTAATTTAGATCCCATATCGCTCAAGCACGAGTATGAAAGGTGTAAACCAGGCTACGGTTTAATTTATAGCTTGCATCTGTCAATGGGTGTTTTATGAGAGTTCTCTTCTAAACACTATTTGTGGTCATGGAGCGCAGCTGTCTGCTGTGCAAAAAGTGACCTGACAGTCTAGCACTGTGAGGAGCTATGACCCCCCTTTGTTGTTGATATTATTCACTCCATACCATAGAGGCCCTTTTCGTAGTTTGCATTGAGGTTGTTTGCACTTTCCACCCTTAAAGTGCCACTATCAGGTGTGAAAGGTACAGGATGCCTGCAAGGGGTTTTGTTTCAAAGAACGTAAATAGATAACTTTTTTAGATTTACTCTGGGGGTGAGTCCTATGGGAACATTCACCAAAGTGTCATTAGACAACAATAAATGCAAATCAGGAGCACAAACACTGGAATATCTTATTTGTTTGAAAATATCAGTACATTTAAATAGCAGAAATTAAAAAAGAGTACAAATATATGAACGATTCAGGAATGAGTCATGAAAAGAAGTAAAATCAAATTCATCCAACAGTTCATGACCTACATCTATTCCTATCAAATCAAAGGTGACGTATCTCCTAATGAGAATAATAATCACTGGAGACAAGTATCTCAGAAATAGATTGTGTAGTCGATGTTTCGTTCTTAGTGGCATAAGCCCGTCAGTCCATCTTCAGGACAGTAGATATTGCTTAAAAAAGGACCCTTCTAAAGTCAGTATTGCCACGATTAATCCTTCACGTAGATCTATGGTCAGAACCGCATAAGTTGATGGCGGGAATTTCACTGAACCACAACACAGTCAAGTTGATGACGGTGGTTAAAGGTATCCAACAGTGGCATCAATGTCAAAGGAAAGGGAACACTCTTCCAATCACAACTTGTCGATAATATTTCTTGAAAAGAGACGTTGCGTTGAGTCAAGCGTCAGTCAGTGAGTGCAACGTAATGAACTGTCAGTTGCGGGCCTAAATGTTGATAAATATTGTGCTACCATAACAAAATAGGAGATGGGAGAATCCTGGGAAGGCATGATCAACTTCTTCTAAATAACTAAGAAAGATTGCATGGATGTAGATTTTCACAATTGCATGTTTATTAATACATCTGTTACCTTTCATTTCAGATGCAGATCTGCACACCAAGGAAAGGGTTTCCCAGCATTCATCTTACTTTGACTTTTGGGATGAGAAAGTGCGGAATAACAGAAAGGGCAAACTATCGGTCTTGCTTCCTTTGTCTGCTGGCACCCTGCTCTTCTACAAAGACTAGTAAATGCAAACAAAGGATGCCCTCTTTGTACAACAGATGCTGAGTTAATACACATGCAGGAACAAAGTGCTACCCAAGGAGGACTACTGCCTGTAGGTACCCTGGTGCTCTCCAGAAGTTTCTTCACGTGTCTGCAATCACCCAGTTCTTCTACAGACTGCTTTATCGAACTATAGATTCCCGATTCTCAACATGGACTGATGCAGGTCTACAAACATTCCTGTTTTACAGTTTCCTATGTTTCATGCACCCTTCTTCATTGACTAGTGCTCTTGTATCTGCAGGAATTAGTTCTATAAACAACTGCCTTTTGTGAAGCACCCAGCTACTCTAAAAGAATGGTTCCAGCATCTCAGCCATCCATCAATTCTAAGGAGGCTACATTCATAGTCTACAATCGCTAGACTACCTTTGAAAGACTTACTTTGGTTGGAATTGTGTGCAGATTTCCAGTTGTTCAGGTGCCTGCCCACCAATAAGATGAATGCAGCCTCCTATCTAACAAGTCTACAAAATTGTCATGAGCTACTGGAATGTATCATGGGCTGAGGATGTATTATGGACCACTGGATGTTTTACCTTGGTGTCTTGTAAATTGAGCTAAGCCACACTTTAGTATTGACTGAATTATGTCTGGTCACCTGCACTGCAAGCCTCCTAATGTTTTAGTCTTGTTTAGGTAATTGTAAAATTCTGAAACATTTCCCATGGCTACCAAGTAGGCCTATTTCAGATGTGGCACCTAAAGCCAGCGCTAGGTTTTTAGCAGCAGTATTAAGACTTGCTTTTTCCTTAATTAGTACAGGTCTTAATGCCTCAACATGCAGAGAGGTTGAGGTTCACACATGCTTGGAGGCCACATGACATCACTCTTTTCTCTGTTTTGGTTGTAAAATAGTGATTGCTCATCTATCCAGTTTCCTCTGCCTCAACGTGGACATAATCCATAAGTAGCCCTTGCTAATACCACATTTCCTGTTGTAAAAAAATCATGTTTGAGCTGTCTGGGCAGGATATCCAAGCCAAAGCGGTATTGTAATAGATCTAATATGGCGAAGGTTGAGCTAGTGTACACAGGAAAAGTGAGTATAGTCATGCAAGGAAGAGAAATCAGTGACCTAGAGTGGCGGATGAAAGATTCGAGGCACAGGCTGTTGGATTATGTACCGGGAGGGTGGTGAGAAGAAATGATCGGGCTCTTAGGAAGAGTGGTTATATAGGGTGATCGTAGAATGGGTAGTCTCTTGGCTATGGTGGGAGGAAGGGGTTACTCAGAGGAGTGGGGGAAACAGTTTCACAGGGTCAGGGGAGGAAGTGGTTGCATGGGGTGGCAGGAGGAATAGTGGTCACATTGGGTGGTGGAAGAAAGTGAATACACAATGTAACTGAGTGAAGTGGTTAGATTGGTGGGAAGGAGAGTGGTTGTGTGGGGCTGGTGGAAGGATAAATGGTTACAGAGGGTGGTAGGAAAAAGTGGAGCCAAAGGATGATGGGATAAGAAGTAATTATTTACAGTAGTAGAAGATTGTGTGATCTCACTGCTGAGGTGGTTAGAATAGTAGTCACATGGGGTGTTGACAAGAAATACAAAGTTTGCTTTCTCGGGGTAAATCAGTATCCGCATAAGCTATTGTCAGGCTTTTCCTTGTGCTGGTTACTGGCTAATTCTCATGTCTGTAACTCTGATGTCCCAGGTTCTTGACTAAGAACCTGTTTATAGGTTACAAGTATGACCTAGTCTAACACTCAACGATCCAGGTCCCATCCGAGCCAACTTAAGAAAACATATAGGTCTTACTTTTACTACATATGTTAAGACTGAAACTAATGTCTATAGAGGCAATGATTCCGTTCAATAGATCAAAGTGCCTCTTTGGTTATGGGGGTGGGATGTGGGTTTTCATCGCAAACCCTCAAATTTCGGTGGAAGAAAACAAATTCTTCAGGCAACATTGGTCTCTGTCAACCCCCACGTTTAATATCCAGGAAGAGTTGGACCTTGGTTACATCTGACATTCTCCAGTTGTCCTTTGCTGTGGCTAGCTGTGTGGTTCAAAACAGAGGCCAATCTGAATCATGCAATATTGTCTATCTTTAGAACATGCTCTTGACATACAATGGTTGTGATACATTAAAGACCTTTTCGGGTCACTAGGGAGCTCAGGGCTGAGTACCTCCCTCGGTACGATCATGAAGGCTGATCATGTTTGGGCAAAGAAGGCTTTCCTCTCTCAGCAATTATAAGGGGAGGGAGGAATATGCTTTGCTTAAGCCTGCAGTGAGATAAGACCTCATATTCACAAAGACTGTTGCAATGGAGTCATATGTGCGCTATGATATGCCCAATAATCACTCTTATGGAATTTGTTTCAGAATAAATATGGTGCAATATATAGTAGGAACCCTTAGGGGTGGTTTAAGGATTTCAATAGGCCCCCTTGTATCTGTGATAATCCGTTCAATAGACTTTGCACATTGATGGTGTGCCCTCAAACCAGCTATTTGCTCCATAAGTAAAGCCTCCCTTTGAAAGAGTGTTTGTACAGTTTGATTTGTACTTCAGTATTTAGCTGTGTGGGTATTGGTGCATGTTGTTGTAACAGGTTATATGATTTTAGCTTTTATGATGTATACTTTAATGGTTATTAACACCCATAGTAAAGTATACATTGATGATTGACAAAATAGTGAACACAGCAAATCAGAAAGAAGAACCCCTTTTGGGGCTAAGCTGCACTCTCACATTTAAGTGTTTCTTCCTCTATGCATTACTAAAACTGTAACACTGATTCCTGGGGCCCCCCTTAGCTAACGAGAAATAGTCCTGTCTTTTGCCCTTCATTGTCCCATGGACCAGACTACACTCTGGTTCAGTGCCATGAACACTAGTAGGTTGCAAGCGGACCTGTGGTGGTGACTCTTGAAATAAATATACATTTTGAATCTGAAGTGCAACAAATGTGGCAAGTTAGCTACAGAGAGAGGTTGAATATCAGGCTATGTCTTCTGACAAATTAATGCTTATGTTTTTAATATGAGAATTGATATTTATAAAATCCTCTCACTTTGCAGTCAGAGAAAGAAAAAAAAATCAAATGATTGTGACAGTCTTGCTGGGGTACGGAGTGTGAACAGGATGCCATTTGTTTTGTAACACAACAAAATATAAATACCAGTAAATCAACTGTAAACATTAATAAAAAAGTCTATTTTGAGGTGTGATCAAAGCAACCATTTTAATAGGATCAGAACAAACCAGGACACTTTACTTGGTGTTCCGCAAATGATAAATATTCACTAAAACCAGATTTCAACACATTATCATTTGTGTTCATTTATAGTTTTATAAATAAAACTGGAGGTCTGTGCAAATTTAGTGCCCATTACAATAACAAATGTGCTGTGTGTAATTAAGTGTGCTATCGCACATTACATCAAGAAAGCCTCCATCGTGACCATTAAAGCTAGGTGGGTCGCATTATATTTTTCCCTAAAATGTGGGTTGTGGTTCGAAAAAGTATGGTTAGTACTGCTCTAGTTTATGGAAATCTCTAAATTATAGCATTTAACTTGAGGATGAGCGTAAACCTCTGAGATCCAAGCAGGCCACTTAGAATACACATTGCAGAAACTTTACCTTGGTGGGAGAAATGCTACATCAGGGTTTGTTTTGGTTCCAGACAAATTGTAGCTGGGCGGCTCAGCGTCTAGCTTTGATGCTAGTTTAGTATTTGAAGCACTACAAAATTTCAATCCGATGTCTTAACTTGTCCTCATTGCTCATTTCTTTGCTTTACAACTCTTGTGATGGTTCACACTATTCTTTCTACCCATGTTGAATTACCACCTGTGCCTACAATTATGCAGTTTGGCTATCTTGTAAAATACATGTGAGATGGTGTGCAGAGCCATCTGTATGCTAACAATGTTATGTCTTACTACTATCTGTCCTACAGTCTGTTTCAGTCCTTGACATCTTATATGGCTCTGATAGTGGGCTGGTAGGAGGAACACGGTCTAAAGCTTCACATGAGGAAGACCTTATTGGTGGATCTGAAAATAGTTTTTCTTCTGGTAGCACCTAGAGGCATGTGTCTTCGTTAATGTCCTCAGACCTGGACGTACTAATGTATACTAGGATATTCAAACCATTGGTTTGTAGCAATGCCCTTTAAGCAAAGAATTCTGTTGTCTGGCACATTTAAGTTGTGTAGATTGCTGAAGCTGAGCCATGGCAACCAGTATCTGGATCTCATCACACAAGCCCATTACTGCCTACCTGCATCAGTGATCATCAATTTGTTTTTCATGGTTGAGGTGATGGTCTTAACAGCTCTGCATGATATGTCTATGCTATTAGCAGCGCTGGTATGTTGGAGGGATAGGAACAACTAGCTGTAGGATTTTGGAGGGTGTTCGCTAACTAGTTTTCCATTCAACAAATGCTGGGTACACTGACCTTGAAGAGCTCTGTATAATGCCAGGCTCAACCCTTTTTGGGCCCTTCGGGTCTCAGATGCCTTCTTTCTGATCCAGCTGTTTTGATCAAACACTGGGCATGCAGTCATTCTCCGTAGAGGTCGTTCAAAACCACCCAACCCCCAACCATAGAATGGAACATTCTAGATGGACCTTTTGATGTTCAAAAGTCTGACATAGTTTGGGTAACACTGCATGACAGAGTGCCATATGTATACAACTTTGGTTTTGTGATTCTCAAATAGCGATTTTTAGAGAATTGGTATTTGAGAATCGCAAAACGCTATGTATGTAGGATTTGCAAATTTTGCGAATCCTATATATTCCTTGATTGCCAATCGCAAATTGCAATTCGCAAATACGGAATACATCCCCATTAATTCCTATGGGCCCTAGAGGCCCATAGTAATGAATGGGAAGACATTCTCAATTTGTGATTCTCAATTAGAGAATCTCAAATTGAGAATGCAATTTCAAGGGTGCCAATGGTGTCAAATGACACCTTGTTGCACCCCTGAAATGTACATGTGTGCACATGTGGCACACATACATGCCCTAGGGGGATGTATGTGCACCACATGGCACTTTGAAAAATGCAGAAAAAAAAGTGCATTTTTCAAAGAAATCACAAATGACCACCAACTTGAAGTTGGTGGTAATTTGCCATTCCTGAAGGCCAAATTGCACTATTTCTGTGCTTCTTACATTGCATTTAAGGTATAGCAATTTGCGATTCCTTAAATGCAATTGCAAAATAAGGAATTGCAAATTTTGCGATTCCTTATTTTGCGAGGCAGTTTTGCTTTCATACATACCACTGGGCCAAATTGCTATCGCAAACGCCGCAATTCTGCGAATTTCTGTGTTGGCAATCGCAATTTGGAATGATACATATGGCCCATAATGTTTTGTCTTGTGTTCTCTTGAATTTTTTATATAGTACACTTTTCTGCAATTGCCAATTTCATTCATTTTCTTTTTTGTTTTTCACAAATGCTGAAGTATGAATTTGGAAAGCATTCCCATGTTGACAGGAGTATGCTGTGAACTTTGACTTATTGTATTCCTGTTCAATACTCTAGTTGACCTTGTAAGCAAGCTAGGGGGACTTCTGAACATTTCTGTACAACAGCCTTTTGAATAAAATCGCTATATGTGAATCCAATGAGATGGAGACCTAGTAATGTAATTTAAGAACATAACTAAATTGTGTTAAAACATCTTATTGTCACTATTTTCTTGGATGCAAATATATTTTCAATGGATTTATGTTTGGATCTGTTCTACACAAATGATAATGTGCTTTCATGGACTGCGGTTCTGCGTAATGTTTGTTGGTTGCTACATATCTCACTTTATATTTTCTCAAAAAACCTTATTAATTATTAGTACCTCTGTGTTCATGCTCTACAACTTATGTTTTGCGACATTCTTGCTTGTACTCTGTGGTTCACTGCTATTTTACAGACCTCTCTACCAGCTTTGATTGTATGTAGTATCTGTTAAAATAAATACCTTCATTTTTAAGACCGTTTGTTGCATTTCTGGGTGTCTTTATCAGTACCAGTGCAATAATTGTCTTCTGTTTTATTGTCTGCCCCTTAATCATGAGTTATTTAGTCAAGATACATTGGAAGATTCTCCAATTGCTACCAATCAGCGTCCAGAAAGGGGTCACAAATGCTTTGGTCACAAGCAAGCTGTACTATGGGATCACTTTCTATGCTGGGATCAAAAACTCCCCAGAGGGCTGTAGCAATGAGCTCCTTGGCCAGAATGGCTCTCAGCCTCCCATGCTACTCGCCCCATATTTAAAAGAGATCCACTAGCTCCCCATACACAAACTAGCAAACTCCTCACTGCTCTATACAACACTGGCCCAGCATCTCAAAACATTCTCATCTGCTTTCACAAATAACCTAGACACCTCTGCTTGTCTGGGCTCCTAATTTCACACATCACACACACATGGAAAAGATGGGTGGTGAAGTTTTCTCCTACATTTCTCATAAGACCTTGAATGACCTGCTGCTACACACAAGAGCCTCTTCCACACTACTTTAATTCCACAAGAAGTGGGAACCCTGGTGTTGAAAGTGCATGTTTCATTCTACATGACCATGTTTTCTGAAATGGATGAGGAAAATGTTTGACAACTTATATAGTGTCCTCATTTAAAAAAAAAAACAGTTTTAGAGGAGTTTCCTGCAAACACATGATGCATAACATACCAAAAACACAATTACAATATAGTGGATGCACAGGCAGTTCAAAGTCTACAACAGCATGGTGTAGTATCAATGAGTTTTCCAGTGACCATTCAACACGCAGGTAATGCATTACACCATTAAACATCAGATTTATCACTTATCAAGAAGACTATGTTATAGATATGGGTAACAGTGAGGAACTGCCCCACACCACACAGAGGTTTAGAATACCTTGTGAAACTTCTTGGCACAACTTCTGGCTCTGTAAGTTACTTTTTCACCTCCATGTAGAGATCCGTCCCTGTTCTTCAATCCCAGAGGGTTGGGAGTTATGGGGCACTGCAGTATTTAGCCACCTCCTGTTTTGGCACTATAGGCCCAAATTACTAAACGGGTGTTAAGATTGGGGAACAGCCACCTCCATGAATATACCCAACAGGATATACTTTGTGTCAAGTGTCAATGTTTCTCCCAGTATTTTATTAAGGTCGGTCACTGTGCATTCCAGTATAGATAAATTCTAGGGCATCCCTACAGTTTGTTTATGAAGGATCCCCTCTCTGCCCCTCCATTGCCGAAACTGGGAGAGTCCGCCCTACTAAATCTGCGCTGGCAGGTCCTGTTATAATATATCATATGAAGAATCTTAAATTGGAGCAGCCGGAGTGTGGATTTGATGGACTCCCCTCTGGTACATCAAGGCTTCCTCCTGGTCTGTTATGTCCAGGTCTGCTACCTCCTTTTCAAATATTGCCCTTAGGTTAGTCAATGTCAGACCTGTTATTATTAATTGTCTTATACTTTCATCACCCCCCTTTCACTTTTATTTCTCCCAGCAGCAGTTTCCCCATCGAACGCTGCATATTCAGGGATTTTCTCTGTATGAAGACTCTCCTTGCCAGGAATGTTTGAGTTGCAAGTATTTGAAGTGTTGGGTTGTGTACTTGGTAGTCTCTTTGGAGAGAGCTAAAGGGAATCAATGTTCCATCTTTTATGAGGCCTCTTGAAGTTTGGAAATCCCAAGGATATCCCATGTCCTAGAACCCTTAAGTTACCCAATTTCCTTCAGAAGGCTCCATATACATCGGGGAGTTTCTCTGGTAACTGGTGTACCCCATTTCATCCACCTTCCCATCCCCTTCCAGGCTTCTAAAGTCATCTGGGATGATGACAATAGCTTCTTTCTGTTCCTTCCCACTGTAGAGGTAGTGCAGATAGGAGCTGGTTTGGAACTGTGTTTGATAGTCAATTAATGGGGTCACTCACCTGGGGACCCCCTGACCTACATGCTATCAAGCGAGCAGCCCAATATTAGGCCCTTGTGTCTGAAAGAGCAATATCCCTATTATATTGACTGCACTGTAGTATTCACAGCGCCGTCCTTGGGTGTCCCTCACTCCAAAGCAGGTTCTTACCCCCCCCCCCCCTATCTTAATATAATCTCCTTTGCTTCGTTGTAAAATCTTCTGCATGTGTCCTTGTACTGTGAATTGTTTTTAAAAATGTTACTCTCTAAGACGCTTGGCACGCATAATGCGCTGTAGCAAGGCTATGCTGGTATTCCTTATTAATCTCACTGGTTTTAATACTGTTCTAAATTTGCTTACCTGAAAACGTATTTCAAACTCTTGCGTGCTTCCTGCTTCCGCCGTACCGGGAGACCGTGGCATCCCGCTTTCCAGTTAGCCACAGATAGTGCTGGTTGAGTGGGGAAACTCTTGCCTACACTGCAGGCAGAAGCGCTGTTAGCGCTCTAACGGTGGCGGCATACGCGGCCATAAAAGCTGATGCTGGGATGGATGCGCAGTGAACGTGCCAACAGCGCCCCAAAGGCAAGCCTGTCTGCGCCCGCCTGTGCCTGGTGGTCGCCAGGCGCCAGGAATACTGGCTTTTCAGAAGGTAAAAATTCTAAATTCTCAACATCTTTATTACTCAGTGGACTCCTTATTTTGGCTAAGAGCACAGATCTGAAAGGGACACGTTAGTGATGGATTCCTTCCCTTAGAATATCCACAGGCGTCAGACTGGGTCTGGAAGTTTTGCTAGCAGTACCCCTGCACGTCAGTAGGTGGCATCCTGTGGCTCTGTGTCAGTCACTGGCATCGTATGCGCCGAGATGACGTTACGGAGACTACTTGGGTGCCACCCATGCACGCGGACGTCCATTCTTTCTTTTTCTGCACCAGTAAGTTCAGATCCGGTTAGAGCACGTATCCAAGTCATTTTTTGACGATCTTTTCAAGACTTTTGTCTCTTGTTGGTTTTCTCTGGTGCGAGTAGGGATGCCTGGTTTTAAGTCCTGCGGGGCCTGCCATTGCAATATGGCGGTGGTGGACCCTCACAACGTCTGGCTCTACTGCCTGGAGAGCGACCCCGACTCCAGGTCTTGTTTGAACTGTAGGGCCTTGGTCCCGAAGGCCTTGAGGGAGCTGCACCAGAAGTTACTTGAAGTTTGGCACTTGTCCCAGTGCCGTTTTAGGTCTAGACGCTGTTCCCGTGAATGCACGCCGAGCCACCATCATCGTTCCTTGAGATCCAAGTCTTCACCCTCGGATTAGGGTAAGAGACGACCCAAAAAGGAGAGCGACAACGCTTCGACGGCCCCCCATCTGTCCCCGGATGCGGATGAGGGGGTCAGGGGTTCGGAGTACCGTGGCCTACCTGCCTTACCTGGGTCCATCGGTGAATCCGGCACAGATGCAAGAGTTTCTTGCTGCCATGGACTGCCTGTTTAGACCTTGGGCTCCTGTCGGTGCGCCTTTGGGCCCCGCAGTCCCGTTTCAGGATCCTGATGGTCTGTCTATTTCCTTCGGTGGATCCAGCCCTGGCACCAACAGTGGCTCCGGCCCTGGTGCCATAGGATCCTGCACCGCTAGCACCGCTGGCTCCGGCCACGGGGCTAAGAGATCTCATGCTGCCAGCTCTGGCCCCAGCGCCACCCTCGGCTCCACATGTGGCGACGCAGTGGATGCTGTTGGTTCCGCCTCTGCCCTGGTTCCAAAACTGTTTTGTCCCCACCTGGTATCCGAATTGGGACAAGGTGCTGGTTCGGCCCCGGCTGGCGCAGTTTGCGCTTTCCCTGACCCCTGGATCGCCGCTGAGGTCTGTGCCTCATACGGTGGCAGTGGAGGAAGACTGGGAGGGGTCCAAGGACCCTCTTGCTCATCAGTGTGACTCTGAGCAGGACTGGGCTAATGACTTGGAGGAGGCCAGCGGCCTTAACTTCTCCACTGATCCGGGCTTTGCCTCTCCCCTACCCACTTAGGAGGAAGGGGCCTCATACTGTTGCAGGGATTCTGCTCAGACACAGAAGTGTGCACAGAGACACAGGACCTCAGTTAATTAGGGTCCTCGTCCTATAGGAAAGAAACCAATTAGACAACCTAGAACATGCAACTTAGTATAACAAGAGTGTTCTCACTTCCCACCATTCCTGAGATCATCCTCTCATACCAGTCCACAACAGTAAAAAAGACACGGTAAGGTTAAAATATTTATTTTAACGACGTGATCTCAAGCGCAGTATTTTAGTCAACATAATCATACACATGATTAAAAATAATATGGTCAGCATGGTTCCAACTCCATAAAATACAAAAGAAGGAATCGTATTACAATGATCGTGCAAACAGGTGATAAAAAGCGCCTAGTTTAAACCCCCTCCCTATATAGGAACTATGTATTATAAAACTATAGAAGGTCTCTTGAGGGGGACCCCATTTACCTGTCCACTCAGTAAGTGTAAATTACATCAGGACTGGTTAGTCTCTCTGCATGCCTAGAATCTTCCAAGTGTGTGAAATTATGGAAAGTGTGCTATGATGAAGGCGCCAGATCCTACTCGGCTTGCAGCTGCCGAAGTGTTGTCTAGAATGTGTTACACGGACACACCGATAAACCGGCTCGCACGTTATGATAACCTTGGCGGCTCAGCACTCAATGACATACTGGGGGCACAATGTATGTCTAGAGATGTTAAAAAAAAAAAAACACTTTTTCTCCTGTATAGACCTTCGTGAAACCTAACTCTTCAAAAACAACTAAGCAGTGTTGTTTGCAAAAAGCAGAAAAAGGTAAAATGGCGTTTAAACTTCCAACAAGCCATGCTAACTTAACCTTCACGCAAAAAGAGGCCCATAAACCATACTACAATACACAGTGGTGCTCCGGAGGCCAGCTTAGGTCCATAACCTTGATGTCCCCATGGTGACCCTAAAGACTAATCTCACTGAGGTGCTCCAGTCAGCGTCCACTTCATCAGAGCCACTGCTGCCCTTTAATGACGCCCTCACTGACTTCTTGTTGGGCACTTGGTCACTTGGGCACTTGGTCGGGGCCAGCCACAGGGGCCTCTGTGGATAAGAACGTCGCCAGGTGTCATCGCCCGGCGCCAAGTGACCCTGGCTTTCTGACCACTCATCCCACACCCCAGAGTCTGGTCATTCAAGGTTCGACGTCCCAGAGAGCCTTTCCCATGGCTCCGCCGGATAAGGACTCTAAGAAGTTGGACCAGTTCGGCAAGCAGTTGTTCTCTTTGGCCAGTTTAGGGCTGCGGTCGGTGAACACTGCATGCCTACTGGGTCGCTATTCCCACGCAGTGTAGGATACCCTTGCAGGGGTGTTGCCTTAGTGCCCAGAGGAGGTCCAGGCTGTGCTGACTATCGGTAGGGCAATTGCCACGACTGTGGCACTTTGTCGCAATGCCTGGTTGAGGTCCACTGGGTTCTCCCTGGATGTCCAGAGCTTGCTCATGGACATGCCCATTTGACGGCACTCGCCTGTTTGGTGATCAGGCCGACAGTGCGCTGGAACGTTTTAGGGACTCTCGGGCTATTGCCAAGTCCTTGGGCCTTTCTGCCATGCGCACGTGATGGAGCAAGGATTCGCACGTAAAGCGACTTGCTCTTATTCATGAACCTCGCCTATCTTATAATCATATTATTCCAACTGTCCGTCGTTTATTTAGCATTTTCCCCAACACGCAGGTGTCCCCGAGAGGCTTGCCTGTGTCTTTTCATCCTAACAATGCTAGCACTATGGAAATGGCTGCTTCGCAGAAATCCAGTCTGCGCATGCGTCGGTCATACCCATGTGATGTGACGCACTCGCATTTTGGAGGGACTGTATTGCTCATGCGCACTGATGCAAATATGGCCGCTTGTCTCTCACCACGCTCTCTGCTTGCAACCGCTGCTTCAGCCTATCTGTTTTTTTGCACTAAACTTTAAATGCTATAGATATTACAATGTAAGGGGTGCAGTGAAGTTTTAATGGTGTACAGTGTAATCATTTTTTCGTGTGATTTTAATTTGTTCTCGCTTACTTTTCATGTACCGCGTCTCTGGGGAAAACGGGAGCTACGCCATACTTGAAGCTCTTCTGAACCCTGTCACGTGACATGGGAGAAACCTCACTGCGCAGAAGCTAAGACAAGCCAGCTGGCTCCTGAAGCCCGATGCGCCTGGGAACCCTTATCCAGGAGGCTGAATTCTACCTTGACCGAAGCAACACTGTTGCTATATGCTATGCACTTGTATTGTCTTCTGTATTCCTATGCTTGGAAACGTGAACCCAAGGGGCGGGTATGCAAAATTTAATAGTAATGATGTGAACACTGAATTCTAGGAGGTGACAATGACCAAATCACCTCTCCTGACCAATCATAATGTGGGAAACTGTCACTTGCAACATTAGTGGGTGGTCTAAGGGTCCCCAAACCGTATATCTGGCCTGGTATAGCATAGAGAAATTGTCCGACTTGTCCGAGTAGCAGACCTGTCACTGACCCTACGAACTCTATAGGTGCTCAATCTAGAGTGCTGCGGAGCACTCTGTCCATATTTTTCCACAAACCCCCTAGGGGTGGAAATAGTCCTAAGTGCTGGCGAAGCACTTTGCTGGGGAAATTCGAAAAACCAATCGGGGTTACTGGCGGATTACTTGCAGAGAGGGGTAACGCAGGCGTTGCATCCGAAGCTGTGGGTGTTGGTCGTACCTTGGTGAGCCCAGCCCTGACCCAAACCTGAGGGGTATCCTGTCCTGACTGTCCGTGAGCTGTACCTGCTCGCATTCTGGTATTCCATTCCTTGAGGGTCCTTGTCCCCGTCTTCCAAACTGACCCGTGGCCAGGGTTAGTCTTCATTCCTAATTAGGTAATTATTAAACTGTGGGTTTACGTCTTTCTATCTTTCTTCTTTTCTTAATAAAGCACGCTTGCCTGTGATATTGCCCTATTGCCTTCGAAAGCAACTTATATGCAATTGTTTATTAGAATTGTTCCACTTCTCTCCCTACCTGTAGGACATTATTAAATTGTCATATTATAATAGTATGTTCCATTTTTCCCCTTCCCTTAGCATGATTGCAGTGAAATTCAGTAAGAATAGAATAACTAGCCTAGTTTAAGTACTCATTTTAGGTCCTGTTTCATGTCCCTTGCCCTAGTTTAAGTTTGCGGTGAATAGCTCATTACTTTGCAGTGTTCTCAATTGTTCTAATGGTACTTGCCCTAATCCATAGTTATATTGTGGCATTAATTTTAACACTTGATGTGTTACTGTGTATTTGGCTTATCATCTTGGCATATTCATTCTGAAATCTCTTGATAAACCTTTAAAACTCATCAGGTGTCTGTGGTCATTTTACAGTATATAGAGTGGATAAATGTATCTGGTTTATAAAGTGTATTTCCTCTAGGAATCCTGTCACCTATTCCCTGCTAGCTCCTGATCCGTCAGGAGTAATGTGCCTGTGGTAAGTCAGGTACATGATCAGCAGTGGTGTGAAGTCACCCCCCGAATTACTCATAGTAGCGTGCTAAGGATTTCACCCGGTTCACACAGAAACATTGTCATTTGTAGGCACGCCTGGGCTCAGTGCGTGGAAAATTGGTAAACTCAGTGACCCGGGTGACCTGCGCGCTCTATCAGTAATTTTCTGGTAGCAGAGGTATGGTTAGGACTAGTTAAAATAGGTAGACGGGATAGTTAATAAACAAACCGTGAAAATAAAATGTGCTGCTGATTTTCTATTGCATTGATTCAAATATTTTGCAATGTTTTAAGGATTTATATGTATATGTATATGATATTTGCATTGCTGCTATAAGTGTTATATGTAGTATTAACAAAGAACTGTTTGTAAGTGTTCAGTGTAGTCCGAATCCCCGGGGAAGTATATAGCTAACGGTGAGTAGAATCCGGTTAGCTGGCAAGGTCACTTGTCTAGAGTCATTAGTGCAGGGTTAGGAATACCTGGAAGCACTAATTAGGATCTTTTTTGCATCTGTATAATTGATAGCTATGAGTCCTTTTGTATAAAACTTCCCTTGTGATATCACCTAGTAAGGGTCACATGTGGGAGGAGTAATAGGGTCTCCGAGGCTTGAATGGTAAGTAAAATAGTACACTGGTGAAATCCTGGCTCAGTATATATCCTGGAAAGAAGTGGATGAGTCAGAAGAATAACAGGTTCTATATTACTCGTGTGAGGGTTAGGCAAAGAAGTCTATCCGGAGTGAATGAGAAGTAGACAGAAGTGGTTTACTTGTAGTGAGAGAAAATGTTTCTATCTATTTAGAACACTCAGACACAGTGGCAAACGTTGTGTGTTGTTGACTAAAATTTGCACTCGCACTTTAGGAAAAGTTAAGTTTCCGTTACCTTGTGAAGGAGGGAGTCGGTCGGAAGACTGCTCTGACGTCACTCCGTGCCGCGCTGGTATTGGTCAAGACAGCGGGTGTGTAGTGAAGCTGAATTTGTAAGGGAGGGGTGAGTGCCGGAGCGTGAGACCTGGTCTCGCGAAAGGCCGCGCACCCATTGGACAAGGATTTTTGTATTCACAGTGTTGATTGGTTTCTACGAAATAAAAGTCGCGCTAGCATTGGAAGTACAAAGGTAAACAAAATTAATCAGGCCGAGTTAGAAGCGAGCCTGGAAAGGCATATGTGGTATCCTGAGTTCTTACCTAATCCACAAAACTCAGGCTTCTATAAGGAACAGATTATACGAGGTAGACCGCACATGATGTATGGAATAAAGAGAAAAATGTCGTTTGCCGACAAGGTAAAGAATTTTTTTAAAACAGACAAGCCCATTAGAACGAGGGAGGGTGTGATCATTCCTCCACCGAATACTCCTGCTTCCTTCATGATGTTTGAAAAGGGGTATCATACCTGTGTATGGCTAGAGAATTGGGCAAAGAATACTGCAGATGACGGAGTTCTAGCATTTCCCATTGATGATACGTTCAATGGCAGGATCCCGTTTAACCTGAGGACCCGCATGATTGAATTACACCCCAGACCGAGATTAACACAGTACGAAGCCCTAGAAGAATGGGAAATTGAGGCTTTGGAGAGAGATAGACCCCGGATGGACAAGGGAGTAAGCAAATGGTATCCGAGGGTCCATAGAGAAACTAAAGAGCAGAAAATGAAACATTGGAGACAAAGCATGATGGTGGAGGGTTTGTTTCCAATGATGGGGGTATTAGAACAAGGGAAAGGGAAAAGTAAAGATAAAACCCATCACTTAATGCCCGTAGGGGACTCAGAAGATGAGCACCTAGAAGATTTGTTGATGAAAAACCCACCTCCCTATGTAGCAGAGTCAGAGCCTTTAAGTTCACCAAACCCGTTTGCAAAATATCCCAGATGTCGGAGGGATAGCGAGACAGATGGAACGGGTACGGATAGTAAAACCAGTGAAGGGGATGGGTTTTGCAGACCTAGATCTACGGTCCCAAATTATCAGCCGTTTGGAGAAGGCCCACCTCGATTGGTTACTCCGACTGCCCCAAGTATTTACCCTCCCTTGGTACCCCAAGTATTGCATGACAACTCCGCAGAAAAGGCTTTGCGAGAACAAGAGAAGGAAGCCCTGGCTAGACAGCGAGATGATTTAGTTCGGACCATAGCCCAGATACATCCCCATCCAGATTCCCTGACTATCCCACTAACTATTGGACCTGCTATTCCTCTTTATAGGGATAACCTGGCTAGTCCTCGTCCTCCTGTTATCTCCCCAATAATGCCAACCCCTAGCATTCCACCCCCAAGAAAAGAAGTGCTCATAGATGATGATCAAGAAAGCGAGTGCGAATCAGTGGTCCTGATGGATATGCCCATTAGGGAATCTAGAACTAGCATGCCAGGGGCAGGAAGTCAGAGTAGGGCAAAAGAGGTTCTGATTGAAAGTACGTCTGGGGTTAGGAGTGCCACAGTAGTATCTCCAGAAGAATTCGACAGATGGACCAAAGAATTGGAGAAAGAGACCACTCCCCAACCCAAACCATTAGAAATCTATAAACTAAGAAAAGAAATAGAAGAGATGATGGCTGGAAATGTAGGATTAGACCGATTAAACTCCTTCAGCGAAGAGGAGTTACTGTTCATCAGTAAAAACCTTACCCGGAACGCCAGATTGCTCCATGAGAGATTGATGGACACAGCCACAGAAATGGGAATCGATGTCAGTCGCTCCAAAATCCTTCAGAAACCCTACAGAGTAGATTTTTCGGACAAAGACTTAGAGAGCTTGAATGTGGTAGGAAAACAGATCCAGATAAAGGAATTATTGAAACTCTTACAGAAGTGGGGGGATGTAGGGAAATGGAGAACCCGGTGGGCAAAGAAAAAGGAAGACAGTAGGGCTAAGTCTCAGGCTTCAGAATACGTGCTAAAAGAAGTAACCCCCGCAGAAAAATTGTGTCCCATGAGAGAGGTCCCGGGGGGAAAATATGTCCATGTCCCTTGGTCCCGACAGGATATTGTGTCATTTACTAATGACTTCCCGAAATTACGGGAAACACCAGTTGATTGGTACAGACAGGTCGAACGCTTCATAAAAGTTCAGAAATGTCTTCTGAAAGACCTGGATGGGTTTTTCGACATTGTGGTGCCTGTAGATTTGTGGACCGATTGCAAAATTGAGATTGATTGGCCCAGTGAGGAATATGCAAGAGACGACAAAACAGGACCTCTCTCGCCTGAAGTAATGAGGAAGTATGATCAAGTCATACAATACCTCAAGAAAAAGGTGCCCGCAAAAGAAACCGATTGGACCCGGATAGATAGAACTACCCAAGAGCGCGATGAAACTGTCCACTCGTTTTATGAAAGGTTGCTGCAAGTATTCAAAACTTACAGTGGAATCGATAATGTGGACATGAAAGACATGACCCATTTCAGTTACAGATTCGTGCTAGGATTAAGGCCTGAAATATCCCAATGGATTCGAGATAATAAAATAAGTTGGCAGGGAAAGCCCATAGATGATGTCCTAAAATACGCAAAGTACTGCGAGGATGAAATCGAGAATAAAAAGAAAGCCCTCAAGGAAAAAGTTATGTGGGCACAAGTGAAATTGGCTGAACAGCAAGAAAAACAGTTAAGTAAATTGAAATCCAATAATAATGCTCAGAATGCCAATGCTGGGGGAGGAGGGAAGCCCCGGGCAAAAATGAGTCGGGAAGAGGCTATGAAGAAGTTTCCCTGCCACGGGTGCGGCCAGTTAGGGCATTGGAGAGACGAGTGTCCACACCTGCAGGCCGGTAATGCCCCTATAAATGGTTTAAATCCACAGGTGCCGAAAGAGGGGACAAGAAAGAACCAGCAACAGGTAAAGCTACCTCCAGTACCTCGCGCTCCTAGACAGAATTATAAGAATCAGGGTCAGCAGAATGAGAGGGCGGAGGTGTGGGAAAGAGAAATTGAGAGAAATGCAGCAATTCCGCAGTACCTGTTAAATGATTCTTTCCTCTGTGATGAACAAGATTGACGGGGCCTGAGGGGGGAGGATAAGGAGTGCGTGCTTGGCGCCTCCTTACCGGTAGACCAGACTGGACCATACATTGAAGGAAAGGTTGAGGGAAAAGACGTCACCTTTCTGTTGGACACTGGTGTTACCCGGTCCACTGTGAGAACAGTGGATGTTCCTAACCTACCCCTCTCGGGAGAAGCAATCCAAGTAGTGGGTGTCTCCAATCAAATAATAAGTACTCCAGTAACTGAACCTATGGAAATCTCCATAGGAAATTTTAAAGAAATGCACAGATTTGTGGTCTGTGATTCCAGTCCTGTGAACCTGCTAGGACGTGATTTGTTGTGCAAAATGAACTGCACCATCTTTTGCACACCAAAAGGTGTCGGAATTCAGACCCCGATGAAGATGGCTTGTACAAACTGATGTTAGTGAGACCTGACACTGATATTAAAACCTTGTCTGTTGAAGACTTACCTGAAGAGCTCCAGTTGAGAGTGGTACCTGAGGTATGGGATTTCACGGGAAAAGATGTAGGCTTGATGGCAAACGTGGACCCAGTTAAAATAGCAATAAAGACAAATGCTTTATACCCCAGAACAAGACAGTACAAAATGAGTGCAGAAGTAAAAGCAGGAGTCGCAATTGAAATTAACGGGTTACTCGAAGCAGAAATCATACAGGAAGTAATGAGCAGTCCCTGCAACTCACCCATCGTTGGGATTAAAAAGCCTAGTGGAAAGTACCGGGTAGTGCAGGACCTACGCAAGGTAAACCAAATTGTTGTACCTTGCTGTCCCATTGTGCCCAACCCTGCAGGGATATTATATCAGATTCCTTGGAATGCGGAATGGTTCACCGTCATTGACCTGTGCCATGCATTCTTTTCCATCCCATTGCATCCAGAAAGCAAGTTCCTTTTTAGTTTTGAATTTGACAGTCATATCTATGTCTGGAATCGTGTCCCTCAAGGGTACACTGAAAGTCAATCGATTTCAACCAGATCTTAAAGAAATGCCTTGAATCTCTAGTCCTGCCAAGAGAGTCTGTTTTGGTGCAGTACATAGATGACCTGTTAGTGGCATCTAAAACCCAAACTGACTGTGTCACAGACACCATCGCCTTGCTGAATCACCTAGGAAAGGGAGGACATAAAGTATCGCCTGACAAATTGCAGTTCTGTAAAAACTCGGTAAAATATCTGGGGCACCAGATATAGAAAGGGATCAGAAAAGTCACTACAGAGAGGATCAAAATAATTAAAGCAATGGAACTACCCCGAACTCAGAAAGAGGTGAGAATGTTCCTGGGAGTTGTGGGGTACTGCAGGCAATGGATTGTAGGATTCGCAGCTCTGGCGAAGCCTTTGATAAAAATGACCAAGAAAGGAGTAGAAGACCCAGTCAGTTGGGACAGTGAAAGCATGTCCGCTTGGGTAACATTACGAAATTGTCTATGTACCGCTCCTGCATTGGGTATGCCTGATTATTCCAAAAACTTTAACTGTTCTGTGACACAAGGGATAATTGTGCTCTCTCAGTCCTGACCCAGGAGCATGGGCTGGTCAGGCGTCCCGTGGCCTATTTTTCGGCCACCCTAGATCCGGTGGCTGCTGGATTACCTGGATGCCTGAAAGCAGTAGCTGCTACTTGCGTCAGTCTAGAACAGAGTGAGAATATTGTCATGGGACATCCTGTCACCGTATATGTTCCACATTCTGTTGTAATTCTACTGACGAGAACTAAGACCCAGTATCTCACACCTAGTCGGCTGACTAAGTATGAGAGAATTTTGATCAGTGCTGAAAATGTAATAATCTCCCGATGCAATGTCTTAAACCCTGCTACACTGTTACCTGTTCCTCTGGATGTAGAAGCCGAGGATGAAGGGGAGCATAACTGCATCGATTTAACAGAATTCAGCACCAAGCCCCGTCCTGACATCCGAGAAATAGCTTTACTTGATGGAGATCTTACCATCTTTGTGGATGGCTCGTGTTTAAGACATGAAAGTGGAGGTCTGTGTGCTGCCTATGCTGTAGTCACATTGACGCACACCCTGGAAGCATCTTACCTATGCGAAGTGAAATCTGCACAAGTAGCAGAACTCATCGCATTAACCAGAGCATGTAAGAGGGGTAAGGGCAAGAGAATAACTGTGTATACCGACAGTCAGTACTGTTATGGGGTTGTTCATGACTTCGGCCAATTGTGGTTACAAAGAGAATTCATGACTTCCTCAGGTACCCCTATCAGGAATGGAAGGGTGGTACACGATTTGCTGGAAGCTATCCAATTGCCCAAAGAATTGGCTGTGGTCAAGTGTGCGGCTCACAGATCCGGAAATGATGATGTGACAGCCGGAAACCGATACGCTGACCAAATCGCCCAGTTTTGTGCCGGATACCAAATGTCCCTCCAAATTGGGTTATGGGGTGGAAACAGCTGCCAACTGATGTTGTTTGAAAATGTGTCAACGTGGGAAGAATTGAGAGACTTGCAGCAGGCAGCAGACAGGGAAGAAAAAGACAGATGGAGGGCCAATGAATGCAAATTGAGGAATGATGGTGTGGTGGTAAACTCAACTGGGGTGCCTGTGCTGCCCGACAGCCTGATAGATCCCATGGTCAGGATGATACATGAACCCACACATATGGGAAGGGACGCAATGTGTTGCGTATTTGACAAAGTGTTCTATAATTCAAAGTTCAGGAACCAGGCGGAAAGGCTTTGCCAGAGGTGTCTAGTGTGTCAGCAATTCAATGCAGGAAAGAGGACTGTAGTAGAACAGAGTACCATTGGAAAGGCAGTGGGTCCCTTTGTCAGGATGCAGGCGGACTTTATAACAATGCCCAGATGTAAGGGATATAGATATGTCCTGGTCATAGTTTGCCTGTTTTCCCGGTGGGTGGAGGCCTACCCAGCAAAGAAAAATGATGCCCAAACTGTAGCCAAACTATTGCCTTAGGGAGTTGATACCTAGGTATGGAATTCCTGAGACGATTGAAACAGACCAAGGTGGGCATTTTGCCAACGATATCCTAGAAGAACTCTGTGCGGCATTTAAGATGAAGCAAAGATTGCACTGTGCATACCACCCAGAGGCTTCTGGGGTAGTAGAACAAATAAATGGCACCCTAAGTCCAGACTGGCAAAAATGTGTTATTCCACAAAAATGAACTGGATAGAAGCTTTACCCCTTGTGCTGATGAGTTTCAGAAGTATTCCGAACAGAAAAACAGGCCTGAGCCCCCATGAAGTGCTAATGGGGAGAGTGATGCGACAGGCATGGGTACCTGGACACAAACTGCTAAGCATTTCTGATGATTTGATACTAGAATACTGCAAGCAGCTGGGTGACCAAGTGCGTTCTATCTCTCACCAGATTGGAGAGACAGCTGACGACTGGCCAAAGACTCCAGCACATAAACTGCAACCAGGAGATTGGGTGTGTTAAAGAAACACACCCGGAAGAGTTGCCTCGGACCAAAGTGGGGGAAAGCCAAGACAAGTGATCCTCGTCACTTCGACTGCTGTAAAGTGTGCCGGTGTACCGAAGTGGATCCATGCCAGCCACACGAAGCGGGTAACAGGAGAAAACGCGACTGAAGCTGAAGGCAGCCCAGCTGAGGAGATTCCTGAAGAGAGTCCGGATCTAGCTGACATCGAACTGCCGAGCACAAGTCGAGATGTTGAGTGGTACCCTGCTGATGACCAGGTTCTTGATCCAATACGAACCAGGAAATATTCTTACCTAGACAGTGAGTGGGATAGTCCAGGTGAGACAGAACTAGAGGACGAAGGTCAGGTCAGCGAGACTCACATCACACCTGATCAGGAAGCAGGCCAAGTAGGGACAGATCAAGACATCGACACTCCACCTGAAACTCCGGAGTCTGGAAAGGGACAGATAGTGGTCAAAGTTGAAGTTCATGCAGAAGAAAATCAAGAGGTCGGAGTGCATGAACAGGAACAGATAGATATAGATGAACATGTTCAGGAAGTAGAAACAAAGTCACCTGAAAGTAAAGAGCAAATACAACTCCAACCTGAACAGGGCCAGCTTAGGGACCAGGCAGAAGAAATAGATGAAAGACCTGGAACTAGTCAGACAGGAAGGGAAATAGACTCTGACGATACAGAAGTGCCACAACGAAGTGAAATAAAGAGTACACGAGGAAGGCCAAGTTTCCTCGACCACTGGAAGTCACAGAGACAAAGGTGCACCCCGATACATCAAAAGACTAAGACTTCGAATAAAGACAGTCGAAGAAAAACTGAAAGACCGAAAGAGGGCTGAAAGTGAAAGAAAAGCAGCCCGAGGCAAGTCGCTGAGAAAGAGCGACAGAGTAAAGAAACAGAACAGGCTGTATCGGAGCCCTGAATGGACATACTTGGTGTTGGAAGAAATTGATGAGCCCCACCACAGTGGTAAAAGTGACGAAGAGTCCATTACTGATCGGAGTTCAGACGAAGACCCTCCTTGAGAAAAACCAGAGTGAGCCTTTGGTGTAAAGAAACAAAGAGGGGTTTCAAAAGCCACCTGTAAGCTAAAATGTCTGATTCAAACGTAGCTGGAAGGTCCAGATTTGGGTGTTGTAAAACTTGCTGTAAAATATGCTTATGTAGTATAGCCATGTTAATAGTGATGTGGATAGGACTAACAGTTTTTATACCTTTTATGATAAGTAAAGATCCTAACTTGTCCCCTACCGAACCTGAAACGTTAGATGCAGACGTTGTACAGACTGCAGAAACACCACGAAGCTTAGAACGACGTGACAACCCAGTTAGTCTGAGACACACACAACCAAAATTAGAAGCATCAGATGAGGGTGGACTGCATTTTCACAAGATGAGAAATCGGACGCATTTAAATGTTTTCGCTAACCTGTTAGTGCATTATGTAGAGGCTATGGAAATAGAAGATTGTTATGTCTGCATGAAGCTACCCACTTCTGTAGCTGAAGGTGACATATCACCATTTACGCCTAACTTATGGAATTTCCTGCAGTATATTAGCTAGCTTGTTTTATAGAAGCACTTTGCAGTACTACTATTCAAATGCTGACGTAGTCTTTTCTGAACTCCCTATTAGGGGACACCTGAACCCTGTACATATTAGAAGCGAGGTAACCCGGTATATGGGAGAATATTTCCTGACTATAGGTGACATAGACTTAAATGAAGCACGACAGGCTAATCTGACCTGTTCTTTGCAAGAGCAGGAAAAGATGTTCATAAAAATGGCAGACAGAAGGAGGGAAAAGTTTCAGAAAAAGGCAAATAGCGAGAAGGACAGAGTCCCTAGGTGGGCAGAACATATGGATAACACCTCACAAGGCGAAGCTAATCCTGCTTTGTTGCTGGATTTTGAACGGAAAGGAAAACTTTGTCTCCATAGAGAAAGGACAGAATATTATAACAATGTATTCATTGGTTCCAGCGAGTGTGAACATAATTATAAGGTAATTGGAGGTTGGGGTTTCAAAAATGGGTCAGAACCTGTGTTCCCCGGAATGTTTTATATATGTGGGAACAAGGCTTATTTTAAATTGCCAGATCACTGGTATGGAAGCTGCTACTTTGGCATTGTTTTCCCGAAAATATACCATGTGAATAACGCTGCTGGAAGCGATGAAGACACTAATGGCTTAGTGCGTAGTAAACATGAGAGTGTAGGAGAAATCATAGGTGATATTTTTAGTGCACTGATACCTGGAATGGGGGTAGTTCTGAACACACACAGAATCTGCAAATTGTCTACAGTAGTGGATCGGTTATCCACTGACACTGCTGCTGGATTCCTGCTGGTCAATACTGAGATGGTTGCGATCAGATCAATGGTTTTGCAGAATCGGCTTGCTCTTGACACCTTATTGGCAAAAGAGGGCGGAGTCTGTAGAATGCTGAAGGCGCAACATTGTTGCACCTACATACCTGACAAAAGTATCGAACTTAAAAGATATGTAAGGAACATAACTAATTTGGAAAAAGAGCTCAAACCATTGGAGGTTGACAGTGCCTGGACGAGACTGACTGGAGGTCTCTCCTCTATAGGTAGTTGGTTTTCTAACTTAGGTAGAAATCTTCTGTGGAAAATACTGATGCCAATAGTTGGAATAGGTGTGGTTGCACTGATCATATTCATCTGCTGTAAATGTCAAAAATGTAAAAAGAAGTACACTGTGAATAAAAGAGGAGTGAAAAGAAATATTGATGAGTTAGAATTAGAAGAATTGAGGAATCAAATCTACAAAAAGGTAAAGAATCACCACTCTCATAGAGAAGCCGAAAGAAAACTCAACAATAAATTTGTTGAGATCGAGATGAAAGATATGGAAGAATGAAAGTTGGCATCTGTTTCCTTAATGTAGTGATGATAGTAAATATCATCAAAGAGGGGATTGATGGAGCAAGGATTTGCACGTAAAGCGACTTGCTCTTATTCATGAACCTCGCCTATCTTATAATCATATTAATCCAACTGTCCGTCGTTTATTTAGCATTTTCCCCAACACGCGGGTGTCCCCGAGAGGCTTGCCTGTGTCTTTTCATCCTAACAATGCTAGCACTATGGAAATGGCTGCTTCGCAGAAATCCAGTCTGCGCATGCGTCGGTCATACCCATGTGATGTGACGCACTCGCATTTTGGAGGGACTGTATTGCTCATGCGCACTGATGCAAATATGGCCGCTTGTCTCTCACCACGCTCTCTGCTTGCAACCGCTGCTTCAGCCTATCTGTCTTTTTGCACTAAACTTTAAATGCTATAGATATTACAATGTAAGGGGTGCAGTGAAGTTTTAATGGTGTACAGTGTAATCATTTTTTCGTGTGATTTTAATTTGTTCTCGCTTACTTTTCATGTACCGCGTCTCTGGGGCTGGGGAAAACGGGAGCTACGCCATACTTGAAGCTCTTCTGAACCCTGTCACGTGACATGGGAGAAACCTCACTGCGCAGAAGCTAAGACAAGCCAGCTGGCTCCTGAAGCCCGATGCGCCTGGGAACCCTTCTCCAGGAGGCTGAATTCTACCTTGACCGAAGCAACACTGTTGCTATATGCTATGCACTTGTATTGTCTTCTGTATTCCTATGCCTGGGAACGTGAACCCAAGGGGCGGGTATGCAAAATTTAATAGTAATGATGTGAACACTGAATTCTAGGAGGTGACAATGACCAAATCACCTCTCCTGACCAATCATAATGTGGGAAACTGTCACTTGGAACATTAGTGGGTGGTCTAAGGGTCCCCAAACCGTATATCTGGCCTGGTATAGCATAGAGAAATTGTCTGACTTGTCCGAGTAGCAGACCTGTCACTGACCCTACGAACTCTATAGGTGCTCAATCTAGAGTGCTGCGGAGCACTCTGTCCATATTTTTCCACAAACCCCCTAGGGGTGGAAATAGTCCTAAGTGCTGGCGAAGCACTTTGCTGGGGAAATTCGAAAACCCAATCAGGGTTACTGGCGGATTACTTGCAGAGAGGGGTAACGCAGGCGTTGCATCCGAAGCTGTGGGTGTTGGTCGTACCTTGGTGAGCCCAGCCCTGACCCAAACCTGAGGGGTATCCTGTCCTGACTGTCCGTGAGCTGTACCTGCTCGCATTCTGGTATTCCATTCCTTGAGGGTCCTTGTCCCTGTCTTCCAAACTGACCCGTGGCCAGGGTTAGTCTTCATTCTAATTAGGTAATTATTAAACTGTGGGTTTACGTCTTTCTATCTCTCTTTCTTCTTTTCTTAATAAAGCACTCTTGCCTGTGATATTGCCCTATTGCCTTCGAAAGCAACTTATATGCAATTGTTTATTAGAATTGTTCCACTTCTCTCCCTACCTGTAGGACATTATTAAATTGTCATATTATAATAGTATGTTCCATTTTTCCCCTTCCCGTAGCATGATTGCAGTGAAATTCAGTAAGAATAGAATAACTAGCCTAGTTTAAGTACTCATTTTAGGTCCTGTTTCATGTCCCTTGCCCTAGTTTAAGTTTGCGGTGAATAGCTCATTACTTTGCAGTGTTCTCAATTGTTCTAATGGTACTTGCCCTAATCCATAGTTATATTGTGGCATTAATTTTAACACTTGATGTGTTACTGTGTATTTGGCTTATCATCTTGGCATATTCATTCTGAAATCTCTTGATAAACCTTTAAAACTCATCAGGTGTCTGTGGTCATTTTACAGTATATAGAGTGGATAAATGTATCTGGTTTATAAAGTGTATTTCCTCTAGGAATCCTGTCACCTATTCCCTGCTAGCTCCTGATCCGTCAGGAGTAATGTGCCTGTGGTAAGTCAGGTACATGATCAGCAGTGGTGTGAAGTCACCCCCCGAATTACTCATAGTAGCGTGCTAAGGATTTCACCCGGTTCACACAGAAACATTGTCATTTGTAGGCACGCCTGGGCTCAGTGCGTGGAAAATTGGTAAACTCAGTGACCCGGGTGACCTGCGCGCTCTATCACACGTCCATGTCTACTTTTCAGTCCTTTTGTGGCCATGGAAGAGGCTCCCCTGCCCGCTCGTTCAGTCAAAAGCCTGCACAGAACCAAACTCAGCGTGGGCATGGAGGCTGCCGAGGTGGCTCCGGGGGCTGGCGTGAGGGTCAGTCCACCTCTGCCCCTTAAACGTCTACCTCGAAGCCTTCCTAGTCAGTTTCAGGTCACTCCCCACGCCAGTGGGTGGCAGGATTCGTCATCACCTTCCCCATTGGCGCTCTGTCACTTCCTACAAGTGGGTACTGCAACTCGTCCTGAGGGGCTACTCCCTCCCCTTCGAGTCAACCCCCGCCATGCCACCTCAGTTCCACTGCATGTCGGGGATCACTTTGCACTTCTCCAGCAGGAGGTTATGGCCCTCCTGGCCAAGGGGGCCATTGAGTGCGTTCCTGGGCCGGACGTAGGACATGGTTGTTATTCCCACTACTTTCTAGTCCCCAGGAAGGACAAAGAGGGCTTTCGCCCCATCTTGGACCTCAGGGACGTCAATCGCTACCTCCGGAAGGAGAAGTTCAAAATGCTGACTCTGGTCTTGGCTGCCCTCGACCCTAGAGACTGGATGGTAGCATTGGACTTGCAGGACGCATATTTTGACATCCCCCTCCTGCCGGCCCACCGGCGCTACCTGCGGTTCATAGTAGACCAGGAGCATTTTCAGTTTGTTGTGCTTCCCTTCGGCCTTACCAGTACCCCTCGGGTGTTCACAAAAGTGATGGCGGTGGTCGCAGCTCATCTGCGCTGGTCAGGGGTGTCAGTCTTCCTCTACCTTGGCGACTGGTTGTTGAAGGCGGGCTCCCCCCAAACGGTCAACAGCCACCTCAAGACTACGACCGACCTCCTGCATCTGCTGGGGTTCTCCATCAATGTGCCGACGTTGCACCCAAGTCCCTCTCAGAAGCTCCTTTTCATCGGAGCAGTTCTGGATTCAACGCGGTTTCGGGTTTATCCTCCTGAGCAGCGAGTCCGAGATATACAGACTTGATTCCGGTCTTTCAGCCTCTATCCCGGGTTTCAGTCTGGATGACCCTCTGGCTCCTGGGACTGATGGCCTCCTGCATCCTTTTGGTGCAACATGCCAGATGGCATATGCGGGCTCTGCCATGGGACCTGAAGTTCCAGTGGGTACAGCATCAGGGCAACCTGTCAGATCAAGTCCAGATTTCGGAGGGCACTGCATAACACTTGCAGTGGTGACTCACAAATCATGATTGGGTCAATGGCAGATCCCTCTCCCGTCCCCAACCGGAGTACACAGTGGTGAAGGATGCTTCCCTCCAGGGATGGGGAGGCCACTTGGGAGAGGCAGATATCAGAGGCCTCTGGTCTCGGGTGGAGTCCCGGCT
This sequence comes from Lissotriton vulgaris, assembly GCF_964263255.1. Taxonomy (NCBI): domain Eukaryota; kingdom Metazoa; phylum Chordata; class Amphibia; order Caudata; family Salamandridae; genus Lissotriton; species Lissotriton vulgaris. The sequence continues at coordinate 117,824 of NW_028253787.1, forward strand.
CCACATCAATCTTTTGGAGCTTGGGCGATCCGACTTTCAATGAAGGCATTCCTTCCCTCTGTCCGGTGAAATGAAGTGTATGTGTTCATGGACAACCCCACAGCCATGTGGTATTGCAAGAAGCCGGGTGGGTGGGGTCCTTGACCCTATGTCAGGAGGATCTGCGCCTCTGGACATGACTGGAACATCAAGGCATTATAATGATCCCATGGATGCATATACGAGTGGCTCTTTTTTAGTATTCGTATTTTGGACCATCCTTCATCCCCAGTAACTTGTGGTTTGGGCATGTGGTCCAGCATACTTGGATTGTCATCCAAGATCATTTGAATTTCAGCCTCATCATAGGCCAAGCCTAGATTGACTGCCATAGTGGATCTTTATTAAAATAACCTCTGACTAGATGGTGGTGGTGGAAATAGGCTTCCAATAATAATCGGGAGGCTTTATTGGAACTGGCCCCACCCAAACCACAGAATGAGAGGATGACATGCGTTAATACGTTCAGTACCAGATCTAACGCCATCCAACGGATAATCCGTAAACATTGGAAGATCTTAAACACCGGCCCTGATACTTTAGAACAACCTCTATTTGCCTTCAAGAGAGGCACAAGTATCAGATCAGTTGATACATACAAGACCACGGTCGGGAACAACACATCAGGTGGGCACACTTTGGGATATCCATTTATGGCCAATGCCCCCACGCGCAGCGTCCACGCGCTACGTACACGCCGAAGGTGCGCCAAAGGTAAGCCCGTCTACGCCCGTCCGCGCCTGGACCGCGCCCAGCGCCAGACCCCCTGCCCCTCGCGCCTCCCAGCCCCCCCGCATTACCTACGATGCCGCCTCCCTCCTAGCCCTTAACCCCGGCCGCGCACCCAACTGCGTCCAAGCCGCCCCAGGACAAACCCATGGACCTTTCTCCTGCGTCACCTGCAAATTCAGCGGCACCGACAACATCTCCACTACAACCACACCACAGATTCCCGACCCCAACCACCTACAATGCATCCTTCTCAACACCCGATAGATCCACAGACACGCCATTGACCTATGGAACCTACTAGACACCATCTCTCCAGACGTCGCCTTCCTTACGGAAACATGGATGAACGCTTCCTCCGCACCAGACATCACCATTGCCATCCCTGAAGACTATAAGATCACTCGCAAGGACCGTACCGGCACAGGAGGAGGAATCGCTATCGTCCATAAGAAATCAATCCGCATATCAACCAGCTCTGACGCCAACCTCGCCAACTCCGAACACCTTCACTTCCAGATCCACATCGACCCCAAGACCACACTCAGAGGCACCCTCCTCTACAGACCACCAGGACCCCGCGCTAAATTCAGTGAAGACATCACGGACTTCATCACCCCACAAGCGCTCACCTCCAAAGACTACATCCTTCTGGGAGACCTCAACTTTCACCTCGAAAAGATCAACGACCGCAACACCGCCACCCTCGTGGACAACCTCACCAACCTCGGACTTAAACAACTAGTCACTTCCCCCACCCACATCGCAGGCCACACACTCGACCCCATCTTCACCTCCAGCAACCATGTCTCCTTCAGCCACACTACGGACCTCCTCTGGACTGACCACAGCTGCGTTCACTTCACCTACAACAAACCAAAACCCAGCATCCACCTCCAACCTACCCTGAAAAGGAACTGGAACAAAATCACCACGGACCAAATCTCCGCATCGCTCCTTCAACACACCCCAGCCCCCTCTTCCAACGCTAACGAAGCCGCCGCTAACCTCACCCTATGGTTATCCAAAACCGCCGACACCTTGGCACCACTGAAAAAATGCCAAAGCAAACCTGGCAGCAAGAAGGCCTCATGGTTCAACGATGATCTCAAAAAGTCCAAGAAACTCTGCCGCTCCCTTGAAAAGGCCTGGAAAAAAGACCCAACCACCAGCACCAAGGACGCCTTCAAAAACGCCACCCGCACTCACCACCAACTAATCCGAAAAGCCAAGAAAGCAGCATTCAAGGATCGACTCGACAACAACGCTCACAACAGCAAGGAACTTTTCAACATCGTCAAGGAATTTTCCAATCCCTCGGCCAACTCCAACGACATCACCCCCTCTCAAACCCTATGCGACTCCCTAGCTTCTTTTTTCCACAACAAGATCGCAGACATCCACAACAGCTTTGACAACCAACCCGGAAACCAACCCACCCTACCATCTGCTGTCCATCTTCCCCCCATGAACACCCTTAACGACTGGAACCCAATCTCCACTGAGGACACCATCCGCCTGATGAACTCCATCCACTCAGGATCCCCCACAGACCCATGCCCTCACCACATCTTCAACAAAGCAGACTCCGTCATAGCACCGCACCTCCGAGACGTCATCAACTGCTCCTTCAACTCCGCTACCTTCCCAGAAGACTGGAAACACGCTGAACTCACCGCCCTTCTGAAAAAACCAACAGCGGACCCCACCGAACTCAAAAACTACCGCCCAATCTCGCTTCTTCCATTCCCGGCCAAAGTCATCGAGAAAGCCGTCAACAACCAGCTCGCCGCCTTCCTCGAAGCCAACAAATCCCTCGACCCCTCACAATCTGGCTTCCGAGCAAAACACAGCACTGAGACCGCCCTCATCGCAGCAACAGATGACATTCGAACTCTACTGGACAATGGAGACACAGTCGCCCTCATCCTCCTCGACCTCTCTGCAGCCTTCGACAGTCTGCCACAGCACCCTCCTACAACGCCTCAATAACATCGGAATCCAAGGAAAAGCACTTGAATGGATCACCTCGTTCCTCACCGGAAGAACCCAGAGAGTCCGCCTTCCTCCATTCAAGTCCGAGGCCTCTGAAGTCATCTGCGGCGTACCTCAAGGATCCTCACTCAGTCCCACCCTCTTCAACGTATACATGAGCCCCCTCGCGGCCATCGCACGCCAACACAACCTCAACATCATCTCTTACGCGGACGACACTCAACTGATCCTTTCTCTCACCAATGACCCCAGCACCGCCAAAACTAACCTGCACGAAGGAATGAAAGAAGTCGCCGAATGGATGAAACAAAGCCGTCTGAAACTGAACTCAGACAAAACAGAAGTCCTCATCCTAGGCACATCCCCCTCTGCTTGGGACGACTCCTGGTGGCCGGAAGCCCTCGGAAAAGCACCCATCCCGACAGACCACGCACGGAACCTTGGCGTCATCCTGGATTCTTCACTCTCAATGAACAAACAAGTCAACGCCGTATCCTCTTCCTGCTTCAACATTCTTCGCATGCTCAGAAAAACATTTCGCTGGATCCCCTCCGAAACAAGGAAAACAGTCACCCACGCTCTGGTCACGAGCCGACTGGACTACGGAAACACCCTTTACGCAGGTACCACCGCTAAACTCCAGAAGAAACTCCAACGAATCCAAAACGCCTCAGCCAGGCTCATTTTAGACATCCCACGCAACGAACACATCTCTGGTCACCTTAAAGACCTCCACTGGCTACCCGTCAATAAGAGGATCACTTTCCGACTGCTCACCCACGCACACAAATCACTTTACGACATCGGACCAGATTGCCTCAACTCTCGACTGTCCTTCTACACCCCCTCCCGCCAACTACGCTCTTCCAACCAAGCCCTAGCCACTGTACCTCGCATTAACAAGACCACCATGGGAGGCAGATCCTTTTCTTACCTGGCTGCTAAAACATGGAACTCACTCCCCGCTTACCTTCGCCTCACCCAGAACCACCTAGCGTTCAGAAAACAGCTTAAAACGTGGATATTTGACAAATAATCCTCCTCCCTTTCCTAAGCGCCTTGAAACCCTCTGGGTATGTAGTGCGCTATACAAATTTTATGACTTGACTTGACAGTGACAGGGCACCATCCCTGTGGGAATTGTGCACCGTGTCCGCAAACAAAGAAATCGACAAGTATTGACATCGGGACGAGTAGAGCTTGGGAGCAAAGGTGCTTTACAAATTGTAATAGCAGCAATTTAATCTATTTGATCACCTGCCCCTGCTCCTTAAGATATGTCGGCATGATGACACGGAAAATAAAAATCAGGATTTCCGAGCACAAAAGCACTATCCTCTGCAAAAAACAGGCAACCCGATTAACCAACCATTTTCTGGAAGTGAATCACAAACCCACAGACTTCCAGTGGACAGTACTGGAACAACCATTGATTCCAACTCACATTACAGATGTCTCTAAACACCTTTTAAAATAGAACAAAAGTGGGTGTACAAACTTAACACTGACAAAGCGGGCCTTAATGAAGACATCCCATGGATGTCACTTTAATCCATTCTGAGATCTACCCTCATATACTGTAACGTGAGAGCATCACTTAGAGAAAGATCATAAAGGCGATAAGGACACTGACTCCGGGTGTCCCCTTCCTCACACCATCTAATGTATAACCTAGCTGACTACCGATACAAACTAATTAACACCAACGTGTATAAGAAATAAGCATAAATGGTGCCGAATTGACTCTAATTTCCACTTTTAAAACATCACTCAGTTACTCTGATCTATTTTACAATTAACACCATTCTGTAAGAACACAATGTTTCAACAGATAAATAGGTTTGTTTGATAACTGTAAGGTATTTAGAAAGCACCATGATCAGAATCAACAGGTAGTCAAACTACGTTCCCCATATAACCACATCAAGTGCTCACACATAAGCGCCGACACTGCGGAGACAACGGACTACATTTCCCATCATGCTATGTTGCGGGCGAGTGACGTAAATTCTAACCAATCACGCACTGCAAAGCACATAACAAAAAACGTCCACTTACGCGGCCCCGGCACCTCCCCATACAGCCCAGATGTTTGCAGAGTGTACCGACGGGCAGGTAAGCAGACGCGATACGAACAGAAGCGGGAAGGTGTTCTGTCTTCAGACCCTTAACTAACAAGTCCGCAAACAACTGCTAGAATCACGTTTGCCGATGCACGAGTATGCTTCGCTGTAACTTAGAAAGAATGGGCGATATTTGAGTACATGTCCCAAGTACATATAAATGAGGAGTTGGTAGAGTACGAGTAAATATCTGGTACAATCTAATCTAAAAAGAAATAGGCATGGAGACATTTATAGAGGGACACCTCTTATTCAGGGTGGAAATTAGGAGACTTGTATTTCATTTGAAGGTATGGAGCACTTTCATGTCTTGCTCTCGTGTGGTTTTAACTGTGATTCTATATACCATTTTCTCTATACCATAGAGCGGTGCACTATCTTCCTGAGCTGTTGCCAGGCGAGGAGAGGCACGTTCCTCTTGCGTTACAGGTGAGCGAGAGGAGGTGTTTGAATTGGCTATTAGTAGCTGTTCAACGCAGGATTGTTTAACAATAAGTTGACAATATAAGATGACTTGCACTAACCATGGTAATGTCCCTTTATCTTTGTATGTGTCTTTTATCTATGTTGTTTGTGTCTTAATGACGTGCCTCCTGGGACATCCCCTGCACAATTAGGAGGACTACCAGGTTTGAACAGGTGATATCTGTATCAAATATTTTTATATTTCACTATGGGGCAGTAGCAAAAGACATAGGTCCTGAAGAAGCGGGAGATACCTTGGGATCTTTAAACTACCGCAGAAACATGTCGACCATTACATTGGGCCAGTGACTATTAGGTTTACTTACTGGCAATTTTGCACTGATTTGTTTTTAGTTTTGGAAGTGGACGGCACCAGAATAAAATATTTTTGCGTTCACTATTCAATTTTGTCATAGAGCACATTTTCTTCTGTTTTCACAATCCTTTCTTGCACTGCTTTCAGTTACTAATACGATTCCCCTTTAAGTCCTTAACTTTACAACAGTAGCCATTCCCACAATAGTTGGCAACAACAAAGATTCACCACTTTGGGAAGTGGTTCAAATGATGAAAGGGCGGCAAAGGGAGTGTAACTGATGGATATCTTCCCATACAGTGTGATATCCTGTTGTGTGCTCTACTAACACACTTAGAGTACACTGTGAGTCATCTCGACACATCCAGACACATGGTTGACCCACAGTTATTCTTTTTGTAATGTACAATACACAATCTCACAACGTATAACTGCCTGTAGCATTATACTTCACCACTTAACCATTGACTAATAATTAGCATAACTCACAGGTGTAAAGGGTATAGCTCTAGGCTGAAACAAGGATATAAAGTTAGCCACACATTGCATTCATCCACTAAGAGATGTATACATACAAATTTTAATGAAAATGGCACAAGAAATATAGCAAATTTGCCTAAAATCGGGCAACCATCCAAATAACCAACTCCACCACCCCTTGTCCAAAGCTCGATTCACTCCCTTGACTAATTAATGCAATGCATTACGATGCAAATGGATGGATGTGGAATGGTCAAACAAATTGAAATACAGTCTTTCAAAATCTGTACAGCCGTGGTTAGGTTTTAAAAGCAAATAGTCAATAGCAGCCCTATTTTGTAAACCTGAACATCCAATAGCAATTCAACTAGAGCAGTAGAAGATTCATTTATACTTTCATTAGTAAACATACAAGTTTGGTTATTATTCCAGTGTTATACACAGAAAACCCAGGAATGCCTACTATGTACATAGCTAGACTAATATATTCAGTTTTGGATAACAAGGTAATTTCAGAATCCTAGTCTTTTGACCATCGAAATGCGTCTCTAGCATAGCGAGAATGTAAAGATGAATGCAAAGAAAACATAAGTCCTAATCGTGTTAAGCATATGGTCCACCAGTCAGGTTCTCTGGAATATAGCTGTATGATGTACTGCCACACAAAAAGAGCCATCCCTTGGGTAATTTAATATTCATTTGATACTGGTGGTTGAGTCCATTGGCTGTGGGCATCCCTGGACCCTCTTGGTCACCTACGGACACACTCCAAACACTGTAATCAGGACATAAACATGCCATGCTGTGATCTAGAATAACCGAGAACAAACCAGTATTATTCTTCTCTCAAATAACATTCATCAGCAGACACAGGTTCCCATTTCTCCTCTCCAGGTCTCATTACAACTCAGATGTTGTATTTTCCTGTCTCAAGGATTCCACAAGGGTTGTTGGGGGATTCGATCAATACTTAGGCACCTGGGTTCTTGTCAGTGGAGCCATAACCTCCATTCTCTCGTACATTAAGAAGGGCTGGGGGAGTCCCCTTCCTAAAACTTCCTCCATAGACTAGCATGATGATAATCTGAGCAACTCGATCTCTTGGTTGCGCTACTAAATCAGCGTCCCCACTGCTCACCAGTATCACTTTTATATCTCCTTGGTAATCAGCCTATTAGCCCTGTCAGAATTTGGATACCTTTTAAGGCGAGCGAGGAGCAATTAATCCAAAATGCCCCTTAGGGAATCTAAATTCCTAACCCGGTTTTAATTAAAGCTAGATCTCTGGATTTCAGTCCAACCGTAAAGCATGTAAATCAAGACCTGCTGCCTCTGGGGTGGCCTGACGTGGAGCTCAGGCTCTGGGAGTTGTCTCCCAGTACAGGATAGTGTTAGTGGCTACATGAGGCTGGATCTGAAAAGCTGGTGTCAGCATTAGCATTAACAGAGTTTCTGCATTTTTCAAAGGCCTGTTAAAAATGAACAATGCCTCATGCAAGTTATCTCCAACCTTTAGCACCCATCTGACAATTTATTTCAGCTGAGCTTTCAACGATCAATTCATTTTCTCAATCAGGCCCACAGCTTGTTGGTAGTGAGGGATATCATAGATCATAGATGGAGAAGTGTGGCTCACTGGTTAGAGGAGGCAGACCTGGAAGCAGAGGTCACCCCGGGACCAGGGTTCAATTCCCGGCTCGGCGGGGTCTTGAGTCCTAAAATGTCCATGGACTCGACAATTCTTGCTCCGGTGCCTACTCGATTCACGGGTTCACACTCTGCGACTCTGGGCAATAGCTTGCTTAATCTCCACAACGGCCCCTCGCGGCGGGATGCCTGGCTTTCACCTTGCGGATACCCTGCCGGGGTTATCTCACAGGGGAATACCAGGACGGGTTCCCTAAGCAAGCGCTTAGAGACCGGTTGGTGATTTGCGCTATATAAATTCCTGTACATTTACATCCACTCTGTTGTGCTGTGCAAAACACTCCTGCTCCAATTTGCCTTTTAAATTAGACTCATTGTCCCTTTGGATCTACAATGGAGTACCATAATACAAAATAAGTAGATTCAGTGGTTTCAAAGTATTCTGCCGAGTGGCACCTTTACACGGAAAGCCTATCAAATATCCAGAATAAGTATCCACCACTGTACATTCATACTGACAACCCCGACTAGTTGGCATTGGCTCAATGTAGTCGATCAACCATATGTGTCCTGGAAGATTTCCCCTATCTAGTTGACAGCTCACCACCTGTGGGACTGGTCTCTGTTGTGTATGCTGACAGACATTGCATAATTGCAGTTTGGATCAAGTCTAGGGGAATATACATCCCTCTATTCTATGCCCACCTGTTAGTGGCCAGGTGTCCACATTCTTGGTGTGCTCATTGAGCCATTTCCACCAAATCAGAATCTTGTATTGGCTTCTCTGCTTCCAAATATTTGGCTTTTTCATGTGCAAAGGAATTACACCACCATTCTAATGAGTCTGTTGGGCAGTGGGCAACTTGGTGATATACAGTAACCGTTCTTTGCGGTAACATTTCTAAGATCTCTTGCCACAAATCCTTACAGCACACCTCTTTTGAATGTAGCCTCCAGTTATGGGCAAGTGATGTTGGAAGCCAGGGAGCTAACCCATTGGCAGCGGACCAGGAGTTTGTATAAATATAACACTTTTCAGGTAGTTCTTGTTTCAAAGCCTGATACACAGAATACGGTTCTGCAAACTGGCTACTCTTTCCCTCTCTGGTAGTAGTTAACAATTTCTTGGTCACAGGATTGCATGACACTGCTTTCGATTGCCTCTTAGCCCCCACATACTTGGCTGAGACATCAGTAAACCGTACATGTCTCTTGTCTTCTGAAGACAATGCTGCAAACTGCTCACTCCACTTCACAGGGGACTCTTGTATCTCCACCACATCCTGTAACACCTCTGTATCGTCCACCGGGACCTGCGCTACCTGCTCCTGCAGCACTGCAGTACCTTTTGGGGCCTACTCGGGCCCTGTCTCGTATGGACCACTTCCACTTCATTTTCCTGGCTTCCGGCACATGTCCTATTCTATGAGTCTTGGGGGAACTCGTCATCCATTGCATAGTTGGAACCCTGAGCTCCGTTTCCACCAGGGCTCAATTACATGCAAGCAGCTGCTTTTCAAATAGAATGGACCGAGCTCCACCCTCCGGTAACTTCCAAAATCCGAAAGGCAGCCTTTTCTTCTGCCACAAACTCCAATTGGCAAAGTGCCCCTGGACTGGCACATTGAGCTTAACATCCCCCTATCGTACTGGCCACAAATCCAAGGCATGATGTATAGCCTCCTTTGCTGATTTAAATTCATTCTGTTGCTGCTCTCAACACTCAAACTCAATTTTCTTTCGTGTAACCTCGTGCAAAGGGCCAAAATCTGACTTAAGTGAGGGCTAGGCTGTCTCCAAAAAAGAAACAACCCAATGAACCACTGAGCTTCCTTCCTATTACATGGTACAGCAAATTCTTTCATTTTTTTCTCAATTGCGGCACCACCTGTGTGCTTCCAATCTAAACCAGCCCAAGCAATAACTAAATACACCTTTCTCTTGTTAACCCTTCCTCTCCCCTTTTTCCACTTCTATTGTGCTACAAGCATTGCTGCTCTTTCAGTCACAAGTGGATAAGTTTCCAACTTATCTTGCAAAAATGTATTCTGACAGGGCAGCATTACAGAAGTATTCTTGGCTTCCACTGACTGTTTTTCCATTGCTTCATGCTCCTTTTCTAACTGAATACATTTCTCATGCATTTTCCTATAAGCATTTAAGAGGATCCAGCCTTCTTGAAACAATGTACAAAACTCTTGTTTTTCAATTGGCTCCTTTTGCAGGCAAAGTAATACATCTTCAGGCTGCATATCACTTACATGGACTACAATTGTCACTCATCCCAGCACAACGTGACCATTCATGAGCATTTTTTATCTGGAAAACTGCTTTATCCATTTCCCTGCCTAACATTCTGCCCCTTCCAATTCGCATCCTTTTTGTGATGCCAAAATATCTTGCTTTTTCTTCAGAACACCTGATCAAGACTTCAAAATACCAGGATACAACGTGAACACTCTTCAAAATAGGACTCTACACACGTTAGAATACCAAAATACAACACAAACAAAGCTCAAATCTCTTTGCCAAGTTAAGAGGAATATTTATGGCAGCAAGTTTTCATATACCAAATGGCAATAATGCACATGTAAAATGAATGCATATAGTGAATGTATATACACAAGAATAAATGCATGGAAAGATAACTGCATGTACACAAGAATAAGTAATTAAAAACGTGGAATACTTCACCAGCTGTCTGTTTAGCATCATACTTGTCAGCACGGCTGGGGAACCCATTGACAGTCGCAGGCAGGTCTCAACCGGGCACAAAAGCCTTGGGCAACACTTCCACTCCCAGGAGAGTTCCTGTCACTGTGCCAAGAGGTCTCCGTCTTTATACTCTTTACTAACATGGAGAGAGACTTCTTGAATCTCCCTCTCTTTATCTGCACTGTAGGTGCTGGCTACACTCTGCGTTGAAGTCACTCAACGGATCTAGCAAGACTCTATTGAGATCTGAGGCCGAATTCTTCACATTCTCATCCTTGGACACTGTATGCATCCCACACGGTCTGTTCTAGCAGCTTATCTCTTGGTGAAGTGAGAAACCATCTGTGTGCCCAGCTGGACGGTCGGGTCAGACAGACAAAAGACGAAATCGTGCTCACTATATGTAGTTATAGTAAAATGGAGTCAATCCACGATCTCACAACGTATAACTGCGTGCAGCATTACAAGCACCCATCCCAAGAACATTCTCACAGTTGTAGAAATATGGGAATCCTCCCGGAGGGTGCAAAAAAGTAGGCAAACGCCCTTGTCATGAAACGACTGGGTGGCCAATGGGGGTGCAAAAGCATCAAGAGAAGGCAGCAGGCTCCAATGAAAGTTTGTTAATGTAGAAGTGTGAGGCATCCAAATGACAAAGAAGGGCCAGCCAAGACCACAGGCAGGCTGGCCGGGTAAGTATACTTAGTGTCCGCATAACTGGAAAGACCAAGCGCCAGTGAGGACGAATGAGGTCCATCTTTATTGGTAAGGTGGTTATCTTCAGGATGTTCTCGGGACGCCTGGTGTTGGTGCCTTTGCTGTGATGTTTGGCACATTTTAGAGCAGCGCTAGCATTGATGAAGTAGTGCGGAATTCCCTCATCGTCCAATGGCGGGCACATGCAGGCCTAGATATTGGGGGAGGGGAGGTCTTCAGAAAGCAGGTGACAGAAGTTGGAGGAGGCTCACAGTCCCAAGGCGGCCACATGCATGTAACAAACGATGTGAGAGCATGTGTGCCTGGTCAAGTGAAAGCACCCCGCCAACATTGTGGGTATTAGGGTACAAGGGTGCAGCACAGGCCAGATACATTCCACTCCCAGCAGAATGTCTCACAATGTCCCCTTGCTGCTCCCCCCGCCCCACGAGCAATGGAAAACAAGGCACTGGGGTTAGGGCTACATATAGTGTGGTGTAGTCCCCCGAGAGGCAGTAAGTGGGTCTGGGGGGGCCACAGTGCAAGATGTCACTCATCCACCTTGCAGTTTCAATGGGAAGGATGTCATTCGGCACACAAACCCTCACTGGTAATAAGTGCCAGTCACGCTCAGAGTAGACTTGAAATAATGATGGAGAGGGGGCCCACTCCTCTCCGCCCCCCATGAGAAACTGCATTCCCTTGGTCTGGCAAGTAAGGGTGGACCGCTCATGGTCGGAGGCCTCAGAAGAGGCAGGGCACACTGGCTGTTCAAGGCCAGTGCAGTAATGGGCTGTGTGGGTCCTGGGCATTGTCACTTCATTTAGGAAGGCAGTGGGGTCAAGCCAGGCCACAATGAGCCATCCTGCAGCCATGTGTAGCCTAAAGCTGTCAAGAACAGGGTGCGATTTTCCCCCCATGCAGCATCCAGTAGTGGTGGCTGCTTAGGACGGTGCAGGCCACAACACGGAATGGCATGGCACGAGTGCGGTAGGCTCTCAGACAGTCCCCTGATGGCGTAGGCCAACACCCACTGTCTTCCACAGAGTGCTGTGGTGGATGGGGCCTCAGGAGAGCACACTTGGCGATGATTCCTGGCAGATTACTGCATTGGCCTGTAGACTCTAGGTTGTCCAGGGCCTTCCTTAGGGGTGACTAGTATACAGAAAAATGGAAGGTTTTGGCCAGCAAGGGGTTCATCTTGCAGGTCGAAATGGTAGTGTAAACTGTACATACAGGCTCCGCAAAGGCAAACCAAGAGCAAGCAAAAACGAGGTCAGAAAAGTGGAGGTAATCGGGCACAATTTGCAGGAAGATCACCGTGCGGATGTCGGGTCTACCATATTGTCTCAAGGGTCATTTCTGATTTTTTCAAATGAGAATTAATGTTGGACATTGCTCAAAATGAAGCAACTATCAGTGTAGCATGTTTTAAGGTTACAAATACATACATGGTGCTGAGTATCATCATTTAGTTTAATTCCCTGACAAAGGGTTTGTGCTGGATGTGCCTGCATACGCAAGGAGCTGTATTATATCCATGTATTCGTTTGTTATTCAGTGATAGTTGGCGACAGTGGTAGATGCAGTTTTCTTTGTTATGTCCCAGCCTTCTATTGTAAATGAGGTGCGTTTAACCCTATCCATGCTGATGATGGAACCGCTCCGTCATCAGCCACGGTGGCGCTGTGCTGATCACAGAGCGGTTCCGTCATGGCCCGGCCGCCGCGCCTGCGCGGCGCGTTCTATTAAGCGGGCTTGGCCATGACGGAACCGCTCCGTCTTGAGCACAGCTCAACCGCGGCTGGTGACGGAGCGGTTCCGTCACCAGTATGCGCCCGCCGCGCGGCCCCCTCCCCCCTCCTTAGCGCTGCGGCGGAATAGCCGCCGCAGTGATGTAGTTAATTTAAACCCCAAAGTTATTTCTAGACCCAATAAATCCCTATACTCAGTGCTAGGTGCTGTTGCACCAGTCACACAGCCCTAAAGACAGCTGTGGTATTATCCCATTTAGAGCATTGCAGACCCACCAGAAGGGTAGAACTCTTAAGGGGAAACTTTTTTTTTAGTGTACCATTAAATGTATAAAGCATGCTCCCAGGCAAATACGCACTCTGTTTCATTAGAGCAGTGATACTCAAAATACGGCAAGCGACCCTTCTGACCTTTATATGCGGCCCCCTCTGTTGTTCTGCATTCTGTCCATCAATTGTGTCTTTTCCTCTCATCAACAGCAGCACTGAAGTGATGTTTACTGGACTCCACACTAGCTTTAAAAATAAGTTAAATAGGAAGCATTCATTTAAAGGTTAATTTATTTTAAAGGAAGTAACTAGGGTGTCCTGCCCCACTTAACTTTAGACATACCTTCATTTTTTAAGACATCTTGCAGCAAAAGTTTGATCTGCTCAATATACAAAATGTTTATTTTGTTCACATGCATAACTATTTCACCTTAGGACGCCACAATATATCAGTATATTGAGAAGTATTTTTTTAAAGGGATAGTTTTTCAAACATGAATTTAGAAACATTCATTCTTCACACCATCCTGACAACAATGCCAACAGAGAACCTAGGGGTAGGTCAGTTATGTGCTCTCTTTGGGTGACATGGGTTTCTATTTTACATGAACTACATTATAGCTTATTAAGTCAAACACAGTACCTGGTTTTGTACAGCACACATCCTCCCGTCATGTATTTCCAGGTCCTCATTTGATGATGAATAAAAAGGAGGGAAAGTGAAATAAATCAATCAACTATGATCACACAATTTGGTTAAGTGGAGAAGCCAAGATTATTCCCAAGATTCTGGTTTCACATTGTGCAATTCAAACACTAGATGTATATGATTTGCTTCCACTTCACCCACGTTATCCCCAAAACCTCCTAACCCACTCCAATCTGCCCCCCCCTCCTGGTATCAATGTGGCCCTTGGACACTTCACAGACCAAACTTTGCGGCCCCTGGAAAAATGTTTACGAGTGCCCATGCATTAAAGATATAGCTAGCTCATCGAGAATTAGATGTGCCAGTAATGTCCTATCAACCTTACTGAGAAGCCCCTGTAGTAACCTATTACATTAACAGTGAAATACCAGTACCATCCTGTTAAATGTAGAAAAGTGCCCATTCTGTCCTAGCAAATGTACAGGGAAGAGCCTGTACTGTCATAGCATGTTATGGCTATTGTTAGATTCAGGCTTGAAAGGTTAGGCAAGAAAATACCTACTTTCTGAAAGTGGTATGTGAGAAGTTGGCCTGATATATGATGCTCACTAATTCTAGTGATCACCTTGTATCAGTCCAAACAACCCTTATGGTGAATGGTTGTAAAGTCAACCTTATAGACCAGCTATCCTAATGGTAGCATGGACAAAGCAGTCTTTAGGCTAAACTCTGTTGGCATGTGAAGCCAGCTGTTTTACCACATATAACCCCTTGAATACCAAGTGAAAGGACACCACACGGGTTGTTATGAAAATAAACAGATATTTATTAACTAACATACACCTCTGAACTCTTTATCATATCAGAGGGCTAAGCACATGACAATCTCTTAGGATAAATACGTTTAAATTGCACAAATTACAATGGTGCCCTAGGGGCACGACAAACCATATACTAAGTAAGTGGAATGTGAAAGTCGATAGAAGGAATGGAGCTGTCCAGAGGCTGTAGGATCGCTGGGACCATGCTACACTAACTTGAGGTAGGTAATAGGAGGCCCACAGAACGCGTGTGCAGAGTGTGAACTCACACGCGAGATGCGTACAGACGTCTATGGACAGTACAGTTTAAAGAAAAGGTGAGTACGGATGTTCCTGACTAGATAGGACTAAAACGACAATGGAACTGGACACTAGGAGAGTCAAGCTACCCTTGAGCACCGAAATGCTCGTGTTACCTCACCCACGGGCTGCGGGTGCGTAGGTGTCAAAGTGTGTCGGGTTTCCGCGTCGAAGTCTATGGAGCCTTGAAGAAAGATGCTGCAGGCGACCAGGAGGAAGATGTCCGGTGCAATCCAAGGGTGGATTGGTGAAGAGAGGAACCTGAAAGCAGAGGGGACAATGTTCAAAGTCACTAGCCAGTGACCGGAGTGGAACCAGGAAGGAACCAGATATCGTCGTCGCGATGAGGTGAAGAGTGGACGCTTGTCTCTGCAGCTACGTGGACCAGGAGGTGTCTTTGATGACCAGGAGGCACGAGCTGTCCCACGCAGGCTCTCACTGTAGGCGGTGTCGGCTCCGGATTTGGAATCAACAGGCCTTGGCAAAGGCAACCCACGCGGTGAGTGGAAACAGCGTCTGGAGTGGACCAGGAGGGTCCGGGGTGCTCCTCTTTTGGAAGGGAGCAAGGGCCAGTCTGGAGCAACCAGACCAGCAGTGTTGATTTCGTGAATCGTTGTCTAGGAGGCCACAAGCCAGCCGGCAAGTGACCAGACAACGCGTCGAGCAGCAGGCAAGCAGAAGGGCCCCACTCAGATCTCGTGTTGGCTGGAGGGCTGATCTTCTGTGCAGAAGCTGCTCGGGGCTGGGGCTTCTCAATCCCCAAAGCACTTCATCGAGGTTACCTCAGAAGTTGTGCTGGAAGTGAAGTGCAGTTTCGTTCAAGATGGCCGGTCCCACGTGTCTCGTCGCACCCACGGGTCTCAGCTGTGCTGCAGATGTAGCTAGAGGTCGGAGAGGTCTGGGAATCCGGGTCTCGTCGGGCTCTGAAGTCTGGATCCTCGAGGCAAGACGACAAAGTGAAGCCGCAGGATGCTTGATGGTGCCTGCAGTTGCAGGGTGGACACTCCTTGCCCACAAGGGAGATTCTTCAGTCTTCTGTGGAGCAGAACGTCGAAGTCCAGAGTTTCGTCTTGTGGAGTTGTTCAGGATAATCTAATTTGGAATGGGACCAGATCCTACCTTTATCTGGCTAAAGGGGGCTGTACTACAACTAGGTCCCTCCGATGGGTGGGACCAGGAAGGGGGGTGGTTACACCCCCTATCCTTTGTCCGGTCTTGCACCAGAGCTGGGGCTGGGGAGCCCCAGGAACTGGTTTAGACCGGTGTATGCACAGGGACACCTTGTGTGCCCCAGGCATGTCTCATTCCTTTCAGCCCTGTCCTTCCCAATACACAAAATCCTGTCTGGGGTGGTGCTAGCACCTCCCAAGGCAGGAAACCCTTTGTCAGAGCCTCCCTCGCTGGAAGGACTCCCAGCAGCAGGAGGTCAGACTTGTGTCTGTGGTGGCAGCATCCATTTTGTGATGCTGAGGCTCGAGTAAACTTTAACCGGGGTTCACAGTTACATACATGTCGTGTCCTTCTAGAAGGGTGGAATGCTACCCCCGTCACCAGAATTGGTGAGGGGGTAGTATTCCAATTCGTATGACACCTTACTCGACATGTTTTGATAATGTTATACCAGACTAAGCAAATAACCGCAAGGATTATAATGCACTTAAGAGTATATGGTATAGCGTTATCATGGAAACAGCTAAAGGACTTGGTTACGAAATCTGCAGACAGGCTCAGCTCATGCCAGAGCACCATCTCACATAATTCCAAGCACTCTGCCTTCAGGATTGATAAGGCCTGCCATAGGAGTGACTGATAGGAGGATATGTGTCCATTTTAGGGTTAGATATAGGTATACTATATCTAAAGCAAGGGGTGATTACACGACCTTGCCCCAGCTGAATGATCAGCCAGTTGTGTCAGATTTGGATGGCCAGCCAGGGGTGGCATAATACATGCTGCAGCCCCTGGTAGCCCCTGAGTGCACCTATGCCCTGGGTACCTAAGGTACACTGTACAAGGACTGATAAGGTGACCCAGTATACAATTAGATATGCACCTAAGGTACATGGTTGTCAATTTAGAGAGAGACAGCTAGGCTGTGGGTCTGATTAGCAGGCCCACAGCCAGGGAAAGTCGTAAACCAGTGAAGCAAAAAGCAAAAATCGGGGTGACCATAGGATTGCAGACCCCACTCTCCTACATGGTATTTCCAAACATAGAATGTTAAAACCAACTCCACTAAAAGATGTATTTTATCATTCTGAGTTCAGGCATACTAAACTCAAATTTCTACCATGCTCTCTGAGTCAGTTAGGATTATAAAATGTAATCATTCTAACAGCCCATTCTGGCCTATGGAGAACAGGTAGCCTTGCAATAGTGAAACACAAAAATGGCTGTAATTCACTATTAGAACATGCCACACACATCGGGGCTTGTCCTACCTTATACTTACAATGAACCCTGCCCTTGGGCCTACCATAGTTGTGACTGATATGAAGAAAAGGGAAGGGTTCGGGACTGGCAAGTGGGTGCACTTGCCCAGTTAGGATGACAGTACCAGACTGCATGCAGGCTCTGCAATGGCAGACCTTAGACAGATTTTACAAGGCTGCTTCTGTGGGTGGCACAACCAGTGCTGCAGGCCCACCAGCAGCATATGGATTTTCACGCCCTGGGCAACCTCAGTGCACTAGACTAGGGTCTGACAAGTAAAACAAATAGCCAAACATGGAACCACTGATTAATATATCAATTTACAGTAGGGAGCACTGGCACTGGACAGCAGTGGCACAGTGCACAAAACATCTAACACCAGCAGAAATACATGAGGCAACAGCAAAAATGGAAGGGAGTGTGGTAAATAAAGATTTACCTATGCGGAATTTCTATGCGGTAAAGTTCAATAAAATAACTCACTCGGAAATAAGAGGCAAAGTCCGTGGAGTCTGAGTTATAAGGGTTTTATTCCATGTAATGGAATGGTTCGAACCAGGGTATCATGTTCCATCACCACGAAGGTTCAGGAAGGGATAGAGCATACTTTATTAACAGTGCACAATATATATAGTAAATGCATACAATGGTGATGGATACAGAAGGCGTAACAGCTGAAAGGAAACGAGATAAGAACACATGTGCGTAACAAAAGGCGTGCACGAGGGCGTACCCGGAGGTGTGTGCTAGAAACGTCACATGAAAGTGTCACAGGTGGGTGGATCCCTAGAGGAATCCTGCAGTGTCAGCAGAAATATATGGCAAGGATGCGCGCGCAGGCAACATGACGTGTGATTAACGTGGAACTGGAGGGTGAAGGGGACTTGACATTTAGCATTGCAAGGGGAGACAGAAGTCTGGCATGTCAGAACAACCTAATCCCAATCATATCTGGTATCTAGTGTTTGAGGAACTGCATTATCTAGAAGGAAAGGTCTCTCGGGTAAAGGCTATTCTATACTGACTGCTAGTGTGTGCATATGCGTCTACGTCTCTGCGTGTAATGCGAGGGGCCATGGGCCTACCATGGTAACTGGAGCAGTGAATTATTTGCACGGAGACAGGAAGGCCAGGCCCTTTGCTCTGCAGCTGGGGGAATGTTTACCTAAATCCCTAGACAGGAATGTGTTTTCGAGGAGCGGAGCAGATAACTTGAAGGCTAAAGGATCTTTGGCAGGCAGGCAAGCAGGCCGAGCCGGGTACCGCTCGCCGCGCAGGGAGTAAGGTAAAGGTCAGGGATGCAGGTCCAGGCTGCAGCTCACAGGAGGCAGAAGGCAGAAAGGCTCGATGGCAGAAATCAGGGCCTAACTCAACAGAGCCAGGAAAACGTGAAAGTGCACTAGGTAAAGACGTTGGCATGGCATACTTAGGAACTGAATATTCAATCCATTCATGGTGGATCTGAAAATGGACAAGTTAACGTTGGACGCAAATGTATTTGCGTCTTCACATCTGGTCATGGAGGGAAGTTACATGTACTAGAAGCACGTACATGGAGACAGTGGGGTTCACGTTAGGGGACATTTCTTGACCATAAAAATTCATATTACCTCATTCCCTTCTTGTCCCCTACGGACCCTTCATGATATATCGATCTTCATTAATCCATCTATCTGTTCATACAACATCATTTGCTCATCTTTTCTCAGATGGGACTTGGAACGTGAACTCGAATGGGGAATACATGATGTGGCGCACAAGCCGCAAATCGCTGGCCCACATTGTAAACAAAGACAGCAACTGAACACTATGAGTAGTATGACTCCTAGGAATGACAGTATTTTCCATCCCCAAGCGGATATGGTACTCCAGAGCCAACCGGACCAAGTCCAGGTGCCTGGATTCTGATGTATCTGATTAGCTATCTTATGAAGACGGGTAATAGCTTTATATACTGATGGTGCGTTATTTGGAATGAAAACACAGCAACTCGATCCGAGGACTTTACAGGCTCCGCCCCTATCGGCCAGGATGACGTCAAGGACAAGACGATTTTGAAGGACAACAAGTCTCATAGCAGACTGTTCCTCTGTTAAGTTGCCTAGGGCGGAAGTAGTTTCATTCACTACTGCTTCGAGGGTTCTGGTCAAGTGACGTATTGATTTACTATTGAAGACAGCCCCTAAATAGGGAAAGAAACCTTTATTGAAATCTGTGTATCATTCCCATGCCGTTTCAGTATAGTCGACAATCGGGAGTTCTCTCTTGGGTCTATTAGGTATTAGACGGGAGTTCCTATGATAATCAGGTGGAGCTAGAAAAACAGGTGGTAGAAGGAATGCAATGTAACATGTCCCATCCCAATCTAGTGGCAAACGGATATAGGCTGTCTGACCACAAATGAAATAGGAATGGCGGGTAGCTTTGAATGTAGACTTGCCTTTATCACTGAATTCGATCACAGTAATACATTCACTATGGCCTAGGTGTACTGAACCATTCTTTCTGACACATAATTCACCTTTAACTGGTAACACTGACATAGAGGGCAAGTCTGGCTTTGTTTCGGACTGGACATTCAGAATCATGAGGTTAAGTGTATAATTACCTAATCCATATACTTCGTTTTCTAGATCGGTCCCTGTCCTTTTGGGTAGACCCTCCTTGTCAGGGAAACATTCTTTGTGCATAACTGTGTTCAAATTTCCCCATACCCAATTGCCTTGGTAAACTATAGAATCTGAATCTAAAGAGTTCATTAAACTAAACCATGCACCACAGGAACCATTATGTGTGAACGGATACGGAAAGAGGGGCAGAACTCCCTTGTATTTCTGATAGGGAGGGAGTCGGCCACATATCCAACAATTTGTAGCATTGCTGGTCTGATGGGAATGGTGTAACATACTGATAAAAGTATTGTTGCGCAGCGCAAATCTGTAAGATAACTCGTGAGGGGGCAGTTCACTGAAGGTATGCTCGACAGTGTCATTTGAGAAAGAATGTGCACGTGCAGGAATAGGAAAGTACATGTGTAACAATAGACCTGTGACAATAATCACAATACTCAGAAAAAACATAATCAATAAAGCGACGATGCAATAGCTTTTGAGAGATTTACAATATTTCTTTTTCTTGATCTGTTTCTGTCTATCTCTCTCTCTATTGGGATCTAACTTGTACATGTCAGGAACCTGTCTAACCGCTTCACCTAGGGGAGGACTTAAACAATTAAACTGTCTGACTTGCTAGATCTCAATTTCATTCGGAACTCCTGCTGAGGAGTTTTCTCTACCAGGGGGAGTTTGGTATCAGTCTCTGAAATGGGGCAGGGCTGAGAGTCTATTTCTGGCGGCAGTCCATGGCATTTTTTGACGTGGCTCGAGTGGAGCCAGCCCTTGCGGCCCTCCACCTTCACTGATGTCCTTGTGGTTAATAAAACAAGCTTCGGCTCCTGCCAGCGGGGCTCCAGCGGACTCCTCCTGTCGAAATTCCGGACGTATACCAGGTTTCCAGGAACGATCTTGTGTGGCTTTACCTCGGTGTTGTCGGGAAAGGCTGCAGCTACCTGTGAACGACATGATTGTAGTGCAGACATCAAGGAAGCAAGGTAATCTGTCAGCATATTACAGTCAACATCTGTGATCTTACGAGGCTGAGGCGTCCCCCACATATTTGGTGGCCTGCCAAAGACCACCTCATACGGGGATAGCCCTGTTCTTGAATGAGCTACCATTCTCATGTAAAAGAGTGCAACTGGCAATGCAACTATCCAGTCTACGCCTTTCTCGGCACAAATCTTAGCAAGGCGTGTTTTCAGTGTCTGATTGTGTCTCTCTACGAGACCTGCTGCTTCGGGATGTCGGACGCAATGGAATTTCCACTGATAACCTAGCAGGAGTGATACCTGCTTCATAAGCTCGGACGAGAATGGCTGACCATTATCTGAGTACACAACATGGGGCAAACCATATCGCGGGAAGAATTCACGTACCAGCTGTTTGGCAGTGGTCGGGGCAGTGTAATCTGGGACTGGATATGCTTCTGTCCATCGGGAAAGCGCACATACAACTACGAGGACATACTTAAATCCTCGACAACGTTCCATCTGGATATAATCCATCTGGAGGACTTCAAAAGGATGATCGGGAGCATGAAATCCACCTTGCTCTACGGGAATGCCTTTACCTGGGTTGAACTGACAACAGATCATGCAAGTACGCACTTTCTGTTTTGCTGCTGCTCGTAAATGTTTATTGTACCAAAGATTCTGTAAACTATCTAACATAGCCTTTTCTCCTAAGTGTGCTGGACTATGTGCGGTGTTAATCATAACTTGAACCATAGAGTCGGGGAGAAACCATGTGGCTTTTCCCTTCGTCATCCATCCCTGGTCTGTCTGGATCCCTCCTAGTTCAGTCCATTTCTTTATTTCGTCTGGAGTAGCATGTGTCTGTATGTCAATTACATCTAGTGTGGGATCCTTAACTGTCATGCAATGTGTCGGTGTCGGAACTATTGTCTTTGTCATGTCAGTTGTGTGAGTATGAGTCAGAGCTGTATGTTTCGCTGTCCGATCTGCCAGGTCGTTACCCTGGGAAATGGTATCTGTGACTTTAATATGTGCCTTACACTTCATGATGGCTATGGCTGTTGGCAAATGTATTGCCTCTAACAGTGCTTGAATGAGGGGACCATGCTGGATTTTGGCTCCGTGAGAGGTTAAGAAACCTCTCTCTTGCCAGAGAACTCCGAAGTCGTGTACAACTCCGAATGCATAACGTGAATCTGTGTATATGTTAACTTTCTTGTTCTTGGCTTGAATGCAGGCTTGGGTCAGAGCGATGAGCTCCGCTGCTTGAGCTGACAGGGTGTTAATGCGGTGTGTTTCTATGACTTCAGTTTCTGTCGTGACTGCATATGCGGCCACTAACTCTCCTGTACTTGTTCTCATACATGAACCATCCACATAAAGTGTCAGGTCTGGATCGGGTAATGCGATATCTGTCAAATCTTGTCGGGGTTTCGTCGTAATGGTAATGACTTCAACACAATCATGTGCCAAAGGGTCTGTCTCACCTAATGGTAAAAGTGTAGCAGGATTCAGTGTATTGCAGCGTCTGATTTCTATGTGTGGCTGAAACAATGTCAATTCATAACCTGTCAGTCGTGCTATAGTCAAATGCTGAGTCTGTGTTCTGTTTAAAAGGACTTCCACTGAGTGTGGAACTTGTACTGTCAATTGATGTCCTAACACTATGGAATCGTTTTGTCTAATTGCTAGAGCTGTTGCTGCTACATATTTCAAGCACGCAGGCAGAGCCTGGGCTACTGGATCTAAAGTACTAGAAAAATAAGCACACGGTTTGTGTGAACCTGCTTGATCCTGAGTGAGTACTGACAATGCAGTACCATCACGTTCAGTGACAAAAAGAGTAAAAGGTTTGCTGTAACATGGTGTCGCTAAAACTGGAGCTTGACATAAGGCTTTCTTTAAGTCATCAAAAGCTTGTGTATGTTCCTGAGTCCAAGGGAGGACAGTCGAAAACGCTGCCTCCTGGGTTGTCAACTGTATAAGTGGCTTGGCTAGAAATGCGTACTGCGGGATCCATTGTCTACAGTAAGAAGTGAGGCCTAAAAAGGCCCGTACCTCCTTTTGTGTCTTGGGTTGTGACATGTTTACAATTAACTGGATACGGTCAGGCGTTAGCTGTCTCCCCCCCTTGGACAGCAAGTGCCCAAGGTACACCACTTGCTGAACACAGAATTGCAGCTTCGAAGGAGACACCTTGTGTCCCTTGTCCGCCAGGAAATGCAAAACCGTCAGTGATGCTTGTTCACATTCAGGCTCGCTACGGGCGGTGATCAATAGATCATCGACGTACTGAAGTAGGGCGGTGTCGGGTGGCATGTGAATACTGTCAAGTTGTCTTTTCAATGCTTGGCTATAGATGCTGGGGCTTTCTGTGAATCCTTGAGGTGCGCGTGCAAATTTGAAGCTTCGGCCATTTAAACAGAATCCGAAAAGATATTGGCTTTCCGGATCAATGGGGACACTAAAGAAGGCATTCTTGAGGTCTATTACAGTAAAGAACGTTGCTTCAGAATCAATAGCCGTCAAAGACGAAATATCAGGGACCACGGGATATTGTGGAACAATGCATTTATTCAGTTCTCATAAATCGATAACTAATCGATAAACTGGGGGGGCATTTGGGTCAGTACGTTTAAGAATTGGAATGATAGGGGAATTACAAACATTGGAGTCGGTTTCTACAACCACTCCTTGTGTAATGAGCTCGTCAATGATTTTCAGTAAAGCCACTACAGCATCAGGCGGTAACTTGTATTGTCGAATGCGGGGTAGTACTACTCCTGGCTTGAGTGTGACACGATATGGAGTGATGTGCATACAACCTACATCAGTGGGGCCTTGTGCCCATAAATGTGCAGGAACATTCTGTAATCTCGAATCAATATCTCTCAACACATAGTGACCCTTAAAGTCACGCAGGAACAATCTTACTCCTTCCGGAGAACAACAAATTACAGCTCCTAGAGCTTTCAGAGTCTTAATTCCTAACAAGTTTTCTGGACATGATTTCGTGAGTAATAAATCTGTAGTTCGTGACAATGGACCAACTGCAAGGGGAACAGGTTGCGACACTTCATTAACAATAGGCTTTCCTGAAAAACCAAGGGAAACATTCTGTGAGCCTGAGAGGGGTGCCCATGGAACCTCATCGTGACTGATTGTTGTCCTGCTTGCCCCTGTGTCAATCAAAAACTTTCTATCTTTCCCTAATACTTGACTATGTACATAAGGACCCTCTTGATCTACAGGAACCTCAATAAGAGGCAAGCCAACCTCCCTCTCTAGGCTGTTTCATGTGTATCGCTGATAATCGGGATAATCAGTTTGTGCATATTGATACATCTGCTGTGTTGCATGTTGTGTTGCGGCAATCGGTTGTGGCTGTGGTACCGCTACTGTCTGTGCTGTCTGTTGTGAAACATGCATAGGCTGTACATTCTGTGGTACTTGTTGTTGTACTTGGTCTTGTCTAGGTTGTCGTGGTCTCTCTTTAGTTTTACCTGTGGCTATATTATGTTTCAAAACTGTACAATCGTTTACATAGTGACCTGGCTGTTTACAATAGTTGCATGTCCCTTTAACAGGACCTGCTGAAGTATTGGATTGTGATTGCGTCGTACCTTTTTTATGTCCGTCTGATGGAACTGACTGAGCAACTAGCATTTTCATTTTCGTATCTTTCATACGTCTCTGTTCGTGATCATGTTCTTCCCTAATTCTGTTCTGGTGGTACTGTAACATCTGTAACATTTGTGAAGGCGAATTAGCTTGCCATGTGCTCTCGACTTTCAGTACACGGTTCTTAACCTGGGGCAAGGAATTCTCGACTAGTTTGGATACAAAAAGATGCGGGTATGACTCGCTACTTGGTTTCAGGCCACTATTAATGGTAAAACATTTCTCAAATCGGGAATAAAAATCACTAGTGTCTTCATCGGGTTTCTGTTTGCATGCTGAGATTGCATCCCAGTCTTCCTTTTTGGTTGCTAATAATCGCGGCAAAACCTGTACTAACAGTCCTGGTAATGCTTTAGTTTTATCCCCAAGGCCCAACCCTGGGGTTCGACCTGTTTCTTCAGTTTCTAATGCAGCCCAATCTATCTTTTGGTCTCCCACCTCCCATTCTTTTTCTTTGAGTTTCTCGTAAATACCAGCCGGCAATAATACTTTCAATATCTTCATAATGTCAGGATAGGTATAATCTCCCATGAGTAACATGTCTTTAATTTCACGGTGAAAACCTGCTGGGTCTTTGTCATGACTAGGCACTATTTTCTTCATTTCCAATAATTCCATTTTAGTTATGGGCGTGTATACATACACACGTGTAAGGGTATTATCATCATTCCTGACTGGATGCACTTCTCGCAAGGGATTCTGTCTGTCCATGTAAAACATTTTTCTTTCTGGGGGTGGAGCTGGAACAAATTGTGGGTTCAGGAAAGCACTATATCTGTGCCGATGTTCTAAAATTACTTTAATTAAATCGGTACCTAGGCCTCTTCATCTATTTGAGAGTAGTTCTATTAATATATCCGGTAAGGGACCTGGATCAGAATGTTGGCTCTTATACAACAAAAGGAGGTGTTGTATCATGTACATACCAGCTAGTCGCTGTTCGTCTGGGGAAAGATTCAAAAATGTTTGCGCTACCGCGTTATCATTATATTTATCGGAATTGTCAGCCCATTGTACTGCTGACCTGGCTAATTCTTGTTCATCCATGGAATTGAGTACATGGTACCCCATTCGTTCTTGAAGTACTTTATCGGTAGCCTGAAATAGATGTTCAGGAGTCCTTGGGTTTGACATGGCAGAATGAAAAAGTCTCTTGCTTTCTGGGCGTATCGTTTTATTAAAGGGTCTACCCTTTCCTACATATGCTATCATCTGTTTGTCTGACTGTTGCGAAGTTTCTGCTAGGTCCTCTGTATCATCCTCCTGCGAGGAAGGTGGACCGTCTGATTCAAGTTGTTCTTCAGGTGCTCGCTGGGCATGTATTTCGATTATTTCTTTACGGATCTTTCTAACCATAATAAGTACACTGTTCTCTTTATCATGTTTACCATCCGCAATATTCTGGCTCCATCTAATCAGTCTATTCATCTCACTTTGTGGAAAACCTGCCTGATCTTGTTCTCTTATTAAACAATTTACCAGAAATCGCAATATTAAACCTTTATTCTCAACTTTCTGATGTGACATGGCTTCAGCAACACATTCCGGTCCTTGTCCTGTTCTAATAAAATAATACAATTTATCTAGATGTTCTGGCATTCCTGGTAGTAATATCAAATAATCTGTAACACGTCTCAAACGTAGGGACGCTAACAACATGGGTCCTGTTGTACCGGGTACTGCGTCATATCTGCAATCCGTAAGTTCTCTTCTAAGCTGTTCGGCCGGTGCACCCTTGGGTGTCCGAGCCTTTGCTAAATCTCTCATTGTCACTCGGTGTAACGGTGGGGGTGTTTGATAACCTCCTGTAGCACCTCCTGAAGCGGAGGTTTGATCATAACCTGGCTGTACGGTCGGTACCTGCTGTAACTGGGTTGGGACCCGAGCAGTGTCAGTCCCAAAAGGATTAAGTGGATGCGGTTGTTGAATACCAGGAGGAACAGCGGGTACGGGTACAGGAAGTGGTGCGGGAGGGATCTGCTGTTGGGGACCCGGGGGCAGACGATCACGGGGTAGGTTGACGTTAGCAGGTGGGACATGGGTAGGTACATTAGTGTAAGCAGGAGCTACATTGTCTAAATAGGAAGAAAGGAAAATGTCTGCAGCGGTCTTGTGACGTAATTTAGTCAGAACCAATGGAGGGGGCAGATTTTTCGGTGTTTCCGGGGTCGCCTTGGGCAGGCCCTCGGCCAGGACGGGATACAGTCCTGCCATAATGGCATTACTCTGTCTATCGTGTTGATCCATTCTGACTCGTTCTCCTTCTTCTAGTAGTTCCTTTTCTTTGGCTTTTTCAGAATCCTCTCTACTTTTCTCTGCTTTTCTGAGTGCCTTCTCTGTTCGTCTATGTGATTCTTTACGCCATAATTCAATGGCATCTTTCTGTGACTGTCTGGCTTTCTTTCTCCATAACGCTTCCTCTACTCTCATGATGCATCCCATGTCCCTGTAACGGGCCATTTCTGATTCTCTGCTAAGTCTTTAGTGTAGTCCACCCATAAGTCGAGATATAATACGGCATCTAAGCCGTGCTTGTGGTACATAAAATATCCGGGAGTGTCCCTGGGTGGGATGGGAACAGCTTCCTCGAGTATCCCTTTTCTAGTTCCTATCTGTCTCAGTTTGGAGAATAGAGGCATTCTGAACCTTGATACTTGATACTTACTCGAACTTGAACACAACTAATACAATAAACACAGTAATGAAGATCAAACAATCACTCATACCACGACATTAGAACACATTTAAACATTTTGAAAACGAACAGAAAACGAACAAAAATAACTAGATAACTCGATAACTGTATACTGGATATACTGCTAAACAGTACAGATACACTGCTAAAACAGTGCAGACCGGGTCTGTGTACCCAAACCCGTCTTGACCGGACACAAATTAATGCACCCGTCTTGATGCATCCCCAGCAGCGGTACTCACCGGGAAGCACGGAACGGAAGGCCTCGGAAAACTCGACACCGGACTGGACCAGACTGGACTCGACTCAACACGTGACGTAGATACTTCGGAACTGGTGGGCCTCTGAACACCTCGGACCTTGCTCTCTCGGCTGGGCTCTGGTCGGGATCCTCCGCACTCCTCACCGCCTCGTCTGGGTGTCGATCGCAGTCTCAGTCACCTCCGTTGGCCTGAGGGAGATACAGGAAATCCTGCGGGTACGCGTAGTTGTCCGTCACGGCTGTGGCAGGGGGCCAGGCCTGCAACGCACCGCCGGCGTGTAAGGTGGGGGAGGGGGTCCCTATTCGGGCGCCAAATTATGTGGTAAATAAAGATTTACCTATGCGGAATTTCTATGCGGTAAAGTTCAATAAAATAACTCACTCGGAAATAAGAGGCAAAGTCCGTGGAGTCTGAGTTATAAGGGTTTTATTCCATGTAATGGAATGGTTCGAACCAGGGTATCATGTTCCATCACCACGAAGGTTCAGGAAGGGATAGAGCATACTTTATTAACAGTGCACAATATATATAGTAAATGCATACAATGGTGATGGATACAGAAGGCGTAACAGCTGAAAGGAAACGAGATAAGAACACATGTGCGTAACAAAAGGCGTGCACGAGGGCGTACACGGAGGTGTGTGCTAGAAACGTCACATGAAAGTGTCACAGGTGGGTGGATCCCTAGAGGAATCCTGCAGTGTCAGCAGAAATATATGGCAAGGATGCGCGCGCAGGCAACATGACGTGTGATTGACGTGGAACTGGAGGGTGAAGGGGACTTGACATTAAGCATTGCAAGGGGAGACAGAAGTCTGGCATGTCAGAACAACCTAATCCCAATCATATCTGGTATCTAGTGTTTGAGGAACTGCATTATCTAGAAGGAAAGGTCTCTCGGGTAAAGGCTATTCTATACTGACTGCTAGTGTGTGCATATGCGTCTACGTGTCTGCGTGTAATGCGAGGGGCCATGGGCCTACCATGGTAACTGGAGCAGTGAATTATTTGCTCGGAGACGGGAAGGCCAGGCCCTTTGCTCTGCAGCTGGGGGAATGTTTACCTAAATCCCTAGACAGGAATGTATTTTCGAGGAGCGGAGCAGATAACTTGAAGGCTAAAGGATCTTTGGCAGGCAGGCAAGCAGGCCGAGCCGGGTACCGCTCGCCGCGCAGGGAGTAAGGTAAAGGTCAGGGATGCAGGTCCAGGCTGCAGCTCACAGGAGGCAGAAGGCAGAAAGGCTCGATGGCAGAAATCAGGGCCTAACTCAACAGAGCCAGGAAAACGTGAAAGTGCACTAGGTAAAGACGTTGGCATGGCATACTGAGGAACTGAATATTCAATCCATTCATGGTGGATCTGAAAAAGGACAAGTTAACGTTGGACTAAAATTTATTTGCGTCTTCACATCTGGTCATGGAGGGAAGTTACATGTACTAGAAGCACGTACATGGAGACAGTGGGGTTCACGTTAGGGGACATTTCTTGACCATAAAAATTCATATTACCTCAGGAGACCCACGCCAATGGTGCCAGAACTAACAGCTATTTTAATTTCTTAGCTGCTGAGGCTTTTCCTGCCCTTATACTGAGCATTTTTTTTACATTTGGGGTGCTTCGACCTTAAACCTTCATAATTTTCCCAGTATGCCTCAAACTATTTGAGGGCTGCTGGGCCAAGTTCTCCCAGTGGATGCACGTGAAGCTATCAGCACACTGTTCAGCAAATTGCCAATACTGATGGACAGGTGATGATGCTTAAGTGATTCTGCATCAGGCGTGACCAGTGCTAAATTTGAGTTTGTGTTTTCCGGTGCTGGGCACAGGCACTTAATTGTCAACACTGGTGCTATAACTGTCTGCCACATGGTGGCGCTGTCCGCCTAATTTCCTGATGAGCACAACAGTTGTATATTAATTCAATATACATTATGAAATAGCTAGTACCTGCCAGCTAGTACCTGCCACCCAACCCTTTCTTATTGCTTTTGGGAGCCTGGAATTTGTAGGAATGTGATGCTTTGTAGATATTTCGGTACTGTCATTGCTGGGTTAGTGAGCTCCTGATGAGGGCCCTGGCACAGATTCTTTTCTTCCCCATATTAAGCACTGAGAAGACACATGGGGGGAGCCTCCTCTCATGCGAGCACAAGAGTGTTTCCTGTGCTCTTCCCTCGGGACTAACCATTGACATTTTAAAAGTATTGTACCTGGATGGGAAGTGCTTGCAGCAACTCCACAAAAATGTAGTTAAAAAACAGAAGCTCTTTTGGGAAGCTCAAGCATTGTCTCTTGAAAAAGTAATACATGCGGGCACTCAAAGCCTGACAGCCTCTGTCAATTAAACAACTTCAGTGGAAACAAACTTTTAGACTTACCCATCTGAATAGAGAAATAATGAAAAGGAGCATATAATCAAATATAGTACATTTATAGATTATAAACAATATCAAATTCATGCGATTTGAAACAAAATTAAATGCGGGGAGTCTTGAAATGTCTTTTCTTCATATAATCTTTATTTTCATTTCCAATCAGAAGCATAAAGCCCAGCCAACATGTTTCGTCCAATAGATGGACTTCATCTGGGCTGTAAAACAGTTAGAAAAATCATTATAGAAATTATATATATATATATATATTTACACAAGGTCTTTCGAAGAAGACCTATAATATACAATAAGAAATGCCAGATAGACATGAACATGATAAAAAGGACATGAGGCAATTCTACCTCTAATAATGAAAATTTCTCTTTATACTGGAATTCTTATCCCGTAGTAAGATGCTCCCTGCCTATATCCATTCTTAACATTTGTTTCCAATAGATTTCGGTATTTGTGTTTTTCATATGGAAAAGCAGCCTATTAATAATCCAAAAAATCATTGTACAAGTTTCACAACATATTATCCTCATTGTTATTACAAATTCGCTCAGTTCAGACATGATCTGTATATAGGAGTGTCAAAGAAGAAAAAAGTTGACATCCAGATCAAAAAAAGGATTTATAATCCACAAATATATAAGGTATTCTATGTCCCATTTATAATACCTGAACAAATAGTCAATAAGGTACTTCCTATGATTTGAAGAACAGCAGTACTGAAGGTGATTATGACGGTTGGAAACAATAGCTCATCAACCCACTGAGGGTCTATTAAAGAAAATACTTATATAAGTAACGCTCACATTTGAATCAGATTATGAAGATCATCAAAGCAATCTATGAATGTGAAGTCCTGAAATTCAAGAATCTCGAGAAGTCTTGTTAATAATATATATCCAAGATAAAAAGAAGAGAGCAAAATCTATCATGGATATAATCAATACATCCATCCATCCATGAGAGGGCAGCAAGTTAATTATTCAAAAAAAGTTTGATTACCCACTTAAATTATATACCATCTACTTTACACTTCCAAGCATCTAATAAGTCTAGTATGACTTGGCACCAGCTCCTTTAGAAAATACCAAAACTAACCCTTTTTTAATCAGTTTTACCCCATTAACAGAACTAGACACCTGCAACTTACTACAGAAGGTCAAATCGGGCTCTCCAATGGATCCATGCCCCACTTCTGTAGTTATTTCAGCTGCAGAGCCTGTCTCTAAAATACTGACCCCGATCTTCAATACTATGTATTCTGTAGGGTACTTCCCTAAAGGCTGGAAGCAGGTCTCAATTTTACCACTGCTTAAAAAAAATAATCTGGATGTCACCGATTCCCAACAATTTTAGACCTATTTCCAGGATCCCATTCCCTGCAAAAGTCATAGAAAGGAACATTAATGCCCAATTGAACACCTTTCTACAAGACACTCAGGCCTTGGACCCAACGCAGTTTGGGTTTAGAGGAGGTCACAGTATTGAAGCTGCACTGATAAAATCCACAAAAGAGATTAGAATGATTTTAGACCAAGGAGGCAATGCAGCACTGATAATGCTGGATCTCTCTGCGGCATTTGACACGGTCCATCATGCGGTATTGATGGACCGTCGACAGGAGATAGGAGTGAGGGGCTCGGCATGGAAACTCCTTAAATCGTTTTTAACGGATAGAGTACAAACCGTAGCTCTTGAAGAATTCAAAGCAGGGCCATTTTCTCTACCCTGTGGTGTTCCTCAGGGTTCATCTCTGAGCCCGACCCTTTTTAATATTTACGTCTCCACGCTGGCCCCACTTATAGAATCCTTTGGATTCACATTAACATCCTATGCCGACAACACTCAGATAGTTGTGAACCATCTTCCGGGCGGTTCTCAGACTGCCCCCCTGAGGCTACAGAATTGTATGAGAGCCGTGGGGGATTGGATGGCCCAAATCTGCTTAAAGTTGAACTCCAACAAGACAGAGGTGGTTCTGTTTGGAAATAATCCCAACCTTTGGACACCAGACTGCTGGCCATTAGACCTAGGCCAGCTCCCCACGCCAGTAAAAAAAAGTGAAAAACCTCGGTTTTTGGATCGATGGGAAACTGAAATGTAGGGACCAGATCAATAAAGTGGTTTCGGCTACCACCTATATTCTTAAATCCTGCAAAAAAATACTGCCATCTCTCCCTAAAGCAGCACAAAAAACTATTGTTACTGCCTTCATCATGCCCAGGCTAGATTATTGCAACATCTTGTACCTAAAGATACATGAGGGATCTTTGAATAAATTACAAGTTTTGCAGAACACAGCGGCCAGATTACTCACTCGCATACCTAGAGCCGAATCCATCTCCCCCCAAATTAAAGGCTTCCGGTAAGGAAACGCACCCAATTTAAGGCTTTGTGCTTGGTTTTCAAAGCCCTCCATGGAATAGGTCCAGCATTCCTTAAACAACTCATCCAATGGTACATCCCTACCAGAACGCTACGCTCCTCTGATGCCAAGATGGTAACAATACGTAGGGTGAAGAAGGCCAACTGGGGAGGCAGAAGCTTAACAGTTAACTTGTAACTTGTAACAGACTTGTTCCTAAATGGTCGCTCCCTTCCTACCCGGTGGTCTCACGCACTGTGGACGCTGCTGACTGACTCCATTTGGTATCGTTACCTTTATTCAGAAATCGGCTCGATTGCCTTCCAAGAGCCTCTGTATTTTATAGCGCTACGCGAGGAGCTTGGTACTTGACTTGCTTGTCTTCATAAGGCACTGTGGACACTGCAACGCTACCCCTGAAATTGACTCGATTGCCTTCCAAGAGCCTCTGTTTTTAATAGCGCTATGCGAGGAGCTTGGTAATTGACTCGCTTGTTTGGACACTGCAACGCTACCCCTGAAATTGACTCGATTGCCTTCCAAGAGCCTCTGTATCTTAATAGCGCTGTGCGAGGGACTTGGCAATTAACTAGCTTGTTTGCAAGTGGCACTATAATTGTTACAGAATAGCGCTGTGCGAGGGACTTTGTGGCGCTTTAACAGAACAGTAGGAGCGCTGGTCCATTTGCTGCCCCTACCTCACCTTCCCTTTGACCCTCCATTTTGTCTGTAGCAGCTCCCTGACCCGCCCCTCCTCCCCGCTACCGCCTCCCAGCTGCTGCCTCCCAGCTGCTGCCCCTCCCACCCACGGATAGAGAGCTCACCTCCTCCTCTGACCCTCTGTGACCGCCCGGACTTGTTCCTAAACGGTCGCTCCCTTCCTCCCCCGGTGGTCTCACGCACTGTGGACGCTGCTGACTGACTCCATTTGGTATCGTTACCTTTATTCAGAAATCGGCTCGATTGCCTTCCAAGAGCCTCTGTATTTTATAGCGCTACGCGAGGAGCTTGGTACTTGACTTGCTTGTCTTCATAAGGCACTGTGGACACTGCAACGCTACCCCTGAAATTGACTCGATTGCCTTCCAAGAGCCTCTGTTTTTAATAGCGCTATGCGAGGAGCTTGGTAATTGACTCGCTTGTTTGGACACTGCAACGCTACCCCTGAAATTGACTCGATTGCCTTCCAAGAGCCTCTGTATCTTAATAGCGCTGTGCGAGGGACTTGGCAATTAACTAGCTTGTTTGCAAGTGGCACTATAATTGTTACAGAATAGCGCTGTGCGAGGGACTTTGTGGCGCTTTAACAGAACAGTAGGAGCGCTGGTCCATTTGCTGCCCCTACCTCACCTTCCCTTTGACCCTCCATTTTGTCTGTAGCAGCTCCCTGACCCGCCCCTCCTCCCCGCTACCGCCTCCCAGCTGCTGCCCCTCCCACGCTCCGCCCCCTCCACTCTCCATTTATGTCGAATGTCCACACGCGCAGCGTCCACGCGCTACGGACACGCCGAAGGTGCGCCAAAGGTAAGCCCGTCTACGCCCGTCCGCGCCTGGACCGCGCCCAGCGCCAGACCCCCTGCCCCTCGCGCTCCCCAGCCCCCCCGCATTACCTATGATGCCGCCTCCCTCCTAGCCCTTGACCCCGGTCGCGCCCCCAACTGCGTC
Organism: Lissotriton vulgaris; assembly: GCF_964263255.1. Taxonomy (NCBI): domain Eukaryota; kingdom Metazoa; phylum Chordata; class Amphibia; order Caudata; family Salamandridae; genus Lissotriton; species Lissotriton vulgaris. The sequence continues at coordinate 151,901 of NW_028253787.1, forward strand.
CAAGCCGCTCCTGGACACACCCATGGACCTTTCTCCTGCTACTCCTGCAGATTCAGCGGCACCGACAACATCTCCGCCACGACCACACCACAGAATCCCGATCCCAACCACCTACAATGCATCCTTCTCAACACTCGATCGGTGCACAGGCACGCCATTGACCTATGGAACCTACTAGACACCTTCTCTCCAGACGTCGCCTTCCTTACGGAAACATGGATGAATGCCTCCTCCGCACCAGACATTACCATTGCCATCCCTGAAGACTACAAAATCACCCGCAAAGACCGTACCAGCCACACAGGAGGAGGAATCGCTATCGTCCATAAGAAATCAATCCGCATCTCAACCAGCTCTGACGCCAACCTCGCCAACTCCGAACACCTTCACTTCCAGATCCACATCGACCCCAAGACCACACTCAGAGGCACCCTCCTCTACAGACCACCAGGACCCCGCGCAAAATTCAGTGAAGACATCGCGGACTTCGTCACTCCACACGCGCTCCCCTCCAAAGACTACATCCTTCTGGGAGACCTCAACTTTCACCTTGAAAAGATCAACGACCGCAACACCACCACCCTCTTGGACAACCTCGCCAACCTAGGACTTAAACAACTAGTCACTTCCCCCACCCACATCGCAGGTCACACACTAGACCCCATCTTCACATCCAGCAATCATGTCTCCTTCAGCCACACTACGGATCTCCTATGGACCGACCACAGCTGCGTTCACTTCACCTACAACAAGCCGAAACCCATCAACCACTCTCAACCTATCCTGCAAAGAAACTGGAAGAAAATCACCACGGACCAAATCTCCGCATCGCTCCTTCGAAACTCCCCAGCCCTCTCTTCTAACGCCAACGAAGCCGCCGCCAACCTCACCCTATGGTTATCCAACACCGCCGACACCTTAGCTCCACTGAAAAAACGTCAAAGCAAACCTGGCAGCAAGAAGGCCTCATGGTTCAACGACGATCTCAAGAAGTCCAAGAAACTCTGCCGCTCCCTCGAAAAGGCCTGGAAAAAAAGACCCAACCACCAGCACCAAGGACGCCTTCAAAAGCGCCACCCGCACTCACCACCAACTAATCCGAAAAGCCAAGAAAACAGCATTCAAGGATCGACTTGACAACAACGCCCACAACAGCAAGGAACTTTTCAACATCGTCAAGGAATTTTCCAATCCCTCAGCCAACTCCAACGACATCACCCCCTCTCAAACCCTCTGCGACTCCCTAGCCTCTTTTTTCCACAACAAGATTGCAGACATCCACAACAGCTTTGACAACCAACCCGGAAACCAACCCACCCTACCATCTGCCGACCCTCTTCCCCCCGCGAACACCCTTAACGCTTGGAACCCAATCTCCACTGAGGACACCATCCGCCTGATGAACTCCATCCACTCAGGATCCCCCACAGACCCATGCCCTCACCACATCTTCAACAAAGCAGACTCCGTCATAGCACCGCACCTCCGAGACGTCATCAACTGCTCCTTCAACTCCGCTACCTTCCCTGAAGACTGGAAACACGCTGAACTCACCGCCCTTCTGAAAAAACCAACAGCGGACCCCACCGAACTCAAAAATTACCGCCCCATCTCGCTTCTTCCATTCCCGGCCAAAGTCATCGAGAAAGCCGTCAACAACCAGCTCGCGGCCTTCCTCGAAACCAACAAATCCCTCGACCCCTCACAATCTGGCTTCCGAGCAAAACACAGCACTGAGACCGCCCTCATCGCAGCAACAGACGACATTCGAACTCTACTGGACAATGGAGACACAGTCGCCCTCATCCTCCTCGACCTCTCTGCAGCATTCGATACAGTCTGCCACAGCACCCTTTTACAACGCCTCAATAACATCGGAATCCAAGGAAAAGCACTTGAATGGATCACCTCGTTCCTCACCGGAAGAACCCAGAGAGTCCGCCTTCCTCCATTCAAGTCCGAGGCCTCTGAAGTCATTTGCGGCGTACCCCAAGGATCCTCACTCAGTCCCACCCTCTTCAACGTATACATGAGCCCCCTCGCGGCCATCGCACGCCAACACAACCTCAACATCATCTCTTACGCGGACGACACCCAACTGATCCTTTCTCTCACCAAGGACCCCAGCACCGCCAAAACTAACCTACACGAAGGAATGAAAGAAGTTGCTGAATGGATGAAACAAAGCCGTCTGAAACTGAACTCAGACAAAACAGAAGTCCTCATCTTAGGTACATCCCCCTCTGCATGGGACGACTCTTGGTGGCCGGAAGCCCTTGGAAAAGCACCCATCCCGACAGACCACGCACGGAACCTTGGCGTCATCCTGGACTCCTCACTCTCAATGAACAGACAAGTCAGCGCCGTATCCTCTTCCTGCTTCAACATTCTTCGCATGCTCAGAAAAAACATTTCGCTGGATCCCCTCCGAAACAAGGAAAACAGTCACCCACGCTCTGGTCACGAGCCGACTGGACTACGGAAACACCCTCTACGCAGGCACCACCGCTAAACTCCAGAAGAAACTCCAACGAATCCAAAACGCCTCAGCCAGGCTCATATTAGACATCCCACGCAACGAACACATCTCTGGTCACCTTAAAGACCTCCACTGGCTACCCGTCAATAAGAGGATCACTTTCCGTCTGCTTACCCACGCACACAAATCACTCTACGACATCGGACCGGATTGCCTCAACTCTCAACTGTCCTTCTACACCCCCTCCCGCCAACTACGTTCTTCCGGCCAAGCCCTCGCCACAGTACCTCGCATTAACAAGACCACCATGGGAGGCAGATCCTTTTCATACCTGGCTGCTAAGACATGGAACTCACTCCCCGCTTACCTTCGCCTCACCCAGAACCACCTAGCGTTCAGAAAGCAGCTTAAAACGTGGATATTTGACAAATAATCCTCCTCCCCTCCTAAGCGCCTTGAAACCCTCTGGGTATGTAGTGCGCTATACAAATTTTATGACTTGACTATGACTTGACTAATGCAGCTAAGGCCTGGAATGCACTCCCCCTCTCCTTGAGAAACATGACCAACCTTCTCACTTTCAGAAAGACACTTAAAACTTGGCTTTTCACAAACTGATTAAAAAATTCCAATATTTCTCTTTCATCTGATTCCTCCTCAGAAACTTCTCTTAGCGCCAGGACACCTTTTTGGTAACAGTTGTGCACTAGAAATAGCCTTAACATTAACATTAACAGTAGGATAATTATTGAAATAACAGAACTCACTTGGGAACAGCTCATGTAAATCACCAAACAAGTTTAGTGATGCATCGATATTCCAATCGCACTAATGTCTTCTGGATTTTCTAAGGATTATTGCCTTCTATCCATGCTATGATAAATGGGGAAAACAAAACCTATCTTTAGATAAATCTATCCATCTTTTTCATTAGAGTAAACACCAAAGTTAACATTAAAAAAACAGCACCAAAATAAAGAAATAAAGGGATAAATTCATTTAGTTTCCCCAATTACTAAACAAATCCTCACAAGTTAAGTATAGAGTCTAATAAGTGTCAAAAAATTCCCAGCAAACATCCTTTCATGAAACCACCTAAGGAAAGTAACAAGCCCAATATCACCTCCATCTATGTGGCTTACCCGGTATCATATGAAGTTGTGCCAGAAGTACCGTCCGTTTGACCCAAAGCAGTTAAGAATGCCCTGGATGCTCCATAACTATTTGTTATATGTCCATTTAATTGTTAAACTGATGTGCTCCTTACAGAAGTAAGGTATGCCGTCTGGAGTACCCACATTTGTCCCGGGTTGCAGGAGGAAATTGTGAATATATTTGTAAATACATTGTTTTAGGGAGACCCCCTAAAAAAAACCTTTTGTTCATTTTTATATATGTGCTTTTTTCTTTGTTGGGGGAGACCCCCCCCCCCCCCCCCATACCCCCGGCACCTTCTTTTTGACCTTACTATACTTTTTTCTCTAAATATGTGCAAAATACTTCAGCAGTCCTGTGAAACATTACAATTTCATACTTCAGATTCTAACATAAGGATACATAGACTTCGATTTAATATGCTCAAAGTTCAACAAAACATCGAATATATGTAATTGCAGTTTGTACATGAGTTTAATGCACCCCTTACAAATTTCAGAGCGTTGAATGCTCTATCAGGTTCATTTGGGTAGGAATCAATTCTTATTGTTATAGAAACCTCCTAAAAATTGCGTTACATTTTGAATTCTGAATTTGTGCTTTTCCAGATCAAGGACTCGTAAACTATCCTGCCTACCAGTATGGATGACATGTGACTCCTACACCTTGTAGGCATTTATTTTATGTAACATTGCCTATACACTGATTTACACAGGTATGATTGGCTCTGTGCAATGTAGGTTTGATGTAAAGTGTTCTGACACCTTAAACTGGTATGAGTGGCGCTATTAAACTAAATGAATCTAAGAGACAGTAGTTATGGAGACTTGGGGGGAATTGTGTAATGGTGGCAGTGAGGGAATTTGTGACTAGGTGGTCATTGGAGGAGTATGGGGGGCTGCCAACAAACATTGTTGCATAGGGCAACACCAGTACTAAAGCCAGCCCTGTGTGAGCAGCGGCTACCCTGTGAATACAGTAGTCCTGCAACATTGTTATTGTAGTCTCTTTTAAATTAGAGAGTGAAAACATAGTAATTGTGGTCATCTCCATATGCAGGTCATCTAGGAGCATCAGCTTTCACTAGCAATCAGTGCTTAATTTGAGCCGTGGTTTCCAGGGCTGCATGGCACTTAATTGTCAACACCACACTTAGGACAGTCTGCCACATGGTGGCGCTGCTCATCTAATTTAGAGATGAGCAGAACAACTGTTGTTTATCAATACAAAATACACTAAAACTTACTAATACCTCCCTTCCCATCCATTCCTTCAGCTTTGGGATCCTGGAATAACTTAAACTGTTGCACTTGTAGGGAGAAAGGGGATTCGTTGTTTTGGCAGAGGACAGTGGTAAAGGGTGGTGCACGCTGCGGTGGCACTTATTATTTTACAAATTAAGCACTGCACTACATTAGACTCTACCAGCCCCTCTCCGTGAGACCAGGGAACGCCTCTCTGAGCCCCCTGCACCTCCGAATAAAGCAGAGACGTGTAACTTGGACAGGTAATGAGCGGTGCACTGTGCTCTGATTCGGGTCGCCAGTAGACTGTCGTCAAGGGTTTATAGTAGCATCCGAGGATCAAAACTACAACAAAGCAGAGCAGCAATGCTGCCGCCAGAGACCACCCCTCTGACAAGACCTGTGCCGACCCCAGGAGGCAGAGTTAGCAGGGGGCAGAGCCAGGGCTGATCTCCAGAGCCCACATACACATATAAATATATAATAAGTATATACTAACGTATATACCCAAGGTCTTGAATGCTCGACCTAAGAAGAGAAATCAGATAAAACATCCTGGCAGAAGTGGCGCCCGAGTCACTTCAAAATGCGAAAAGTTTGGACAAATAAAAAGTTGCAGGAACACAGTTCATTTCAATTTCACGCTAGGAAACTGAATTTCACGCTATGGAAGGTAGCATAAAAATACTTTCGTGGAATGTCGCCGGCCTAAAGAGCAAGCTACTCGTACCAGACTGGTCCTCCTTTATGACCACTCATGACATTTGCTTGATGCAAGAAACCTGGTCCCTCGAGGCAAGTGACAGTCCCGGTTTTGCTACCTATGATACCCCTGCAGTCTCAGGTGGGAAAGGCCGCCCTTCGGGTGGCCTTGCCATATGGGTAGGCTTACACTTGGGCATGCAGGCTGTACAGGTGGACACAAACTCGCCAGATATCCAATGTGTTTTGCTAACATCTGTTAGATCTACATTGGCTATTATTAATATCTACTCTAGGCCTACCGTGAACGGGAAAGAATGGAGTACTATTCAAGCACTCGACCATTTCCTTCAGACACTTGACCCCGCAACTCCGATCATTCTTGGTGGCGATCTGAACTGTCAGTTCGAACCATTGGGTGGATCCGAGTTGTGTGAGGAGGATGAGGTCAACCTGCTCTGGTAAATTCCAGCCCCAAGAATTGCCCCGGTTAAGGCCTGGACCCCGCTAGTATTACAAATCAAGGCCTTGACCCTTGCAATGTCTCTGCGGGCATGCAATGGCAGGGGCAATAACGAATGTTCCGGCCTGCCCACATATAATAGGACAAATAGAACTTCCACTATTGACTACCTCATGTTAGAAGCCAAACATTGGGGCATAGTGCCGGGACGCCTCCTAGTTGAGGCAGCTGTTCGCGCTTTATAAATACTAGTATTATTATTATTAATGCGCTGGTCCTAACGCTTAAACCGGGTGCATTTGGACTAACTAATCCTGACTCTAATTCCACTCCGATAGTTCCACCACATATTATATCTAACAATAGGAGAAGAGTCAAATGGCCCTCCTGCCTAGACTCTCCTACTCGTCTCGCAAAAATTTACCAGATAGCTGTTCCACTGATAATCGATATGGGAAATTCCACCTCCCATGGGCAGACTATAGAGACCCACAGAAAGTTCGTTGAGAGTCTATGGGATGTATTCTATCCGGTTAGTGGTACTAAGTTGCGCCGGAATAAAACACATCCCTGGCACAACCACGCATGTAAAAACTCAAATAAAGACCTACTCAAGGCAATTAAATCTAAGGATATCCTTAAAATTAGAACAACTAGACTGCTGTATAAGAAGGTGCTCATTAGAGCAAAGAGTGAGTGGGAGGAATCTAGGTGGGAAGAGATGAGACAGGCACTACTTCTAAAAGATTCTAAGACCTTTTGGCTAATTGTTACTTCTTCAGTGACAGGCGAGAGAGACACTGGGGTCTCGAATATTGCCCCTATAGTGTGGGAGGCACACTTTAAGTCACTCTATACAAGCCCTGAGTTGGAGGAAATTTGGGTGCCAGCCCCAGGAGGGGCTGTCAGAACTGGTTTCGGAGCCTCGGGCCTGTGCGCCACGGGACCTCCGGCGCGAGAACCGACTGCCGGGGGCCCCGGGGTCCGGGAGTTTGGTTCCATGTGCCCGCACAGCCTGGGACCTCCCGCATGAGTGTCGATTGCTGGGGGCCCCGGGTACTGGGTCTTCTCCCTGTCAAAATCTTGGCCTTGACCAGGCTTCCGAGATTTCGGTTGCTCCAGACCCCCTGCATGAGAGCCGACTGCCAGGGGCCTTGGGCTCCGGCATTTCGACTTCCTGCACTAGCACGGCCCGGGACCTCCTGCACGAGTGTCGACTGCTGGGGGCCCCGGGTGCAGGGATTTCCCCCTGTCAAAACTGTAGCTCCAGCCAGACTCCTGAGCTTCCCATGGCCCCAGACCCCCTGCACGAGTGTAGACTGCCGGAGGTCTTGGGCCCTGGACCTGGATCCTGTCTCGCAATAGTGAGAGGGGATGCCCCTACTGGGTCTCCCACTTATAGTTCAGATAATATTACACTCAGGGAGGTTGAACTGGCAATTGAGAAACTGCTCCCGAATAAGGCCCCGAGTCTGGATAAGCTCCCTGGAGATCTCTTTCGCTCTCAGCCAAAAATCTGGGCCCCATATCTGATGGTTCTGTTCAATGCTGCCCTACAGGGCTCCCCAGTACCAGAGACTTGGCTGGGAGCCGAGATTGTTCCAATTTTTAAAAAGGGCTGTCCGCTCGCCCCATCAAATTATAGACCAATTAGTCTACTCAATACTACCCAGAAGCTGATGGGCCGAATCCTGCTGGAGAGATTACTGGGCTGGATGGAGGAAAACAAAACTTTGACCACACTCCAAGCCAGTTTTAGAGTAGGGGTCTCGACTCTGGACCAGATCTTTCGACTCCAGGTCCTATTCTGGAAAACTGCAAGAGTAGAGGGTGGCAGCCTCTACCTTGTTTTTGTGGACCTGCGGGCCGCATTCGATCTGGTCCCGAGGGAGAGGCTCTGGACGGTGTTGGAGGAACTTGGTCTCCCTCCTTACTTACTAGATGCCTTAATCCGGCTTCACACTGGAAACTACGCCCAGGTGAGGTGTGGGAAAAACGGGGAATTATCCGATCGTTTCCCTGTTACCTGGGGAGTACGCCAGGGTTGCGTACTGGCCCCTACTTTCTTTAGCTTATATGTCAATGGCCTGATAGATAGACTCAATTTTGTCAGGGATAATGATGCTCCACGCCTGGCTACTGGTAGGGTGCCCTCTCTGATGTTCGCGGACGACACTTTGTTGTTGTCGCGGACATCATCGGGCATCTAGCGGGTTTTGGACAGGCTTGTTTCTTTCTGCGCCTCGCGGAGTTTGGAGATCAACTTGGAGAAAACCAAGTTTATGATCTTCAACCCCCCGAGGCACACCCGCCCAAACCCTACATTGAATGGAACCCCACTTGAGCGAGTTAAGACCTTTATATATCTGGGGGTGACTTTGACTGAATATTTCACATGGGACCAACAAGTCTCTAAATCCTCCTTGAGACTTGCACAGATTATGGGTGGCGTAGGCAGATTCCATAGTGCCTCAAACTTTAAACCGGCTACCCCTGCCCTAGAGATATACAAAACACAGGCAGGTCTGCAGCCTTATTTGCTGCTGAACTCTGGGGACACACCCATGCATGTAATCTAATGAAAGTCGAGCACTCTTTCATGCGACATCTGTTTGGTCTTCCACAAAGCACGCCCCTGCTACCACTACGCTTGGACCTGGGTCTGGAACCTATTACTGATCTGGTGGCAGCTCGACCTCTGCTCTATTGGAGAAGGCTCTGGTCTGTGCCGGAGCTTGAACCGTTTAGAGCAGAATTCAATACTATTTGGGGGCAGCTAAAGAACAAGAATATACCTTGGTTGGTACACATTAAGACTCTCCTTTACCAATTGGTCTTCCCCAACTTTGGGATACACCGGAGGACAGCTGTATGAGGATGCAGAGGACTGTACTGGTGGCAGCTGTAAAATCGCATAACCTCAAACTGCTACACTGTTCTACTTCCCTGGACAGATTGTCCACTGAGTTTCTCATAACAAAAGTTGAATACTGGATGGAGGCGTTTTTGGACCTGGTGCAGCCGCCACTGGCAAAAAAACTATATGTTCAATTGAGGCACGGCTCCTTACCGGTTGGGGCATTGACATCTAGATGGAGAAGCGTGGCTCACTGGTTAGAGCAGGCAGACCCTGAAGCAGAGGTCAGACCCGGGACCAGGGTTCGATTCCCGACGCGGCAGGGTGTTGAGCTCAAATGTCCACGGACTCGATAATTCTCGCTTCGGTGCCTGACCTAATCATGGGTTCACACTATGCAACTCTGGGCATTAAGCTTGCTTAATCTCCACAACGGCCCCCCGCGGCGGGATGCCTGGCTTTCACCTTGGGGATGCCCTATAGGGGCTATCTCACAGGGAAAAACCAGGACGGGTTCCCAAGGCAAGCGCGGAGATACCCCTTCGGGGGTCGATTCTGGCGCTATATAAGAAATGCAATAATAATAATAGATGGACAAAAACGATGAAGGCTAACTGCCCTGCCTGCAATCACGCCAGGGAAGACATTATACATATCCTCTTTTTTTGCCCAGCATACAGTGAAATTCGAAAGTGCTGGATTATCCCATTATGCAAAAACTTGAGTTTTAGACATTGTGTACATGCCTGTAGAGTCCTAACTTATTACACTGCCCCTCTCATTGTTTTTGCCGTTTCCCGGTTTTTATTCGGCATGTGGCGGAGAAGAACTGCATTTATCCACAAGGAATAATGGAATACTGCTTTTATGCTTTACTATTTCTTTGATAACCAACGTTTAATAACTTTTTAATTCTGAAGTATTTATGTTTTATTATTCTGCTTGTACATATTTTATTGCACTTTTATGGTCTTTGACCGAAATAAAGTTATCAAAGTGAATTTCACGCTAGTGTCACTGAGTCATGGTGGTAGGGAAGCGAAAACTTACCTTGGAAGCATCGCCGGAATTTAGGTTTTGATATTGTTCTTCAAAAGTCTCCTCACCCCTATCCCGGCCCGAGCACTTTAAACAACACCTAAGAATGTTTTAGTAGAATCCCTTAACTGTGCACTAGTGGCAGAAATTCAGGGAAACTTTTGAAAGGGTATCCTTATGGAAGCCAGCTTTTATTTCTGCCAAATATTCTTTAGCCACGTAAAATGTCCTGTTCCCCCCAGGTGCATTCATAAAAGCTTTGAGTTATTATTAATCTTTTTAGCGATGCAAAATGTTTTCAGTGGTTGAAATACCACAAAAGATGAATGGCTGCGCTGCAGTCGGAGTCGAGACGGAGTCCAGTTCAGATGCTTCTCCGCCTCTTTTGTATGTAGCGCTGCATACTTCACTTCTGCAGTTTCTAAGTGGTGTACATAACAGATGCAACTATGTCACATTTTATGTCTGTTAATTTACCGATCTCGGAAGGACGGGCGAGGTGCCCCGGCAGATTTCACCTCGCAGACTCCAGAACACCGCATTTGTCAGCTGTGAGAGTTAGGCTGAGTAAGCACAAGAGATAGGAACAGGTGCCTCGTGTAGCAAAGTGCGACTGTAGAAAGAGAAGAAGGGTGCACGAACTGCAAATCCACAAAGGAACTGTGTGAGTGGCTGTAAAAAGTAGTAGCAATATTTAAGATAAAAATTAAGGTAATGGGGCTCCGTTCCCATTACTCTCTGTTCACTTCCACTTTAGCCTGTCTATCTTCTAGAAAGGTTCACCTAAACAACTAACTAAGTACAAACGAGCAAGCCAATTTCTGGAAATGTTCTTAGCACTCTAAAAATTTACAGACTATGCGCTCAAAACGTAAACTACTCACTTTGGGTCGTTCTGAGTTCACCTGTACATTTTTTTTTTCAAATTTACAAGTTTATTTTTCACTGACAATTCGGCTGTGTTGTTTCAGACAACGAGAAATCGCCTGGGATAGCTGTGTTTCCATCCACACGAGCAGGGAGTGAACCTAAACAGGGCCTGCGGGACAGGAGCTTTCTCCACTTCGCTTCACAAAACTCTCTGATGGGGCCGACTCAAGAAGAGCTCTCTTTGGCAGTGACGTCAGAGTGGTCCATTGTATACACCTCAATAAAATAGCCTTCAAATTCAGACTACCAGCGCACGTGCCATGATATGCCTGGAGGAAGCCACCATAAAGTGTGTTCAATTGCATAAAATACCAGTGAAGTGCCACCCCGAGCCCCGGGGGTATCATACCGAGTAGCCTGGCAATCAGTGTCCAGGCTGTGTCATCCAAAGGATATTTAATGTCGTTATATGACCATGTAAAGTGCCAGCCCAAACATATCCAACACTTAGGATGGCTGCACCAGTACGGCCCGCACCAGAGCAGAGATGGGGGTGGTGGGGGGGGGGGGCGGTACGCGCCCGTCCTTGCCCCCCCTTTCTCTCCCCCTCCCCCTCCTCCCCCCCTTTACCCGCGGACGCATGGGCAGAGGTGTCCAGATATACAACTGTCCGAGGAGGGCGTGCTGGGAGGAGGAGGGTTTGTATAGTGACGCCTTTGGGCCCCGTCTTACGCCACTGGTTGGAGTGTTTGCTACCTGGACTGCAGCTCCCAGAGTGCACTTCGGTGGGAGCACTATTGTCACTATTACCTTATGTAACGTAACGTATGCTTTTGTAATCTGTTCTTTTGTAATGTTTCTCATTATGTTTCATTTCTGTTCCTAATGTGAAGCGCTCTGACGCCTTCGGGTAAAGTCCGCGCTATATAAAAATGCATAAATAAACAAATAAATAAATAAATAAACTATGGCAGCCTGTCTCGCAATGACAGAATACCTTGCACCTGTGGCAGCGCGTGGGGTTCCTAAGCGCACCTGCGGTTTGTGCGCGCGGGAGTGGCTGGCGTTCGAGGGGCAGCGGAGGCTTCCCATTGGCGGATGGACAAGGGCAGGCAGGTGAGACTCGTGAGCTAATTGCGGGTTCTGATGGGGTGAGCACGCGGACCTGTGGTGTCTCACAAGTAGCGTTGGAGTGGAGTAAAGAAAACTGGCCTAACCGCAGTATGTGTATGGTAAGCTATAGTTTCATATACAGAGAGGATGCGCGGGGACTTCATATGTTTAATTCTGTAGAAACCTGGTGGCAGAAAATAAAACGCAGCGACAGGAAATAGTCGGTCAGGGAGTGTTTGCTGGTGGGTTAGAGAGGCCGGACAGGGGCGTAACACAGGCCCACGCAGTCCCCGCGGTGCGGGGGGCCTCGAAGTGCAGGGGGCCCCTCAGCACAGGACTCTCGTCCGAGAGCTTCTGTTAAAATCTGGGGCCCCTCCATGCACCTTGCAGTGCGGCCCCCTCAAATTTCGTGAATTAATTGCGTTCTTAGTCCGGTTCAATTGCGATATTGGTGTCTGGGCGCCAAGGTTTGGTGCAGACGTGGTTCTTAACTGTTTCCCAGATGGCACTGTTTTACTTTTCTGCGCATGGTGGCTCACGCTCTAGTTGACTATGGGGGAGCGGCCGATGAGTAGTTCTAGCTTGGGAGACTTCGAGTCGGCTGCTTTTCATTATTGTGCGCCGTTCATTGCCGCTGGTGTCCTGTACTCTGACGGATACGTGTAAGTGGCGGCGCTGTGTTTTTGCACCCGAGGGCTCGGACATGCACCAGCTTCTTATTTTAGTGTCCGGTATTATTGCTTTAGCGGCTCTACTGCTCACATTAACCCCTTAGTGTAGGGGGAAAACAGCTCCTTGTTCACTACCTCCCGGCGACTCCTCTGCCTGCTCCCCCCCTCCCCAAGAGACACAAACATCTTCTTCATCCTCTGGGTTCACGCTGGCCTTTCACGTGCAATGCGCTGCACCTCCCCGTGTGATCTTATCTCACAGTCCTCTGTCAGTGCTGATTTGATGTTGTAGGAGATTTCTTCCACAGATCTGTTTCATAAAGCTGTAGCTTGTTGGTGACTTCGCTGGGCCCAATAAGCATTTTAAAGTTTAGATGCCTGGCAACCCTGTCGCCTAAAGCTGTGAACAGTCGTGTGTTTGTGAAGATCCCCAACCAGCACACACTGTCCCACAGAGGGAGCGAATGCTCCGAACTTGTTTACTTTCACCTCTTATATGCCCTGCTCCGTGCTCGAGTTTGCATCACGCACGCACTCTGCGGCACTGCCAGTCCAGTTATCAAGAGGCACTGCAGCTGTTTCATCTATCCACTGCCACCGTCCCAGCTGCGCCATCCTTGATCTCGAAGCTTATCCTCCAATCAGCTGCTCGAGTCAGATCACTATGTATCATGCATGTATGTTTAGAGATGTATTTAGCAGGTACATATCTGGGAACAATGGAGTGCGCTACATTCACTGGGCTCCCGAGGGCCAATGCCAGATTGTGTACATAAAAATGGGATTTGCATATTTGAAATATATGATTACATTACTTTTTACATCATTAAAATTGCACTGTTTTTCACACATTTAACTGTATTGTCTCTAGAACACTGAAGTTAACACACCCCAATACTTAAATAAGTATTCGCCAGGCTACTCCCATTCATCACAGTGCCGGCGGACTTTTATTTAAACAGCTGTGAATAATCTTGTTATGAATGCAATCTTCATCTTTATTTCTCTGCCGGGCTAGAGCAGAATTTCTCTGAATTGTAAGAACATGCTTTAACCTTTAATTATTCTACCTAACAACCAGATATGCTCAGGGAATGTATTTGCGCATGTGGGTGTTGTGTTTTTATATAAAATCTTATTCCCACCAAAATTGATTTAGAAATTAAACAAAGGGCAACTCCCATGTATTTATTAATTTCGAAAACAATTACCTCCGCATCCTCCATAAGGCTCTTTATACAAAAGTGTGGTGTAGATGTACAGTGGAACTGCTCGTGCCGGTGATGGATAGAACTGCACTTCTCGCCCCACTTTCTTTTATGATAATCTACAACTCTGAAGCCACAGGTGACCCATAACTGGGGACATCATTGATAGATCCTTCAGGTGTCTGATTTTTCATGTTGCTGGCTGCCTGCACTGCACTCATAGCTACTCTGCGGCTTTGGTTGATGTATATCTCTCAAACAGGTCTTTAGTTATCTTGCTGGTAACTCATGAGCAGGCGTGTAACACAGGCCGCCACATCCCCCTCCCCAGCAGTGCGAGGGGGGCCCAAGCTGCGCGGGGGAGGGTGGGGGAGCTCAGCATAGTGTTTAGGCCCGAGAGTTTCAGATTAAATCTGGAACGGGGCCCCTCCAAGTACCTTGCAGGGGGGGGGGGGGGCCTCAACTTGGAGCAGCAGACATACAGTAAATTGCCCCCGCCCTGCACTTGTGGGCAAAACTATGGCGCTTATTTTATTTATTGTAAAGCATTCATCAGCGCGTTGCTAAAGTGCTGCCGAGCGCTTCAATTCAAGGTATAAGTCGACATTTCAACCTGGTCGGTAGAAAGTGTCTAAAGAGCGCCCGGGTCAACTTTGGTCTTGTGAAATCCCCGCCGCCCAAAGCGGGGTCTCCTGCCCCCCAAAACCGCACAGAGCCCGCGCCAGTTTGTTTGAAACCGCAGGGATGGATGACGTGCAAAGATAGTGGCATAAAAACTAAAATTTTTACTTCAGCTGACCTCCTTTTTGCCCCACTAAACGCCGCTAGAGATTAGCTGTCCACCCCCTGGGGGAGAAGGAGGCTTCGTGGCACCCAAGAATGACAGTTAAGGCGCACCGGGTGGGTTCCTTTACTCCGTGTTTCACTAAACTCGAGCCAATAAAATGGCAGATAAACTTGCATAATGGAACCTGATGTTTTATTTGCTACGGTGCTTAATTTGAGCCGGTGGTTTCGGGTGTTCAGCACCTGCACTTAATTGTTAACACCAGCACTTGTGACAGTCTACTACACGGTGGCTCTGTATGAGATGACCCCCAACAACAGTCTACATAAAAAATTACTATCACCTGCAGCCCAAGCCATTCATACAGCTTTCGGGACCTGGAATAGTCTGAAGTGCCACACTTGTAGGACTGTGATGGTTAGGAGCTGTTTGTACTGTCATTGGCAGCTCTGTCGGGGGCAATGCATGGTGCAAGCTGCAGCGGTCTCCTGACGAAAGCCCTGGCATTTATTTTTGTTACAAATTAAGCACTGATTTGCTAGTGTCGTTTTTGTTCTAAGAAACAGTTGGGAACTTTTTTAAGGATGGCTCCTTTCAAAACCTGCTGGAACAATAACTTTGTTTCTGGCGTGACAGAGACTTCTCAAAGCGCAGGCAACGTGGGCTCTTGTCCGGGGCCACAAACTACCACGTGACCGTCACCCCCATTCCCCCGCCCCACCTCGTAAAGTGTATTTTCCCCCTCTCTCCATCTCATTTATACCTATTCCTCTATCTCAGCCTCTCTCCGGCAGGGACAGTTTAATAATTCGAGGTCCTGGGCCAAGCGTATATTTGGGGCCCCCTGTACGGAACAGCTTTGCATTTATGATCCAGTTTCATCTCCTTCAAGCCCTCTTTGACCAGACCACTGACAGTGCACAGACACTCCCCACATTCTGAATGTTGGGGGGGGGGGGGGGAGGCTGGACACCTTAAAATGACACTAGGGCACCTTTGGAAAACAATTGATGATGGGCAGCAAATGGTGTTTAAAGTGCATTAGGTGTGTAGCAGCATTGATGAAACCAAAAAGAATTTAAATGCAGATGTGTGGGTTATTTGTCTCCAAATTGATTGACCAGAATGTTTTTAGAGAATGGAGAGGCTAATGCATTTTGTGTCCTAAAAGGTAGGGGGGGTGGCGAGGGGGGATGTCCATGAAATATTTTTTAAGTAAACACAGTAGTCGCTAAGAGATGGGTTTTCAAGGCACTTCTAAGCAAAACTGCGCACTACAGATATGCCCACTGCCTTCTAGTTGCAGGTAGCACAGAAAGGCCACTATTAGAGTAGACTCAGTAGAAAGCGGGTGAATGGGGTAGATCTTTGCAGGAGCCTAATTGGTCGGGCTGGAGACGCTAGCTCCACCTCCAGTCATAGAAGCTTTAGTTAGCTGGGCAGCAGCCTGTCCCACCCAAGCTCAGGCTGCAACTTGTGGTTTCACAAGATGATTCCATAGTGGTACTCTGTGGAAGCTTCACATTGGCACTACCACCATGGTGCTTCTCCATAGATTTTAATGAAGGGTAGCTGCTGCTACCTAGTCACTGTTCCTGTTAGTCTGTCCTCTAGGTGTTGAAGCCAGCAGCAGAGGCAAGTTAACGTCTCAGTTCCACACCTGTATCATTAATTTTCTTTGCAGCTCTGTGCTCGGTCAAAACCAGTTCTGTCCTCTCTAGTCCAGCTTCTCAGCAAAAGGGAAGACTGCATTGGGTAAGGCAGACCAGGCCCATTTAGGTGTAAGAATCTCCTCCCCCTACTCTAAATGCAGCTCGGGTCTATTCAGCCCAGCCCTGACTCATCCAGGAAAGGCAGGGCATACCCCAACCCCCCAGTGGCTGACTACAGTGAATGCACATCCCAGCCCCTGTCACTTCAAAGCCAGACTGTCAATCCACAACTCAACAGAAGGCAACAGGATGGCTAAGCAAAACAACACCCCCTTTCTAAAAGTGGTATTTTCAAACACAGCATGTAAAAATAATCCTTAATAAAAGACTAATCTTTATATTCTGAGCTCAGGCATACTAAACTTTACCTTCCTGTCTTGTCCCAATGGGAAGTTATATTCATAAGATGTTATAAATAAACTTCCATCCTATGGGACGGATGGCCTTTCAATAGAGAGAAACTAAATTCACTGTAGATCACGATCAGGACATGTTACACACATCAGTACATGTCCTACCTTTCACATACACTGCACCCTCCCCACAGGGGTACCATGGGCCTACCTTAAGGGTGACTTGCAGGTAAGAAAAGGAAAGGTTAGGGCCTGGCAAGTGAGTGCACTTGCCAGGTCGACATGGCAGTAGAGACTGCACTCAGCCACTGTGGTGGCAGGTCTGAGAAACCTTTGAAAGGCTGCTTGTGTGGGTAGTTAAGATAAAGAGTAGCTACAAGGGGTTTTGTTCAAAATCTTACTCCATTATTTTTAGATTCTTGGTTCTAAAAATAGAACCCAAAGTATCCTCAGGATAACTTAGTGACTTGGTTAGACGCTTTTATCAAATGACAATACATTAATTGTTGACAAATTTAAAAAGTAGCAAAAAAATAAAAAGTAAAAGAGGCACACAGCAAGGAAGGGTGTTTTGTTAAAAAGATTATTTATATTGGTATAAATCACAAAGAGAAAAAAATTAATTCAATGGGGATACTGGTTGAACAAAACTGTATAAGGACTATTATGAAGAGCAACAAATATACATTTCAATGACAGTTCATAACAGTAATATCAGCTCCAGAAAATATATATATAAGGAAAACAAATAAACCAATATATCTAGATGTCCTATGGCAGAAATGCCTGAGGAGATGATCTTTGCTGTGTGCCATTTTTACTTTTTATTTTTTTGCTACTTTTTAAATTTGTCAACAATGAATGTATTGTCATTTGATAAAAGCGTCTAACCAAGTCACTAAGTTATCCTGAGGATACTTTGGGTTCTATTTTTAGAACCAAGAATCTAAAAATAATTGAGTAAGATTTTGAACAAAACCCCTTGTAGCTACTCTTTATCTTAACTACTGACCGCCCAAGCCTACAAGGGTAAATTGGGTTTCCACGTTTGTATATATTGCTTGTGTGGGTGGCACAATCAGCGCTGCAAGCCCACTAGAAGCATTTGATGTACAGACCCTGGGAACACACAGTGCACTGTACTAGAGACTTATTTGTAAGTCATATTAGTCAATCATAGAATCACTAATCCATATTCTCATTTTACAGAGGGAGCACTTGCACTTTGTGACTGATTAGCAGTGGCCAAGTACCCAACGTATCTAGACCAGCAAAAACAAAATTCGGCATACAGCAAAAGCACAGGAGGGAAAAATACAGGGAAAAATCACGCCAGCGATGCCAGGTCTAACATTGAGCTTCCCACAGATGGACCTGGGAAAACCTTAGAGCTTCATAAACTGTTGATTCTTACCTCTCGAGTGCCAACTAAGACATTTAAATTTAGTCCATCCTGTTCAGACCTCTGACACTGAGTAATAGGGTTTTGCCCTACTGAATTTTAATGGTTGGAGGTTGTTCAGGGGTGCTGGGCAGATAGAGGTCACCCACTGATGTCTTTTAGGATCAAAGTGTGTGTGAAATCACTTTACTACTCCTGGCATTTTGGTGAACTGTCAAAAAAGCAAGAATTGCTAAAAACAGTTGGTCAGGTGTTGGTTGTCAGCATTTTAGCTTTTCCTATGAGTTTTGTTACAGCTTTTGTAAATACTTTGGTGGGTGAGCTGCTAGACCCTCACCAACATTAAAAAAAAGAATTGTCTGTCTCTCTCTTTGGTTTCAATAATCGTGCAGTGACTTGATAGCCACCATTAGAGAAGGGAACTACTTTGTGCTGATATATTCTCATTGTGAAAGAGCAGAATGCCATCCCTTAGAGGATGTAGCCAATAGCTGAAATGTGCCCGCCAAGTGCCCCATGCTGTAGTGGGCAAGGAAAAGTGAGACCTACACGCCACACCAATTGATGAAGAGGGGGGGTCTTAAACTTCCTATTAGTGTAACTGTCTTTTGATTTTAATAAAATCCAAAGATCTAGTTTAGCAACAGATGTTAAATTCACCTCTCTTCTACAAGCCACATGACCAGAGCCTCTCACATTCTTGGCAGCAACTTCTAAGCAGGCCTGAATGGTGCTCCCTACCCCTTTTTTCAGTGTGAAAGGTAAGAGACCCTACTGTGAGTCAAGTGCAGCCATGTCACCAAACTCACCTGGACAGACCACGCCATAGTACACGTAACCATCTCTGGATCCCCCTACAATGCCATAAAGCTGCCCAGCTTCTCACACCGCAGCTGGAACAAAGTATCAGTGAGTGGATTGATGCCCTCAATGCCTCCCACCCTGAGACTGCAACCCACCTAGAACAGGCTACCAATAACTTCTCTGTCTGAATCACCAATTGCACCTACAGAGTTGTCCCGTTAAGCCCACCAACACCACAACTGATTCACTAAACAGACCAGATGATACACCGTGGAAGTGAGAACCACAACATGCAACTACAAGTGATTTGAAAAGAACTGGCACACCAGCAAGGAGCCCACACACTGAGTCACCTTCAAATCTTCACAAATGCCACCAATTCCTGAAAGAGACAACAAGGAGCACCTTTGCCGCCCACATCCACAGCAAATAATTTGTCAACATTGCCAGTTCTGCAGCTACCAAAAACATCACCACCCCCCTAGGAGCCATATAGAATTCTGCAGCCAGGTTTGTCCTCCCAAAGCAGACTCACATCGCCGCCCCTCCCATGAAACTCCAATTGCACACACGCCCACTCACGCCGCCTGCGGCATTCTGCTTCTTAAGCAGCTCAGCCACACACCGATTCACCGGCTGTCCTGCGATCTCGCCGCTGTGGTAGGGGTAGGTACTTACAAGCCTAGTGCCTCGAGCAAACAAGGTAAGATGTGGTCTACGGACACGATGGTTCTATGTGCCATCAATTGGCGCTCCCCTTGGCTTAACCACCAGGGACCAACTTAAAACAGTATTTCTCCGTCAACCACAATCATAATCGGAATATTCACTCTATTCAGGTAACTACCTTACAGCCCAGGCCCCACAAGGACAGTCAGTGGGGTCCGTCTACCAGGGACTAAGGGTAAGGACCTCTTGAGAATATTCGACCCTGGTGTTCCCATTTGTTCTTCACCTATTGAAGTGCCTTGGTTCTGATTTTAATTTTCATCACTCAATTCAACGAATACACTACCCCTTGGCTGTAAAACACATATGAGTGACTAAGCATGGAGTGTATAGCCTTATGTACATCGAATTTATACACCTTTATCACTGATGACATTTGGCACTTAGAATGTAAACCCTCTCCCTGCTTACTTTATTTTGTAAGTTGTTTCTCTCTCTTGCACCTTCACTTCGTTTTGGTAGGGGTCATTATACCATACCTTTTGTGCATGATGTCTCTACGTGTACAATTTTCCAGTTGCTAGACACAACATTGATTGTGCCCTTTTCTCCTTCTTTTCCCACACCTAGGGCGGGAAATCACGTAGGATCCCATCCTGCGATACCCTGCAGTTTGTATATCTAATTTTTGCTAACGGTTGAAAATCCCTGCAAGTTGATGAGCATTTAGGTCCTGAAGAATTGCCCGAGTGGCATGAAACATGTTGACCGCACCATAGGCGAGGGTTGAACGAGGCCAAATCACCTTACTCTTTGTGCCTCGGTACCCCTCCCTTCACCACTTTTAAACGAGGCAGTGAGCCATATCATTAAAGGTTTCTTAATGGACTCTACTGACCTTTTTTAACTTTTCACTCACGCTCACTATTGCACTCCTTTTTTGGCCCCTCACACACATGCATCTATTGGCTGAGGAATAAAAACTCCACTAAAGAGTAGCACTCAGTGCTACCCGACGGGCATTGCACCGCCAGCCTGCCGTTGGAGCAGGAGGCCAATGATGACACGATACAATCATCGGGTGGGATGGCAACAGTCGTCCAACCTTTGAATTGTGTGAGGCATCCTTAATTACGTCAAGGAATTACCTTATTCCCTATCACATAACACATTCTAGAGAGAGAGTCATTCCCTCAATTTACTCAACCCTTTGTGGGGAACTCTGTACACCCTTTTGATTTCCAGTTATAGGACATGTACATTGGACCCCGGTAAACATTGTGCTCTATCTGTCCCCCTTGTTGTTATAATTCTCAGCGTGGGTTCCCCCCACGGGACTTTTGGGTTACCAACGGTGACAAATTCCCACTAGTTTGGTCCATCCCTAATCTGTGTTACTGATTACCCCATAATCAGAACCTGCACTACTCTGGCTGGCATATTCTTTCGCAACCTGATCATCTTCCATCAACATGGAGGATGTTCCAGGCCTGAGTTTCGACGAGGATACCATAGCCGAGGCGTTAAGACAGCGCCCCCATTACTGACCAAACCCCCTGCCTCTACATCTGGCACGTCCTCTGACGAATGGGCAACTCTAACGGAGATGAAAAAAGAACTTGTAAGAATCACGATTCACGGTATTATGATGACCGAATACCTGAGGAGTAACATAGCCACACAGGGCCTAATCGTTAATATAGTTCCACGACTATTTCTGGAGGACAAGCAGTTTAAAGTCGACTGGTGCCAGGTATCCTGGAAATGTACTAAAGACCTACTATTCCTGATTTCGCAAACAGCGAAGCGCCTTTCTGATGCCTTTATTGGAAAAAATCTCAGCCCTAGAAGCCACAATGAAGAGCGCCATTCACAAAAATAACAAAGCGGCCTTTACTACGAAGCTAGCCGGGATCAACCAAGAAATGGCTGACCATCACGAGTTTCTCTTAAAACAAAAAACAACCAAACTTCAAAAAGATATCACCAAATTTGAGAAAGAGAAAGTCTACCCCTATCTTAAGGATGGTTTTAAAGGGAAAAGGATTAGTTATTCTTCTGATGATAACTCAGACAATAACAGACGTGGCTCAACGAGCAGCGATTCCAGTGGTGGCTATCCTGCAAGAAACCCTCGAGCCCCACCATGTACCAACTGGCAACACGGTTACCAACAAGGTCCGGCCTTCCATGGCCCGCCCCATATGACACCACCTTGGCAATACCCATTCTTCCCACAAGGCCCTCCACAGTTCTACCCTCTTAATCCGCCACCTTTTCAAGGCAGAGGTTGGGGCAGAGGAAGAGGGCGAAAGCGAGGCGGGCAGAAAGGAGTTCAGTGGCAAGACCAGCCGACACCGCCAACAGCAATGGAAACCAGGAGCACAACCTCCAGGGGGAGAAAAGCCTGATTGTTAATCTCTCAAAAAAAGTCCTCTCACCGACGGAGAAGAGCGTTTTGGAAAAAGGCCTTGGTTTTGTTCCAACACCGACCCCAGACAGCTTCCAAGAAATGATTGAGGTAAAACAACTATTCAGGAAAGTGTGGCTCTGTGCTTTCTTTGATAACAAACCTGAGCCCACCAGCCAAGACAGTGGATTGAGGAAACCGTCCACTTTTACCCCCACTGATGGGATGGTCCCCCCGGAAGTCTTGACTTTCGGAAGAGCAGTTCTGACGAGCCTGCAGAATAAACCATAAGTCAAACAGTTTCACAACTTGACCTCTGCAGAAAGACAAGCATCCATCAACCTGGGTAAGGATGAATCTATCGTCATCAAACAGGCAGACAAGGGGGGAGCAACAGTCATACAAGACTATGAGGACTACGACCGCGAATGCAGACGACAACTGTCCAATATTACCCACTATAGACACTCACCTAGGACCCTACTAAACGGCTTACGACGACCATCATGAGCCTCATAATTGAAGCGGAGACCAACGAATGGATCAGTAAGAAAGAGGCTGATTTCCTGACCACCACGGAACCTGTCGCGCCTTACTTCTACACCCTCCCCAAGATTCACAAAGGGACTACCCCGGTCCCAGGGAGACACATTGTCTCCGGAATTGGGTCACTTTTGGAGCCACTATCCCAATTCTGTGATGCCTTCCTTCAACCTCTGGTGAAGCAGATCCCTTCATACCTACAGGACACCAGAGACGTCCTCCGTCTGATTAATAAAGTGGACGGCAGAGAAGATGTTGATCTCCTTCTAACTCTTGACGTAGAAGCGTTGTACACCAACATCCCGCAAGAAGCCACCCTGGAGGCTGTGGACTCCGTTCTGCGGCAGGAAGAATGGTCCTCCCCACCCCTGTAGCCTTCATCATGGAACTGGCCCATATAGCCCTCACTGAAAACTTTTTCAGGTATGAGTTGCAACTCTACCACCAGATCCGCGGCACCTCGATGGGTTCGACTTTTGCACCGAGCCTGGCCTGCATCTATATGGCAACCTTCGAAAAAAACCACATCTACCCACCCGAACAGAACCCGCTCCGTGAACATCTCACACTCTGGCGTCGATATATCGACGATATTCTAGTCTTCTGGAAAGGTGATCGGACCAGCTGCGAAGCCTTTTGCGCGTGGATTAACCTGCAAGACCCCTTGTTGAAATTCACAGGCACGATCTCTGAGGAGTCTGTACCCTTTCTAGATCTGACAATCAAGCTGGAACCCGCAGCAATCACAACAACGCTGTTTAAGAAAGGGACAGACAGGAACAGTCTGCTTTTGTACAACAGCCACCATACCAGAGCCCTAAAGGATAACCTGCCTTTTGGGCAATTCCTGCGGCTTCGCAGAAACTGTACATCAATAACAGACTACAAACAAGAAGCTAATAATCTCCAACACAAGCTTCAGGACAGGGGGTACCCGAATCGACTTCTCAAGTCATCATCTAAAAGGGCTCTCAATAACAACAGAGACTCACTGCTGGAAGTCCATACTAAGGAGCAAGACGACACAATCACATGTGTAACATCTTACACAAGAAACTCCAACTTCATAAAAAAGACTGTGAACTCGCATTGGGGAATCCTCAATACGGCGGGCCTGGAAATACCTCGGCCGCGCTTTGCTTTTAAGAGGACATCCAACCTCAAGGATACCCTGATCCATACTCGCCCCAAGAAAACGAGCACCCACCCAGTTAATACACTCTGGGACCTGCCACCGGTTACGGGACATTATCGTTGTGGTTCCTGTGTTGTTTGCCCTCAGACCATCCAAGGTAAAACCATAGAACTTCCAAAGGGTTTCATCTGGCACCTCAACAAGCACACAAACTGCAACAGCGCAAGATGCATCTACATGCTGACATGCCCATGCAAGATGATCTACATCGGCATGACGATGCGCACCGTGAAACTACGCATCATGGAACATAACAGCAACATCCGCTGTAAAAAGACACACACCAGGCTGTATGAACACTGTAGACAACACAACCACCTGGCGGAAAACATACAATGGACTTTCCTTGAATGCCACCCTTCCATTAACCAACAGGCATTATTCAGAATGGAACAGCGATGGGTGCATCATCTCCAGACAGATGAACATGGTCTAAATGATTCTGTGCCTTGGAATATGCTAGCCAGATAATCCAGTCTTGGATTGTTCCTACCCAAGACTAATTTCCATCCTTCTATACCCATTGAAGGCACACGTAGCATTCCCCCAATTGGGTCTACTCCATTCCAAGATGGCGCCTTGCTGTGTACGCTGTTTCGGACTGTGGCTGCCCTCTCTTTCCACACCACGCTTGTCCGCGTTACCTAGCAACGCTTTGCACACATGCCCACTCACGGCGCCCGCGGCATTCTGCTTCTTAAGCAGCTCAGCCACACACCGATTCACCGGCTGTCCTGCGATCTCGCCGCTGTGGTAGGGGTAGGTGCTTACAAGCCTAGTGCCTTGAGCAAACAAGGTAAGATGTGGTCTACGGACACAATGGTTCTGTGTGCCATCAATTGGCGCTCCCCTTGGCTTAACCACCAGGGACCAACTTAAAACCGTCTTTCTCCGTCAACCACAATCATAACCGGAATATTCACTCTATTCAGGTAACTACCTTACAGCTCAGGCACCACAAGGACAGTCAGTGGGGTCCGTCTACCAGGGACTAAGGGTAAGGACCTCTTGAGAATATTCGACCCGGTGTTCCCATTTGTTCTTCACCTATTGAAGTGCCTTGGTTCTGATTTTAATTTTCATCACTCAATTCAACGAATACACTACCCCTTGGCTGTAAAACACATATGAGTGACTAAGCATGGAGTGTATAGCCTTATGTACATCGAATTTATACACCTTTATCACTGATGACATTTGGCACTTAGAATGTAAACCCTCTCCCCGCTTACTTTATTTTGTAAGTTGTTTCTCTCTCTCTTGCACCTTCACTTCGTTTTGGTAGGGGTCATTATACCATACCTTTTGTGCATGATGTCTCTACGTGTACAATTTTCCAGTTGCTAGACACATTGATTGTGCCCTTTTCTCCTTCTTTTCCCACACCTAGGGCGGGAAATCACGTAGGATCCCATCCTGCGATACCCTGCAGGTTGTATATCTAATTTTTGCTAACGGTTGAAAATCCCTGCAAGTTGATGAGCATTTAGGTCCTGAAGAATTGCCCGAGTGGCATGAAACATGTTGACCGCACCATAGGCGAGGGTTGAACGAGGCCAAATCACCTTACTCTTTGTGCCTCGGTACCCCTCCCTTCACCACTTTTAAACGAGGCAGTGAGCCATATCATTAAAGGTTTCTTAATGGACTCTACTGACCTTTTTTAACTTTTCACTCACGCTCACTATTGTACTCCTTTTTTGGCTCCTCACACACATGCATCTATTGGCTGAGGAATAAAAGAACTCCACTAAAGAGTAGCACTCAGTGCTACCCGACAGGCATTGCACCGCCAGCCTGCCGTTGGAGCAGGAGGCCAATGATGACACGACACAATCATCGGGTGGGATGGCAACAGTCGTCCAACCTTTGAATTGTGTGAGGCATCCTTAATTCCGTCAAGGGATTACCTTATTCCCTATCACATAACACATTCTAGAGAGAGAGTCATTCCCTCAATTTACTCAACCCTTTGTGGGGAACTCTGTACACCCTTTTGATTTCCAGTTATAGGACACATACATTGGACCCCGGTAAACATTGTCCTCTATCTGTCCCCCTCGTTGTTATAATTAACAATGAGAAAATGAACCAGAAAGTTTCTAAAGGTAAAAAGTTGGCCAAGACCAACTTAATCCTTGCATCTGACAGGTGCTCCATTGCAATCTGGCAGAAACTTTGGCCAGGATAGTCTGCATTCGAAGCACAGACTACCATAAGGGTCAACACTTTTGATGGGTGTAAACCTACATTTCAAATACTAATTTCAACCTTAAGTTTGCTTTTAGCCTGTGAGGCACAGTTCATGGTATTTAAAAGGTGGGCATGTAGAAAATTCATGTTAAATATGTCCTTACAGTGACTAGCACCTGAAAGCTATTTTACACTGTCGCAATATTGACTGTTCAGTAGAGAAATGCTGGGGTGCCCATTGAATTTAATATTATATTTGGTAAGAAAACACTTAGACATGCCTTTCTTGGACTCTTTGTATTCATTAAAAGCTCAATTCACTTGTGATGTCCGATTTTGATACAAAGTATGGAAAAGATACTATTAGAAAGTAAAATGTTCCCCGCCTAAAACTTTTGGAGGCTAGTTTGCATTATCCTCCAGCTGCAGCCCTGTGAGTGCTCCTGTCCTAAAGAGGTGTGAGAACTGCTCCCAGGCAGGCTGCAATCCAGTGGTGAGGGAGATGCCCCCAAGAACTGGTTTGAAGTGACCGCAAGAAGAGGGTTGTTTATTTCCCTGGTTAACTCTGGGTTGGTAAATTGGCGTTGCACAGGCAAAGATGGTTTTCACCTTCAGAGATGTAGGTGGAGAGGCACACCGAACGATTGTTTGCATTAGGACACACAGGAAATGCTGCATAGGTGGAAATGGTCACCCCATGGAACTTTTATTCCATTGGTTTGGGAGAAGCCAAAAGTCACCACCCCCCCAACTTGGTGCTGCTAGAGGTAAATGTGGCATCCCCAGTGCCCTCCTTGGAACACTACTGGACCTGAGGAAGATCAGAAGAGTGCATAACCTGCTGCTGAGACCCAAGAAGATTCCTGAAAGCATGGACCTTCATTCTTTTGTACTTCAGACAAAGAAGTGGACTCTTAGGGTCATATGGCTGACCTCCTATTCAAGCTGCAAGAGGCCTTTCCTACAACTGAGTTCAACTGGGCCTGCGCTTGACCCTGCTCTTTGCCTCTTCTGGAGGAAGTCCTGACCACCAAGTGTACTTAGTTAGGTCCTGGAACCCTTGGTTATCCTTAGCTGAACTTCTCCCATTACCCCTGAAAACCTAGGCCTTCAAAACATTTTGTTTCACGAGACCTCCTGAGGACTGGGAC
This sequence comes from Lissotriton vulgaris, assembly GCF_964263255.1. Taxonomy (NCBI): domain Eukaryota; kingdom Metazoa; phylum Chordata; class Amphibia; order Caudata; family Salamandridae; genus Lissotriton; species Lissotriton vulgaris. Next base: position 178,920 of record NW_028253787.1, read on the forward strand.
AAACCTGCAAGCCCATCTTACTCAGGTGCGTTGCCGCTGGGCTGGCAATCCAGGTTTCTGCAGCTCAAAGATTTTCTAAAGCAGGAAATGTGATTAAATGGGACCTCATGGATAAGGCACATGGCCTTGTGGAGCCCTCTTCAGTTTCAGCCCAGTCTTGCCCTGATGGAATCATCTGAGCTGTGATAAAGCGTGAACGAAGAAATCTTGACTGGGAAGAGGTACCAAAAGTATTCGGCTGTTGAGGGAATTCATATATTTATATTTCTCCTCCTCTGAGCTTTCCCACAAAAACTAAGTCTTACCGGAAACTTGTCTGATTGCTATCTTCCCTCTGCTACAGCATGCTGCTTTGCCCAGCTTAAGATTTTGGACTTCCATTTTTGAGACGAAGTCCCAAGGTAAAACTGGAGACTGGGTCAAGCCTGGTTTCTGTATCTGGCCTTGCTCTACATCGCAGTTGACCTACAATCGTGCTGAGGCCCCAGTCTGCTGTGACCAGTTAACTGCGGTTGACTCTTAACACTTTAGTGTCCTTACTGCCTTGACAATTTGCCTTTTACCTACTCATGGACCTTATGAAACCCTTCAAGTGTGTCTAACTTAGAGTACTGACTAATATTGGGTGAGTGCCAGTTGAATCTTTACTGTTTTTGCAGGACCGAGAACTTCTCTCATGTACCATTTTAGCTTACTCACTCCACTTAATCCAACTTGTGCCATTGTGATGAACCAAGTTTAGGTGTCTGAGGTTGCGCTTGTGACCCATTCTCTGGACAATGAGTAATTCTACCTTTAAAAACTTGGGTAAACCTGCTGGGACATAGTCTACTAAAGAGCACATCCAGAAAGACTAAGGGCTTTTGGCTTTGACAGACGGAACGGATTATGTGCAGTGCATCAATTTGTAGTCCAGCAAAGAGAACAATCACTATATTTAAATAGAGGAAACTGAGTTGGCAAGCTGCCAAAAGCAAGATCACTATTTGCATCTTTACCAGAGCCAGTAAAGACATGTGACTCAAATTTAATTTAGGAAGGGACATCTTCATCCTCATTTTCAAATTAGATGTAAGTATTAAAAAATGGTATACAGGTGCTTGTGTAGTGGGCCATGGAAGGTATATATCCATGAATAACCTTTTGAAGCAGATACGATGTTTAAATCGGTTTTCCACTTCAGTAGGTTTACCCAGAAATCTTTTTTTGTATGGTACAAAGTGAAGCAGGATGGAAAACAGACAGCCTTAGATGGGCACTGTGGACCTTAATATCTAATCTCCTGCCTCTTCCTTGCAAAGCACAGTCTTCAGCTGCGATCAGTGATTCTTTAGCTCCGTTGCTGGAATGCGGTCCTTAAAGTGCTGCTCCTGCAGATTTGAAACCTCCTCCGCAACAGATGAAGTAGAGGCTACTGCCCCTGCAGTAGTAAGGCTTTCAGTAACTGCATCTGAAAGTCCATGAAGAACATCAGTTTTCCCATTGTGGTGTGCTGATAGACATCATATACATTCTGAGTTGCTAACTGAATCAGGTAGGTAACCACCAACCAACATTAGTAGCTGTGTTATCAGCTTTATTTGAATGGTATCTGATCATGCTGAACTTTGTTTAGCATTCCATCAATAGTTTGTTTTGCAATTGAAAGCCATGTCAAACATTCACCCCTGTACAGAGTTCTGGGCTTAAATCCATTGTTTAGTAGCTCACCATGCCATTACATTTTGAACCCAGCCATATGCAAATGCGCCTTGACCCTACACCCCATAGGAACAGACCAGCCCAAACTGCCAGGTCCTCCTTGGACAGGGAAAAAAAGCATCCTGGGACAGGTGTCGGGGTCAATGGGCTACACATTCCCAGTGTTTACTTGTATCCAGCTTTTGCATGTTCCTCAGCATCATTAGAAGACAAATCCTCCTTGGATGGAACTCCAACTGGAAAGTCTTTCATATTCTACTCCCAAACCCTCTCTCACGGATGGTGTCTCCATACCTGACCCTGCCTCATAGCTCTCCATTGTTAAGTTGGGACCTGGGAAGCATTCATTCATTGAGATGTCTTTTCTGGATTTTTTATCTAAAACTTCCTGGCCTAGGTAAAATAAAAGGTTGCCTGTAGAAATGAATATTGTGAGTTAAGTACTGAAAGAATTCACTGTTGTGAGGGTTGTAAAAAGTGATCACAGCACCATACTTAAAAGGGAAAAAACTTGTATCCGACTACTCTGCGATGCAAATAACTTCTCCAAGGAAGCTAAAAGCAAATAAAATACTTTAAGTTGCAACATACCCAATAATCCAAAAGCACTTATTGCCGTAGATGTCCCTGGCACCGAGGGAGACTCTTTTGTGCAGCAATGCGCTCCTTGTGAAGGAACAGATTGTGGGTGACTCGCAAAGAAGTTGTGCCCCACTGCTTCCGCCCACCATGGCACAGTGCAACCTCGGCCTAAGTGATCAGTTGTTGTTCCATTAGCATGTTACTCCTACTCAGAACGGTGTTCACCTTGGGCAGTGGCTTAACCCCTTCCAAGCATGGCTAATTCATCCGCGTTGCGGGGGGAGAGTGGGGCCGCGCGTGGCGGTGAGCGTTATGACTTCAGCTCGTTATGACTTCAGCTCGTTATGACTTCAGCTCGTTATGACTTCAGCTCGTTATGACTTCAGCTCGTTATGACTTCAGCTCGTCATGACTTCAGCTCGTCATGACTTCAGCTCGTCATGACTTCAGCTCGTCATGACTTCGCCCACTCCAATGGAACACCGAGCACAGCAGGGGAATTATCCCCATGTGGGCCGTACGTGGCGGTTATGACTAGCTCAGCTCGTCATGAGCACAGCTCCACTGCATCGTTACGAGCGGAGCTAGTCATGAGCGCCGAAGGGGTTAAACCACTTCAGCCTTTGATTACTTGTTCACCCATTCCCATTTTGCTTCCACCCACAGCAGCATAGAACAGACTACTTCAGTGATCATTTAATCTGCAATTCACACTTTACTCATACCCAGCGTAACATATGTAATGGGGCAACGGACCCTTCCTACTTTTTTTTTTTTTGTGGCTATGCTACCTTGGGTGGTGGGGTGAGGTTAGGATGCCAGAATGGACCCTGGCAGCAGATCATTAAAAAAAAAAACCCAGCCAGATTTATACATTTCCTGGGGCAGCTGGCCTATAGAGGGAATTGTTGACGTTTAGACCCTGAGGTCAAAGATGACACCCTTCATCCCCATTAACCCCTTCGCTGCGGCGGCTATTCCGCCGCAGCCCTAAAGGGTCGGGGCGGCCGCATGCTGGTGACGGAGCCGCTCCGTCATCAGCCGCGGTTGAGCTATGCTGGTGACCGAGCGGTTCCGTCATGACCCGCCCCGCTCATTAGAACGCCCGCGCAGGCGCAAAATCAGCGCCGGGCCATGACGGAACCGCTCCGTCATCAGCACAGCTCAACTGTAGCTGATGACGGAGCGGTTCCGTCATCAGCATGGAAGGGGTTAAACAACATTCTAGTAGGATCCCTGCTTGTGGATAATTGTGCACCTGCAGTCAGAGCAGGGCAGAGATCTATTTGAAAGAGGCTCTGCTGGAAGGAGGACTTTTCGAGCGATGCCTCCATCGCACTGTTGTGCTACCTGGGGAGGGGTGATCAGCCCTGCCTACAAAGACCCAATGCATCTCCACCCCTACAACCCCTCTGAAGGGAAAATCTCAAAGCACGTACCAGACTGTGGTCCAGACTCACCATCCTTTAGAGGTGTAATCCTAGATGTGCCCAAACGTTGACCTTCTACTCTCTCCTACAACTGTTAGCATGCCCCAATACATGGTAGTGGAGTGTTTTCTAGCAACACTTATAAAATGGCTGTATTTTGTACATGCACGGTGTGTTTTTAAAAGGGAAAAGCAGTTATTAAATATTGCAAATGTTAGCTGATTTTAGATCTGTTGATACAACTCCCTATAGTTCAGTCTGAATCACTGGTCTATAAATAAAATATTTGGAAATTTTACATTTTTGTGTAGAGACCCTCCCCCACCCCCCTCAACCTTGTGTTCATTTCAGTCTAAATTGGTTATTTATTGCATGACCCAAGCTTTCCTTCCATGGTGCATCCCTATTGCATTGGTGCTGTCATTAATGAAGTCCAGTAATACTTGGGGTGGGATGGAGGTAGGAGGACATTTTTGACATGGTTGGCACAACTGGTCACTTCAGGATTCGGCTTAATTTTGCTCTAATCAGCTGCCATATGCAAAAAGGAGGAACTTGGGAGGAGGTGGGTGGAGGCTGAGAGCTGGGGGTACATTTTGTGCACACCTTCATTGAGTTGATGGTATATTGCTACATCAGTAAGTGGAAATGTTATTCATTTGTGGTAAAGGGATGCAGAAATTGAGCCTTGTGTGTGCTGCAGGAGGGTGATCGTGTTCTTGATTATGTAGATGCTCATGATTGGTTTTATCATGGTATGGTAAGTGGTCAAATGATGCGGAGAGGAAGTGATCGAAGAGCAGTTGATGGAAGAACCTGTCCTTGAGGGTGACAGAGGGTGTACAGGACTGGGGAGAGTCTAGTAAGCATCAAAACAGAATGGGGCACCCACTCAATCAGGCCACCAAGTCAATAAATCCGTTCATTGCTTGAATAGCCCCTTATTTGTTTATAGTGTTGCTTTACATTAAGTGCGCTATACAAACACTCATAACTTATTAGTCGAGGGGAGTGTCCAGGCACTGGAGCAGCTGTATAGGCTGATTGAAACTCCTATTTGAAAATCCAGTTCTTCAGTTTCCTGCGGAACTCCAGTAGAGATGGGCAAAGTCCTGATGTGAGTAGGACAGCTGTTCCATGTTTGGCGATGATGTAGGAAAAGGGTTGGCCTGTTTTTGCTTCTCCAGGTGCATGATATCTTCGTAAGGCAGTGTGTGGCTGAGCTCAGTTGCCTAGTTAGATTGGGGAATTTAAGGTGCTTGACTTAGGAATGTCTGGCATTGTGGAGGCTTTGTAGGGGTGAATGAGCAGTTTGAATTGGCAGCGCTTCTGGATGGGTAGCTAGTTTAGCTCTCTGAGGTGGTGGTGTGGTGTATGCCATGGGGGATGTCCAGGATGAGTCTGGTGGTGGCTTTCTGGATGTCTCAAGTCTTTTATGCGGTGGTTTGAGATACTGGCGAAGAGTGTGTTGCCGTAGTTGTCTGCTGGTGGTGAGGGGCTTGGTGACCATGTGTCTGGTGTTTGTGGGGCGTCATTTGAATATGTTGCGGATCATACATAGGAGGAGTAAGCTGGAAGAGGTTCTGGCATTCACCTGTTCAGTCCTAGTGATTTTGTAATCCAGAGGATTCCAAGGTTTCTGGCATGGCCTGTGGGATGTGTCCCAGTATGGTTCGCCACCCCAAGGAGTCCCTCCGTGCACTTTTTGTTCCCAGAAATCAGGACTTCTTTTGTCTCGGGGCGGGTCCTTGTATATGGGAGTTGTGGAGTCTTGAGGTGATTGTGCCAAGGGAGACTGTGTCAAAGTCCACAGAGGTCGAACAGGATAGGAAGTGCAGTTTGCCCTTTGCCATGATGGTTTGTAGTCATCAGTTGCTGTGATGAGGGTTGTTTCCATGCTGTGGTTGCTATGGAAACCTGACTCTGTAATGTCTAAGATTGTGCTGTTCAAGATTTTAGAAGAGCTGCCTAATGGCTTACTCCAAGACTTGGGAAGGGCAGGAACAAGATGGGTCTGTAGTTCCTGAGCTCTTCCAGGTCTGCTGAAGGTTTCTTCAGAGAGCTGTGACCTTAAGTGTTTCCAGTTGTCTTGGAAGGTTCCGCTATGGATGGATGTGTTGATGATGGTGAGGTCTGAGCTGGTCAGGGTACCGCCTAGGTTGTAGATGCGGTGGTGGCATGGCTCGTGGACCTTTTTAGTTAGACATCTAACAGTTAATCTGCTCCAGCTTCAAAATGGCCCTTATTTTAGTTCAGTAGCCTATCCAGTGCATTATGGTCCTTGTAGTACAATAACTATATGGAGTGTAACTCCTGATGTGTATTTGGCTCTTTATGGAACTCCTCCAGTGCAACACAGCTGCTCTAAATTCAGATACAATTTCAGTTTTTAGCACAATAGTGTAACTTTTTAAATAAATGCTTCCTCCAGGACTCCTTCTCCCCTAGTTCCAATTCATCTTTTGCCTGTATGTAAGAGCCGTTGAAAATCCAAAACCAGTGTGGGGGGTCTATACACCTAGCACAGCAAATGATTTACAGGTGAACTTCATGGCCTAAATAGTCAAAGCCATTGAGGTCTTCAAAGCTGTTTAAAGGTGATAATTGGTGGCTCTTATCCAAATATGTTTGTGAGAACTTGCAAGTGTGTGTGTGTATGTATATACATATATATATGTAGATTTGCCTATGGTGTTGACCTTTCCGTTTTTCCAGCAGGGCCGGTCTATGCTGAGGAGGGAGAATCATCCCAGACACTCTTGGATAGTATTACGACCCATGTCCTGTCATCTCTTTCACATTAACCTTATACTTGGAGTACCAGATGCACATGCGGCCACATGAACCACCCTACAGAAAAGAAGGCCGTTCTACCACCAATCAACATCTCTGGGACATGAAAGCTGCATTTCCAGGGCCCCATAGTTTTTTTTTAATACTCTTTAACCATCCTGCATGGGCTTGTGCCAGGAACTGCTTGAAACAGTTGGAGGTAAAGCCATCCAGGCTCATAACATAATCCACACTCTGTTTTCAGTTGCCGTAGGGAAGGGATCTGAGGTAAGGATTCTTCTGCAAGGTAAGACTCCACACAAGTTCACTTGGGCTTCAATGGGTCCCCACCTCCAGTTTTTATTTTGACCGCTACAGTTGTTCCTCAACGGCAGCAGAGTCATTATTCTCCTATTCCTTCTCCTGTTGAATGGTAGCACCTGATGGCTGCTAATGAATGTGTAAATCCACTGCATTGTGTTTATCTACTTTATTTACCTACTTTTAGTGGAGCCATTCATGAATCCAGTTTCTTTGTATTCGTTCTGCACCATTGGACTCCCAGCTGCAGCTCTGGCTTATTAGTGTTCTAGTAATAAGGACTTTTAAAGCACGTGTACACCCTTAGGCCCCTTAGCACTCAACATTGGGGCCAGCATGGTGGAGTAGACCATTTTTGGGGGAATTAGACTTGAGATTCATATTAAAGGTGATGTGAATGAAAATAGTTTTGACTTAAAATAAAAAGTTAAGGTGCCAGAGCAGTTTCAATAGTGGAGTTTTTTAAGACCGCCTAGATGTGATGAAAGGAGTGATTGTGCGAGAGCATATCTTGTGGCCAATTAGCAGTAAAAGGAGGGGATTGAAAGAGACTGATGTATTATACACTATTTAAAAGTGTACTCTGATATATTCCATAGTTCCTAATTGGCCTAGTCTGGTTCGACGTGCATGTCAAAAAGGTGTGGAGAGAGCACAGATCCTTGTTAAACTAAGTAACTAAAAGTGGGATGCATAAAGTGACCAGAATCACTGTCCCATCTTTCAAGGAATAAGTGCACCATTCAAGTCAGTTACCTGTAATCTCTTCTGGTGTGTGTCTAAGGTATGTGTGCTGCAGTCAAGGCTGTGTGTCAAGAACCCAACCTAGCGGGTGTGTGCAATGATAAATCAGTGTAAATATCACTTCGAACTTTTGCTTAAAGTGAAAAGACTGTGCATTTCCACACATACAGGGCCACGTGAATGGTCTTAAGGCAGTTTTGCAATTTAGATACACATACCATGAATTGGTTACGCATGCAAGTACACTTGGGGTTTAGAGAAGCACATGAAACCAATGGCGGTACAATTCTACCATTTCACTAAAGGTTCTCAACTGGAGCACTGTTCACAGGGTGGAGAAATGCAGTATACCAGATCACATATTCATATTAAGTTGAACAAATACATAACCTCTTTATAATTTGATGTATAAGCTACTGAGTAATGTTTGGATAGCCCTTCTGAGGGAGAGTTTGTGAAATGTGTGGCATCCAAGCAAACCAGGAATGTGGGATAGGTCTGGTCAGACACGTCATGTTCTATCACTAGAAGGGTGACCTGGTTTCTTCTTATCGCGTCTATTCTTGCCATTTTTTCCAGTGCTGATAAACTCTCTCATGGTCAACTTTCCTATTCAGGAGGTAGGCCTTTGTCTCTAATCTGTTTCTAGTGTCTCAAGAGTAGGATTCTGATTAATTTTAGGCTTTGCACGTAAAATTGGCCTAATCACTCGCCGTGAACTTGGAACAGACTTGTAAAGTGCACCCAGTGCTTTACTTGCTTCTGTGGTGCTGGGTGTGGACAGACTGACTGCACTGTGGTACATGTTCAGAGAGACTTTGTGACCTACCTACACTACTCTGCACCCACCAGAAACAGGCTGTACTCTACTTGCATCTCAGACCGATACTTCCAGCAGAGCGGAAATCAAGACAGATCCATACACAAGACGCACAACATCCAACAGGCAGATGAAAACAGAGACCATCTTGCAGCAGGCAGAGCACCCTCAGGAGCCCATCACCAGTGGGAGATACAAACAGATTCATAAACTCTGACTGCAGGACAACGTCCAGGCCCCAGCTAGTCTACTGATTGGTCTTCATTTTGTATCAATTCAAAACACCACTCACTCTTCAGCCTTACCCTGGTTATTGCACATCTTATAAAGCTTTGTGTGATCAGCGGCTAGAAATTTTAGCATTATAATTCTTTGCAGCTCTTTCTACCTAATGTTCACTTGCAACATCTAAAGATAGCTTATTTAAAGCATAAGTCTAATGAAGTAAATGTTAGCCTGGGGGCTGAGGGTCTTAGACTGGGATGGGAGATATTATGTTTTAGTATGAAGTTCAAGGTAAGAGCTGCTTTAATTAACAGAACCACTGTTCTGATAGGAAACGGGCCTCAGTTGTCTTTTCTGGCATGCTATTGCACCTCTCCCTTTCATTGTGCCATTGGGGTTCCAGTGGTCTTGCTAGCCATTGCAAAGCATGTAAACCTAAAAGGATGCTGCAGGGGCTAGAATTCCCTGCACAGATTTAGAAACTGGTTTGAAAACTGTTAAAGTACAGTTTTTTAAATTTAAAAAATGTGCTTAATACTTTTAAGGAGATACCAGCACCAGCCTGTTGCTTTAACAGGAAAGAGAAATGTTGTAGCTGCACCTGCAATTAACATGAATACTTTTAAAAAGCCACACAATCTACCGGCAGTCGCACTCCTATTAATAAAAATAATGCAGCAAGTCTAGAAGCATGACGTGCTTTCAGAAATGCTAATGTAATTTGAAACATCGCACCATGAAAGCGCCCTTCATGCCTCTACACGGTGCTGCTTTTGTGTGGCATTTTAAATTGATATTGGTGATTCAGAAAGCACACGTCATGCTTCTCGACTTGCTGACATCCTTTTGTTAGTAGGAGTGGCTGCAGGGCAGATTGTCTTTACAAAAGAATTCACGCTCCTGAAAGCACCTGTCCTGTTTCTATGCTGCTGCAATTAACATGAATTCTTTTAAAAATCCACACAATCTGCCCACAGTCAAGTAAATACTTTATTCGATTATAGAGATATATAACCAAAGCACATACAATTTAATCCTACAATACAAATATACCATTACAATGCAGTAAAAAAGAGAAACCTCACAGAGCTATATCAAATTATAATTGATTTTCTCAATCTAAAAACATTTTTAAGAAAGACAGAGATTGAAGATACCACAACAATTGTCTCCAATTGCTGGAGTACCTAAAGAGCAGGGTGACAGAGCCTCATTCCTGATTCTTTTAGAACAGGGACGATCCATTTTTTCCTTGGGAAGGAGTCAAAGTTACAAAATAATAGCACGTGTATCGTGGACTGATCAGAGGTGTCATCACAGGGGCATTTTAAAGCTCTTTTGTCCAATCATTAACTGCAGAGAAACTAATTAATCTGTGTATGGAACCCAGGCGAAACCGCGTCAGCAAAAATTGGTCAGTCATTCATCGGTAGACGTAGATATGGCTGAAGACAGAAGGTAGTTAAGATGAGATTGGGTGCCTGAACCGTGATTTTAGTTCGGCACACTGTCTTTGTCCTGCCAAAAAATTCAGACAAATACAGATTTTTTCTGCTCATTTCAGCCATAGTAGATGGTCTGTCGTAAAATGCATGTAAACCTATATTGTTTAAAAACGTTTTTACATAGGACAACCATCCAATCCTTGTTGCCCCATCCAGGCCCCTACTACCTACTAAGACTCCCCTATTAAAATGTGTCTCCTCAGTGGTCCATATGCTGTGTGATAGGAGGACTGGTTGAGTCTTTATAGTATCTTCGATATAAGTCAGTCCTAATTCTGTGTGGCACACAAGAGGAGGTACTATTGGGGACCATCAATAGGAATTTTAAAAACATATTTTCAGCCACCTGGATTGAACCCACGTCCGCATATCCACATATGCCTGCTCCATATGTAGCTACGCTAATGCATTTCGCCTTATAAATTTCCATTAGTTCCACAACAGGATGTCTACCAAGTCTCCTGCTAAAGTTGGAAAGAGCGGACAAGGTCTTAATGTAAAGTAACCTCCTTGCTCTTACAGCCTGCACCCATGACTCTGTACGATCAAACAGCAGCCCCATATAAGAAAAATTCATTGTAGTATCAATCTGCTTATGATCGATAAAAATAGATTTTTTTGTTTAAACATACTGGCCCACAGTTCATTATATATGTTTTGAAGCATTTATAGTGAGACCTCTATCTGACATGTAGTTTGCAAAGCTGGAAACCACCTTTTGCAATCCCAGCGGGGTACGCGCCATTAAGACTGCGTCATCCGCATATAATAATGTGGGAATGGACCGCTTTCCTGTCTCAGGTAGGTCTTTACAGTTTTGAAATAATACTTTTTCGACATTGTTTATGTACAGGGTAAAAATAAAGGGTGTAAGAATGCACCCTTGCATGACACCTCGTTTAACTTCAAAGTGACTCGTGCATTCACCTTCTGTGCCCCTGCCCCTAAAAAAACTCTCTAATAAAAGAAATTAAAAAAGAATCAATGCCCATTTCTTTTAGAGTAAGCCACAATCTACTGTGACTTGCACAATCAAAGGCCGACGATAAATCGACAAAGGCCAGATACAAGGGCCCCTTTTTAGCCTTGGTATATTTATTCAATCAAATATTTCAATTTAGGCCCTGCTCTATGGTGCCTAGCTTTTTACGGAAACCAAACTGTAGGTCACTTATCACTGACCGTTCTTCCGCAAAATCTTGTAACCTGTTCAATATAACTCGACCTATAATTTTTACACTCTAATCTAATAATGATATAGGTCGGTAACAGGCTGGATCGTTTCTGTCCCCTTTTTTGTATATTGGTACGAGAATAGACTCATACCATGTTGTAATGAAGCCAGTTGAAATTGAGGCATTAAATACTTGAGTGAGTAAGGGGCCCCACAAAGTGATATTTGCTTTAAAAACATCAACTGGGACGCGATCCGGTCCCGCTGCCTTCCCTCCCGAACTTGATGCAATCGCAAAATTAACCTCACTGAGCTTTAATAATGTGGCATTCACTTTATCACCAAGCCTTAAACGTCGTTCCCCCCCCCGGCGTCCATGCTTAATATATCCGGGGTACCCTCCGTATTCAGTCTCAGGTAGTTGTGGAGTTGTTATATCATATATAAGTGAAAAATGCTCAATCCATCTGTTCTCGGGGATAGCGACCTCAATTGTTGATACCACCTTATCATTAAGGAATGGTACGTTAACTGCCCTCCAGAATGCACAGGGCTCTTTAGCAATTGACGCTTCATGGAGTTCTATCCAAGCTTCTGCTTTCAGTTTATACTTTATATCTATCGAGGCACGTTTATATTCTTTCCGTGGCCTTCTAATTTTATCTCTATCTTTAAGTTTGCTATGCAGAGCATGTTTTAAATTTCTATGGGTCCTAGTACAATTTGAATCAAACCAGCCCTTTCTCCCTTTACGGTTATACTTCTGCTTTATACTGATGGTAAGAGCCTTTTTTATGTAATCTGCAATTACAATAAAATTATCAATAACATCCTTAGGAGGGACATTTCCTCCAGACATAACATGATTGCATCATTACAGTTAGTTACCACCCCAACCATAAAATCTGTAGTGATCATCTTCTCCCAGCTCAGACTATAACCATTCTGTCTAGTTAAGGCGATATTTTCAAGAATAATATTTGGGCTATCCGGTTTACCTACGGTTTGTTCAAATAATATTATTCCTACACTCTGCAGGAAGTGGTCACTCAACGCAATTTGATGTTGAGTAAAATCTTCAACAATGGACCCATAGCGATTAGAGACCAGAATAAAGTCTATTATGGAGCCAGATCCGTGCCAATTAAATGTAGGGCCCTGAGGCACCGGGGAACTGCTTAGGGTGTTAGCAAAACCCAGGCCGAGATCAAATACTAATTCATTTAAGCATTCTCCATATGATGTATGTGGGAAATGTGGGGAAAAAATCTCCCTATCATATGTTGGACCACAGTTCCCATTATCCGAATGATGGCAACAGTCAAGCACCTATTAAAAGGAATGCAGCAAGTGCAGGAGCCACTTGCTGCTGAATGTGTGCTCCTCATTAACCTCACAGGCTGCTGTGTTAAGAGGGATACTTGCCTGTCTTTTTGTGTTCTCCTCTTCCACGGTGGTCTCAATTTCCACCCAAGATCCTGCAACAAGAAAATACATTTTTCATGCTGCTCGCATTTCAAAAGTAGTGGCGCTAACGGTCTCTCACTGGATGTGCTGTGTGTGCACTTCACACAAGACACAGCGCTCTCAGGCTCACAAAGGTGCAGGCATGCACCTTACAGGGAACAGATTCCTATTTTTGGTCGTACAGCCCAAAGTATCTGAGACTTCTAATCGAGATGTGGTTTATGGTGTCCTACACCGCTGAGAAACGGCAGAATCGGGACAGTGACATGTCTGAATTTTCTAACTTTGTAGACGTATATGGCATAAACTCTAGTTGGTCATGTACTTGAGGGTGTGCCAATTTGGGTATCACTGAGAATTAGATGTTCTCCTAAAATGGCAGACAACTGTCTGACTGTACTTCTTTTAGGAGTGCAATGGTAGAGTAACTGGTTTGCGATTAGACAAGAGGTTTAGGGGTCTTATTGTTTTTTTGGTGTGTTATTAGATTCCAGCAAGTTGAAGGAGATCCTTGCTCTTTACTGCTTTCTTTTCTCTAGCTGCTGAGATGTATGAGCTGAGATGTGGGAGACCTAAATGCCTTCCACTTTTTCCATTCAATTTCCTTTTAGGTTCAACCGCACTAAAAATGTCTTTTATATTCTGGAACATTATCTCGTGATGTACTTCCTCCTGATCTTTGACCCATTAGTCTCTTCTAGGAAGTAGGCATAGCTACTGTGAATTTATAGTAACTTATCTCCATCTGGATGTGAGGAAAGCTTACAGTGCTTCTGTGTGTACAGCACCTGTTTGTAGATGGGAGTGGTAGCACTTGTTCTTTTCCTGCATGTGAGTGAAGCTTGTCTACTGTTCTATGAGAATGAAGCTTACTATCTACGCTGTGCCTATCTGGGGGAAAGCTTGTACTGAGTTGGTATCATTCACGCCTTCTGCACATGTTCTACATGGATGAGTGAAACTTGCACTGCCTGTACTGATTGGTACGAAACTGTTCACTTTTGTCATTAGCAGTGCTGAATCTCATGGTTATCAAATGCTTTTTGTAATTGATGTTTACCAAAGATGCATTGAGTGAAATGATTAAAGATTCTGCTCACAAGATTGTTTACTACAGCTCTAATGGACGTTATGGATGTACAATCCCTTCAGGGTGATCTCTCTCCTCTTCGCATCAGCCCCAACATCACTTTTCCACTTCACCCTTTAAAGCCCTGCTCATGTTCCATGTGCCCTGCCCAACACATCGGCAAGGCTCTAACATTGAGATGAAAATGCCATTGGAAGAGAGGAGTGCTACCTCAACCACTGAAAAGAACTTGGAGTTCATGAAAAAGCATCCAAGAAAAGTCTGATTAAAGCAAAGTAATGTCAACCCCTTTCAAGTACCCTTTTGCCAATTTAAAACATTCCCATCCTAATGGAGCATGGCTTGTACATTATTCTAAAGTTGTTTTTATGACCATCAGTTTCTGGCATGCCCTGATGGCTGTGAGCTTCATCCTTTGTTTATTTTTTATTTTTTAATTTTTTAGTGAAACTATTTCGACCAGACATGATACTGAAATGTGTTGCTATATCAACCAGCTTTTTTTTGTAATAGCAAATACCCAGGCAGACTTCAAACACAAAAGCTGGCTAAATAATAAAGATAAAAACATAAATGTGTACTAGATAAAAAGTAATGCAATGGACTGAAATGATATCAAAAATAATTGAAATTTAATAGATGAATACACTTTTCACATAAAATACATAAAAAAAACATGTGGCTATTATTTAAGTATATATTAGAAGCACATCATGATGCATAAAAAAAGGATCTTTTGTTTTCCTTTTTATGAAGAATAGGGCTGTGTGTCAACGCGTTTCGACAAAGTCTTTTGTCTTCATCAGGACTAGTAGATAGTCAGCCACTCTTTCTAAAAAAATCTTTTTGATCAAAGTAGTTCAGTGTAGATGGAGTAAGGCACCTTCGTTTTATTTCCTTGTTTCAGTCTGTGTTATAACTGTTGAGACAGTATTTAATGCGGCCTTCTTTTTTCACCTTCACCTATTACTTGATTTTTCTTTAAAAGGGGGGAAGGGATCCCAGGAAGCGTTTACTCATATGGCAGCAAGGTATACTAGGCGATATGGTAAGTTATTGGTCCGTTTAGCTTACGCGCTTGTATCTTCTTTTCAAAGGATGCAGTGATGCAGTTTGTAAAAAAGCTCTTTGTAGCTTGGAAGCGAATCAAGGGATGCGGTATATGTTGGTTTAGATGCGCGCGGTAAACGTAATGAAAGCACCTTCAGCGGTTCGGGATAGATGAATGGCGTTTGACAAACGCCATTCGTCTATCCCGAACCGCTGAAGGAGGAAGATATTTTTCGAGCAGCAGCACAGCTATCCAAACGTGCTTTCATTACGTTTACCGCGCGCATCTAAACCAACATATACCGCATCCCTTGATTCGCTTCCAAGCTACAAAGAGCTTTTTTACGAACTGCATCACTGCATCCTTTGAAAAGAAGATACAAGCGCGTAAGCTAAACGGACCAATAACTTACCATATCGCCTAGTATACCTTGCTGCCATATGAGTAAACGCTTCCTGGGATCCCTTCCCCCCTTTTAAAGAAAAATCAAGTAATAGGTGAAGGTGAAAAAAGAAGGCCGCATTAAATACTGTCTCAACAGTTATAACACAGACTGAAACAAGGAAATAAAACTAAGGCGCCTTACTCCATCTACACTGAACTACTTTGATCAAAAAGATTTTTTTAGAAAGAGTGGCTGACTATCTACTAGTCCTGATGAAGACAAAAGACTTTGTCGAAACGCGTTGACACAAGCCCTATTCTTCATAAAAAGGAAAACAAAAGATCCTTTTTTTTATGCATCATGATGTGCTTCTAATATATACCTAAATAATAGCCACATGTTTTTTTTATGTATTTTATGTGAAAAGTGTATTCATCTATTAAATTTCAATTATTTTTGATATCATTTCAGTCCATTGCATTACTTTTTATCTAGTACACATTTATGTTTTTATCTTTATTATTTAGCCAGCTTTTGTGTTTGAAGTCTGCCTGGGTATTTGCTATTACAAAAAATTGCTGTCCCTGACCCAGGAGTCATATCCATATCAGGGGGTCCTTGTTACCTACAAGAGCTATATCAACCAGCCCCTCTCCAATGCCAGATAATTCTATATATATATTCATAGTCCACAAAGATGTAAACGCTCTCATGGAGGAAAGTAGGAAAACTGCTTTATTTTTAACAACTCTTTTGCTCCAGGGCCTTAATCGCATGATTTGGTGAAAAACAATGTCCTAGTTATAGGGAAACCAAACATACAATGGACAAAATAAACAGAGCTTCACATATGTAGCATCTTGAAAGTGTGTGGAATATAAAGACCTGGATGCAAGGAAAGGATTTGGATTTGTGCGGTATGCGATGGCACCAACTCGTGTGTGCTTCTGTGTGTTTGTGATGTTAGTGTTGTACGGTACAACAGGCGAAGGGATGACTCTGAACCCCTCTACCGGACACAAGGCCCACAATATATATTACAAATGCCTGTGCACACGTTATTGTAAATTGCAGAAACAGTACTGCATTACTACAATTCATGAAAGTCCAGGTAACACACTACTATTCACATGTCAATGGGTGAGATGACCGCAGAACACTCAGTGTATTTCGTGTTCTTATTGTTTAATGAGGATCGATATAGCAGCCAACACGTGGTTAACCGCCATTGTAATATAATTGATGGCAGAGCATACAAGCTCTTCCTGCGATTGTCGCCAACACGGCATCAAGGTAGTGTATATATTCAGGCTCGTATTATACCCGTCCTGATGATCCTAGTATTGTTTTAAAGAGGATCAAAACGTCATCAACTTGTTTGAACAGTATGCACATCAATCTACTGTGAAAACAAGTGCATTTACTGTTTCTTTAAAAGCTTTCCATAATTATTACTACTGGCTACAAGCTACTTTCGTCCTGCCTGAAATTTTTTTTTTAATTCATTAAATTGTTTGTCTGGCTGAACATCCTTAATATAGCGCTGATTCTAATCTGTTTATCACAACTATAATTTGTTATTTAAGGACCGCTGTTTCTGTTAAAAAGTTGATACCCAAGGTCCTTATCTACCCTGTGGGTTCCCTTGTTTGACTTAAAATAGGCTTATCTCTGAGGCAGTGTGTAAAGCATGTGTGTACACATACAGTAATACAGTGAACACTACAAATGGACACCACATCAGTTTAGGAAAATTAGTGATCTTTATCTAAACTGAACAAGACCAAAACGACGACAATCCAAAATACTGTAATAACAAGCATTGGAAATGCAATAGGTCTCCCTTTTTAGGTTTCGCCTGCCGAAAGCTGCGCAGCTTTTCGCGCAGGCGAAATCTTTTGTCTAGAGTATGTGTGTGTAGTCCCACCCCTCTGTTCCATTGGCTAGCTCCATAAATGGAAGCTAGCCATTGGAACAGAGATCTGTCCGTCCATGCCGGAGCAGATTCATGTGCGTTCCCGAGAATTTTAGGCTTTTGCCCACGTCATGCGGCTGTGGGCGGTGCTTTTTTTTTTTTTTTTGTCTGGGCATCCTTGGTCACACCAGCCTGCTCGCTCTTCCTGTGTGGACGCAGACCCGACCCGCTCCCTACTCCGAGCCGACTCCCGGAGAGATGTTTTTTAATTTTCCTACACGTTTTTGTAAATGCTTTTTTTACCGTGCCGGAGGCGGCAGAGAAGGATAAGTGCGCTGCGGCGGAGGCCGGAGAGAGCTTCCGTAGCTCAGGTAAGGGTACATTTTTTTTCTCAGGCTTCACAGGTTGAAATGCGGCTCGGGCGAGAGGGTTGGCCACTGCTCTGGAGCTCAGGGTGGCCAATGGGGGCAGGGGGTGGTTGTTACAGTCCCTGCCGCTGGTAAACTTGTTAGCTCTGGAAAGGGGGGAATTATGGGTGTAGGCAGTGGTGTTAGTAACCGTGATGTAGTCCTCGCTTCTTATTGTTGGCTGTTTCCGGTTCTTCTCCCAGGATAGTCTTTATATTGTGAGCTCTGTCTAAAATGCTTGTTTCATCTCTGGTGGACAGGGCAGTATAAAAACGGCCCACTCCCTCAATTGTGCACGCTTATCTGTAATGGAACCGCTGTTCATATAGGTAACTTGAGTGAGATCTTAGTGGCGATTGAGGGTTTGGAGTAACATCGCCGGGGTACTCTCCCTGCCACCCAAAACTCTAGCAAGGTTGTACTTGTAGCCGCACCTTCCATTTTGCTGTTCCTTAGCCTGCTCGATCCCTTTAACTGAGTTAAGGGGGGTTCTGCATTAAATATAAAGGGTGTATACATGTGTGATGTAACTGGTGCTTATGTAAAGCGCACGTAAACCTTCGGGTCGAGTTCGCGCTGTATACAACTGCAATAAAAAAGCTCCCGAAGCCCCTGGGAAGGAAGTTCATTGACACGTTGTGATTTGTGTTTCGGTGGAGGTGATAGCGCGCATCTAATGAAGTTGCATACCCATTGCTTTGTGCGCAGCAACCGCCTTTTTGTATGTATGCATGTCATTCATTTATCTTGCTTTTTTTATCGCATCGCTTGTTTTTGTTCTGTCTGACAAGTTAGTTCGCGAGTTCCTATTTAGAGGAAGTGAGTTGCAATTACATTAAGTGGTGTCGGGAACTCTAAAACTGCTATTCTTTGGGGAAGTTTTTAATAATCGTGCATCAGCGAAGCGTCCTACAATGTCATGGTTTACTATTTAGCTGTATACTCCTGTCGTGTTTTTTTTTTTTTTTGCTCGGTGAATAGGACACCACTGTCCAACGTGAAACCTGACCGTGACAACTCAGCCCAAATACGTAGGCCATACCTCTTGTGAGCGGCAACGTGCTTTTGAAGGGGAGTGGTGGGGTGGTTCTGTCAGAGGTGGGGCAGGGTAGACCATTGTTTATGATCGGACCATTGAAATTATGCAGGTTTGAGTAAACTATGCGGCAAGAAAAGGCAAATAAGGCGTTACGTTTTTTAATGGCATTACCTCATTTTGTCATAGTGTACACTTGTAAGTGTCTGGGCACTGGTTGCACCTCATTAGAACCAGTTGAACACACACACATAGCAAGCAGTAAGCAACTGAAATGTGTCTAGTTTTGCAAAGAGCATCCAGCCTGCAGCAAAACTTGTTTCTGCTTTTTTTTAGTATTTTTTTTGAACCGTTTACCCTAGAAACAAACCTGCTGGTTTTAATAAAAAGAGTTTATGCAGCAGATGTTTATGTGACCAATGCGGCAGATTTATATAGTTATGCAATAATCTCTGCACAATCCCATAATTCCAGTGGCCATGTTTATAATATACAATTTGCACATCTCACAATGGTAGTTTATCGTGTGACATTTACTACACACAGTGGATTCCATCATTCAAGTCATGCATGTCATTTGATTTTTAAAGGCTAAATTGTGTAAGTGATTATAAGTAGGCATTGCTTAGCTTGAATTATTAACTCCTTCACCTCAGCTCTCCACATTAAGTTACGGCAATGTAGGAGTGATCATTCACTCTTGATTGGTAAAAGTTGTCTTTCGTACCGCAATAAAGTCTCACCATAAATATAGCGTTGTTGAGGCTTTTTTTCCTGGCCTTTAGTTGACCATTTAAAATGAGTCAAACAACACTTGGTGGGTACTTTTTGAGAACACTATACGAACTTGGGACCCACTTTATTTTCCCCCATAATACCGGATCACCGACCTTTAATACTTTACTGTCATTCCAATTTCCTGAACTACTGGCATTTTATGGGTAGTATACTTCCCCACATCTTACTGTAGAACAAAATGGGCTTATTTCTCCATGTGGTGTAATAACTGTGTGAAGGTCGTTCGAGGTTAGTGCCAGAAAACAGCAAACAGCGCCAAGAAACCGTCCGGTGTATGCCGCGCTTTACAAGTAATTTTTACATTACATTACATTACAACGTTTCACTGTTGTCTACAGTGTTAGGCTGAGATCAGGCTTTATTTATTTACTTCATGGTTTAGTGATCTGTCCCGGAGAACCAGGACTTTTTTTCCGTTATACTCTGTTCATTGCTGGTGGGTTTTTGTGTTTTTATGTTCCATGCACTAGGCTGGAAGTCATGCCATGCACCAGAGCTGTGCTCAGGCTCCTGAGATCCACAGCGCCTAACACATCTGGGAGCACTACGAGGGGTGTGCTGCACCTCTGAGAATGTGGCAGACCCTCACAAAGCCATAGCTGGGTGTGTGTGTGTGTGTTTACAAACTCTCGAAGACTTTGTCACACTCATTGCTGCCACTTCATGTAGTTGTAAATTCTTTAATGAATGTGGGAAAGTGCCAGAACCCACCCGTGTTTTCAGAGGGTCCACGTGAAGGGATTTCCACGCAAGGAAAATGTTTTGCAGGTTAAAAAAAAGTGGCATAACATAGGTCCCCATATGATGGTGGATTTTCCCCTTTGTGTACCATCCAATGCTGCATAATTAGATGTGAGCGGCCTGTGCTACCTGCAGGTCGCCCAGGAGCAAACCCGTCTGTGTTGAGCATCTAATAATTGAGTAAAACACGCAAACAATAGATTTATACTTATTTAAGCATGGTTTGGCTTTTATTTGCTTATTTAAGCATGGTTTGGCTTTAATTTTTTAAGTGGAGTCCCCACTCTGCTTCAATGTTGAACCTGCTCAGTGCTCCTGATGTGATGAAACAGTTCTCAGGAGTAGTGCCACACTGTGTGTGAGACTCCACCACCAATCCCTCTGCCTGGAAGTTTATTTACCTTCGTGTTTTTTATTTCCGGTTTGTTCCCTCATGGGATATACTTCCATGTGGTTGGAAGGCACTGGGGGGTGTGACTGGCCTGTGCAGGATTTCACAAACATATTCTGATATCCCTGGATGTGCAGGGGTTCGTCAGTGTGGGGAAACTCCTCTGAAACACTGTGAATTAATTGCTATGATGCTTTTTCTTCTCGGGTACAATAGGTGTAAACAGGCCGCCAGGCAATGGTAGGAAATCTGCTGTTGAGTCTGCCTTTTCTGTGCGGTCACCCCAGATTTTTCACCTTTATCATGCTCCTATGGGTGCTGATCTAATCACTGTGTCCATTTTGTGACACTGTTGCTCAGTGCCACTGTGCGCGCTCTGTGGTTCTAAAATGGTACGGTCAAAATTGCTTTCACCCCATTGGTGTATTTAACTTTCCCATAAGGTCATGGTGTGTGGCTGGCTCTAGGTGTGTGTGTGTGTGTGTGTGTGGCTGGCTCTGGGTGTGCGTGTCTGTGTGTGTGGCTGGCTCCGGGTGTGTGTGTGCGGCTGGCTCTGGGTGTGTGTGGTAGTAATTGCTGTCTGCTGAGCTCGTCCGTAGGGTACAATAGGTCTCACATTTGCGAGAGATTAAACTAATTGCAATGTAAATGACAATGCCATTTATCTGTTTTCAAAACCAACATATAAATACAAATTTTGTCATTTACAATGCCAATAGCTCAAACTTTTCCAAAGGCGAAACCATTGCATTGTAAATGCTTGTTGTTTAAGTTAGTGATTTGCTTTGTTAATGGTTTTGTATTTTAGCTATGTGTCATTGAGTGTATGTATGCGATATGTTGTGGACTTGTGATGTTTGGATTGTCATTGTTAGCCGTTTAAAGCACAGCATTAGGAGGAGAAGAGCAGTGTTTAAGATTTGGGAAGGAGAGGTGGAGAAGAGCATAAGGGACAATGAAGTAAAGTGAGGAGGAGAGTAGCATGAGGCAGAAGAAAGGGGAATGAGGAGAGCAGTGTGAGGGAGAAGGAAGAGGGGAGGAGATTTGCATGAGCTTGTAGGAATGAGTGTGGAGAGTAGTATGAGGCATAAGGAAGGAGATGGGGGGTAGAAGAGTAGCATGAGGGACATGAAAGGAGAGTGAGTTGGAGAAGAGTAGTGTGAGGCAGAAACAAGGAAAGCGAGTAGATCAGCATTAGGAATAAGGAAGTAGACAGGTGTAGAGCAGTGTTTGGAAGATGGTAGGAGAATGAGAAGATTAGTGTGATTCAGAAGGACAGTGATGAGAAGCTGTGTGAGGCACAAGGACTGAGTGAGTAGGAGAAGAGCAGTGTTTGACAGAAGGATGGCGAGTGTGGAGGAGAGTTGTATGAGGCATATGGAAGGAGAGTAAGGAGGAGAAGAGCATTGTTAGTTATAAAAAAAAGAGTATGAGAAGATCAGCATATGTAAGCTGGTAGTGGGACTGGGGGTCGTAGTTTGTGTTGGTGATTGTGATGGTGGTGGTACTGCGCCTGGTGTTGACAATGTTGCTAATGGTGGTTGTTGTTGCGGTACTAGTGCTGGTAGTTGGTATTGGTAGTGGTATTGGTAGTGGTGGTTATCCAGTATTATGGGTGTTTTTCATAGATTCACATGCATGAATCATTCCCCGTATTCGAGACGGGAGTCTCCGGTACATAGAAAAGTAATGTCCTATAGACTTATATAGAGAGAAGTAGGACAAAGGGCCTCACCTTAGCAGCCTATCTTTGTCCTTTTGTAAAAAGGACCAAACCGTAGAAGAGAGCTAATCCGTGAACACCTCCCTCTAGAACCTTCCTGTCAGGAGCCTCAGTCTCTCAGATTTTCTACCGCACGTTGTGCTAAGGGAGTCTCTACCTGAGTTCTCCTCAGGTTTTCCTCAACTACCTCATCCCACTGTGGTTATGAATTTTAGCATGCTGCTCAAAGACTGGCTCACTGGAGTTTAATAATGCAACCACAAGTACCATGAAGCAACGCAACCAGTAACGCCCACTGGGGCGGGGACTATCAGACTATAATGGTTGCAGAAACCGGTCTTTGCAAGATGCTATTGCCCAGGAATAAGAGTCAGCATGACTCTAAACGCGTCGGCACAAGATGTTTATTTTTACTGAATCTGCCTGCACTCTTCTTGAATAAATGCACGTTACTTAACCTACCTGTGTGAGGATCTTCCAAGCTTTGGCAAACTTGTGTGATTTGATATATAGATATAGTGTGTGCCCGGCATAGTGGGTGGGGGTGTCAACAAGTCGTTTAAGTCCGAGATTTCCAAGGTTGTCCAGAAGAGTGGTGGAGTTGGTGTTGTTGTTCTTTTACAGGTGGAAGTTGAGGACTCCCAGTAGGATGTAGTCCTCGGAGGGGAGGGCGTGTGGGCTGATGCAGTCAGTGATGTCTTCGCTGAATTGTGTGCGGGGTCCAGGTGGTCTGTAGATGAGGGTGCCTCTGAGTGTGGTCTTGTGGTCGATGTGCATTTGGAAGTGAAGGTGTTCGGCAGCTGCGAGGGAGTTGTCAGAACTGGTCGTGATTCAGATCGTGTTCTTATGGACAATGGCGATGCCTCCTCCTGTTTGGTTGATGCAGTCCTTTCGGATGATTTTGTAGCCATTTGGGATGGCTATGGTGATGTTGGGCACTGATGACCGTTCATCCAGGTTTCAGTAAAAAATGCGATGTCTGGCGATGTGGTGTCTAGTATGTTCCAAAGTTCAGTTGCGTGTGTGTGAACTGAGCGGGTGTTCAGCATGATACACTTCAGGTGGTCAGTTATGGAGCTCTGTTTGAAGTTTGAGGATTTGGTGTGGGTCCTGATGCAGTTCAACTTGCATGAGTGGCAGGTGAAGGGTCCATGGGTTAGTCCTGGTGTGGCTTGGTAGCTGTCTGGGAGACGGCCGGAGTTCCGTGCAGAGAGGATAGCGGCATTGTACGTAATGCGGGTGGAGTGGGTTTACAGGGGACAGGGGGTCTGGCGCTGGGCACAGTCCAGGCGCGGACGGGCGTACACAGGCTTACCTTTGGCACACCTTCAGCACCCATAGGGCGCTTCCACTGCGCGTGAACCCTGCGCGTAGGCTGTTGTGACATAAGTGGATAGTGGAGGGGGGCAGAGCGAGCGAGGAGCAGCTGGGATGCGGGAGCTGGGTGGAGAGCCGGGCTGGGAGGCACAACAAACAAACAACTAAATGGCAGGAAGCCAAAACTGAAACAGGACGAGATTGGAGCCCAACCTGAAAATCACTATTAAATGGACAGTGGCACCAGCACAATCAGGCACAAAAAAATTGAAGTAGGCAAAGCGAGCAGTGCACAGATCAATAATTAATGAAGAGCAGTCTTGCAGTAAAGCGCTATGCAAACATTATCAGGGACAATAAATTGCAGGCAGCACTGCGCAAATAAAATCACAGGCAATGAGCAGTCACGCAGTAAGCGCTACGATACCAATGAAAGGACATTAATTTATTGTCATTTACATATGTAGATATGAATGTGTGCGACTAACTATTGTAGTCATTGTCATTGTTGAAAAAATACAAGGACTATTGTGGGACAGAACATTTACAGCTGCAATGAACACCATCACCCGTCACAGGCATATGCGCATTTATTTGTACTTACCTGTTGTGTGTTCTGTAGTTTCTCTGGCGGCACTGTCCTGACCGTCAATTCCTACCACTATTTCTTCTGGTATGACTTTTGCCACTTGCTCCTCTAGTTCATCGAGGTCCTCCTGGTCCGCTGGGCTGCCTCCTCCAGTTGCAAAGGCTGCCTTGCGGTTTGCCGCAAGTTTTTCTTTTGTGCGGCGCTTACAATCATGCCACCTTTTTTTGCAGTCAATGACAGTCCTCTTGGCCTGAGCTACACTATTTATTTTCAGTGCAATTTGCCTCCATATTGCCTCTTTTTGCCATGGGGCAACTTTGAATTTATAAACAGCTGATGCTGGCACTTAGTGACCTCTGCCACCAGGATTTCATTTTCCTCATGGCTGAAATTTGACTTCCTTTTCTGTTTGGCGTCAACCTGTGCCTCTGGGCTTCTGCTTGCAAGATTTTCCTGGGGGTCCTTGCTGCTGGTATGTGCTTCTTCCATTTGTGTTTGTCTTCTGTGGTCCACAGCTATCGCAAGAGCAATTTGCGTCACTTATCCTGCTGCCTTTTCACGCATCCCTCACTTTACAGTGTTGCGCCGGCGCCGCAATGGCGTTACGTGTCGCAAAAGACCTTACGCGACTTTTCCTTGCGTTGCGTCAGGCTGACTTGCGGCAGTTTTGCGGCACCTACGTCACTTTGTCTGACGCAGATTGCCAGGTTGCGACACGCTGCGTTCTCATTGATTTGGCGCTTCACCATTGACTTGCGTCGTCGCAGCGGCAACGCAAGACATTTGACGCATCTCTGCGTTGCGAGAGAGTTGCGTCACTCATCATAAATCTGCCCCTAAATACTTAAGTGAGTAAGGGGCCCCACAAACCAATATTTGCTTTAAAAATATCAACTGGGACGCCATCCGGCCCTGCTGCCTTCCCTCTCGAACTTGATGCAATCGCTAAATTAACTTCACTGAGCTTAAATAATGTGGCATTCCCTTTATCACTAAGCCTTAAACCTCGTTCCTCCCTGGCGTCCAGGTTTAATATATCCGGGGTACCCTCCGCATTCAGTCTCGGGTAGTTGTGGAGTTGTTATATCATATAAAAGTGAAACATGCTCAATCTGTTCTCGGGGATAGCGACCACAACTGTTGATACCACCTTCTCATTAAGGAATGGTACATTAACTGCCCTCCAGAATGCACAGGGATCTTTAGCAATTGACTCTTCATGGAGTTCTATCCAAGCTTCTGCTTTCAGTTTATACTTTATATCTATTAAGGCACGTTTATATTCTTTCTGTGCCCTTCTAATTTTATCTCTATCTTTAGGTTCGCTATGCAGAGCAGGTTTTACATTTCTATGGGTCCTAGTAAAGTTTGAATCAAACCAGCCCTTTCTCCCTTTACGGTTATACTTCTGCTTTATACTGATGGTAAGAGCCTTTTTTATGTAATCTGCAATTACAATAAAATTATTAATAACATCCTTAGGAGGGACATTTTCCTCCAGACATAACATGACTGCATCATTACGGTTAGTTACCACGGTTAGTTACCACCCCAACCATAAAATCTGTAGGTATCCCCTTCTCCCAGCTCAGACTATAACCATTCTGTCTAGTTAAGGCGATATTTTCAAGAATAATCTTTGGGTTATCGGCTTTACCTACGGTTTGTTCAAATAATATTATTCCTACACTCTGCGGGAAGTGGTCACTCAACGCAATTTGATGTTGAGTAAAATCTTCAACAATGGACCCATAGCGATTGGAGACCAGAATAAAGTCTATTATGGAGCCAGATCCGTGCCCAATAAATGTAGGGCCCTGAGGCACCGGGGGACTACTTAGGGTGTTTGCGAAACCCAGGTCGAGATCAAATACTAATTCATTTAAGCATTCTCCATAGGATGTATGTTGGAAATGTGGGGAAAAACCTCCCTATCATATGTTGGACCACAGTTCCCATTATCCGAATGATGGCAACAGTCAAGCTCCTATTAAAAGGAATGCAGCAAGTGCAGGAGCCACTTGCTGCTGAATGTGTGCTCCTCATTAACCTCACAGGCTGCTGTGTTACGAGGGATACTTGCCTGTCTCTTTGTGTTCTCCTCTTCCACGGTGGTCTCAATTTCCACCCAAGATCATGCAACAAGAAAATAAATTTTTCATGCTGCTCGCATTTCAAAAGCAGTGGCGCTAACGGTGTCTCACTGGAGGTGCTGTGTGCGCACTTCACACAAGACACAGCGCTCTCAGGCTCCCAAAGGTGCAGGCATGCACCTTACAGGGAACAGATTCCCATGCTTGGTCGTACAGCCCAAAGTATCTGAGACTTCTAATCGAGATGTGGTTTACGGTGTCATATACCGCTGAAAAGGGGCAGAATCGGACAGTGACCTGTCTGAATTTGCTAACTTTGTAGACGGTCTATGGCATAAACTCTAGTTGGTTATGTACTTGAGGGTGAGCCAATTTGGGTATCACTGAGAATTAGATGTTCTCCTAAAATGGCAGACCACTGTCTGACTGTACTTCTTTTAGGAGTGCGATGGTAGAGTAATTGTTTTGTGATTAGACAAGAGGGTTAGGGGTCTTATTGTATTTTGGTGTGTTATTAGATTCCAGCAAGTTGAAGGAGATCCTCGCTCTCGACTGCTTTCTTTTCTCTAGCTGCTGAGATGTGTGAGGCTCAGATGTGGGAGACCTACATGCCTTCCACTTTTCCCATTCAATTTCCTTATAGGTTCCACCGCACTAAAAATGTCTTTATTTTCTGGAACATTATCTCGTTATGTACTTCCTCCTGATCTTTGACCCATTAGTCTCTTCTAGGAAGTAGCCATAGCTACTGTGAATTTATAGTAACTTATCTCCATCTGGATATGAGGAAAGCTTACAGTGCTTCTGTGTGTACAGCTCCTGTTTGTAGATGGGAGTGGTAGCACTTGTTCTTTTCCTGCATGTGAGTGAAGCTTGTCTACTGTTCTATGAGAATGAAGCTTACTATCTACGCTGTGCCTATCTGGGGGAAAGCTTGTACTGATTTGGTATCATTCACGCCTGCTGCACATGTTCTACATGGATGAGTGAAACTTGCACTGCCTGTACTGATTGGTATGAAACTGTTCACTTTAGTCATTCGCAGTGCTGAATCTCATGGTTATCAAATGCTTTTTGTAATTGATGTTTACCAAAGATACATTGAGTGAAATGATTAAAGATTCTGCTCACAAGATTGTTTACTACAGCTCTAATGGACGTTATGGATGTACAATCCCTTCAGGGTAATCTCTCTCCTCTTCGCATCAGCCCCAACATCACTTTTCCACTTCACCCTTTAAAGCCTGCTCATGTTCCATGTGCCCTGCCCAACACATCGGCAAGGCTCTAACATTGAGATGAAAATGCCATTGGCAGGAGAGGAGTGCTACCTCAACCACTGAAAAGAACTTGGAGTTAATGAAAAAGCATCCAAGAAAAGTCTGATTAAAGCAAAGTAACGTCAACCCCTTTCAAGTACCCTTTTGCCAATTTAAAACATTCCCATCCTAATAGAGCATGGCTTGTACATTATTCTAAAGTTGTTTTTATGACCTTCAGTTTCTGGCATGCCCTGATGGCTGTGAGCTTCATCCTTTGTTTATTTTTTATTTTTTAGTGAAACTATTTCGACCAGACATGATACTGAAATGTGTTGCTATATCAACCAGCCCCTCTCCAATGCCAGATAATGCCAGATAATTCTATATATATATTCATAGTCCACCACAAAGATGTAAACGCTCTCATGGAGGAAAGTAGGAAAACTGCTTTATTTTTAACAACTCTTTTGCTCCAGGGCCTTAATCGCATGATTTGGTGAAAAACAATGTCCTAGTTATAGGGAAACAAAACATACAATGGACAAAATAAACAGAGCTTCACAAATGTAGCATCTTGAAAGTGTGTGGAATATAAAGACCTGGATGCAAGGGAAGGATTTAGATTTGTGCGGTATGCGATGGCGCCAACTCGTGTGTGCTTCTGTGTGTGTGTGATGTTAGTGTTGTACGGTACAACAGGCGAAGGGATGACTCTGAACCCTTCTACCGGACACAAGGCCCACAATATATATCACAAATGCCTGTGCACACGTTATTGTAAATTGCAGAAACAGTACTGCATTACTACAATTCATGAAAGTCCAGGTAACACGCTACTATTCACACGTCAATGGGTGAGAGGACAGCAGAACACTCAGTGTATTTCGTGTTCTTATTGTTTAATGAGGATCGATATAACAGCCAACACGTGGTTAAACACCATTGTAATATAATCAAGGGCAGAGCATACAAGCTCTTCCTGCGATTGTCGCCAACACGGCATCAAGGCAGTGTATATATTCAGGCTCGTATTATACCCGTCCTGATGATCCTAGTATTGTTTTAAAGCGGATCAAAACGTCATCAACTTGTTTGAACAGTATGCACATCAATCCACTGTGAAAACAAGTGCATTTACTGTTTCTTTAAAAGCTTTCCATAATTATTACTATTAGCGCCGATTCTAATCTGTTTATCACAACTATAATTTGTTATTTAAGGACCGCTGTTTCTGTTAAAAAGTTGATACCCAAGGTCCTTATCTACCCTGTGGGTTCCCTTGTTTGACTTAAAATAGGCTTATCTCGGAGGCAGTGTGTAAAGCATGTGTACACACATACAGTAATACAGTGAACACACTACAAATGGACACCACATCAGTTTAGGAAAATTAGTGATCTTTATCTAAACTGAACAAGACCAAAACGACGACAATCCAAAATACTGTAATAACAAGCATTGGAAATGCAATAGGTCTCCCTTTTTAGGTTTCGCCTGCCGAAAACTGCGCAGCTTTTCGCGCAGGCGAAATCTTTTGTCTAGAGTATGTGTGTGTAGTCCCACCCCTCTGTTCCATTGGCTAGCTCCATAAATGGAAGCTAGCCATTGGAACAGAGATCTGTCCGTCCATGCCGGAGCAGATTCATGTGCGTTCCCGAGAATTTTAGGCTTTTGCCCACGTCATTCGGCTGTGGGGGATGTATGACGTTACAACGCATACTTTTACTCAGCATACCATTACAACGCGGTATTTACAACGCATACCGTTACAACGCATAGCGCTTTGGGGTGCTGGATAGTGGTAAGTATAATTTACTATTCTAACTCCAGTCCCCGTGGACCCTAGGGAAGGTGTTGGATAGTAAATTAAACTTACCTCTTATCCTAGAGCGCCCCCCAGCGCAATGCGTTGTAATGGTATGCGTTGTAATGCCTGCGTTGTAGTGGTAGTGCGGAGTAAAAATTGCGTTGTAACAGGTGTATACCGGCTGTGGGCGGTGCTTTTTTTTTTGTCTGGGCATCCTTGGTCACACCAGCCTGCTCGCTCTTCCTGTGTGGACGCAGACCTGACCCGCTCCCTACTCCGAGCCAACTCCCGGAGAGATGTTTTTTAATTTTCCTACACGTTTTTGTAAATGCTTGTTTTACCGTGCGGGAGGCGGCAGAGAAGGATAAGTGCGCTGCGGCGGAGGCCGGAGAGAGCTTCCGTAGCTCAGGTAAGGGTACATTTTTTTCTCAGGCTTCACAGGTTGAAATGCGGCTCGGGCGAGAGGGTTTGCCACTGCTCTGGAGCTCAGGGTGGCCAATGGGGGCAGGGGGTGGTGGTTACAGTCCCTGCCGCTGGTAAACTTGTTAGCTCTGGAAAGGGGGGAATTATGGGTGTAGGCAGTGGTGTAAGTAACCGTGATGTAGTCCTCGCTTCTTATTGTTGGCTGTTTGCAGTTCTTCTCCCAGGATAGTCTTTATATTGTGAGCTCTGTCTAAAATGCTTGTTTAATCTCTGGTGGACAGGGCTGTATAAAAACGGCCCACTCCCTCAATTGTGCACGCTTATCTGTAATGGAACCGCTGTTCATATAGGTAACTCGAGTGAGATCTTAGTGGCGATTGAGGGTTTGGAGTAACATCGCCGGGGTACTCTCACTGCCACTCAAAACTCTAGCAAGGTTGTACTTGTAGCCGCACCTTCCATTTTGCTGTTCCTTAGCCTGCTCGATCCCTTTAACTGAGTTAAGGGGGGTTCTGCATTAAATATAAAGGGTGTATACATGTGTGATGTAACTGGTGCTTATGTAAAGCGCACGTTAACCTTCGGGTCGAGTTCGCGCTGTATACAACTGCAATAAAAAAGCTCCCGAAGCCCCTGGGAAGGAAGTTCATTGACACGTTGTGATTTGTGTTTCGGTGGAGGTGATAGTGCGCATCTAATGAAGTTGCATACCCATTGCTTTGTGCGCAGCAACCGCCTTTTTGTATGTATGCATGTCATTCATTTATCTTGCTTTTTTTATCGCATCGCTTGTTTTTGTTCTGTCTGAGAAGTTAGTTCGCGAGTTCTTATTTAGAGGAAGTGAGTTGCAATTACATTAAGTGCTGCTATTCTTAGGGGAAGTTTTTAATAATCGTGCATCAGCGAAGCGTCCTACAATGTCATGGTTTACTGTTTAGCTGTATACTCCTGTCGTGTTTTTTTTTTTTTTTGCTCGGTGAATAGGACACCACTGTCCAACGTGAAACCTGACCGTGACAACTCAGCCCAAATACGTAGGCCACACCTCTTGTGAGCGGCAACGTGCTTTTGAAGGGGGAGTGGTGGGGTGGTTCTGTCAGAGGTGGGGCAGGGTAGACCATTGTTTATGATCGGACCATTGAAATTATGCAGGTTTGAGTAAACTATGCGGCAAGAAAAGGCAAATAAGGCGTTACGTTTTTTAATGGCATTACCTCATTTTGTCATACTGTACACTTGTAAGTGTCTGGGCACTGGTTGCACCTCATTAGAACCAGTTGAACACACACACATAGCAAGCAGTAAGCAACTGAAATGTGTCTAGTTTTGCAAAGAGCATCCAGCCTGCAGCAAAACTTGTTTCTGCTTTTTTTTAGTATTTTTTGAACCGTTTGCCCTAGAAACAAACCTGCAGGTTTTAACAAAAAGAGTTAATGCAGCAGATGATTATGTGACCAATGCGGCAGATTTATATAGTTATGCCATAATCTCTGCACAATCCCATAATTCCAGTGGCCTTGTTTATAATATACAATTTGCACATCTCACAATGGTAGTTTATCGTGTGACATTTACTACACACAGTGTATTCCATCATTCAAGTCATGCATGTCATTTGATTTTTAAAGGCTAAATTGTGTAAGTGATTATATAAGTAGGCATTTCTTAGCTTGAATTATTAACTCCTTCACCTCAGCTCTCCACATTAAGTTACGGCAATGTAGGAGTGGTCATTCACTCTTGATTGGTAAAAGTTGTCTTTCGTACCGCAATAAAGTCTCACCATAAATATAGCGTTGTTTAGGCTTTTTTTCCTGGCCTTTAGTTGACCCTTTAAAATAAGTCGAACAACACTTGGTGGGTACTTTTTGAGAACACTATACGAACTTGGGACCCACTTTATTTTCCCCCATAATACCGGATCACCGACCTTTAATACTTTACTGTCATTCCAATTTCCTGAACTACTGGCATTTTATGGGTAGTATACTTCCCCACATCTTACTGTAGAACGAAATGGGCTTATTTCTCCATGTGGTGTAATAACTGTGTGAAGGTCGTTCGAGGTTAGTGCCAGATAATATCAAACGACGTTTCACTGTTGTCTACAGTGTTAGGCTGAGATCAGGCTTTATTTATTTACTTCATGGTTTAGTGATCTGTCCCGGAGAACCAGGACTTTTTTTCCGTTATACTCTGTTCATTGCTGGTGGGTTTTTGTGTTTTTATGTTCCATGCACTAGGCTGGAAGTCATGCCATGCACCAGAGCTGTGCTCAGGCTCCTGAGATCCACAGCGCCCAACACATCTGGGAGCACTACGAGGGGTGTGCTGCACCTCTGAGATTGTGGCGGACCCTCACAAAGCCATAGCTGGGTGTGTGTGTGTTAACAAACTCTCGAAGACTTTGTCACACTCATTGCTGCCACTTCATGTAGTTGTAAATTCTTTAATGAATGTGGGAAAGTGCCAGAACCCACCTGTGTTTTCAGAGGGTCCACGTGAAGGGATTTCCACGCAAGGAAAATGTTTTGCAGGTTAAAAAAAAAAAATGGCATAACATAGGTCCCCATATGATGGTGGATTTTCCCCTTTGTGTACCATCCAATGCTGCATAATTAGATGTGAGCGGCCTGTGCTACCTGCAGGTCGCCCAGGAGCAAACCTGTCTGTGTTGAGCATCTAATAATTGAGTAAAACACACAAACAATAGATTTATGCTTATTTAAGCATGGTTTGGCTTTTATTTGCTTATTTAAGCATGGTTTGGCTTTAACTTTTTAAGTGGAGTCCCCACTCTGCTTCAATGTTGAACCTGCTCAGTGCTCCTGATGTGATGAAACAGTTCTCAGGAGTAGTGCCACACTGTGTGTGAGAGACTCCACCACCAATCCCTCTGCCTGGAAGTTTATTTACCTTCGTGTTTTTTATTTCCGGTTTGTTCCCTCAAGGGATATACTTCCATGTGGTTGGAAGGCAGTGGGGGGTGTGACTGGCCTGTGCAGGATTTCACAACATATTCTGATATCCCTGGATGTGCAGGGGTTCGTCAGTGTGGGGAAACTCCTCTGAAACACTGTGAAGCAATTGCTATGATGCTTTTTCTTCTCGGGTACAATAGGTGTAAACAGGCCGCCAGGCAATGGTAGGAAATATGCTGTTGAGTCTGCCTTTTCTGTGCGGTCACCCCAGATTTTTCACCTTTATCGTGCTCCTATGGGTGCTGATCTAATCACTGTGTCCATTTTGTGACACTGTTGCTCAGTGCCACTGTGCGCGCTCTGTGGTTCTAAAATGGTACGGTCAAAATTGCTTTCACCCCATTGGTGTATTTAACTTTCCCATAAGGTCATGGTGTGTGGCTGGCTCTAGGTGTGTGTGTGTGGCTGGCTCTGGGTGTGCGTGTGTGTGTGTGTGGCTGGCTCCGGGTGTGTGTGTGTGTGCAGCTGGCTGTGGGTGTGTGTGGTAGTAATTGCTGTCTGCTGAGCTCGTCCGTAGGGTACAATAGGTCTCACATTTGCGAGAGATTAAACTAATGGCAATGTAAATGACAATGCCATTTATTTATCTGTTTTCAAAACCAACACATAAATACAAATTTTGTCATTTACAATGCCAATAGCTCAAACTTTTCCAAAGGCGAAACCATTGCATTGTAAATGCTTGTTGTTTAAGTTAGTGATTTGCTTTGTTAATTGTTTTGAATTTTAGCTATGTGTTATTGAGTGTATGTATGCGATATGTTGTGGACTTGTGATGTTTGGATTGTCATTGTTAGCCGTTTAAAGCACAGCATTAGGAGGAGAAGAGCAGTGTTTAATATTTGGGAAGGAGAGGCGGAGAAGAGCATAAGGGACAATGAAGTAAAGTGAGGAGGAAAGTAGCATGAGGCAGAAGAAAGGGGAATGAGGAGAGCAGTGTGAGGGAGAAGGAAGAGGGGAGGAGATTTGCATGAGCTTGTAGGAATGAGTGTGGAGAGTAGTATGAGGCATAAGGAAGGAGATGGGGGGAGAAGAGTAACATGAGGGACATGAAAGGAGATCGAGTTGGAGAAGAGTAGTGTGAGGCACAAACAAGGAAAGCGAGTAGATCAGCATTAGGAATAAGGAAGTAGACCGGTGTAGAGCAGTGTTTGGAAGATGGTAGGAGAATGAGAAGAGCAGTGTGATGCAGAAGGACAGTGATGAGAAGCTGTGTGAGGCACAAGGACTGAGTGAGTAGGAGAAGAGCAGTGTTTGGCAGAAGGATGGCGAGTGTGGAGGAGAGTTGTATGAGGCATATGGAAGGAGAGTATGGAGGAGAAGAGCATTGTTAGTTATAAAAAAGAGTATGAGAAGATCAGCATATGTAAGCTGGTAGTGGGACTGGGGGTCGCAGTTTGTGTTGGTGATTGTGATGGTGGTGGTCCTGCGCCTGGTGTTGACAATGTTGCTAATGGTGGTTGTTGTTGCGGACTAGTGCTGGTAGTTGGTATTGGTAGTGGTATTGGTAGTGGTGGTTATCCAGTATTATGGGTGTTTTTCATAGATTCACATGCATGAATCATTCCCCGTATTCGAGACGGGAGTCTCCGGTACATAGAAAAGTAATGTCCTATAGACTTATATAGAGAGAAGTAGGACAAAGGGCCTCACCTTAGCAGCCTATCTTTGTCCTTTTTGTAAAAAGGACCAAACCGTAGAAGAGAGCCAATCAGTGAACACCTCCCTCTAGAACCTTCCTGTCAGGAGCCTCAGTCTCTCAGATTTTCTACCGCACGTTGTGCTAAGGGAGTCTCCACCTGAGTTCTCCTCAGGTTTCCTCAACTACCTCATCCCACTGTGGTTATGAATTTTAGCATGCTGCTCAAAGACTGACTCACTGGAGTTTAATAATGCAACCACAAGTACCATGAAGCAACGCAACCAGTAACGCCCACTGGGGCGGGGACTATCAGACTATAATGGTTGCAGAAACCGGTCTTTGCTAGATGCTATTGCCCAGGAATAAGAGTCAGCATGACTCGAAACGCGTCGGCACAAGATGTTTGTTTTTTGCTGAATCTGCATGCACTCTTCTTGAATAAATGCACGTTACTTAACCTACCTGTGTGAGGATCTTCCAAGATTTGGCGAACTTGTGTGATTTGATATATAGATATATATAGATATAGTGTGTGCCCGGCATAGTGGGTGGGGGTGTCAACAAGTCGTTTAAGTCCGAGATTTCCAAGGTTGTCCAGAATATTGGTGGAGTTGGCGTTGTTGCTCTTTAAAGGTGGAAGTTGAGGACTCCCAGTAGGATGTAGTCCTCGGAGGGGAGGGCGTGTGGGCTGATGCAGTCAGTGATGTCTTCGCTGAATTGTGTGCGGGGTCCAGGTGGTCTGTAGATGAGGGTGCCTCTGAGTGTGGTCTTGTGGTCGATGTGCATTTGGAAGTGAAGGTGTTCGGCAGCTGCGAGGGAGTTGTCAGAACTGGTCGTGATTCAGATTGTGTTCTTATGGACAATGGCGATGCCTCCTCCTGTTTGGTTGATGCAGTCCTTTCGGATGATTTTGTAGCCATTTGGGATGGCTATGGTGATGTTGGGCACTGATGACCGTTCATCCAGTTTTCAGTGAAAAATGCGATGTCTGGCGATGTGGTGTCTAGTAGGTTCCAAAGTTCGGTTGCGTGTGTGTGAACTGAGCGGGTGTTCAGCATGATACACTTCAGGTGGTCAGTTATGGAGCTCTGTTTGAAGTTTGAGGATTTGGTGTGGGTCCTGATGCAGTTCAACTTGCATGAGTGGCAGGTGAAGGGTCCATGGGTGAGTCTTGGTGTGGCTTGGTAGCTGTCTGGGAGACGGCCGGAGTTCCGTGCAGAGAGGATAGCTGCATCGTACGTAATGCGGGTGGAGTGGGTTTACAGGGGACAGGGGGTCTGGCGCTGGGCACAGTCCAGGCGCGGACGGGCGTACACAGGCTTACCTTTGGCACACCTTCAGCACCCATAGGGCGCGGCGCTTCCACTGCGCGTGAACCCTGCGCGTAGGCTGTTGTGACATAAGTGGATAGTGGAGGGGGGCAGAGCGAGCGAGGAGCAGCTGGGATGCGGTAGCTGGGTGGAGAGCCGGGCTGGGAGGCACAACAAACAAACAACTAAATGGCAGGAAGCTAAAACTGAAACAGGACGAGATTGGAGCCCAACCTGAAAATCACTATTAAATGGACAGTGGCACCAGCCCAATCAGGCACAAAAAAATTGAAGTAGGCAAAGCGAGCAGTGCACAGATCAATAATTAATGAAGAGCAGTCTTGCAGTAAAGCGCTATGCAAACATTATCAGGGACAATAAATTGCAGGCAGCACTGCGCAAATAAAATCACAGGCAATGAGCAGTCACGCAGTAAGCGCTACGATACCAATGAAAGGACATTAATTTATTGTCATTTACATATGTAGATATGAATGTGTGCGACTAACTATTGTAGTCATTGTCATTGTTTAAAAAATACAAGGACTATTGTGGGACAGAATATTTATAGCTGCAAGGAACACCATCACCCGTCACAGGCATATGCGCACTTATTTGTACTTACCTGTTGTGTGTTCTGTAGTTTCTCTGGCGGCACTGTCCTGACCGGCAATTCCTACCACTATTTCTTCTGGTATGACTTTTGCCACTTGCTCCTAGCTCATCGAGGTCCTCCTGGTCTGCTGGGCTGCCTCCTCCAGTTGCAAAGGCTGCCTTGCGGTTTGCCGCAAGTTTTTCTTTTGTGCGGCGCTTACAATCATGCCACCTTTTTTTGCAGTCAATGACAGTCCTCTTGGCCTGAGCTACACTATTTATTTTCAGTACAATTTGCCTCAATATTGCCTCTTTTTTGCCATGGGGCAACTTTGAATTTATAAACAGCTGATGCTGGTACTTAGTGACCTCTGCCACCAGGATTTCATTTTCCTCATGGCTGAAATTTGAGTTCCTTTTCTGTTTGGCGTCAACCTGTGCCTCTGGGCTTCTGCTTGCAAGGTTTTCCTGGGGGTCCTTGCTGCTGGTATGTGCTTCTTCCATTTGTGTTTGTCTTCTGTGGTCCACAGCTATCGCAAGAGCAATTTGCGTCACTTATCCTGCTGCCTTTTCACGCATCCCGCACTTTACAGTGTTGCGCCGGCGCCGCAATGGCGTTACGTGTCGCAAAAGACCTTACGTGACTTTTCCTTACGTTGCGTCAGGCTGACTTGCGGTAGTTTTGCGGCACCTACGTCACTTTGTCTGACGCAGATTGCCAGGTTGCGACACGCTGCGTTAACTCATTGATTTGGCGCTTCACCATTGACTTGCGTCGTCGCAGCGGCAACGCAAGACATTTGACGCATCTCTGCGTTGCGGGAGAGTTGCGTCCCTCATCATAAATCTGCCCCTAAATACTTAAGTGAGTAAGGGGCCCCACAAACCAATATTTGCTTTAAAAATATCAACTGGGACGCCATCCGGCCCCGCTGCCTTCCCTCTCGAACTTGATGCAATCGCTAAATTAACCTCACTGAGCTTAAATAATGTGGCATTCCCTTTATCACTAAGCCTTAAACCTCGTTCCTCCCTGGCGTCCAGGTTTAATATATCCGGGGTACCCTACGCATTCAGTCTCAGGTAGTCATGGAGTTGTTATATCATATAAAAGTGAAAAATGCTCAATCAATCTGTTCTCGGGGCTAGCGACCACAACTGTGGATACCACCTTATCATTAAGGAATGGTACGTTCACTGCCCTCCAGAATGCACAGGGATCTTTAGCAATTGACGCTTCATGGAGTTCTATCCAAGCTTCTGCTTTCAGTTTATACTTTCTATCTATTAAGGCACGTTTATATTCTTTCTGTGCAAACAAAACAGGTGATGGACAGAATGTGAATCAATGTCACACATTCACCCCAGTCCAAAGATCTGGGCCCAAATCCATTGTTTTTTTGCACTCCACACCACCCTGGGTTAGACAATGGCGATATGCAAATCAGCTCTGACCCTGTGCCCCATGGGAACAGTCCAGTCCGAACTACAAAAGCCATGTCCTTCCCAGAACGGAATCAAGCATCCGAGGACCGGACCGGTTTCGAGGTAACACCTCATCAGCCCGGCTAGCTTGACTCAGTGGTGTCCCCGAACGTCAGGTCCACCTGCTCCTGGATGACTGCTCCGGTGGCGTCTGTCAGGGTGGCCTGGTACTGCAGCTGCAGGCTGAGCTGGGGCACCTAGAGGCTGCTGACTTCACTCTGACTTGTCCTTGGGTTATTTTGTTTGTTTTGGATTGGAAATCAAAGTTGATTATCTGTCCAACTTCCTCACTCTGTTTTCTGCTTTCA
Source organism: Lissotriton vulgaris (assembly GCF_964263255.1). NCBI lineage: Eukaryota > Metazoa > Chordata > Amphibia > Caudata > Salamandridae > Lissotriton > Lissotriton vulgaris. The sequence goes on from NW_028253787.1 coordinate 217,009, forward strand.
TCAAACATATCCTATCATAACCACTCTCATTGAAGTTTTACTTGATCTCTCTGATGTTTCTATGAAAATCTGAGTCCTGGCTGTAGTTATGCCTTGCTCTGACCATCTTGCCATATGGTATGGCTCTTATCGTTGACTTTGGATGGGCACTTGTTGCACGTAAAACACTATTACAGGAGGTTGACTTTTTGTAAACATCACTCTGAATTGTGCTGTCACTGATATACAGACAAAAATCAAGAAATTCTATTTGACAATATTTAATTGTTAATTTAACTTTGGATCAGTTGCAACTCAAATATTCATGGTAGGCAAGTAAATCATTTGCATTAACATTCCAGATCATTATTATATCCTCTATATACCGACCGTAGAAGATATTGTTACTCCAAATGTATGCTCCCGAGCCCCAGGCAACCTCCACCTCAAACAAACCCATAACTGGGTTCACATAGGATGGAGCAAACCTGGAGCCCATGGCAGTCTCTTGTTTTTGTAGGTACCAGGCACGATCATGTAAGAACAAATTTTGTGTTCGATTTCTCAGACATATCGAGCAACATTATTGTATGTTCTAGATGCTTAGCAAAACGCTTAAACAAAAAATGTTTCAATTCTTTCAGACCAAGATCATGTTGTAAGCAAGTATAGAGGCACTCTACATCCATCGTCACGAATAGGAGATCCTCACTATCTCATTTAAAATCTTCCAACTTACTGAGCAGGTCCCTAATATCTTTAAGATAAGAATTAAGATATTGTACATATGGCTGTAAGAACTTGTCTACATATTCAGACATGCATTCTGTTGAACCACCATTCCCAGAAAATATTGGTCTTCCAGACTTGAAAGAACCACCGTTGTGAATTTTTGGTAGGACATAAATGCAAGGATGTCTCGATTTTATGTACTTGTTAAGTTTAATATTCCAAGCCCGTCAGTACACATGACAAATCAAATCAGACAAAGGTGCTGGTAATATGCGAAGGTGCTGGTAATATGCGCTAATGATAACGTCGTGGTCCCCCCTGCACTAATCATTAGCGCATATTACCAGCACCTTCGCATATTACCAGCACCTTTGTCTGATTTGATTTGTTTACTTTAGGTACCAGCCCATCGATTCATTATTGCTTATAAACTACTAGGAGGCTGATGTTAAACGCTTGAAAAGGTGCGCCCTTTAATTACCATTATGGCATCACTGAGGCCATGTTAAGAGGCATGCAAAGAACCTAGGCACAAGTGAAGCATGATTCTATCACCCAAACACCTAGCCACCACCGCCACGGTCCGTAAAGTGGTTATTTTCACTTAGTGCCAGCTATAGAATTAGCCCCAAACACGGCTTCACTACTATGTCATCCTTGAAAGCGACACATATAGCCACGTTCGCTCTAATCGGCGCAACAACGTTAGCGTTTAAATGCACACTGTATTATTTTCCGAGCCGGCCTTGACCTAATCGGTTCTTGCACTTTTTGGATAAAGCATGTGTTTTGAACACTAAAGGACGTGTGGTTGGCATCAACATGATCCCAATGGCATGACACAAATGAACACTACGTGCATTTTACCTGTAATTAGTGTTGTATCTAAACAGAATTTTCTTCTTTTTTTCTCTTTCTTTTTTTCATTTCTGTAAATCGTGATTACTAACAGGTTTTAAAGAAAGCACATACAGGCAATACACTCTTACTGTCCTGATGATGATCCCAGTTCACTAGGAGCCAGGGATCGAAACGCCGTCGACACTCATTCCAATTGTGTAACCTGTCCATTGTGTTTATACTGTTACATAGTGGAGAAGTGTGGCTCAATGCTTAGAGCGGCAGACCTTGATGCAGAACGCTGGCCAGGGACCAGGGTTCGATTCCCGCCTCGGCGGGTTTCGGGCTTAAATTCCTCTGACCGGATATTCTCGCTTCAGTGCCGATTCTAAGCATGGGTCCCACGCTGCAACTCTGGGCAATAGCTTGCTTAGTCTCCACAAAGGCCCCCTGATACACAAGGGATGCCTGGTTTCACCATGGGATGCCCAGGAGTGGACACCCCACAAGGAAAAGCCAGGAGGGGTTCCCTTGTGGTAGGAGTACAAGCGCCGGGATGCCTCCGGGTCACTGTTCGCGCTATACAAATACGCCACATTTACATTTACATTACATGAATTGGTTGTCTGAACTTGCAGTGCTAATATGTAATTGATGCAAGGGACAATTGGCTCCGCAGCTCTTTTTGCCTGATATTCTTCACCTTCTTTTTCCTTGCTCTCTTCCTACTCTTGAATTGTTCTTGAGTGCACTTTTTTGGATAGGTACAGGCTTGTACCCCATTTATGGTCACATTAGACCTTCTTGATGGTCTTTTAAATTTACCTATACTTGAAAATAAAAATTCAGGCCCGGCTGGGTACTGAAAATTTTGCCAATATAGTACTGATTGGAGTCTATATTTCTATTTGTCGTTGTGAAAACTTAATCCTATGGACCACTGTTTTTCATAATAAACAATTACATGTACAACATTTAGGTCTGAGATTATAGGTTCAGATGTCTCAACTGTTGGTAACGCGGTAGTAAATACAACAAGATGTTCATCAAAATGTTTTTTGAATTTTATTTTTTTTCGTATACATTTATGTAAATTTGTGTAGATTTTCAAAATTACATTGTCAGTAGGACAATAGTTCAAGCCTTTACAAAGAACAGTCATTTCATGCGCAGTCCGTGACATGGACAACAAGTTAATTACACTTAATTCTTTAGAAGCCACAAATTCATTAGTTTTAGCAGATTCACTCAACCGTGTGACATCTGTGAAGCTGTTCACAAGTTCTTGGTCTGTAATCTTGCCGCACCCAATCTCTTGTGTTTTTTGCCACTCCGCCAGAGTACTAGTTTGTGCATCTTTTCTTTTGTTTCCCAATCAATACCTCTGCACCTGTCTTAAAAAACCGAAGAAGTGTTAGTATTACTATTGCTTGTCCCCTACCCTAATTACTATTGCTTGTCCCCTACCCTAGATCGGTCTCCACAGAAGAGATCATGTACTACTTGAGGTAATACTGATGTCCTACTCATTATTCATTGTCCCTGCTTGTGTCTTAGTTGCAATGTCGTCGTACTTTTCTGCAAATGTAAAAATACGGCCACTTTCATAAATCCCTCCTCTCTCTGAATCGGTTTCTTCTCCAAATATAGTTAACTACTTAGTTCTTTTTTCAAAATTTCATAATTCTTTTGTAACACAGCTCTCAAATTAATCTCACCAATCTTTTTCAAGTTTGATTATTTCTTCTGAAACTTTTTACTTAGACCTACTTCCATTCTTCTAATCGGTCAGATTCAAAGTCTTCATAATTAGGAAAAATTAGTATGCGTAATCCCCTTGGCATACTTTTATTTTCTATGTATTTTGTCAGAGTGGCCCCATCCCACCACTTGGCTAGTTCTTGCTTCTCGAGTATTTCAAGTCTTAAGAATGTACTCTTCAAACCATCATTTTTTGACATTATTGGTTGACTTTGTTCAGAACTTCCTACTTTTTTATTAAACAGTTCTCCTAACCTCTCTTCTCTATTGTCCTCAAAATTCCTCTCTCTATTGTCCTCAAAATTCCTCAACATATGTGAGGAAGAAATCCACATAGTGACCAAGGGGTCCAAGGATAGAGCCACAGCCGGAGACAATAGGCCGTCCTGGTGGAGTCTCACTATTTGTATGGATTTTGGGAAGAGTGTAGATGACTGGAGTTCTTGAGAATTTAGTGTTTAGGAAAAGGAACTCATTATGGATCAGATATCCCTTGGTTCTCGCTTCCTCTGTTACTGTGGAGATTAGTTGTGATTTCTCGGTTGGGATTGGTGTTGAGTGGATAATGATCGGTGTTGGATAGTTGTTGCAACACTTCTCTTTTGTAAGGTTAATTGTCCTGAACCACTATGCTGCTGCCCTTGTCTGCTAGTTTAAATACCTCAAAGTGGTTAGCCTTCAGCTCTGTTAGGGCCCACGTTTCTTGTAATGAGATATTATGAGGGACAAAATTGTATGCTGCCTCGAGCTTGGACATCTTTCAGACTGCTTTCTCCAAAGTTTGTACTTCATTTGGGAGACTGGGGGGGGGGGAGAGAAAGTGGATGGTGGGCTAAATGATGTGTTGGCTGTACTGGGATTCCCAGGATTGGTCCAAAAATAAGAATGGAGATGGATTTTGCAAAAGAATCACATGAGTTCTGTTTGTAGGTCCAGGAAGTTAAGATGTGCAGCGGGTACAAAGGAAAGGCCCTTGCTTAGTAGTGAGATCTCATTTTCTGAGAGGAGATGTGAAGAGAGGTTGAAGATGGGCACAGCTTGTGGCTTTTCCATACTAGGTGAATGATTGAACGGCATTACCATTGGTACAATTTTTGCCGTGTTTAGCTCTCCCCTGGTACGTTGAACAAGCGTTGTCTGGTTCGACCACGTCTGGGTGAGTTTGTCCTCACCTCTCCCTAAAAAAGGCTGGTTAGGTATTCTGGCTGAAGTGCTGGTTCCTTGTCAGAGGAAACTGCAACGGTTTCTAAAAAACCCACTAGGTTAAACCGTTGGTTGAATCTGCCCCGAAGTCGTATGTTTTGTGGATTGCTATAGTTTCTTTTCAGGTAAGTCTTTTAAGTAATATGTCCTTTCTATTGTATAAGCTTTTATGTTGTTCCTTACTTTAACAGTTTTTTGTTCTGTTCTATTCTGTGGAATTTGTCCAGTTTCTGAACTCTTTCTAGGAGCTTTTTTCAGTCTGTTACAGAACTTGTTTCTTTTATTTGTTTTTCAGTCTCATTTATCTCTTCAGTTAGTTGTTTGGGGACTTAAGTGACTCTGTTTATCCCCAGGACGATCCAATGCCTTGAACATGTTGTTCCAATATGACTGAAATAACCAAAATACTTCAAACAAGTCGCTGCACTGACATCCAGCTTGCTGTGGAGCAATGGCCCAGCACGAATAGCGCATGAAAAACTGGTGAAGGGCTGGTACGAGGGAGGGATTGCACTACCAAATCTCCAATTATATTATTGGGCATCCCAACTTAAAATAATTAATCACTGGATCCACATCCCTCGGGGGGACCCCGCATATAAGGCCGACTAGGCACAACTGGGAACAGACGGCATGCTCGCAGTGTTGTACAATTACTCGCGTGTTAAGACCCTACTCGGTCCAACATTTCATACGGCGACACTATGGCACACAGCACAATCTCGTCTGGGTTGGAAAGGGAAACTCACCAGGTTGACGCCGCTGTGGGACAGTAGAGCGCTGGGAAACTTAAGGTCGTGCAAGGGTTTCACGCAATGGGACCACATTGGGATCTCGGTGGTAGGGGACCTCTGGGACAAGGGCACGGTGCTTGCATTTTCACAACTCCAACAACAATATCGTTTAGGCTCCAATGAAACATTTCGATATGTGCAGATCAGACACGCTCTATTACAGGCAATTCCACCCGAAACCACACTCCCTGAATCATCACCTCTAGAGGACAGGCTACTGACGGAATTTATGGAACAAAAAGCAACCTCTCTCACGTATAAAAAACTGATTAACAACCTACCAGAACCCACACGGAAGCTTAAAGAGAGGTGGGTAGGGGAACTAGGTGAGATGGACGATACAGAGTGGAACGAGGCACTTGCATCACCACGTGAGGTAGGCATATCGGCCAGGTTCCGTTTAGTGCAACTCAAGATTTTACACCGCACCTACTATACCAGAACACTTCTCCACAAAATACAGAGGGCACCACACCCATATTGCCTCAGGGGATGCGGGGAAGAGGGTACTCTGCTCCACACGCTGTGGGACTGCCCCCAAATCCAAGACATTTGGAAGCAAATCATGCGCACAGTCTCCCAGGCCATTGAAGTGTCGGTCCTGCCTGAACCCCGTAAGTGCCTGTTGAACATTTGGGACCCTAATGACCTGGACAGGTATGGACAGCTGTGGGTTACATTGGCTGTGACTGTGGCTAAACGGGACATCGCACAAAAATGGGGTGCCCCGGAACTACCTACGATGGCTGGATGGATCAGAAATATGGACCTCCTAATGGTAAAAGAGAGGGCAGTCTGTGCTACGGGCCTGCCCCCGTAAATGGAATAAGGTGTGGTTGCCATGGAACAAATATAGGGGAGAACCGTGTGAACCCCTGCCGGAAGGTGAGGATTCGGAATCGGAGGAAGAAGAGGACTAGGCGGAAAGGGTACATATCTTGTAAACTGGGGTGTGCTGGGAAGGAACGGGGATGCAATATTACCTTGGATATAGTGCTGAACGTGTGAAATGGCCAACCACTGACTGTGAAAAGCTATGATCCATTACCAAGTGATGACTTTAGTTGGGTTTTATAGTTTTTGATGTTTCTACACGTTGAAGTTGTTAGGAACGGAAACATGTACCTAGAGTTAGCTGCTCATACGATAACATAAGGGTATGGAATGGAGACGAGAAAAACTCTGTATATAGTAGTTACTCCTGGATGCTTCATGCCAAAATCAAGGTAGCGAATACTCTTTGTTGGAATACGGTGTATTTTCCCCATTAATCCTAAGTATACCACAATTGATATACAAATACGAAATGCATATGTTAATGTGAATATATTTCTTACATTCCTGACAAAGTTTTTATAAAAAAAAAAATCCTATGTAAGAAATAACTGTAAAGTTACACATGTTTAAGAAATGTATAGTAAAATTCATATTATAATTGACTTCTGAAATCTAAAAACAGTCTTTAGAAAGGCGGTAACAGGAGCAACAGTTAGTAGATTATCCAGTCTCTGAATTGCCAGGAATGCAGGGCGGCATCGTATTATTTCCATACTTTTAGTAGTGGGGCAATTCATTTTTACCTCGGTACCATGTAAAATGTACAGAAAAACAAAACATGCATAGACTATTGAGCTGACAAATCTTCACAAGGACACTTAGAGAGTGATCGTGACCAATCATTCACCTCTGGAAAACGTAAGGATCTATGCAGGATGTTAAGTCTGAGGCGTGGGAGTAGAAACCTTTCAAAATCCTTTATAGGTAGCAAGATGTAAGGTTGGATATTACCAGTAACCAGGGTGAGGCGATGTGCTACCACTGTGGGTTTGGTCATTTCATTAATTATTCTTTTGTCACTCAGGTGTGTCATGCAAAGGTTTTTAAGTGCCTTTCAAGAAACCTGTAACATTAATAAGGGATTTTTAAAATATTCCAAGTGGCCTATTTGTGAAAAAAACGTTTTGACATAGTGTAGCCATCTAATTTTGTTGGCATTGTCGATGCTCATTACAGCTTTTAAAATAAAACGATTAAAAACCGTCTCTTTGGTGGTCCAAACTCTATGCCACAATAGGACTGGTTGGATCTTAACTACATCTTCCAAATATGGAACACAGAGTTCTTTGTGGCAAATTAGGGTGGAAACACTGTCCGGGACTGCCAACAGATACTGGAGAAAGATATTTTCTGCCACCTGCAATGTAGAAACAATGGCGTACCCCCAAATGCCTGCCCCATAAGTAGCGATTGCTCCACATGTAGCTCTGTAAATGCACAGTAATTCTCCTGGTGAGCGCCTACCCATCTTTCTGCTGAAGTTTGTCAGCGCCATTAAGGACTTACAAAAAAGGAGCCTTCTAGTTTTTATTGCATTGCTCCAGGAGCCAGACTGATAAAACAATATCCCTAAATAGGGGAATGTGGGAGTAAAATCTAAAACTTTCGAATCAATACAAATTGACTTTTTCTTTTTATTTGCCCCAAGGTCACAGTTCATTGAAAGTATCAGAGCAATTAATTGTAAGGCGCAGATTTGTCATGAATTGTGGAAAGAACGTTACCACCCTTTGCATAGCAATGAGTGTCCGGGCCATTAAGACCGCATTATCTGCATATAGGAGTACAAGGACAGATCGTGCCGCTGCCATAGGCAGATCCCTGTACTCCCTATGCAGAGTATTCTCAATATCATTAATATATAGGGTGAACAGGAATGGGGCAAGGACGCAGCCTTGCCGCACCCCTCTCAAAATCTGGAACCCCCTAGTTAAGTCCCTGTCCTTTCCAAAACAAACCTTTGTCCTCGCCCCGGAGTATAATTGCCTCAAAAAGGTGGTTATATGACGGTCTTCCCCCAGCCTTTCCAGAATTGCCCCTAATTTTACATGTATGACGCAATCAAACGCTGACGTTAGGTCAACAAAAGTTCAAAACAGCTTCGCTCTCTTGGCTTTCGTATATTTGTCTAAAAGAATATGAAGATTTAGGCTCTGGTCAACAGTGCCAAGGCCTTTTCGAAAGCCATATTGGAGATCGCTCGTCTAGGATTGCTCTATCACCCTTTTTGAATATGGGGACTATGATGGATTCATACCACGTCTTTAATAGGCCCATAGAGAAACATGCATTAATAATTGGGTGAGTAATGGTCCCCATAGAGCTACATTGTTTTAAAACAGATCAACCGGGGTTCCGCCCGGGGCCTTACCACCAATACTAGTTTTAATTGCTAGTTTAACTTCTTCCAAAGTGAAGCCCATTTCCAGTTGCTGGGATGGTGGGGTAGAGCTCTTGGTCAAATTCTGGCCCTTACTTTTCCTGGTCAGACAGAGGTTGGTCATTATAGAGTTTGGCGTAATGTAATTCCCATTCTTCCTCCGTAATAGCAATCTCTATAGTTGCCTTGCGGATATCATTAAAGAAAGGGGCATTAACCGCCTTCCAGAATGCAACAGTATCTCGATTCATGGGCGCCTCGTGCAGAGTATTCCATGCTTCTCTCTTCATTTCATCCTTCCTTATTTTTCGCGCCTTCTTATAGTTCCTTCTAGCTTCCCTTATTAAGTCCCGATCCTTGCTTGACGCATTTAAGATCTGCTTAAGCCTTGAATAAGCCTTCGTGCAAGCAGTATCAAACCACCCCTCGTTAGTAGCACCTAGTCTTTTGGCATCTACCCAAAGACTTTTCTTGATTTGGGCTAAAATAGCTATAACATTCTCTACAATTGCCATGTCAGTAGAGTTTTCATCCAAACAGGCACTGAAGCTAGAATCACATTTCACCAATAAGTTATGAAGAAAGTCCTCAGGGATCACTTTAGGGCATAACCATTTTGTCTGCTTAAAGCTATATTATTTGAGCATGACTCGGGTGTACTGGACCTGTTGGGCTCCTGATTAAATACCAAAATATCAACACGTAATGGGAAGTTGTCGCTCAAGGCAATGTCATGTGTGCTAAAGTTCCTAACACATGTGGAGTGACTACAGGATATCAAAATGTAATCTATAATTGGGAAAATACCTCTACCATTGAATGTAGGACAAAAGGGCACCTCGGGCTGACACTGTCAGCGTACCCCATATCACAGGAAAACATAATATCGTTAATAAAGTCCCCACAGACTATGTGCAAAATGCGGGATACTGGTATCATTACCTAACATTAACACACACGTCCCCATATCCCCCCTATGGCATAGAGAGCAGTTTAAATCCTCACCCCATATAACAAAAACCTCTCTAGTACTCTGACCGAGTAGGCTTTTTACATTTGTGCTTAGACTTACCATCATATCTTCCATCATCTCAGAGGGGGAATTATTATAGAAATTCCCAATAATCACGCATAGCGCCATGTCCACACAAATCCTAATGATATGATAATAATTGTTGTTATGGACCATCTCAACCTTTACAATTTTTTGGTAATTTGAGATATAAGTACATAGGACCCCTTTTGCTCTACAATGTTTGGAGCTAATAGCCGGAGTATGTAGAGTTTTATAACCACACAAGTGAATAGGTTCTTCAGCCCAGGTTTTTTGTAGGCTTAAAATCTCAATTCTTTTATGAAATCTACCCACACTGTTATTCACCTTTGATTTTAGACCAGCCATGTTCCAAAACATGATCTGACATTTAATATCCTTAGGATTACTATCTACCTGGCAACCACTACCCGTGGCATTAGTTGGAGAAATGTCATCAAGGGACGTACAATTAGGCGCTGGCTCATTCTGCTTCTCTTCACGAGATTCAGCCAGTTTATTTACGATCTCTTTTAAGCGGTGTGTATTGCTAGTACAGCCTAAGCTATCTGTAAAAGTTGCTTCCTGCTGTGCAGCAGTTAAGTTGGAGGTAACAACATTAATAGGATCTCCCAAACTCAGTCATTCTACTTCCTCGAGCACATGAAGTCTATAAAAGCGATTTATAAGTGGGGATACTAATCTGATTTCTAAATAACATCCTTGGATCTTCCCAGTTTGACCTTTGGTGGGCCCAGTATACGGGGCGATAGAAATATCTCAGAGGAACAACACTAATCTGCGTATTACCTGTAGGATTGTTCCCCACTTTATTCAAGATCAAATTTACAAGGTTGGGTTTTTTATAGGTCAATACAGCGCAATCCCCTTCAAAATGTTTTGGTACTTTTCCTAGCCAACTCACCCTCTTACCATCTTGAATTCGTCAAATTACCGGTTAGTCCTGTTCTGCAGCCTAACCAGTGTAAGGACTTATTCCTAAGATTCACCCATGTTTCATCCCCCACCTCAGACAGTGCAGGAACATTGACTAAAACTACTATATAGGGAGTAGCTGCTGGCGGTAGATCTAAGCGAGTAGTATGTTGGATCACAGGAGTCTGATGTACTATACTCTGGTTTCCTAGCGGGAGAGTTGTAGCTATCCTCTGCAACATTTTGTAAATCAGGGGGTTGGCGACTAACCTATTTTGACCTACTGGAAAGAGTTCTGTTAAAGAAGCTTTAGTACAGGATATGGCTGCTATGTGAGCTAGGGGCTATTTGGTCATTTCTGGCAGTATGATTGGTCGGACTAGTTCTATCCACTAGTGCAGGCTGGACAGCATCTAGACACTTAGATAGCAATACTTCGATTACTCCAATTCTAGTTATTAAGTTTCGAATGCGGTCTCTTATCAGACTGTCTAGGGCCTCCAATTTTACTTTAAGTTTTTCTACCCCCGTCTGCATACGCATATTTGAGCTAATAGCTTTCTCCCAATTTTCAGTTTTGTTGGCTGATGAAGGCTCTTTATTTGTACCCTTTTTCGTTTTTTTGGGGGACGACCTCTCTACTATTGAATTTATGCCCCCTTCCCCATTGGTGTTTGGGCCAGTACTATCCCAGTTACTCTCATTCCTAGCTCGTTTATTTGGTGGTTGGTCGGGTGCGTCTACTTCGAGTTCGCTATCTGTTAGATGGTCCGAGATATTCACCCCGCAGCCATTCATGCCTGGTTTACCTCTATTTTCTCCAACTACCTCTGTGCTGCATAAAGTGTTCACGTCTATCCCAGGTTTCAAAGCCTCTTCGACTGTTATTCTGCCTTTCTATGGCACCTACAGCACCAGTGAGATAGCTTAATAGGGATTGATGTGACTGCTCACCAACGTTAGCTGTCTTTTTCTTCTGGGCAGACATTGTTTTCCGGTTCACCATATTAAACAAATATTAAATGATATAACACACTTAATTTACGAAAGAAAAAAAAGTAAGCAATAGCTCAGTTAAAATACAAATAAGTAAAATCCAGCGTTACGAGTTATGGGCCCATTGAATGTACACCCTTAACCGTAGATATCAAAAAGCAGCAATCCAAGGTCCAATGTCCAGAGTCTATGCAAAAGTATAATCAACAACTAAGGTAGTCCGTTTTATCGAGGTATTTACACTTTAGGTAGAGCAGAAAAGACTAAAACACAGTACCTTTGAAGCATAGATTTTAGAGCCGTGCCTCAGTCTGTCTCGGACGTGCTCAGACGGGCCCACCCTTGGTACAAGCTTCATCCGTGCTCCGTCCCGTGTCGCGGTGGGAGAGGCTGTGCTATGAGCGCGTTGGCCCTGCCTCCCCCTCACTCGCGGCAGGTGTGGCGTAGCGGTGCACTCTGGGGATTGAAGTCCCAGAGTGTTTAGATGGCATTGGCGCTGCGGGCAGGCGCAACAATGGCAGAGCAACCCCAGGGACCCTCATCCCACCAGGGGCAGTCTGGGAGGCAGCAGCAAGGGGCAGTCTGGGACACAGCAGCAACAAGGGGCAGTCCCGGACACAGCAGCAACAAGGAAGCGCCACAGAACTCCACAGTAGGCAAGAACACACCCGCGCAGCGGGGGTAGAGGCTGCGCTATGAGCGCGTTGGCCCCGCCTCCCCCTCACTCGTGGCAGGTGTGTGGCATAGCGGTGCACTCTGGGGATTGAAGTCCCAGAGTGTGAAGATGGCGTTGGCACGGCAGGTGGGCAGGTGCAACAATGGCAGAGCAACCCCTGGGACCCTCTTCCCACCAGGGGCAGTCCGGGACACAGCAGCAACAAGGAAGCGCCACGGAACTCCACAGCAGGCAAGAGAACATGCGAGTCATTAATTGCAGTCTAACATACATTTTCTAACATTTCTCTAGTTTATTTGTTGGTTTATATAGCACTTGAATACACTCCAACTGGAGTATCTCTGCGCTTTTGGAACCGGTAGAACAGCGGGCATGATATATGGATGAGATTAGATTTCATTGTTAAACAGGATGGTTTTTGGAATGTAAGATGTTCTTTGCATTGTCTTAGAGACAGAGGGAGTTTGTTCCACAGGATGGGACCAGTGATGGACAGGGCTCTACCTCCGTGTCTGGACTTTATGACACGAGGGACCACAAGGAGGTGATCACTACTTGATCTGAGAGATCGTGCTGGAACGTAAGGAACAAATTTCCGCTCAAGATAAACTGGCCCCTGTCCATTCAAACATTTGTGAATCAGGCAGCATATTTAAAATTTGGCTCTTTGTCGAATTGGGAGCCAGTGTAGCTGTTCAAGGAGGGGCTTGGAGGCAGTTCTCGGGGGAGCATTCAGCACAAGGCGGGCTGCCGTGTTCTGAATGACTTGTAACTTAAAATAACAACAAAAGAGTGTTCTGGTGCAGATGGGGTGGGGGTCTGCACAGAGCACAAGGAGTCAAACACAAGCCCACTTGGTTGGTTTATTAAAGCCCTCACTCACCGACCTGGTCGGTGACTTGCTTCATCATCGGGCCCCACCGGGTGTGACCGAATGTCACCCCGGGTGTGCTGCAACGCCAGAGTTACTGCGGAGCTGGTCTTGTGAGGATGGAGGGGCTATGTGATAAGTAGCATGATAAGTAACGTGAGAAGTGTGAAGAGTGGTGGTTTAAAATTGCCTTGTATGTATAAAAAATTATTTAATAGGTGATCATCAAGGACAAAGTAAAAAATGTGTTGGTAGACAAGGCCAACTAATTGGATGGTCTTGTACCAATAACATTAAGTGAAAGTGTGGTTGGTCAACATGTTTCTGCCCAAGCGGTATAGTTAACCTGGCATTCGTCAGGACCTAGAGTGTAAACCCCGGCGGTATGAGCACGCTAAGGCCCACCCGACCGTAGGCCTTGAAAGTGAAAAATCGTGTCTGTGAAGTAAAAAAGAGGAGGGCTCCACCGACCAAAAAGGCGGGAAGCACACAGCCTCAAGTCTCCAGAAATATAGAGACAAAAATTAAAACCTGTGGAGATAAAAGGTACAGACAGACATACAGAAAGACAAACAAAAAGGTTAAAATCATTTGTCAAAGAGGCTCACATGTTAAAGCCTGTGACTTGTGCTCAGAGTGCTTGGGGGTGCACAACTCGTACAAATTAGCAGAGGTGCGTGGCTCTGCCTGTGATCTAGACAAGAACGTTTATCACTAAACTTTTAGTCGTGACTGAACAGTCTCACGAGTGTACTATTTGGATTGCCAACAGTGCGCGTGAGCATGGGCATTTGTGGTAGTGAGAGATGAGGGAATGGCGATGTGATGGGCATTCACACACATCTCTAACACTCGAGCGATCAATGGGCCAAGGGCCAGTGATCATTCAACAAACAGCTTCAAGGGTGAAAAGAGAAAGTTCTCACTTCACAGGGGATGATACTGCACCCCACTGTACTTGTAACTTAGCCAACACTCCTTCGTTTGCTGAGAGCAGCAAGCCGTTACAATAATCGATCCGGCTAAGGATCAGTGCTTGGACAAGTGTTTTCCTAACCGAGTCGGGTAGAAGTAGGAAAACTTTGCGGAGCAGACTGATGGTATGGAAGCATATCCCTGAGATGTAGCTTATATGTTGTTTTAGTGACAGGTCGTGATCAAGCCGAATTCCCAAATTCTTCACGACCTGTTTAGGTTCAGGGACTGCTCCTAATTCTGATGGCCACCATTCCGGAGTCAATAGTATTTTAGCCTCTCCAAACAACATGACCTCCGTTTTGCTGACATTACATTGGAGATAGTTGGTAGACATCCATTTTGCCACTTCCTTCATGCCTGAAGAAACGGAGTTCCTAACCTCAGCGGAAAGAGTTTTAAAAGGGAAGAGGAGCTGTGTGTCATCTGCGTATGATACGGGGATGAAGCTGTACCTACGCAATACTCCTGCCAGGGGTGCCACATAGATATTAAAAAGAGTTTACACATACCACAAACATCAAAGTGATGTTCGTGGTATGTGGTGTCACCTGTGTCTGAGAAGAGGGACAGAAATTCTAGAATTTTCATAATGTAGTCTTCAGAATATAGTGGAGCATGGTCTGTCGTATTACTCCTTAAGAGAGTAGAGAAAATGAAGGAAGGGCCTGTGAAAAGGTTGGAATTTTGGGGTGGAAAAAAGTTTTCGTTAAGAAACCCACTTGGGGGACAGTAGGTATAGTTGTTAGAACCCTTGCAATTCAGTGATTGCACACAGTGTTTTAACAAACCAGGGTACCAAAATATTTGGCAAGGGACCTTTGGGCATAGTCATTTTATGAGAACAGTGGTCCCTAACAACAATAATAGAGGAGTGTAATGATATAGACATACATTGAGGTCTATATATATTTTTGTCCATCCGGACAAAAGAATCTTCATGTCTTTAATATAAAATGAATCTCACACAAGGAACAGATCAGTGGGGACACATTTTGTCATAAGAAATAAAAGCTGAAGAAATAAGCTCAGGCATTTACAAGGGCTTGGAATCAAATATCCAGTTGTCCAAGCAAATACAAAAGTGCAACACCATAGTACAATACAATGAAACATTCTGATTTCAAGGTGCACAGAGCTGACGCCATTAAGATCCCACTTAACTTGATACCAGGCTCCTCATCAGGACATAAGGGTACATGCCTGAGGCGAATGTCTGTAAAACTATAAGGAGAAAAAGGGGGAAAAGTTACCAGCATATCTGTTTTCAACTCTTGGAAAAAAGCATCATAACATTCTAAGGGTAGTTTATTGGGGCCGGATTCCTTGTCTACAGCAAGTGAGTTAATTGCTTCTTCCAACTCCTCTACTATGATCGGAATATCCAGTTGCTCTGAGACCTTGCGGCTAAGAGTGTTCCTACACAAATCCTGGATCAGTGAACCACATCCCTGCTTTCCAGTTCTGCTACCCTCTGTATATAGATCTTCATAAAAGGTCCTAAACCCAGTCAGAATCTCAGAGGGTGTCTCAACTAGCCCCATGTCGAGTCTTCCATAGAGCCTATCCCTAGCTCGACCTCCTTGCACCTAACTCGTTTTGCCAAACATCTTCCTGTGGTTTTCCCATATTCATAACATTCCCTTCTATATACATGATATTTACAGGCAATCTCTTTAGATCAGTGTGATTTGATCCTATCCCTGCAGCAGGTGACCTCAGTTTGCGCCACAGTAGTTGATGCATTATCATGCAGACATTCTATACGATTCTGTTCAGCTCTTCTAAGATCATCGTATAGGCCCTGAATTAGAAGCTTATTCTGTCTCTGTTTATAGAGACCAAAACCCATGATTTACCCCCTGAGCCCTGCCTTTAAAGCGACTCATACCACTGCACAGGCAGCAGTATTACGGTTAATTTAAGGCAAATCGTGTTTTTCGAGTTGTATTTAATATTTTTTGGCTAATAAACTCTTGCACAGTCAAGTGAGTTATTTTAATGTACTTTCCAAGTTATATTGGGAAGTCTGATGCGTCTCTCCTTAGTGTGATTTTAACGGAGTCAGTTGCATCATTAACTGTTATAGATTTGAGTTTTGTTTCTTGTCCTGCAATAAATATAGTTTTTGTTGCTTCCTCCTGTAAAATATAAAAATATATATCTATTACTTTAGTGTGGGGTAGAGAGAGTAATAGTAAGTAAAAAGTGGTGGAAAAAGTTGACCGTGCCTCACGTAAGTAACACCATGGGAGTTTGCACATTGGTTCTCACCTGCATGCTCACTTTTTCATCATCAGCTATTGTCAACTTATTAGAAAAGTGTAAAAAAGTAAAGCAAAAGCAGCGAGTAGTTTATAGTAGACAGTGTGTAGTATCAAGCAAGTAGTAGTGAGAGTAGTAGGAGCAGTTTTTGTGTAGTATGGAGCAAGTTGTAAAGCATAGTAGTGAGTAATATAGTGAGTAGAGAGATTAGTAAAATTGAATGTTTTACTACAATGCATGTAGTAGATTGTAATGTAGACTGCGGTAGAGGGTGTAAATGTAAATGTAAATGTATTGGCATTTTTATAGCGCACTACTTACCCGTAGGGTCCCAAGGCGCTTCGACCGCTGCGAAACCCTTCCTGGCTTCCCTGAGAGATGGTCCCTTAATGGGTATCTCCAGGGTGAGACCAGGCATCCCCGGCGGTCTGGTGGGGCCGTTAGTGAAGATGAGGCAAGCTAATGCCCAGAGTTGCCGAGTGTGATCGCTGATCAGAGTGGGCACCGAGGCGAGAGAATTATCGAGTCCGCTGACCCTGGTCCAGAAACCTGCCGCGCCGGGAATCGAACCCTGGTCCCGGGCCGTCCTCTGCTCTCGGGTCTGCCGCCTCTAACCAGTGAGCCACACTACACAGGGTGTGTAGTTGAACGTTATTAGAGTGTATTTGAGAGTGTGTAGTTAAATGTATGTTGTAGAGTGTATATTTTAAAGTGTGTTATAGTAGACAGTGTAATAGACAGTGTGCAGTAAAGAGTGTGCAGGGATTAACAAGTGTGCTTCAGAGTGTGTAATAGTAAGTGTTTAGTAGTGATTGTGTGGTAGAGAGTGTGTTAGTGAATATCTTTTAAAGTGGGTGGTCTATAAGCACTTATAAAGGGAGATATTTTTGCAAAAATTAAACATTTACAAGATGAACAGCTAAGACTAATATCTGTGTTTATATATGCATGCATATTTACATATAAATATTAAAATATGCTTTTAAATTGTGTTTACCTTTGTAAACTGTGTAATTACTTAAATTAGTGAATATGTTTAAAAGCATATTTACTTTTTAATCAACGTACCTCAGATATTGTCCCTGATATGCTCATTAATGATCGTAAGTATGCCTCTCATTGTTTTTATTGGTGAAATTGGTAGAGCAGGTGGTTGCAGTATATATTCTGCTTCTTGCATAATTGGCTGTGGAATTGTTCAAGGTGGCATTCTTGATATCTTTGTCTACTTAGGTAAGATTACTACATTTTTCTTGGTAAGAAATTTCTAATTATAATTACATTTCCTTCCTTTGTCTGTTTGTAAAAATCATCGTTGTAGCAAGTTCCTTCAATTGAACCTCTCATCAGCTAGAGCAAGATGATATAATATTTTGCTTTCTTGCTTAGTGTTTTTGTAGTTGGTTTTGGTAGAACATTTCACTGTTGGCTCTTATTGCTTTTTGAGAAGGTTTGCTTTCTTCTTGTTTCGTCTTAATCTCTTGTATAGAAATAATTTGAAATGAGAGAAAAATGTGAGTATACATTCTGTATATAATTTTTGTAAACATTGGAAATTTCTGAAAGAAAATAACATATTAAATGATATATTATGCATAATAAACTGCTACCCATAAGGCTTTGTGATCACTATAATATGACTCTAATATACCATAGTGTGCTAAATTTACATTAGCATAGATATGATGTAGTGTATAATTGTAGTCTGTTGGGCATCCGTCTATTTTTTGGTGACATTGAAATTGGTTTTGCATATATTCTAATAGTAGTGTTGTTTTGTGACACTTGTGTTAAATCAATGTTGAAGTCGCCCATTAATATATTTATAATTAGGATAAAAGTTTAATATGGTAGTTAATACTTGTAATAGTGTTTGTATATGTACACGTGGTGGCTTGTATAGTATAACAAATAAGTAGTCGCAATAATTAAGATTGCTGATCGTGGAATTTATCAAATATTAATAGATGGTATTGTTCTGTTAAGAAATAATTGCCATCTGCTTTTCTAGTTGTGTTCATTTCGGCGAGGCATAGATTGTCTGTATTCATGATATTTGTGTCTGCTTTTATAGCTGTGTAATTTTTTTTGCAGTGACCGTATGTTATGTACAATATTACACTGTTGGCTATAGTTACATAATTGGGTTACTGATATTTGCAATTGCGTTTGTCCATAAGCGGGCCATTTCTTCATGTACTTTTGGATGTACAACTATTTTGTCTTCCTGAAAGTTTTTAACATATATGTTGGCTAATGATTTTGCTCTGCTTAAAGCTACATAATGCAAATGATGTATTTTGCTATTGTTAAACTGGATGTCAAGTGGTTCAATTGTTTCTCCTTGTGTTCTATGTATAGTACGTGTGGATGATTGTCGTAGGGGAAATTGTTTGCGTATAATTGTTATAAATGTTTGTGTAAATTGAAAATGTTGTTATATAGCATGAATTGGTGTCCAATTAGGCAAAATGTTAGTGTGATATGGGTCTATTTTCTTGCCTTGCCAATTTGCCAACGGGTTCCTCATAAAAATGAATCCATATTACATTAGGGGTGTTATTGATAGCTTCCACCAATTCAATTATACCTGTAGCACCATTTGTTAAGCCATCATTAACATTTACATGGCAAGTTAAATTATATCTTAATTTTGAGATACCACCTGTACAAAATATGTAGCAGGGTGTTTCTTTAGTTTTTATCCAATGTAAGTGATGGTATATAAAGTTAAGTTGTTCTGTTGTAAGATTTTGCATTATATCATCATATTGCTCATTTGGCATTATATTAGTTGGTGCTTCTTCTATACTTCTAATGCCTAAATCGAATGAAAAGTCATATAATACTGGTTCATTAACTTGAACTTCATGACATATGTTAACTGTTTATATATCTATTGGAGGTGTAAGTAATGTGTCTAATGTACTGTTTTCATTGCTATTAGTTAGTGTTTTATTAGGCTTATTATACTGATTATGATTAAACTCAACTTTCTTTAATTTGTAGATATTGTTCATAATGTTTCCTTATTACCAATTATTTGATTTTCTGCTCTCCAGTGGTAATAAAGCATTAACAATTCTCTCTAATAATTTTCGGAGTCATTTTTTTTGTTAAATCTGCTATACCGAATTATTTTTTGCGTTTTGTATAATGTTTCTATTGTTTCATCTGGGCTATAAAAGTTATTTTCAGCGAGAAATTTGTCATGGTCTGTTTTTTTTTCCTTACTTTGTTTATTTTCATTATACATAGATGCATAGTCAGCTAATGTACATTTTTCTAATTTGTTAGGCCGCTTGCTGTACTTTACTATAATATGATATTGTTTTCTACTGGTTGTATCTGGTAACTACTTTATAGTATCTGTCTTTTAATAAGTATGTACGCTTTTATGGGGGGCTTGTATTAATGAATACAAAAGATCTTGAACTTTTACGTAAAGGAATTTGAAGTATAAGATAGGGTGCTTCTTGTGCACTTATTTCTGTACAGTTTAAAAATGTGTTACCTAGATGCTTAAGTTGATCTTTTATACTTGGATTGTGATATACTTCTTTAGCAGCTTGTGCAATTATTCTGCTCTTTCCATGTTGTGATTTACTAATATATGAAATGATATATACAGCACATGCATATGCATCTAAGATGTATTTTATATCTGTTTGCTTGCCATGCTTGTAAAATAGTAGTATTGTAGTTATTAATAAAGCATTCAGCTGGTGTTCTTTTTAGACAAATAGTATTTTTTTCTATAATAGACCGTATACATATAACATACTGTTTTATATCTAGTTGCATGGAATCTAAAAACTGACAAAGTATAAGTTTGGAGGTCTTGTGTGTTCATTGTTAGAGCTCCTACAGCAAATTGAACTAATACATCTATCTGTTTTGTCTAGTTCTAACGGTTCTAGTATAAAAGTTTCAGGCATTGGATATTTTGGGTACTGATATTTGCAGGTTCTTTTATGTTTGATGCAGCAATTGTCCATGTCTTTGGAGAGGTAATAAAGACTATATTTGAATCTTGTGTTTTTGCACAGATCACATACTTATTTATAGAAGTAATAACTTCATTGAGTT
The DNA here is from genome assembly GCF_964263255.1 of Lissotriton vulgaris. Taxonomy (NCBI): domain Eukaryota; kingdom Metazoa; phylum Chordata; class Amphibia; order Caudata; family Salamandridae; genus Lissotriton; species Lissotriton vulgaris. The sequence continues at coordinate 237,376 of NW_028253787.1, forward strand.
CAGAAGTTTCATATTGTGGAGCATTTTCTATCCATATTATTATTACTATTATAAACACTTGTAGAGCGCACTGTAACCCTACGGGCATCCTGGCGCTATAAGAACTATCCAGCACGAGGGCTGTGAGCTTCACTATTAAGAGCGGCATGTTATCCAGAAAGTCTACTTCAGATTATATCCTGGGGAATAGCCATGTCTTAATTTTCTTACGGAACAGCAGCAAGCCTTGTGTTCTCCTGATTTCTAAGGGTAGGTTGTTCGAAAGGCGAGCCCCTATCACGCTGAAGGCTCTTCCTCCCAGGGTCACCCTCCTTATTTTGGGCACTCTTACACAGTTGGTAGGAGCAGAGATTCCGGGTAGGCTTGTACCACTGAAACATATCCTGAAGTGGCTTAGGGCCTTGTTCATAAAGTGCTCTGTACACAATGCACAAAGATTTAAAACTGATCCGTTGGGCTACTGGGAGCCAATGTAGGTCCGCCAGTGCTTGCGTTGTTGAGGAGCCGCGAGGTCGGGAGAGTGCTAACTTCGCTGCTGCAGCCTGGATGCTTTGTAGTCTGGTAATCGGTTACCCCGGGGATTCCAAAAGCAAGGCATTGCAATAATCCAGGCGGCTAAGGATGGTACTCCTAACCACCGTCGCTCTAACCTGAATAGGCAGCAGCGGCAGCACCTTACGACTACCTCTAATTATGGAGAAACGAGTTCCCACTAGTTTATTACCATGGGTCTCCAGATTAAGATTCTCATTAAAACTGACCCCCAGGTTACGTACCGTGTTCACTGGGGTCAGTGTGCCATCTGAAGTTAGGGGCCGGAAATCTATTGGCAGGCTTCGGGCAATCCCCCTCGTCCTACACTGTAGGACCTCCGTTTTCCCACTGTTGAACTGGAGAGAGTTTGCCTTCAGCCACTTTGTCATTTCATGCATGCAAGCATGGAAACAATCCAATGATTCCGCCTGGTCCCCCTCCAAGGATATCAAAAGGTGCGTATCATCAGCATAATTAATCACACTGATGTTATATGCCTTAATAATGCCCAATAGGGGTTGCATATACGCATTAAACTAAATAGGTCTGACTGACGACCCCTGCGGTACCCCATGGGGAACTTCCACCATTTCTGACTGGTACGGGCGGGGGAGTGCCACCACCTGTCTGACCGACAGATAGGTTTGCAGCCACCTGAGTGCTGCTCCTTTCACTCCAAAGGTCTCTAGCCTTGAGAGCAGAGTGTTGTATGGAATGCGGCGGACAGGTCCAGCAGGATTAGAATTGCCGACTGGCCCCTGTCCATCCGCATCCGAAGGTCCTCCAACACCACCACTAAGGCTGATTCTGTCCCATAACCCGGGCGGAAACCGAACTGTTCCCCTTCCAAGATGTTAGTCTCCAGATATTGGGACAAGGTCCTGCTAACCAAGCATTCCAGGACCTTGACTGGATAAGGCAGGAGGGAAATTGGTCGGTAGTTCTTAGAACTGCATGGATCAAGGGTAGATTTTTTCAAAAGTGGAGTAATGACAGCCCGCTTCCATTCCACAGACACAAGCCCAGTGTCAATAGACTGGCAGCATAGCTCTCGTAGAATGGGAAAGATTTCTAGCCCAAACTACTTCATCAGCCTGTGGGGAATTGGGTCCACAGGGGAACCAGAAGAAACCCCTAAGGCCACCCTAGCTAACTCCTCCGATGGAGTTGGAAACTTATCCAGGGCGAACCCGGAAGCGACTATCTCAATAGCCCCCTCCTCATTTAGTCATTTTGAGCCCCCCCCCCCCCCCCCCCCCCTGTCTGGGCTGCTGAGGTAGGTTGAGATTGTTCCTTCATACTTTCCACAATTTTATTTATTTTGTCTAGAAAAAAGCATGCCAGTCTATCACACAGTTCCTGGGATGGTTTAATTTTGCTCATGGTACACTCTGGGTTAGTCAGATCTTTCACTATTTTAAATATGTCCCTGGATTTATTGGAGCTCTTTAATATGATGATGTAAATTACTCTGCCTTAGCAATGGATATTTATAGTTTGTATTTTATAATTTTGCACCTCCAGCTTAGTTTATCTTCTGCCAAATACTCCCTCCTCCACTGTTTTTCTGCCTTTTTACACGAGAGCTTGAGGCTCCTCAGTCTCTCCGTGTACCAAGGGGCAGATGGATTTCCTCTTTTCTTAATGACTTTGACTGAAGCAAGATGATCCAGTTCATTGGTTGGGTGTTCAGAGAATGCCGTATAGTTCTGTTATCTGCTTCTCAGAGTTAAAGAGATCCTCCATATGAAACACAGGGCTGTCCGCCTCTATCTTTCTTTTAAAAAGACCTTTCCAGTCTAGTCCAAGGAGCGTTCTCGCTTTCCTATCCCCAGGTCTTATTACGTTCAGGCTCTGAATACTAAACCTAATGAGATGGTGGTCCGTCCACCCCACTGGCATAACAGCCTCCTTACTGACAAGGCCACTAATGACCGTCACTTTTGGGTCATGTCACATGCCTTGTTGGCAGTGATGTTGAGGTGAGACAGAGTGCATTGGACATGTTGCAACACATCATGTAGCTGGTGGGTGCACATTGCTACGTCAATCCATGCAAATCGTACACTGCCTATTACATGTTGGATAGAGTGCGGTGACATGTGAGTGAGTTGCATAGACATGCGTTGTATGTGAATTGACTTCCATTCCATTTACTCCCACAAAGGAGGGCTCAAAATGTCCATCGTCCATACACTGTGCTGGAGGATATGGTGGACGAGGAGGTGATCCGGAAATTCAGGCTTGATCGACGTCGATTGCTGGAGCTTGTGAACAAGTTGTCTCCTCACCTGCAGCCGCGGAGAACTTATCCAGGCTCAATTTCACCCACCCAAAAGGTGATGGCGGCACTCCATTTTTTTGCAACAGGCACATTCCAGTACACTATAGGACATGCCGGGGGAATGTCACAGGCCATGTTCAGCACGGTACTTAAGGATGTACTGACAGCCATGATGCTGTACAAGAATGAGCACATACATTTTCCACAGGCGGCAGAGTTGGCAGCGGTCAAGGCAGACTTTTATGCACTGGGTCGCATACCACACGTTGTGGGTTCTATTGATGGCACGCATATTGCGATCATTCCGCCACGGGCACGTGAGCAGGTGTTTCGGAATCGGAAGCACTTCCACTCCCTTAACGTGCAGGTGGTGTGCCAGGCCGACAACATAATCTCACATGTGTGTGCAAGATTTCCTGCCTCTGCACATGACGCCCACATCATGCGGAGCAGCATAGTCCCACAACTGATGGCAAATCTGCGTCCGGCACAAGCCTGGCTTGTTGGTGAGTATGCTGTGGTGACTGGAGTGATATCTGGGTGGCTTGGTGTGGCCACATGTTCAGGTAGTGATGTTTCTCTCTCTCTCTCTAATTTCCACATACACAGGCGACTCGGCTTACCCAAACAGGCCTTGGCTTCTAAGTCCAATTCGCAATCCCACCACTGCAGGAGAAATGTGATACAACGATGCCCATGGTAGGACACGTCGAGTGGTGGAACGAACATTTGGCCTGCTTAAGTCTAGGTTTCGGTGCCTGGATAAGACTGGAGGGGCCCTGCCTTACGCACCAGGCAAAGTATGCAAGATTGTGATAGCCTGCTGCATGCTCCACAACCTGGCTGTGCGAAATAACATTGAACTGATCTTGGACCCAGATGAACAGCAAGTTCCTCGCCCTCCCGACCCACCCATGTCGACTGATGAGGATAGTGGTGAGGAGGAAGGTGTGGACCAGAGGCGCCAGCTCATTCAACGCTACATCCCTTGATTGTGAGTGTGCCCCTCTTGTGCTGCTTGTGTATGCCCTGTGTAGGTTTGCTGCTCTTGTGTCATTGTGTTGTGCATCATCAATGTGTATTGTTATGTGATGTATGCATGTGTGTGTGTGTGTCTTCATTTATGAGTACATGCACTTCTCCATGATGTGTGTAGTGTCATCCATTTGTCTAGTGATGTGTGTGGTTTGTTGTAAGTTGCACTGCAGTGAGTTGGGATGAGTGTGATGGTGTTTCCTAACGTGTGTTTGCATTTTCTATGTTTCCCTAGGTCACTCCCTTGCGGCATGATTCTGTACCTGTTGGATCCCTGAACCTGGTTACATCTATTTCTGAAGCAATCATGTGAATAAACATGGAGGCTACACATCATTGAGTGAGTAAGTGGTATTTATTTACAGATTGTGCATAGGTGTAGGTGCATATTTACAAAGGAGTGAAGGGGTGGGGGAGTGACAGTCCAAGGTAATGGAAGATGAGATGTCCGTGCAGACAATATGGAGTCGTGTATGCACCGTGATGCAGATACATCCCCTGTGGGAGGCACAACGTAAGAGTTCAAAACAATGATTCAAGAGTTCATTTAAATGTTTTTAATTTCTTCAAGTGAAGTTCAATCCATCGATATTGGCAATCATATCAGGAATGTTTAACATTGTGCAGGTAAAGTAGCGGTGATGCGGGGGGAACGCCTCCGATGCATTTCGGGCCCGTGGCCCTTTTTCAAGGAGCGCTAGAGAGAAGACAAACTGTCGTGAGGGAGCGGAAGTGAAACCAGGATATGGGTGTAGACCGTTAAAGTGTCTATCAATGGTGGGGGCCAATGTTAAAATAAGGGTGGTGGGGGAAGTGAAGGGTAATCGGGTAGCGTCAGCGCGTGACGAGGGTAACGGGCGGTGAAGGAGTAAGGTCGCGGGTGAGGGTGAGCACAGGCGGTGCTGACTAGGACTTACTTCTTAACGCGTGTAGTGGGACTCACTACTTCAGGAAAGCTGGAACGCCTGAATTGGGTGACTGCGGGGGCTGGATAAATAAACGTGAACAGAATGGAAAGCAAGGAAGGACTAAAGCTGAGGTCATACGCGGGTAGGGCGGGTGCTGAGGCGGCCATATTGGAAAGGTGTGCAATGTAAAGAAAGTAAAGAGATTAACAACGAACAATGCATATTTGGTAAAATAACAACATTATTGAAATTAGAGATAACAACTGAATTCGATACGATCGTTAAGACCATGAGGTTTTATGGTCTGAAGACGATAAATCCATTCAAGTTCTCGTTGAAGGAGAAATTTGTTCATGTTGGTGCCCTCTTTTCTGGTAACTGTTTCGAGAATGATAAATTGAAGCTGAGCGATGTGTCTTGCTTCAGTGAAATGTGTGGCAATGTTGGATTTGTCATATTTCAATCGTATGTTTGATTTATGTTCGTTCAAACGAATCTTCATCTTGCGTTCGGTCTTGCCGACATATAGCTTTCCACAGGGACATTTTAAAGCGTAGATGAGGTTCGAAGTATCACAGGTGGCATTGACTGCAAGTTTGATGGGATACCCTTTCATCGGATGTCTGATAGTATTGCCTTTGATGATGTTATGACAATGGCTGCAGTTGAGACATGGTTGAGTACCTTTGTGAGTAATGGGGGGAGTGGAAGTGGTAGAGAGAATCTCTTGAATGTTTTTGCTTCTAGAGTAAGCGAACAATGGTGGTTGATTGAAAATGTCCCGAAAGTCTGGGTCCAATTGGAGAATGGGCCAATGTTTAAGTATGATCCTCTTATACATGGTGCTTGAAGAGGAAAATTTCGAGACAAGAACTATGCGTTGGGTATCATCTTTGGGTCTTTTGGTAAGACTTTCGTGTCTTGAAATTTTAGATACTCTGGTTTCTGCCTCCTTAAGGATGGTTTCTGGATAACCTCGCTGGAGAAAACGTTCGTGCATTTCTTTCATGCGTGTGATGGTGGTGTTGTCATCTGAGACAATGCATTTAACACGCAACATCTGTGAAAATGGCATGTGTTTTTTGAGGGATCCCTGGTGGAAGCTTGAATAGTGGAGGGTGTTGTTGCGGTCGGTGGGTTTCCTGTATAGGTCCGTGCTGAATCCCTGAGGGTTGATGGAGACGTTAACGTCAAGAAATGAGATTTGCGTTTCGCTGATTTCCCATGTCAGTTGGATTCTGTTGTCCTTTGTGTTGAGTTCCATTAAGGCATCATGGAGTGACTCTTTGGTGTTTTTCCACACAAGGAAAAGATCGTCGATGTATCGAACGTACATTTTCATGTTGTCTTGAAAAATTTGATTGGAATAGATGTATGTCTGTTCGAAATTGTCCATGTAAATATTAGCGTAGGTGGGCGCGGCACAGTTTCCCATTGCCATCCCGGACAACTGTAAGTACCATTTGGATTCGTTCTCAAAATAGCTGTGGTACAAAGTGTAGTTCATTAATTCCAAAATGAAAGATTGTAGTGGTGGATCAATGGTGCTGTTTAGAAGGGCTGCTTCAATTGCATCGATGCCCCCTGAGTGGGGTATGGACGTGTATAGGGAGTTGACATCTGCGGTGCAGAGGATGTATGATTCGTGATCTAGAAACTGCATGGTTGAGAGTTTGAGTAAGAAATCTGTCGTGTCTTTGATATGACTTTTGGATTTGGTGACAAGCGGTTGCAAGTATTTGTCGATGAATTTGCCGGTGGGTTCATGAATAGAACCTCGTGTAGAAACGATCGGTCTGAATGGTGGGTTGTGAAGATTTTTGTGGATTTTGGGACTCATGTGGATGGTAGGACTTCTGGGAAATTCAAGTAGAAGAAAGTTTTTGGTACGATCTTCAATAATTCCATTTCGATGTGCACTGTTGACAATGTTTTGTAAAGTCTTATGGAACTCCCGGGTGGGGTTGTTATCCAATTGCATGTAAATGGAATTATCTTGTATGTGCTCCTGGAGTCGTTGGAAGTACATTGAAGAATCTAAGATGACTAGGGCGCCGCCCTTGTCAGCTTTGATACACTTGATTGCTTCGTTATTCGCAAGAGACTTGAGGGTATCACGATCTTTCCTGGTGAGGTTCTGGTGTTTGGTTTTTCTGGAAAAATTGAGTTTGGATAGATCATTGCGAACAAGGTTTTCAAATAGATCGATGCTTTTATGGCTGCAAGGCGCTTGAAAAGTACTGGTGGGTCGTAATCCCAATAATTCATCTGTATTGGCTTTGGGAGTTGGTGGTAGAACGTTGTCAAAAAAATGACGGAGTCTAAGTTTCCTAGTAAACTTGAATGTGCTAACCTCTAGTTCCAAGAGGTTAGTGGAAGTTACAGGAATGAATGAAGTGCCCTTCTCAAGAAGATTGATCTGATGTTGAGGAATGGTGGTATTCGAAATGTTGATTACGAGACGTTCTTTCTGTTCTTGGCCGTGCTGCGTGTGTTGGGAAGATTGGTTTCTTTGTCTTTTTCTTTTGGTCTGGCTCCGCCTGGGTCTTCGGTTGGTGTTAAGCCTACTTCTAAAAAATGAACCGCAGATGATGTGGCGGTGGAGGTAGCGGCTTGTTGATCTTCAGGTGAGGTGGTTGTAGGTTTGCGATTGGTGCGGGATGATGAATCGCTAGCTGAAGAAGAGGTATCAGATTGAGGATTAGTTGGTCTGTTGCGGCGCCGTTGGGCGTAAATATCGGCCCAGGTGTATACCTCGTCAAGTTTATAGTCGAGAGTATCTCTGCGGAACTTTCTAAGCTTACGGTCGTGGATTTCCTTGCGATGTTTTTCGAGGATACTCTCGGTGTCTTCTAGGGTTTTAGTTAATTCTTCAGAAGTGAGCATGTTTTTTAATTCATCATCTACCTCTTTAATTTCGTTTTCTAGTTCTTTGAGAATGCCAGACAGTTCCTCCACAATTAATAGAATTAGGTCTAAACTGCATTTATTAAGGATACCATCCCATTTGTCTTTGAATGATTTAGAGTTTTTGCACAAAGATGGTCTTAGAGAAATCCGTAGGCCACGTGGGATTCTGAGGGCCCGGTGATATTTTAGCAGTGTACTCGCATGGAGTTTCTGATTGATGTGTCTTTTGGATAAGTAAAGAAGTTGTTTAATGCATTGTTCCTTGTTGCGTGCGGTTGAGGTAGTAGGGATGTCTTCCTCTATTAATGAATAGATACGATTGCGTTCGTCATCATCATATGCCAGAGTGTGTGCTCTGGCCGGAGTACTTTTACTGATCTCGTCGAATTGCATTTTATAGCGTGCTCCCGCCTAATGGCGGAAAGAGAATCAACAAAGAAGGAGGATAAGGAGGGGCACAGCTGTGCCCCTCCTTATCCTCCTTCTATGTCCGTGCAGACACCACATAGGGTGGTGTGTGCCTAGTGCAGCAGGCCTGTGCCAGGTGGGACCGGATGGTTGCCAGGATGGATGGGATGGGAGGCTCAGGTACTCCAATGAGTCACTGTCGGCTCCTCTTGGAGCGTGTGGCATGAGCTCCGACACTGCTCTCGCCCACTTCCTGCCTCGGACGGCCCCTCCGTCTTTGTGTCGGGACGGAGTCAGCTGGGGGGCGCAGGCTGATCCGTTACCACATCCGCCGCCAGGGGCGCATGTGGCGGTGGCGGTGTTGTGGCCGGTGCCGTTGTTTGAGGGGGGGGTGGGTGGGTGGTGTTGGCGGGTGCCCTGGTGCTGAAAATGTCCACGAGTTGGCCAAGCCGCCTCTCGATGGCCCCCAACATCGCAGTGTTGTCCACTAAGTCCTGGTGGGCCCGGTCTGCATGTGCCTGGCTACGTGCATAGCCCGCCTCCACCCGGACTAGTGCTTCAAGACACTGTTGCACAGCATTGAGTGTAGTGTCGTCAGGCCTTCTTTCCGCCGTCCTCCTGCCTGCAGGATCTGCCCTTGCATTGGTGGTTTGCCTCACTGTCTCCCTGCGTGGCTGGGATGGCGCTGCCCCAGCGTTGGCCGGTGGATTGGGCAGGGTGGCAGGGGCAGAAGTGGTGGTAGTAGTGGTGGTGGAGGTGGTGCTGGAGGCAGCTGTGCAGGTCACAGTAGCCGGTGTTGTCGTGATGCCAGAGCCCGTTGTTGTTGTAGGTGCAGGTGTGACCTGCGTGCAAGAGGTCCCTGGCTGGCTGCTTGATCCGGCACCATCCTCTGACCCGGAGGTGGCTGGACAATCGTCCCCTGAAAGTTCAGAGTGTGGGGATGCTGGAGGCCTGGTGTCAATTGCAGCAGTCAGATTAGGATCCCCTGCAAAACAATAATGTGAGGATGAGTCATGTTGCCTAAACGTGTACATTTATTTGTGTTTGACATTCCGTCGGCATTGGCACACACCCCACCCACCACCACCACCACCACCACCACCCTCTCTATGGACATGGGGGCCTGTTGGAAGTAGGACTAGTGACCCCTCACACACCCCACCCAGCACCACCACCCTCTCTATGGACATGGGGGCCTGTTGGGATTTGTAGTTCCGTCCCCTCACACACCCCACCCAGCACCACCACCCTCTCTATGGACATGGGGGCCTGTTGGGAGTTGTAGTTCCGTCCCCTCACACACCCCACCCAGCACCACCACCCTCTCTATGGACATGGGGGTCTGTTGGGAGTTGTAGTTCCGTCCCCTCACACACCCCACCCAGCGCCACCACCCTCTCTATGGACATGGGGGCCTGTTGGGAGTTGTAGTTCCGTCCCCTCACACACCCCACCACCACCCTCTCTATGGACATGGGGGCCTGTTGGAAGTAGGACTAGTGACCCCTCACACACCCCACCCAGCCACCACCACCCGCTCTATGGACATGGGGGCCTGTAGGAGTGCTTTAGAGGTTGGTGAGTATGTGGACTGCATGCACGGCTGGGGTATGTGGGATGTGTCTTCAGAGTTGTGTGAGGCACACCGTGTTGTTGTGTTTGTGGTGCTTGGTTGGTACTTACCAGCCTCTTCATCAGGAAGTCCATCGATGGTCTCAGGGTGCAGGATGGTCAGCACCTTCTCCTCCCACTCGGTGTATGGTAGGGGCTCCGGGGGGGTTCCACCGCCTGTGTGGTTGGCCCGGAGGTAGTTCCTGGCTCTAATGGACTTCACCCGGGTCTTAAGGTCGTGCCACCGCCTCTGGATGTCAGCCTTGGTCCTCGGGACGGTCCCGGAGGCTTTGACCCTGGTGACGATCCGGTCCCACAGGCTGTTCTTCCGAGCTATGCTCGTCTGCTGCACTAGGGATCCAAAGATGTGGGGTTCCACACGAATGATCTCATCCACCATTACCCTGAGCTCGGTGTCGGAGAATTTCGGATTCTTCTTGGGTGCCATGGTGCTCGGGGTGTGTGTTAGTGTGGATTTCGGAGGTGCTGGTGTGTGGTGTTTGGGTATGGTGTGGTGGGTGTTTGTGTGCAGGGTGTGTTTGGGTGTGGGTTATGTGTATGAATTAAATAGTTTGCTGTTGGCCAAGTGTTGTCTCCTGCTGGCAGCTATGCTGTGATGCAGAGGATTTCGGGAGTGGGTGGGAGTTAATTTATAGTCTGTGTGTTGGCCCTGTGTGAATGTTGATTGGCAGTCAGGTGATAGGTGGGTGTGTTGTCAGGTGTGGTCTATGCAGTTCTTGGGGGTGGGTCATGGTGTCTTGTGTTTGATTTAGATGTGTCAGGTGGGTGGTCGTCCATTTTGCTGTGTTTGGTGATGGATTCTGTCGGTATGTATGCCATTGGTTTGACTGTAGGGATGTTGGACTTCCGCTGTGGTGCACCGTTTCTCATAGCATTGCTACCGCCGCGGACGCGGATCGTGGTGGCTACCGGGGTACTTGCGGAGTTATCCTAATTGCGGACACGGACAGTACGCAGGTATCGCGGGGGAGGTTGTTGTTCTCCTGGTCATGTGCGTACGCGGCGGTCGGTGTTTTGTAGGTTCCGTCCGCATGGCGCGGCCTCAGGTGTACTTCGACCGCCGCGGACGGGGATTGTTGTGCTCCGTCCGCCGCGGTCGGCGTTTCGGTCACATTTGATCCTAATCGCTATTGCGGTTTTTTCGCGGGCAGGTCCGGAGTATCTTGCCACCTTCCTCGGCGGACGGAACACGTTTCCGTCCGCGATCCTAATCAACCCCATAATGTGTGCAAATGTTATGTTATGTTACATTTTCTTGTATAGCGCGGCGGCTGCCCCAGCGAAGGGGCTTCCCGGCGCTGGACTAGACAGGAGAAGGCACAACATACAGATAGGCTAACAGGTCAACTTAGCAGAACAGGTGGGTTTTCAGTGCCTTTCTAAAGGCCAGAAGATCATTTATATTTCGGATCCACAGAGGTAGTACGTTCCATAGTTTGGCAGCCATGTATTGAAAGGAATGTCCTCCAATGCGTGCGAGTCTGACACGAGGAATCGTGACTCGATTTTTTCCTTCTGATCTAAGGGCTCTATTGGGAGTATACCGTGTTATCAAATGGCGTAGCATGGGGGGAGAAGATTTTTTCAGTATCTTAAAGGCCAAACACAAGGCTTTGAAGCTATTTCTCTTTTCCACTGGTAACCAGTGCAGTTTCACCGGGGTCTTGGTTACAGACTCGAACCGGGTAAGTCCTGTAATGGCCCGTGCTGCTGCATTTTGAACATGCTGTAGACGTTTTTTTTTTGCTTGATTGGCTCCCAAAAGTAGGGAGTTAGCATAGTCTAAGCGGGAGAGGATAAAGGCTTGGATAATTACCTGACATGTGGAGGGGTCAAAGAATTTTAATATTGGACGTAAGTTACGTAGGATACCAAAGCTTGTGGCAGCTACTTTTTTTGTGTGGTCGACAAAACTCAAGGTTGAGTCGAACCACACCCCCAAGTTTTTTACCTCTGCTTTGGGGTTGGGGTGGCCAAGAATATCGGGCCACCAATCTTTCCCCCATGTTTCGGCCTTTTTTTTTTTTTCAATTAAAACCTCCATTTTGTCAGCGTTAAGTTGTAAATAATTGGCCATCAGCCACTCAGTTACTGCAGTAAGGCCATGCTTGAAATTCAGAGCTCCTACTTCGTTGTCATCACTCAATGTTACCACCAACTGAGTATCGTCGGCATATGAGACGATGGATAGGTCCCACTCCTTGGCGACCTCAGTTAGTGGTTGAACATATAGATTAAAGAGTGTCGGGCTAAGCGCTGAGCCCTGAGGTACTCCTTGCATTATATTGCATTTTTTTGAGACAAATGGAGGGGTAGCTACCTGAAAGGATCTGTCCGACAGAAAAGCTTTAAACCAGGCCAGAGCTGCATTCTTCACCCCTGCTGCCTCCAGTCTGTACAGAAGCACCTCATGGGAGACCGTATCGAAAGCAGCGCTGAGGTCGAGCAGAATCAGCGCTGCCGTTTGACCGGAGTCTCTGATGGACCTGAGATGTTCTGCAACACTAAGAAGTGCGGTCTCCGTGCTGTGATCTGCACGGAAACCATGCTGGGAGGCGTCCAAGATGTTATTGGTATAGAGGTGTGCCCTAAGAATAGTATTTACGTAGGACTCGGTGATCTTAGCAGGCCATGGTAGCAACGATATAGGTCTGTAATTTTCCGGCTTCGTTGGATCTAATTTGGGTTTTTTGATTATGGGATTTACCCATGCCTGCTTCCATTTCCTGGGAATTTATGATGTGGTTAATGATGTTTTGATTATGCCTCTTAGTGGTTCCAGTACTATGGCATCTACTTTCCTGAATTGCTCAGGTTTTAAAGGGTCGAGAGGAGAACCAGATTTAACTTTTTGAAAGAATTTGTCAAAGACCTCCTGACTAAGGTCCGGGATGCTAGTGACTTCTGATATAATTTCTATTTTAGAAGGGCTGAGCGTGGGCTTTTCGGGAAAAACATTATAGATTTTTTCAATTTTTTCCACGAAGAACAGGGCTAATTCATCGCAGAACATCTGTGATGTTGGAATGCTAACTTCTGCCTTTTTTGTGCTAAGATCTTTCAAGATTTTAAAAATAATTTTGGAGGGATTAGAACTTACGTTAATTTCGTTGGCATAGAAAATTGCACGGGTTTTGCAGATCTGCCTGTGATACTTTTTCTGAATTGTAATATAGTGAGCTTTTAGGTCGGGGTCATAACGTTTCCTCCATTTACGTTCAGCTATTTTACAGCTTTTTTTCAAAGTTAATAGTTCTTCGTAGAACCAGGGACTTGATTCCTTGGCGCGAACTTGAGTCCAGGAGGTAGGAATCAGTATATCGAGAGCCTGAGTTATCCAGTTACAGTAGTGTTCGTAACATAAGTTAGTATCGTCAAGGTGGGGTAACGGAAGTTTTTTTAGCAGATTAGTAAAATCTTCTAACCGTAACTTCCTCCAGGGCCTCTTATGGATCTTGTGTATTGGCCTGGGCTGAGGTTTGGCCTGGTTGGGGATGGACATAATAGTTAGCATGTGGTCTGTCCATGTCATAGGTATAGGCACAGACACCACAGCTTCTTCTATGTTGGTAAAAATGGGGTCTAGGAGATGACCTCCAATATGTGTTGCTCCCTGGACCATCTGTCTCAGTTGAAACCCTGCTAGATCTGCAAGCAGATTAGTTATTTTAGTTAAATTAAATATTAAAAGAATAGAAGAAATATTAGTGACAAAAATTTGCAAAAATTTCTACAAATTAAATCATTTAGCACTAGTCTGCAAAAAAGTAAATTTTAAAAATTTAAAATAATTTAATTAAAGGAATTTAAATAGTGGACAATTCTTTATACAATAAGATTATACTAAAGTAGCAATACTAATTTATACATGGTCAGTGGTCCCGCACCTTCCCTGATATTAGGTAGAGTGGAGTAGGAATATCAATTTTTTTTTGGTCTGTGTCCAGCCCCTTCCCTGATATTAGCTTGACTGGAGTAGGAATAGTAATTTTTAATTGGTCAGTGTCCAGCACCTTTCCTGATATTAGCTAGACTGGAGTTGGAATAATAATTTAATTTTTTCTGTGTCCAGCACCTTCCCTGATATTAGCTAGACTGGAGTTGGAATAGTAATTATTAATAGGTCAGTGTCCAGCACCTTCTCTGATATTAGCTTGACTGGAGTTGGAATAGTAATTATTAATTGGTCAGTGTCCAGCACCTTCCCTGATATTAGCTAGACTGGAGTTGGAATAGTAATTATTAATAGGTCAGTGTCCAGCACCTTCTCTGATATTAGCTTGACTGGAGTTGGAATAGTAATTATTAATTGGTCAGTGCCCAGCACCTTCCCTGATATTAGCTAGACTGGAGTTGGAATATTAATTTTATTTTTTCTGTGTCTAGCACCTTCCCTGATATTAGCTTGATTGGAGTTGGAATAGTAATTATTAATAGGTCAGTGTCCAGCACCTTCTCTGATATTAGCTTGAATGGAGTTGGAATAGTAATTATTAATTGGTCAGTGTCCAGCACCTTCCCTGATATTAGCTTGACTGGAGTTGGAATAGTAATTATTAATTGGTCAGTGTCCAGCACCTTCCCTGATATTAGCGAGACTGGAGTTGGAATATTAATTATTAATTGGTCAGTGTCCAGCACCTTCCCTGATATTAGCTTGACTGGAGTAGGAATAGTAATTAATAATTGGTCAGTGTCCAGCACCTTCTCTGATATTAGCTAGACTGGAGTTGGAATAGTAATTTCTATTTGGTCAGTGTCCAGCACCTTCCCTGATATTAGCTAGACTGGAGTTGGAATATTAATTTTATTTTTTCTGTGTCCAGGACCTTCCCTGATATTAGCTTGACTGGAGTTGGAATAGTAATTATTAATAGGTCAGTGTCCAGCACCTTCTCTGATATTAGCTTGACTGGAGTTGGAATAGTAATTATTAATTGGTCAGTGTCCAGCACCTTCCCTGATATTAGCTAGACTGGAGTTGGAATAGTAATTATTAATAGGTTAGTGTCCAGCACCTTCTCTGATATTAGCTTGACTGGAGTTGGAATAGTAATTAATAATTGGTCAGTGTCCAGCACCTTCCCTGATATTAGCTAGACTGGAGTTGGAATATTAATTTTATTTTTTCTGTGTCCAGCACCTTCCCTGATATTAGCTTGACTGGAGTTGGAATAGTAATTATTAATTGGTCAGTGTCCAGCACCTTCCCTGATATTAGCTAGACTGGAGTTGGACTATTAATTATTAATTGGTCAGTGTCCAGCACCTTCCCTGATATTAGCTTGACTGGAGTAGGAATAGTAAATAATAATTGGTCAGTGTCCAGCACCTTCCCTGATATTAGCTAGACTGGAGTTGGAATAGTAATTTTTATTTGGTCAGTGTCCAGCACCTTCCCTGATATTAGCTTGACTGGAGTAGGAATAGTAATTAATAATTGGTCAGTGTCCAGCACCTTCTCTGATATTAGCTAGACTGGAGTTGGAATAGTAATTTTTATTTGGTCAGTATCCAGCACCTTCCCTGATATTAGCTTGACTGGAGTAGCAATAGTAAATATTAATTGGTCAGTGTCCACCACATTTGCATATAATTGCACATTACTGTGTTATTATATTAGAAAATAATGGAACATGGATGTTTACACAACTTTATTCAGATTTTTTTATTTATTTATGTCTACTACAATAAAATCAGAATCAAAATTAACATATTATTTTGCAATGTAGTATTCGCAGAATAACACATTATCATTTATGTGCATGTTGTAAATTATCACACAAAATTAATTCACAACATTTTTTCAGTAAATAATCAATTTTTTGTTCATTAAGTTTGAGTAACAAGTATTTATATTAAAATAAATCACTATCTGCTTCTTCCATTTATATTTAATAATAATATTATATATTAATATTATTAAATATATATTTTTATTATTTACATTTTTATAAAGGAACAGGAAATTTCGTATATTTGTTCAAGATATGTAAATACAAATTAAGAAATTTTTTGGTACATATTTAATACAATGTTCTTTTTAAATAAAACATATAAATATATTATGTTGTAAACTTTATAACAGTATAGGAGAACAATATGTTTAATAATATCTGGTATTGGAAACAGATTATGCAATTATATTTTTATAATACTTAGTAATTATTACAAAACAATTTGTAATAATTATTAAAAATAATAACAAATATATTTATTATTATTATTATTAATTACTAAACTTAATAATGTATCTCTTCTTTTCAGAAACACATACATTCAGCCAAAGAAATACATTATTTTAGGTCATTGTTTATATATCAAATGATTATAATTTTTATATTAATAACAATAATTACGTTATATTTAATATTAATAATTACCATAAACAATTATAATGTTTAGTTAATAAGAAACAAAGTTATTCCAATAAATGTACACAATAAGAAATTATTTACATCTATTATTTCGAGTTTAACAATTTTTTAATATTAATATATAATTACTATATATTAATTAATATTAAAAAAATATATTTTTTGAAACACTTTAAATTATGTGTCTAGTGTATTAATTTTATATAAAAAGTATGGGTATGTATAATATTTGTAACTATAACATTGTATTTTCTGTGATACCTTTTCAAATATGGTTTAAGGGGACTACTTTTTTACCGTGTAAGGTTATTGAGCTTCATTCAGGACTGGAGAAGCTCGCAGTTGGGAGTTGCTTCGCGTGGAGAGAGGTAAGGTTAATTTTACATACAATTTTTAACTGAGTGGTACTGTTTGAGGGTATATTCGAACTGTGTAGTGTTTTGTGTGTATGTATGAATTGCTTATGTAGCTTTTAGGTGAAATGTCGTTGTTATGGATGCGTCGTGTATGTTTAAGTTCTAGTGCTCTTTTAAGTGTTAGGAAATGTCTTCTTACATGGTTAATGTTAATTGTGAGTGTATTTACAAATGTTATGGGGTATTTGTGGGTGGGTTTCGTTATGTATGCTTTTTTACAGGTTCCGGTTCCTTGCATGAAAAGTACATGGAAGGAAGCGTGTTTTTTTTGCGGAGAAACTAATGTACGACTTATTATGGTTATATTTTTACATGTATCTCCTATTTTTCGTGATTGCCTGGAGCGGATTTTAAATTTTTTACACATTTTTCGGGTTTTTGGAGGGTTTCCTATTGGATTGATACACTAATATGCATGACCGTTTTTTTTAAAGGTGTGTGTATATCACTTTAAATACTAAAGTGTCCACACTAGTGTTTTCGGGATTTCCTGGAGCGTTTATTTCATTTTTACATAACTTTCGGGTTTTTGAGGGTTTCCGATATTTGAATTGTCCTGCATTGGAAGGGATTGTATGGATTTTATTTTGATGGATTACGTCTTTCTCATCTACATAAATTGTAAGTCTTTAAAGTTATTTTTTATTTGGTGGTAAATGTCGATATTTATGTAATGTGTATGTGTGATATTATAAATATTGCATATTTGTTCAGAAATGTCCCAAAATTTTATAAATATGTTAAACAAATATGTATTATTTATAATTGTTTAGAAATGTTTATGAATTTTATATTTACCATTCTTGTAAGAAGACATTGGCATTTTTTGTTTACTTTTTTATAGTAGGCTTTTAGCTATTAGTGACAGGTATTCTAATCCTCTAGTTGTAGGATATAGTGTGACTTGACTTTGCAGGAGTCTGAACATTTGTTTAGTTTGTTTAGTTAGTTTTGGACCAATTTGGGTCACAGATTGTTCCATTCTTAGTTCTGGATAGCTTTGTTCTTTTTTTAAAGCTTCTAGTAGGTTATGGAATGTGGGTTTGGCTCTGCTAGTGGTAGCTTGGAATGCATTATGCCACCCTTCTACACTGTTGTTTGTTTTTGCCTCTTGGTTTAATGTACTGAGATAGACATTCCACCAAGGGATGTGGAATTTGGGTTGGCGTCGATGTCCAGATCTGTGCAACCTTCCCACCCAAGTATCTTCGAAATAGTCCAGTAATGGGGTTAGTTTATCTTCATTCCTCTTGTAATATGTGCTGTCAATTAATAAATTATAGTGTTCCGCTACATCGGTAACAGGAAAATAGGCCAGTGCTATCAATTTCTTAATTTGATAGGCAAAGGTGCTATCTGTTGAGTATAGAATACTTAAAGGTGATTTCTGGAGATGTCTCCATAGGCTCTGATTGAAGTGATAGTAGCAACCCTGGATTGCTGTGTGAGGAAATGTTTTCAAAATGCTATCAATCATAGCTAATTCGAAATCAATAATTATTTTTTGTGGAAAATAATTATTGATTTCATTTTTGAGAACATTTAATATTTCTGTATAAGTGTTTTGCTGTTTGTTAGGTAACAAACAGTAAATGAAAGGGATGTTCTAGGTATGGTATAAACCGTGGATGGAATATAGTTGATAAAAAGGTTTTGGGCATGGTTTAAATGTTCCATCCATCATCCATTGGGGACATTGTTGGATTTTTCTTAAATTACTTGCAGTTGCAAACATTATGATTCTGTTTGTACTGCTTTCATTGTCAAAAAGGATACATTTGTCTTTATTGTGTGTTATGCTAATTTCTGGCGAAATAATAATTTCCTCAAATGTAGTAGGGTTAGGTTGTGTTGTGGTAGTTAGTCTTTTAGTGCGTGCAATTGTGCGTTTAAGGGAGTCAATAGAGGGTAGTTGACCTGAAGCATGGGCTGGGACTTTTAACAGTTCTTCTTTAAGGATTTGTGTTGTTGGTTTATCACTTTGTGTGCTAGCAGTTTTTATACTTTCCAAAGCATCTCTTATTTCAATTTCTGTGACATTGGGGGGATGATTGTGTTCCCTGGTAAATAACACATTTGTTTCTTCAGTAGTAGCCCTCCCATAACATTTGTTTGAGTAATATTTGGTACATTTCCAGAAAACTTTTCTACCACTTTGTCTTTCCTGATTATAAACATAACCCATATAACATAACAGTAATTTATTTTTCTGTGACATAACAAATTCGGCACCTTCTGTCATTTTGTTTAACTTGTTCTAGGAAAGAGTAGAAAGAAACACATTTAAAAAAATATATTTCACTTTGTGGTGCAAACATAATTTTTGATGCATTTATACTTAGTTACTAAAAGTTGTAATCAAAAATGCTGAACTGTGTTTTGAAGGATTATCTTGTATGTTCTTCTTTAATTACTGTTGGTATGAAAATATAGAAATGCTAATTAAATGTTTAGACATAACAAACGTTTTTCCTAGGATAAAGCTGTTTTCTATTTAGCTTAGTAGTACATTTGATGTAAACATTACATATACTTACTTGTTTAAATAGTTGAGTTGTAGTATTTGGTGAAGTACATCAAGGTAGTAAAGTTGAGATCTGTAGAGAAGATAGAATAAATAAATGTAATTTATTAGAAAAAATATTATGAACGGTTGGGAAATGGGAATTATTTAAAAATATACTTACTTGTAAAAAAGTAGTTTTGTTTGCTGTAGATAGAGTAGATGTATGATGTATTCAGAATTTCTGTAGAGGAAATATAAAATATATAACATGGTGTTTAGAACATAGTTTTAGTTTTTTTCGGGAGTTTTAGACAAATTAAAAGTATACTTACATTTTTAACAAGGGTAGTCTTGTCTTTTGGTATAGTTGATGTAGGATATTTTTATAGGATCTGTAGGGAAGATGTAATATGCAAGATATGTTTAGAAAATAGCATATTTAATTGTGGGTGTTTAATAACACAAACATATATACTTACATGTTTAATTAGTGTAGTTTTATACATTTGTAGTGTTGAAATCGGAAAATCTCAGACTATCTGTGAATAAAATATTGAAAATAAAGAATCTTGTAAAATAGTGTTTAAAAACTGCAGTTGGTGTATAACAGAGCATTAATATATACTTACAATCAGAAATTCCAGGTGAAGAAATAGGAGCATGTATTAGGAATTTTTTAGGAGTAGTTTCTATCAGAAATGTAGGAGGAGATATAAATAAAAATGGTTGGAAGACTTAGGAGATATAAGTAAAATAGTAGACTACTAATTTAGATTTCTAAATAATTCACTGTAACTTACATGAATAATTTGCTAGTAAGCAGGATATTTTAAGATGTTTGTTCAGGAACAAGATCCTCAGAGTGTTGGCATCTTCTTTCTGTAGAGTTAGCAGCAACAAATGGTAGCATGCATGTATCCCTTTTATAGTATGTGTATTTTGTGTGCTTTGATTTGATTGGGTGTAGGATGAAAAGAAGCATTGTATAGGCTAGTTTGAATTTCTTTTTAGTTAATTGGTGTGTTTGTTTATGTGAGAATGGTGATATGTGGTGATTTTAGCATTAAAGCAGGTTAGTTGTTAAATAAAATAGATGTGTAAGTGAAAATAAAGAATCAAAATGTTAGTTAAAAGTAATGAATATTTATAAAATAATAGAACACATTTTATAGAATGTATAGCAAATGTAGATAAATAGGAATGTTATAAAAGTAACTGGTAATATATGTAAAATGTATTTAGTATAGTGCAATGCCTTTTTTAGACTATTAATATGGTATTTTAGACATGAAAGGGTAAAAAAATAAACTATATTTATAAGGAAACGATATTTTAGTACTCTATATTTTTGTAGTCGATATTTTTGTAGTGTTAGGTGTAATTTCATGAAAAACGATATATTTGTAGTCGATATATAGTAAGTCGATATTTAAGTACTCGATATTGTAAAGTCGATATATTTTACTCGATATTTTTGTAGTTTGTGTAATAAGTATAGAAAGTCGATATTTTCGTCGTCGATAATTTTTCAGCGATATTTTTGCAAGTCGAAAATGTGACCGTCGATAATATTTCAGTGATCCGCTTATCTTGCGGTTGGTGTTAATTGACTTCATCTGATGCAGACGGGGATTATAACAACAAGGGGGACAGATAGAGGACAATATTTACCGGGGTCCAATGTACGTGTCCTATAACTGGAAATCAAAAAGTGTGTACAGAGTTCCCCACGGAGGGTTGGGTAAATTGAGGGAAAGACTCTCTCTCTGGAAGGTGTTATGTGATCGGGAATAAGGTAATCCCTTAGCGGAATTGAGGATGCCTCACACAATTCAAAGGTTGGACGACTGTTGCCATCCCACCCGATGATTGTATCGTGTCATCATTGGCCTCCTGCTCCAACGGCAGGCTGGCGGTGCAATGCCTGTCGGGTAGCACTGAGTGCTACTCTTTAGTGGAGATCTTTTATTCCTCGGCCAATAGATGCATGTGTGTGAGGGGCCAAAAAGGGAGTGCAGTGGTGAGCGTGAGTGAAAAGTTAAAAAAGGTCAGTAGAGTCCATTAAGAACCTTTAATGATATGGCTCACTGCCTTGTTTAAAAGTGGTGAAGGGAGGGGTAACGAGGCACAAAGGGTAAGGTGATTTGGCCTCGTTCAACCCTCGCCTATGGTGCGGTCAACATGTTTCATGCCACTGGGGCAATTCTTCAGGACCTTAATTGCTCATCAACTTGCAGGGAATTTTTATCCGGTAACAAAAAATTCGGTATACAACCTGCAGGCTATCGCAGGATGCAATCCTACGTGTTTTTCCGCCCCTTAGTCCCTGGTAGACAGACCCCACTGACTGTCCTTGTGGAGCCTGAGCTGTAAGGTAGTTACCTTGTATGCTCGAGGCACTATGCTTGTAAGCACCTACCCCTACCACGGCGGCGAGATCGCAGGACAGCCGGTACCCACTTGCACAGGCGTTTAGCATTGAAGCCAATCATCTGCCCCGATTGCGGAGTTTCCGCCTGAGTGCGGAAATTCCAGCCTGGGTGTGGGATTTGCAGACAGAGTGCGGAAATGTTGCCCGAGTGCGGACGTAAAGATAAAAGTCGTAAGTGACTTTTTTGAATACCAAAAGTTGTAAGTTACTTCTGTGAATATCAAAAGTTGCAAAATTAGACTTTTGGCTTAGATCACCTTTATGAATCTGCTCCTGCATTAGTAAATGGATTACGTAAAGTGCATGTGCATAAACAGTTAAAACACCCAAAGCAGTTTGTTTAAATAAATTCACATTAAAAAACCATTTCATGAAGTATCCTCATCAGTGTAACAGCCAATTTCAGCATAGCAGTATGCATGAGTTTCTCTAGCAAGCGGAGTATGTGTAAAATATGGGTGTTAAAACTTCAGCCCTCTCTTTTTCCATAGATAGCCCACACCAAATACAAATCTGCTGACTCCAAAAATAATTTGTGAGCTGTCTTTTTCTGGTACTCTTATAGCCTCCAAATGTTTCCTAGTCATCAGTCTCATACACAGCAGCTTTATCCATTTCCTTCTGAGACTGGCGTATAAGGGACAGAACAACAATATATGTGCAACATCTTCCTCTGAATCTGACCAGCATAGAGAGCATTTATTTCCTGCCCCTACTTGTTGCGGTGACCACTTAGTTGTGATTGCATTGATTTGGGGGGGGTCTTGTATCGGAATTTCAAATAAAGGGTTTTGGCTAGCTGTGGTTGGATTCCATCCAAGAATGTTTCAAAGCTTTGAGTTGACTTGAAGGCTAGACATTGTGTTGTGAGTCTTCCTACTCTGCAGTTCGATGTGGTCCTATTTAGGATGAAATTACAGTAGCTATGTTTGATTTCTTTCTTTTCTTCTGTCGTCAATACACTCGATTTCCCAAAACCTGCACAAGTTCAATTTGAAGAGCCAGTGCCATACATGAATGAGCCAGGAGAATGTAAGTTGACCGTCTAAGTCCAACAACTCTCAGACCTTTTGTGGTACATGTACCTCCTCAGTGGTCCAAATTCTGGTCCAATAGTCGTGGTATCAGTGTTGCTAGATGCTCCAATTTCTTAATGCCAATATCGTAAAATAAGGATATCAATTTTGGAAAAAGTGATAAAACATTTGCATAGCTTTATTTTTGCAGCTATTAATGGAGTAATTTCCTCACCCCGTAGTTCGAGCCCACAAAGTGCTGAGGTCTGAGCTATGTATCTGTAGACCTCCAGAGCCGGGGAGATCACATTGTACTCGGTAGCTTGTTGTTTCTTCACAATTGGCATGGTATTTTGCAGTAAAATTGGCTTGGCCTTTTTATGTGTGGTTTTAAAGATAGTTTTGAGTCTAGTGTCACCCTGAGGTAACTGAACTGACTCACTCTAGTGGAGTATCATCTAAGACTAGTTTGTTCTTGAAATTTTTGTGTGGTTATTAGCCATATACATACTATTGGTGGGATTAATTTCTCGCCACTTTAACCTACAGTAGTTGCTAAAGCGGTCTAGTAATGTTTGTAGCCCCCTAGAAGTCTGGGATAGTGGGATTGTGTTGTCTGAAAACATTAAAGCACATATGTGGGCTCCTCCCATTTTAGGTGAGTCGTGAGTGCACTTTAGGTGTCTGTCGCACCCCCTTCCTGACAGGGATGGCTGCTGTAAGTTCCCCCTCTAAGGCCCCAATGCACTTTAGCAAGATTATCCTAATGGACCCTGACTATCTGTAGCAGAATCTCCTCTGGGACTCCTTGTTGCCATAGGGATTCCCATAGGCCGGCCCTTGGTATTAAGTCAAACGCTGCTTTCAGGTCTATGAATGCAATCTATAGATGCCCTGCCTTTACCTTTCTGTAATCCTAAGCTAGGCATGGAAGCCTAAAGACTTGGTCGATTGTACTTCTCTCGAGCCTAAAACCATCCTGGTATGGTGAAATAATGTTATCTCGTATTCAATCATTAAGTTTACTCCAGATTTGCCTCAACTTTTTGGACGATGTCGATTAAACTTAGGACCCAATAATTGGCTTGTTCAACTTTGTTACCCTTCCTATCAATGGGGTAACTTCTGCTCCCTTCCATGACTCTGGAATGGATGCCCCTGATGCCAATGCATTACTTGAAAGGTTTACATTCAGTATCCAAAACTCTGGGATGACTCAAAAGCTCACCCAGCATTTGATCTGGGCTTGGAGTCTTCACTAATTTTATCGCTTCTATGGCCAATCTAGTGTCATCAATGCTAAACTGAATGGTCGGATTTGGTTATTTATCTGAGAAGCCCCCTCTGGGTAAGCTGAGGTTTGGACTCGGGGGTCCTTAAATATAGGACAGAAGAATGTCAGATGCATGTATTTGGATCCAGAAAATGATCAGTATTGGTCCTGCCCTTTTTGTGACTGTGTGAAATTATCCTTCATAATGAAGACTAGTCTTTTGGTTTAGCTGCAGTTATGATGTCATGTCGATTGGCGACTTCCCAACTCTTTAGTGCTGCCTTTTGTGCCTTCTTATATTCTAGCCTTAGTTGCTCAATTTGTGTCATATTTTTAGCTTTGAGGGCTACTAATAATCTTCAATTGGCTAAGGAACAGTCTTTATTATACCAAAGGATATTAGGATGATTCATATGTCCTTGCTTTGGATCAGATTTTTTGGGGATTTTGTTAAATTGGTCTTAATAATCTCGGGCAAACAACGGTGGATTTGAATTATAAGTATCCGATCTGGGTGAACCTCGCCATAAGGGGTAATGATGTCACAGAGAGCATTGTAAATACGAGTTTGATCACCAATGGTAGACCATATTATTGATCTAAAATTAGATAGTTGTGGGGAAATTTTCATATCTACGATGGTGTGGGTGGCAATTGGCTTCCCTGGTCAGATTTAAACAAAGACACATGATCACTGCCTTTTCAATTATGCACCTTAAAGTCCTTAATATAGCCCCAATGTGTTGTGCTCATCAGGCTGTAGTCTATTCTGGATTCAGTTGTGCCCCTACAAAAAGTGTTAGAGCATTGATTGAAGCCGGACATTATAGGACCTCAGCCCTCGTTCTGTGGTAAAGTGAACTAATTGCATGGCTCCTACAGAGCGAAACACAGAGGGATTTATATTTAGTGTGGACATTCATGAGGCTCTAAGATTAACCCATGCAAAAGCTTTTTGGCCAGACGCAAAGTATAATACTTGGGATTTTTCATGGGTGAGGGGCATATTAAACCTCAACCTGAAAATACTTACCGCTACAGTTTCTTTTGTCCGATACACTGGACGCCACACCATCTTGTGAATGTTCCTAGAAGGAAGAAGAAAGAAGTGAGAGAGAGTTAGGAACCACATCTCCATACTAGATTCACAACTGTAGCTCTGGAAAAACGTATTGATCAGTTTCTTTACAATTGAGTTCTCTAATAAATCCTCATTGAGACTAAACAGCCACCTCCTTCTATACATCTGCCCATTCCTCTTACAGTCCCCTTGTTTGTGGTGCTTTGTAAGTATATAGATGCAAGGATCTCTTGATGTTGCATTGTACAGGTATTTATATTCCACATCAGTAATTGGGCATAGATCACGCCAGTGTGCTAGTCTGAGCCCAACCTTCCTTGTCACCTCTGAAAGCGGATCACCAGGTAATCTGGCATAGGCTAGGAGATCGGACAACTGTGTCAATTTTACCTATGTAATCAAGGTCTTGAACGATAACTGTTTCCACCTTTTTCTGGTTCTTTAATTGCAATGTTTAGGACATTCAATAGTGTGTTGAGAGCTGCACGCTCTTCCCTACTTAAGTTGGCCCTAGAAGAATTAAAACCCCTAGGGTGTCTGCCCTCTAGTTTAACAGGTCTTGTGTAATTGCCTTGTACAAAACATCAATGGCCGGTAAGGTTGGAAGAAAGTTTGATTTTGATTTAAGTCGACTGTCCAAGTTTAGGTTGGAGGCACTATTTAAATCTGACAATGTCCAAAATTGGAGATGGGTTTTGGTTTATATCATCCAGAGATAGTATATTTTTTTCTTGAATCCTCTTGATAGTGTTTTTTAGATTTAGTTGTGTACACTAAGGCAGGTACATCTTAAGTGTGTTTTTCTTGGACTAACATTTCAACTGAGTTGTATATTTGTAAACATCCATATGTATTTGTAAAAAGTCAGGAAAACGGGTTAGGCAGAATCCCAAACCGTTACAAAGTACATTATTCTGTGATACAGACAATACATGGTTGGGCAGATTAACAACGAACAAAGTTAGTTTGCTTGGTCACTACCACATCCTCCGATATGTCTGTAGAGAGGCGGACTTCATTGTAACACACTCTTATGCTTGTGTCTGTCCTTCCCTCCCTTGTTGCTTTGGGTTTTGCTTGTTGAAATCTGGTTGTGTGCCCTTCCTGTATCTCTGTAATTCCAATACAAATGAGGAACTAGGATTAGCAAGGAGCAAAATAGTACCTGATGTGCTAGCAGTAGAATCCCCTTTGTAACTACCAATGTTGGAGATATCTCACTCACTTGCTGGAGTTGATACAACTGGTGTTTTATTCATTTACATTTTGTTTGGTTGCGTTTGATCACTGTCAAACTATTTTGCGAAGGTGAAGACCCTCCCATTACTGCAGTCCTTATCCCGCCTCAATTTTCTCATCTTATCTTTCATATAGATTGGGTACGTTTAAGATCAGGACATTCTTTTTGGCAGATTCAGATCCTTAATTTACGCATCTAGTTAGTAAAAATCAAATAATAGTGTGTCTTTCTTTCTTGGCATGCTTGATGAGAATACTCATGCCAACAGATGTGGACTAAGTGAGAGGTTCCCACTCTGTCAAAAGGCCCCAACCTAAGCCGTCAAAAAATGACCCCCCTACTCCACGTGGAACGCGTTTAAGATCTATGTATGGTTTTAGAATGGTGAGGTCCCATGACCTAGATTGTTCCTGCTTTTAAGACGCTCAAGTCTAATACATTACTGTCTAAGGCCTTCTCTATCTCTAGTGTAGCCTGTACTATTGCTGTATAACTATAAGCTCCCTCCTTGTCTGCAAACTTGATATATGTATTTATTTTTAAGGACTCTAGACGTGTGTACTCCTCTTTGCTATTGTTACATTTGATGAATTATCTGTGATAAGTTCTAGAACATCACAGCGCAAAACCTCCTCCAATACTTGTACTTTGCGTGACATAAAATGTGCAGGATGTGTTAATGTGGATGGTGCCATCAGCAGCTCTAGTTTTTTTGTAGGTAGAACAGGAATTATTTTGTAAAAAAAATGTTGTAGTTTTACTTTGATGGTAAAACTAGAGGGCAGCGAGGTAGGGACAAGACACAGACCTTCAGATAACATGTCTTGTTCTCTCTCCGTAAATGTGTATCCTGAGTGGTTGATTACATGATTTCTGGCATCTGCAAGTGATTTTACCATCTCTAATACTGCCTCCTGGTTTGGGTTTCACCATGGCTCTCGTGTGAAGAACCGGACCAATGCCCCTAGCTGGCACCACTAAAACAATGTAAGGTAGTAAATGTGAGCTTGTTGAAGTTTGCTATAGGTGTCTGTTCCAAGCAAGATACCAATATGCTGTTCCTGGTTGGATTCTCCTCAAGCTCCAGTAGATGTCTAGGTGGATAGGGTGTGGCATACACAGGCGTGGATGTGCATTGTGCGATGACTACATTCATTAGTGTAATTTTGTGTGGCTTTAAACCTGTTTTGCATCAGTTTGTGAGACTTTTGTATCGCTTAGACCATTCTCCCAAAGCATTGAATGATCAGTGCAGAGGCTTATTATGCCTGCTCCAAAGAACGTCTACCATGCCAATCACATTAATGTGATTTTAGGTTGAAGGCGCTGTGGGTTACTGCTTTTGTCTCGAAGATCCATTTGTTACTTTCAGTTCAGAAGTTAAAAGGCTAAGATAGCATGAGGACATATGAACTTTAACAAATTAGAGCATGGAAACTGCAAAGCATAGCGTTGAAACATCAGGTCCGATTTACAAAAGTAAATGACAACATTTTAAATTTAGGACTTTAGGTATTGACAGAGGGCACTTACAATTTTTGGTATTCACATAAATCACTTATGACTCCTATCTTTAAGTCTGCACTCGGGCCGGAATTTCCGCACCCGGAGCGGAAGTCCCACATTTGGGCCGGAAACTCCACTTCCGGGTCGGACTACCCGCATTCGGGCCGGATGATCATTTTCATCAATGCTAACCACCTGTCCAAGTGCTTACCATCCCCCCCCACATGCGTCAGATGAGGTCAATTAACACCAACTGCAAGACCAGCACCACAAACCTCATAAAGGCAGCACACATTCAAGGAACAGGTTTGGCCACAGAGTTCCTGTTATCATTTGCTGTGCCTTGCTACTGAAAAATGTACCAACTGAGGACGACGAAAAAATTCAGAAATGAGACCACCAAGATTGTGGATTTTTTTTTTTTATATGTTTTATTAAGTAGAAAAGTTTTATATACCGCTCGCTAGACCCAGAGTATCGGAGCGCTTTAAATGAGGATCAGCGAGTTACAGGTTACATAGTTGCATCAATTAAATCAAAAAATTACAGAGGGAGGTGAGGGGGAGGGAAGAAAACAAGTGACGGCCGAAGGGGTGAGACCTAGGACAGACTCCTCTATAGCTGCATATGACCGCACCACGGGGCATCGGCCCAGGTTGCTCGTGCACCGAGGTAAGTACAAACCGTTTTGGTATCCTCCTAGAGTTACAGGTTACACAGCTGCATCAATTAAATCAAAGAATCACGGAGGTAGGGGGAGGGAGGGAAACACCAAGGGGAAACGAGGAAAACAATGTCAGCCTACCCGGCTGGGTAGGTGACGGCCGAGGGGGTGAAACCAGGGCCAGACTCCTCTACAGCTGCATATGCCAGCTCCACTGGGAATCGGCCAAAGTTGCTCGTGCACTGAAGTAAGTACAAACAGTTTTGGTATCCGCCCAGGGGGCATCGTTAAAGGCCCTTTGAAAGTTCCATCAAAGTTCCACCGGGCATGGGCCATGTTGATCCTTCTCCATGCTATGCATAATGTTCATGGTTTCATTCCAGGGGCATCGTCACAGATATATTGGCAGCACCCATCCTCGAGTTACTGGACTTACTGTAGGGTTGATAATCGCTCTGCCTGTCGTCTCCTCCGCCTCCCTGTGCTTTCTCTCAGGCAGACACTCCTTCTGCATACCTGGTCTCATGACATTGCCTTCCTCGGCCGCAGCCCATAGCCTTACTGCACCAATGACACAGAAGGCAACTCTATGGCAGCATTTAGCCCCTGCTGTCACAGAATTGGGGGAGGATGTGTGGGGAGGATGTGTGCACAGTCCGTGACATTAAGAAGTGGTGGCTGGACAAAATGCTTGGGTGAAGGAGAAGTATGCCAGTATTGAGTTGGCCAGAATTCTCCCTGCCCCACAATCCAGTACCCGCCTCAGTCTCGCCACACTTGAGGAGGATGTCCTCACAACCCCCATATGCTCCATGACTGTCTGTGTTGCACCCCCATTGTGATTAAGGAAGTTGTCCAAAGTTTATAGAAAAATATAGTCAGTCAGAGGCTCATACGTTTCCCTCTGTTATACCACAAGTCCCAAAGTCCTTTGTATTAGAAATGGCAAATCCTTTTCCCACTATGAAAACATGGGCCCAGTACTGCTTCTCTATATACCTAACACTATTATGTAGCAATTGACAAAGTGCCCCTTCCACTTATCCAGACACGGCTGGATCAGTCAAGATCAGGGGGGCGGGGAAGTGCAGAGGAAAATAAACAGACAACGGAAATTTAAACAAATTATCCCAAAA
The DNA here is from genome assembly GCF_964263255.1 of Lissotriton vulgaris. NCBI lineage: Eukaryota > Metazoa > Chordata > Amphibia > Caudata > Salamandridae > Lissotriton > Lissotriton vulgaris. The sequence goes on from NW_028253787.1 coordinate 266,733, forward strand.
ATAACACCTTGTCCCTGCCTCATCACAAAGCAGAAGGTGAGCGAATCCTTATTTCAAAACATTTAATATCCCTATTCCATTGCCTATTTCCCACCTCACCCTGCCCTGCTATTACATCCCCAACGCCCCACTGCTCCTACCTGCACCAGCTGTGGCAGTACTTCACAATACTGTTTGCATGCAGAAGATATGGGGAAATGTAAGACAAGTTACACATGTACATTTTCGATTTGGTTACTTTTCTCTCTTCTCACCTATTGACACATTCAGCCAGAGTACAGACAACCACAGTAGCAGAGGTTCTGCATCTTCAGGGAGGAAACACCATTCAGAGCAAGGCATTCCACCCTCACTAACTGGTAAGTTAAACTGTTCAAGAGCTGGTCAAAATGCATGCATTGTCAGCAGACAACAGAGGGACATATAGGATCTGAAGGTCAAAGATAACGTGAGATGAAAATCTAACTTTACAACTATTGGATTTCCTAAAGGACATTTACCTTTAGTAAATTACAGTTGTGAATAGCGAAAGACAAAAACTTATACATCTAGGCTCATCATACCTTTGTGATTTGTATTCAACCAACAGTTCCAGAACTGTGAACGCAATCCTGGAACAGAGTGCCACAACAAGCCAAAAAGGAGTCCCCACTATTTTGTCCAATGTTAACAAATATAACAATGATGAACAAGAAGTGAGATACAATTGTTAGGAGTTTTGAGAATGCGTCCATTGTCCAACTTAGTTTTTTCTATACATGAAATTGTCCAGTCCACCCAACTGGTTAGATCTGTTAAAATCAGATGGCATGTCTTTTGGCCATAAACAAACCACAATAGTGGACCTTACCTTATTTGATAGACGTTGGTTCTAGGCAGTGGGGTCATTATAAGTTGAATGTGGAATCGCTCATGATATTTAGTGCTACATACTTCTGCAACGGTAGTGCCCACACTGCTTAGGCTCATCCTTTGTGACTAAAATTGAATGCATCACATGTGGCAGCAGAAATGTAAAGTTGCAAACATACTTATCATTGTAGGATCCTATGATGTCGTCCCAGATTCTAGTACCCCCATTGCCTTCTGCTACAGTGATGTTTGTATCCCTCCATCGGCTATAAAAACCCTGACATACAAATAATTGACCTCGGTATCACTGATTTCACCAGAGAACCTAAGAATCAAGCTGTTACTGTTTAAGCGTCTGATATATTCTTGGACTGACTCCTTACTGCCTCGCCAGACAAGAAAGAGGTCATCAATATACCGTCTTCAAATAATAGCTTTATCGACCCAATGATCGCAGGAGTCCGACCATGCCGCCTGCTTCTCCCACCAGCCGACGAACAAGTTTGCGTAGCTGGGGGCGAAGCAGGCTCCCATGGCTGTCCCCCGTTTTTGTCGATAGATCTGATCCTGAAAAAAAAAATATTATTAAACAGGCAGAAACGTAAAAAGTCAATCAGCATTTCGCTGTGATCTGTGAACCTCGTGGTCTTTGTTGCAGAATCTGACAGATCGCATCAATGCCTTGTTCATGTGAGATACTCGTATATAGGCTAGCTACATCTAGGGTCACCATAAGGAAGTCTGGTTCCCAAGGACTTCCTTCCACGTACTGCAAAAAGTCTTTCGTAGCTCTGGTGTAGGAGGGTAATCCTTCGACAAAAGGAAAGAGATAAAAGTCAATGAACCTGTACATGTTCTCCAGTAAACCACCAAAGGAAGAAATAATTGAACGTCCTGGCGGTTTCTCTGCATCCTTGTGCACCTTCCGCAGATGATGGAAGGTGGGTAATCTTGGATGGGGAACTTGAAGACATCTGTACTCCTCCACAGAAAGCATGCCTTTATTGTGCCATTTAAGAGTCAGTGCCTCATACTGGGTGATGGGCACATAGTTATCCCGGTTGCTGAGTTGGAAAAGGGCTTCATTGCAATAATTAGTGTGTTTTTAAAACCACATTTCCGCCCTTGTCAGAGGGTTTAATTACTATGCTCTTGTCGGTTTCTAGATCTTTCACTGATTTCCTCTGGTCGTATGTAAGATTCCACATAGGTTTGTGGTTGCCTCTTTTGTTCTCCCTGAGTTGCTAGAGATCTTGCATCACTTTCTCATGGAAAACATCGATCGTATCCAGGGGTGTCTGTGGGAAAAATTTGGACACTGGTTTGAACGGACTAGCCTCTCTGTTTTGAGAGGTGATGGGACTTAGTCCAGTGGTTGTGGTTATTGGTTAATCTGTGTTGGCTGTGAAGCCCTCCATATTGAGAGCTTCAAGGATCGCTATTAGCTCCAATTGTTGATCGTTGATTGGACTACTGCCTGATGGTTGGGGGTAGAATCGGAACAGATGCCTTTCAATTTGAAAAACTTGTACAGTTTGATTTTTCGCACCAGTTTAAAAATGTCTGTGCGAGTTTGGACAAATTCAAAATTGCTTGTTGGGCAAAAAAGTTAGTCCTAGCTTCAGGACTGAATTCTCAGAGGGTGTCAAGTTGATGACTGTTAGATTTTCAGCATTGGTAACCTCTGTGGTCGGCATTACTTGTATTGAGTGGTTCTCTTGGGTTTATTGTAGGTGCCTGCCCCTCTTTTTGGGCGGGTGGCCCCCACCTCACCTGGTGTGTCTGTGGCTGGTTCTGGCGGTCTTCCCTTCCGCCCTCTTAGCCACGACTGCCTGATGAGGTCTGATTCCTCGTGAAAATGGGGAGGTGTTGGTCCACTCAATCCTGCCGCTCCTCCTGTTTCTCCCTCCGATTGTTCTGCCCCCGAGACCTTGTACTCTGAATTTTCCTGAGATTGTTTGTTGTTGGGATCTATTTCTCCTCAAGTCTCTCCTCGGGGCGTCGTATTTACGAGCGAATGTGAGGATTCTACCTTGCTCGTAGTCTTGTGTCTCTCTCAAATTTTTGTTGTTTGCGTTGTCTGATTTTGCCCTCATACGCTTCCAATCTTTTTTTCATTTGCACTCGCAGGGCGTCTTGTTCGGATTTGTCCCCTTCTTCAGCGATCTTTTTTTTCTAATTCACTGATACTGTCCAGTGTCTCCGGTCTGTCTGACTAGGCGAATTTCACCAGAATTACCAGCATTCCCTTGGATGATGCAGCAGTGTATTCAGCCCATTCATCCAAAAACTTAGGATTCGGACTCTCATAAGCTGGTATTTTATAAATTCTAAGTCCCCGGGGCACCCTGTCTACATCGATGTAGTGTTGGAGGGAGGTAGATGTTTATTTGTTTTATTGGGGTTCACAGGCCAGAGATCGTGGACAATGTGGGTAAATGGCTGTCTTCGCCTTGGTCTGGAGCTCTGGGCGAGGCCTGGTCCTATCGGTTGTTTCCTTGTCCATTGGTTTCTTCTCTCATGGGCTCTCCGTCCGATCGTCCCCTCGGTAAAAAGACAAGAGACTGTCAGTGCCGTGTTCCCCTTTTTCTGTGAGCCTCCCTGCACTCTTGCGCTTCCATTGCTGCCCCCTTCTTGTGCGCCCACCCTAACAGTGTTCTCTGTGATGAGGGTTGGTGTCGAAAAAAAGTGTGTGTATATAGATATATAGATATATCAATCCCCGGGCCCTAAAGATTAGGCAGCCTCCCTTTGGATATATATTTGAGTTTGCCCCCTTTTTGTTTTTCACCTGCCCCTCTTGTCTCCTTAACAGTGCTTCCCACTCCTCTGCCTTCACGTAATCTGCCAGGGAAGTCCCTCAAAGACCAGAAACCCACCCAGGTGCCAGTTCCCCCCCACACCCGCTCAGGTGCCAGTTCCCCCCTCACACCCGCTCAGGTGCCATTTTCCCCCCCCCCACACCCGCTCAGGTGCCAGTTCCCCCCCCCCACACCCGCTCAGGTGCCAGTTCCCCCCCACTCCCGCTCAGGTGCCAGTTCCCCCCCCCACTCCCGCTCAGGTGCCAGTTCCCCCCCCCCCCACTCCCGCTCAGGTGCCAGTTCCCCCCCCCCCCCACTCCCGCTCAGGTGCCAGTTCCCCCCCCCCCACTCCTGCTCAGGTGCCAGTTCCCCCCCTCACTCCCGCTCAGGTGCCAATTCCCCCCCACACCCGCTCAGGTGCCAATTCCCCCCCCACACCTGCTCAGGTGCCAATTCCCTCCCCCCACACCCGCTCAGGTGCCAATTCCCCCCCCCACACCCGCTCAGGTGCCAATTCCCCCCCACACCCGCTCAGGTGCCAGTTCCCCCCACACCTGCTCAGGTGCCAGTTCCCCCCCCCCACACCCGCCCAGGTGCCAGGTCCCCCCCTACACCCGCCCAGGTGCCAGGTCCCCCCCTACACCCGCCCAGGTGCCAGGTCCCCCCCTACACCCGCCCAGGTGCCAGTCCCCCCCTACACCCGCCCAGGTGCCAGTCCCCCCTACACCCGCCCAGGTGCCAGTCCCCCCCCTACACCCGCCCAGGTGCCAGTCCCCCCCTACACCCGCCCAGGTGCCAGTCCCCCCCTACATCCGCCCAGGTGCCAGTCCCCCCCTACACCCCCCCAGGTGCCAGTCCCCCCCTACACCCGCCCAGGACCCCCTCACCACCACAGCAAACCTCCATGTAGGAATGGGAAGCGTCACTGAGTGGATGTCAGAGCCAAGGGTAGAGGTGCAGTTTGCTGTGCCATTGTCGGTGAAAAGTAGATTTTCTGCAAATCCATGCATGGCTCCTAGGTGAGTGTTTGTGGACGTTGCAAGTCGGTGGTAGAAGGTCAGTGGAATGAGGTTAAGGAAATTACTAAGGTGATACAGGCCTTTGTACCTCATGGTCTGCAATTTGTTGTTGATATGCCCCCAAATGAGCCTAGGGTCACACCATACACTGGATTTGGATGCAATTCTATGGGGGATTTAATCACGCCTCTTGCCACCACTTTACTTGCATTTTTCTAATGCAAGGCAGTGATGATTTTGTCACCAATCTGGGTAATGTGGCCCCAAATCTTATGGATCGGCTAGGAGGCACATTACCTGAGATGCAGGTGTTGTCTTAATTTTTGATTTTGGTAATCACCACACATGTTCGATTTGTGTGCACACACACATGCAACTCTGACAGCTCATTGTGGATGGACTGTGTATGTTGATGTTAATGTGCACAATTAGGCATGCCGCCTCGGACATTAGCATACAGGTGACATTGGGCACATGTGCTTGAGTAGTCTGCAGGCAAGTGTGTATGTGTGAGGCTGGCAATGCTTGCACAAGCTTGGACAATACTCAGACACATGTGGGCAATGCTGCAGGTGTGCTGACGTTGGTGGAGGTCTGCCTGATTGTGTGCATGGGCATAGACCTTTCCTGCACATCCACAATGTGGCATCCGAGTGACGTGTATTTGTGCAGACAATGTGTATGTGCATGGTGATGTGGCAAGGGGGCCATTTGTTACTTTTCCACATGTCACGTTGTTGTGCCACTGTGTTTTGCAGATTCACATGTGGGGTGCTCTGGTATTGTGATTGGACTATGTTTGCCTAGCTTTTCGGTGCGCATTTAATGTTCAGTCTGGCTGCCACAATGGTCCATAATATGAAATGTGTCACCAACATTATAGTAGCTTTTTCAGGAGGGTAATGCTGCTTCAGCGACACTGTGCTTGCTGATATGCACTATTGGATTGAAATGGCAAATGTGCTTCTGGTGTGCACCTGGCCTACTATTTACATTCAATTAATATTAGCATGCCCCTAATCAGTGCTTTGTGAGCTGTTTCCAATGCATCGATTACACTGGCGTCATTCCGGTTACTTTGGCCCTGTGTTTGTGAGTTGCTGTTTGTGAATGGTTATATGTCCCTATGCCAGCATGCACAGGGGTATCCAGGACTTGTTGGACAGTACATGAGGGTATGCAACGCAATTACTTTCAGAGTACATGGCTGCCACTGTGCCCATCCACTCCCTTCCCCCGTCCCTGGTTGATGCTTACCCGGGTGTTGTGTGTGTTCCAATTCAGCACTATCCTGGCCTGCGACTCCAACAACAGTCTCCTCTCTGATGACGTGGGACACCTACTCCTCCAGATCATCCAGCTCCTCCTGTGGAGCTGGTCTGCCGCCTCCATTCCCTCGCTGCCTTAAGGTTGGCTCCCAGTTTCTTCTTTGTCTTACCCTTAGTATCGTGCTACCGCTTCTTGCACTCATCCACTGTCCTCCTCCTCTCCCCCACGGCATTGTCTTTGGACATGATGTCCTGCCCTATCCCCTTTTGTCTTGCCAATGTGATGGTGGAACCTGTTGGTGTTGTCACCTCTTCAACCAGGACCTGGTTCTCCATAGGAATGGGGTTCCTCTTCCTCTTGGTCTTTCCTTGGGTCTCTGCCTGGCCTTTCTGGTTGTTGTTTCTGGCCTCTGCACTTGTCCCAGGTTGCTCACCATCTTCTACAGGGTTCTGCATTGTGATATCCATTTTTTCCGGCTTAGCGGGCGTTTTCTGGTGTTTTTTTGGTCGCTAATGTGCTAAATGAAAGCCTGAGGCCTATTGGCTTGCGATATTTATAGCTGATTGGCCCAACATCCTTTTTTTTTCACGCTAGCGTACGTTGCTTTAGCGATGTCGCGCTCAATTTATCGTCTCATCTTTGCGCCTGGGATGGAAAATATCGCCGGCTAGCAACTTATTTATAATACGTCGCTAACGAGGCGATAGATTGTGGCGATGCGCGGCGATAAAAAAAACCCGCGCTAAACCAGGTTTGCGATAAATATCGCCTATTGTTGATGATATCCCCCCCGAGTTATTTCTCTCTTCTGCTTTCTGTAAGGGATGCTGAATTCTTTGACCATCCTGCTATTTTTGCATGCCTTACAATGACCGCATGGATAAAACCCTTTCAGGTTGTGTTGGCTACGTTAATTGTGTCCAGTTATTTCTCCCTTCATGAGTATATCTCTGACATTTCTGCTCCTACGATATGTGATGTGAGGTCTTTCACTGATCTGGGGGCTTAAAATGGAATCACTTTTCAGTATCTTCCAATTGTCACTGAGTATCTTTTGTATTTTATGTGAATCCCTATTGAAGGTGACGACTAACCTCGTGTTGGTGGAATCATTGATGTTCTCCCCGGGTTTAACCTCCAAAGTATTCTCTCTCGTTAGTTTCCATTTTAGATACTGCCCTGTTCAAAACCCACGCAGGATAGCCTCTTTCCCTGAATCTCTGTATCATTTTATTTTTCTCCTTCTGACATCCGCTGGTGTCACTGCAATTCCTTCTTGCTCTCAGCAGCTCCGCATATGGAATACTCACATTTGAGAGCATCCGGGTGGCTGCTGAGAGCATGAAGGATGCTGTTACCTGCTGTTTCCTTTCGGAAAAAATGGGTCTGTTAGGAGTTAACAGTAGCTGTAACCTTCACATCGAGAAATTCAATTTCATCCTTACTCATGTTATGAGTTAACACTATGTTATAGTTTATTCTCATTCGGCAATTGGACAAACTCTTCTGCTTCTTGTTTACTGCTTTGCCATATTCTAAAAAGGTCATCTATATAGTGCAGCCATCTGACCAGCCTATCAAGGTATGTGTTATACTTGGTGTTCCTTAGTATCTCTTCCTCCCATAGACCCAAAAAACAGGTTTGCAAAGCTCTGCACGAAGCTTGTAGCCATAGAAGTGCCAGTGTTTTGTTTATATAAGTCACCATTGAACATGAAACTGTTGTTCTGGAGACCTATGTTAATCATGACAGTTAACATTTTCGTATGTTCAAGGTACATTATGTCCCTCCCTTTTAGGTAATGGTTACAAGCTTTTAATACATGTTTGTTTTCAATGACGGTGTAAAGTGAACACACATCCAATGTCAGGAACATGTAGTCTTCCTTCCATACAAGGTTTTCAATTTTGCATAAAAAGTCTTTAGTATCTTTAACATGGGATGGTAATTGTGATGCATATTCCTGTAAGAAGTGGTCAACATATTTTGATATGTTTTTGAAGACACTCCCCATAGATGATACAATAGGTCTCCCTGGTCGTTCCTGTGGGTCCTTGTGTACTCTGGGGAGGAAGTATATTATAGGGAGTTTAGGATTATCTTTTTTAAGAAAAAGGAATTCTTCCCATGAGGTTACTCCTTGACATTGCCATTCAGATAGTTTACTCCAGGGTTGTAAAATGCAATCATTATGCCTTAGTGTCACATTTACTATAGAATGACTCATTGAGTTGTCTCATGGCTTCTTTGATGTACTTGTCTCTATCTTGTAACACAAAATTCCCCTCCTTTGTCAGCAGGACAGATATGTTTTTGTCCTCCAAGGGACGATATGTTTTTTGTTTCAATGTGAGGTTCAATCTTTTGACCCTTCACTTGAGTTGTGTTGGTTGTGTTCCAGTAGTGAGTTAGTAACCACTTCTTGGAACGTGTCCAAATTGTCATGTGGAAGAATTGGGTAGAATATTGATTTAGGCTTGAATTTGGTGTTAGCAGCTCTGTTATATCCCACTTTTCCATGTTATCACTTATGCCTTTGTTCTCGTGTCTACTGCTAGATCCTGCATAGTTCTTAGAATATTTGCATCTCCTATTGTAAGGGTGGGTTGTCTTATGGTTTCGCTCATGGTAATGTTCTGACCTTTGTTACTATTTTTTAATGTGTGCCACTTTGTTAGTTTCAGTTTTCTAACAAATTTAAACATATCAATACGGGTTTCAGCGTAGTTAAATATTTCAGTGGGGCAGAAGGATAGACCCAGGCATAGGGTTTTCTCTTCTAAGAATGAGAGTTGCCGGCTTGACAGATTAACAATAGTTTTGTTTACCATTTCTGTTTCAGTCATGGTTGTCGTTTCCTGTAGCCCCCTCGCCTGGTTCCCATTGGCTCTTTCTTTTCTGGTATCTTTGTTTGTGTTTTTTTCTTTGTTGTTTGCGGCGCCCCTGCCTCTTCCCTTTTTCTTGATTCCCTCTTCCCCTCTGGGGTGGGGCCAGTGGGGGTTATACTCTTCCCAATTGCCACCCCCTCTTCAGCACCCGGAACTCATCTAAAAAAGTGGTACGCTTCGTGATGACCTCTACTTCTGACAATGTGCTTGTAGTTCTCACAGATGTCTGTGTCCGAATAACTTGCCGCCATAGTGGTGGTGCAACCGTCATCTGAGTAGTGTTGTCAGATAGTGGTACTGATTCTGGTGTTTGAATATTATACATGTGATCGTATTTTTTACTGTAGGTCAGTATGCAGCCCGTTTCATAGTCTATGCAGTCACGATGCAGCTTTCTCTGACTCCTGAGTTTTAGGTCCTCTTCGTGCTGTAGTAGTCTCGTTTTTAAATCTTCCTTAAACTTCTTTATTATGGCTTGGTCATTACGGGCTTTGAATGCCTTCTCCATTTCCAATATTTCTTTCATTATTGTTTCCCTGTCTTCCCAAGCATATTTGACTAATATGCATAGCATGGTTCTTGAGCTGTTCGCCAAATTTTCTGACCATTCTTCCAACATCCATGGATTTGGCGATTTGTAGGAAGGTGTTGTATATATCCGCAGCCCCGTGGGACCATATTCTTATCAACGTAGTCTTGGAGGGAGATAGCCTCCCACCACTTCGACAATTCAGATTTTTAAGTTTTTCATGTTTCCTAAGTTTCCCAATCCGTGTATGGTCCATATCTTTTCTTCCTGCGACAGGTTCCCCTTTGCCTGGGGCACGTGCCAGCAGTGTTTGTGCTGCCATTCTTCGCTGTGCTTCCTCATCCATGGTGCTATGATTGTGATCTCAGATCAAAGATAGACAATCCTTACATATGAATATTTTTAGTGTCTTTGGAAATCTCTGATCAAAAGGTAGGCAGTCACTTCATACGGATATTCTCGATTTGTTTAGAAAGGTTCTTGCCTTTATAAGGCACCATTGAGTGTCAATTCTGCACGTTTAACTGCTGCCTGCTATGAGCCTGTAACCCCTCCAATGTGAAGGTTCCAGATGCCTTCTGTTCTCACTTCGTGGTGTACACAGGAGTTGCTGGACACCTTCCCGATTTCAGGAATTAGACCCAATTGTTATCTTCATACAATTAGTTTAATATACAGCAATTGTCCAGGTCTTCGTCCCGGCGATATTTCCTGCATGCAACTACAGCCCTCCAGAGACTCCACTCCCCGAAAACTGTACCCCTATGGGTCATCATGTGTCCACGCCAGCCCCAGAATACACCCTCGGGTCCAGGTTTACCTCTGGTATGCTGCTCCGGGCATGTTCACCAACTCGTCAGTTTCCTTTAGCTCCTCATGGTTTTTAATGGCGGCTGGCAGAGATCCCTCCATGAATTTTGTAAACAAAGATTCGGCTGTTCCAGGGAAGTCCACCCATGGTCTGGTGGCGCACAGGGGCCGGTAAAGCCACAACCAGCAATTAATCTAATACACGTTTCCAAATAATAGTGCGCTCTTGGTTTTACAGGCTTAAAGCAGGTCTTTATTCCAAGCGTTACGCGTTTCGAGAGACTGAGCTCTCTTGTTCACACATTTTGCACTAGTGACAGGGTGCATTACATAGTCTTCGTAGTACAACATAGAAAGAGGACTTCAGGTTCAGTCATTACTATCATTGAATACAGCTGCCATACTGGAATGTGTCTTAGTGCATCTGATACAGATAATTTAAAGTGTCAGAAAAAAATGACATGCCATTCGTGATTGTATTCCTAATTCATACATATTCATAATTCCTACGGAATTTTCGAACACGGAAGAAAGGCAGCCAGAAGTAATTATGCGTTAATGTATTCACGTACCCATACTAACGTGAACTTACACCTATGCTTGTGTGCGCTATACTCTTAGAAATTAGTTCTTAGAAATTAACGGCTTGTTTCCAGAACTCTCAAGGATAAATGTGTCATGTCCATAACATATGACGCATAGTCCGATACTACAAAGTACTGGCTTGTGTCCCCACACACATTCCTCCAACACGTGCGCCAAGTGGCTAAGAGAGCAAGGTAATACAACAGTCGTATCTTATTCTCAGATGGCCAGCTCATGATACAATCTTAAGGTATCATGATTGCGTACGTGAGCATTACTACAATAAGTATACATGTATATCTGTATATATGCATTAACTACATGTGGGACCCCTACTGACTGCGGGACTTCAGGTACCAGCATGCTTTGCGCCTACTGCCCACAGAGATGAAGGAACTATGTCTGTGATTGGATGCACAAGCACCAATGAACACCAAGAGCAGTATGTAAAGTCCCTGTATACACCAACGTTTATCTAAACACAATGCTGGCAATGATTAAGGCATTCGCCGAAATGCGTCTGCCAGGTGTTTTAAACTTTTATCTGTCAGGAGGGTGGCAAATAAAACTTTAGCTGACCTGTCCAAACGCATGTGTCGGACCAGTTTCTTGGCAGAGAGGCGGGATTGGTGGTGGAGATATATAAAAGCTCCCTTTTTGCACCTTGTGCAAAATCACTCGCCACAATATTTTGTAGCTCAAATCACCTTACTTGGAAGAAGAACCCAGCACTCACGAGAGACGTTTCAGGTCTTGTTTTTTCCAAGCCACACAGACGCGATACCTTCCTCTGTGTTTACAGACACCCCGGGAGGCCGCCATTTTATCTTCATTACAATTCAGTGTTTCGGAAAAATGACTATACTGCAATACCAAGGTACTGGCCGTTTTGTAATATCTATAAATACAGGTAAAATGCAGCTCATAATTCAATCGCATTGCTCAACATTATATTTGTGCATTTCCCACAATTTAAAACTTTATGTAATGGCAATTGCATTCTAACGTCTTGATTCATTCAATAATTTTGCACAGAGGCACTCTGCATACTAATGAATTCTTAAATGAATTCACAATCTATTAATGGACGTTAATGCTCGGCTGGACTTGCAACAGTAAAGAAGCTCAATATCACCCGATTGCACATTTATCGAGTATATTCTGCCGTGAATCGGCTACTCGTCCTTTCTCTATTTCTCACTGAGATCAGACTGTCCAGATCATCTTACGTACGCCATCTTTTAATGGGCTGTTTCACCTTGTGTATCAATGACATTCTTTGAACTAAAGCGGATTATTCATTGGTACTGCTATTAGATAATCATGCCTTGGATTGGCTGAAATCCCTATTCCCCTGTACACTCACAAACTCATTTCTAAACCTATTCAACCTAAGTTACATGCATGATTCTCTAACATTTCAATTTCTTTTTACTTATAACATCATGGTATACATTTTGATTAGAAAGTTCATTCCCACTGAATAATCAAAGTCTTTCGAATTCCTCTGCTTACACTTCATACATCATCCAGGTTCTACCCTAATGTATTAATCATAGCATCTTCTCATCTATTCTCATAAAGGCAACTATTAGACAAACTTACTATTGAAGCCACAGCTTTGCTTCAGGTCCCTAAATGTGACGCAAACTCTTCCCCACGGTTCAAGCCCTTAGGGTACTTAGTCTGGCAATCCACAATTTAACGTGACTCTAATCTTCTTAGTTTTTTGAGTCTGTCTCCCCCTCTTATATACTCTGGGACAGAGTCTAGACCATAAAATCTCAGCAGATTTCTATTGCTTGCATTTTATTCTTTTTTTTTATATTTTTTATTAAGCAACTCCAATAGAAGTACAAAAATAAAAGAATGTTTCAATGGTATACTTAAATTCATCAGGAGATGCATATAAATGTAAATGCATAAATGCAAACTTTTAAGTACTTCTACCTCGGAGATTATGCTCACTACACCCGCATTAAAAGATATACATAAATGGTAATTTCATACCGTCTGACACCCTAAGAAAAGAAGTAATCGTTACAGATTCCTAAAACCTATCTTTCCAGGCGATGATAGGCGACCAAATTTGAATACCACGTTGTCTAGCCTTTTTATCCTTTGCTGAATAGATTGCCATTTCCTGATTAAAAATCCCCAAAAAGCGTGTTAACCAAATTTGACAATTAGGAGGGTCGGCATCTTTCCAGCGAGCAGCTAGGATTATTCTATATACGGCTGTACCTAGAAACATACAGGTTTCTTCTTCTTTACTGTGCCCTAGGGTATTATCATATCCCAATAGATAAAGGGTAGAGGACATAGCAACTTTGTGCCCAAATAATTCCTCCCAAAATTCAGATAGCTTTTGTTTAAGGGAAGTTAGTTTAGTGCATTCAACAAACCTATGAAGCAAATTGGCAGGGCCTACACCGCACCTAGAACACTTATCTGTTCTTTTACCCCATGTATGTAGTTTTGCCGGTGTATAATATAAATTATATACTGTCTTATATAATTGGGCCTTAAGGGTAGATGCTAACAATAGCTTAGAAGTGAGAAGTAACACCTCATCAATATCAACATTCGGATTATTCAATTTGTTTGCCCAAACTGTCTCCGTTCTCTCCAGGTCATCCTGCTGTTGGTCCATTATTAGCCCATAAAGTATACCTATCCTAGTGGTTCGTTTGCCTAGAGCTTCATATATGGGGATATTAGACAATGAAGTATTTGAAAGTTTTGAGCTAAGAATGGTATTTACCTGGATGAAGTTAAAAAGATTGGAGGGTGGAATATTAAAATTGTTTGGATGGTTACAAAACCTAACATCAGGATCAGCATCAAAGAAGTCGCCAACTGAAATTACTCCAAGGGTTTCCCACCTCTTAGCAATATCATCATTCACTTGCCTAGATAGTAAAAAGGAGTGCCATAGCGGTGTATATATATTTATCTCTGGGATAGCGAGATGTTTGGAGACTTTCTTCCATATCTTCCAGGCAGTATTTATAATTTTAAACCTAACCTTCTTTTAATAGGAAGATTCTATCTGTCTCAGCAAGAGCCCTTTTGCTTTGTCCCCCACAGCTGACTCATATATTGAGGGGATCCTATTTTCAACTGCATTTATAATCATTGGATTTATATTCAATAATGGAGTCATTCCCTGGAGGAGAGTAGCCCATAAATAATACATTATATTTGGGAGCCCCAGACCCCTCTCTCCTGTGGTAGAGAAAGAAGTTTCAAAGATCTCATTACTTTGCCATAACCCCAAATAAATTTCGAAATTTAGGATTCCAAGGCATTTACCATCTTATCCTCCACCATTATGGGGATTGCCCGAAATAAATATATCCTAGGGAGGATATTCATTTTGACAAAGTTTCCTCTGCCGATAATTGAGAGATGCAGACTATTAATCCTCCTAAGATCTTTCTTTATGGCTTCCAAAAGGGGCTCATAGTTAAATTTAATATTTTCTATTTCAGGGGATATGGATACACCAAGATACATGGCACTAGCTGCCTTTCTAGAATCGTTAAATTAAATATTAGTACAGATGACTACGTTTTTGTCCCGATTAAGAGAATATCCGGACAGGGCCCCAAAAGAAAGAGTGATATTTTCTATATTTTCGATTGCCTCAGAGGGGTTAGATGTTACTACCGCCACATCATCGGCGTAGGCGAGTATCTTGGTTTGATGAGTGCCGATAGTAATGGGTCTTATTAGAGTGTTTGAGAGTAGCTTCAGAATCAGGGGATTTATATATAGAGCAAATAAAATTGGGGAACAGGGGCAGCCCTGCCTTGTGCCTCTAAAGAGGCAAATGTTCTGGATTCGAGGCCCATCGTTTGTACCTTGGTGATTGGATCCTGGTACATTGCTTGGATAGATTTAACAAAGCCACGTCCAAAGTTATTATAATCTAATATCGGCCAAAGGGAACTCCATGAAACTCGGTCGAAGGCCTTCTCTGCATCAAGGAGGATCATAGACATCCGGCCCCTCTTCGCAGCCATGATGTCAAACAGCGATATAACCCTACAGGTATGATCCGTGGAACCTTTGAGGAATAAAGCCATGCTGCCACAGGGAGACAAGATGTTTCACGACTCTCCTGAGCCGATTGGCCAAGATCTTCGCATATAATTTCGAATCAGTTAATTAAGGAAATAGGACAATAGGAGGTAGGTAGGTCTAGGGGCTTACCCTTTTTAGGAAATATTATATTATTAGTTTCTTTCCAGGATTCCGGTGTAATACCGTTCCTCTGGATCCCTACACATAGATCCAATATATAGGGTATAATATCTTCTCCCAAAATTTTATATAGCTCTACAGGAATCTTATCAGGGCCTGCTGCTTTGCCGGGAGCAAGACCAGACAGGGCCACTTGTACCTCTGTTAGCGTAATATCTTTCAAGATTATCTCTAGCAATCTCATCAAGGATGTTGTTCGAGCCACACTCCATTAACCATAGCCGCAGAACTTCTGTAATTTCGGCCAGATCAAAGATCTCCTCATTTCGATATAATAGAACAGGTTCGAATGCAGCTTAATAATCTTTTTACTTCCAAAGCGGAGTATGCTTTGCAAAAAATGAAACCTCGACATTATGAGCAGGGTGAGAAGGCAGGAAGACTCCTCGCAGCTCAGTTACGACAACGAGAGGCTGCTATGGCAATCTCAGCTATAACATCATCTGATGGGACCTTGCTGACTCGTCCCCAAGATATCGTTAATGAGTTTGCCTCTTATTATAAATCTTTATATACCCCAGGATCCTCATTAGATTTAGTTAAAATGAACTCTATTCTTTCAAATGTTAACATACCATGCCTATCTGAAGAGGGCAGAGCACTTTTAGATGGACCAACAACAAACGATGAAATTACAACAGCTATAAAATCTCTTCCATATAATGAGGCCCCAGGGGAAGATGGTTTTCCTGCTGAATTTTATAAATGGTCTGGTAACAAAATTGTGGACTTAACTACATACTGCTTTTCAGGAAGCAGACGATACAGCTTCTTTACGTCCTTTCTCAAACAAAGCAATTATAGCTATTCTTCCTAAGCCAGGGAAAGACCCATTATTATGGCCAGTATTTTAGCTTCTCGACTTCGAAAGATGTTGCCTTCTTTGGTTCATTATACTCAGGTGGGTTTTGTCCCTGGAAGATCATCTCTGAATCATTTACGCACATTATTGCATACACTCCACTCGGGCAGATCCCTACAAGAAGATGCACTAACATTATCACTTGATGCAGAGAAGGCCTTTGACCGAGTGGAGTGGCAATATCTTTTTACAATCCTAGAGAGGTTTGGCTTAGGGAGTCAATTCAATCATAAAATTAAACTGTTATATCAAAATCCTATCGCTCAGGTTAACCGTGCAGGATTCCTTTCTAACTCATTTCCTATTTGTAGAGGAACTCGTCAAGGATGCCCCCTATCCCCTTTATTATTTCTCCTTGCTTTGGAACCCTTAGCGGCTGCGATTCGTCAATCTCAGGTTATAAAAGGTATATCCCTCTCTATTGGAAATTCGAAAATTGATTTATATGCTGATGATATATTACTTACCATCACTGACTTGTCTCATTCTATTTCATCCTTGCTTGAACTTACAGATGAATTTTCATCCTTTTCTGGATACAAAATAATTTGGGACAAGAGTGAAGCCCTTCCAATTTCAGATGGAACTACAAAGGCAGCAATACAGAGATTCCCCTTCCATTGGCAACAATCTAGTCTTAAATATCTAGGGATATTAGTAAATAAAGGTGCAGAGAACATGGTCGCAGATAATATGGGTCCCCTAATTTGCCAGATGCAGCGAGACTTCGACAAATGGAAATCTTTGGGTTTATCTCTATGGGGTAGAGTCCAAATTGTGAAAACGGTCACGCTTTCCCTTTTTCTCTACACACTTGGGATGCTTCCACTTATTATCCCCTTATCTACCCTACGCCACATTGATTCTAAAATTAAATCCTTTATCTGGGGGTCCATGAAGGCCCGTTTAGCGATACACAAACTCTACAGGAGTACTGTATCGCTGTACACATCATTGAAGTTACTTTTTTTAGCCATTACGTATTTATGTACCTACGTGGTTATGTACCGACATATGATTTACTGTATTGTTTCAGAAAAAAGTCCCCTGAGGAAGAGCAGTTATGCTTGAAATGCATCGGGCATTCAAGGAATGAGAAAATGTAATGAATTTCGAAAGTTATGATTTCGAAACGACATCTCTATGGAAATTAAAGAAAAAGAAAGCATAAAGAATCTGTGACGACATTTATTTTAAAAGAGTATGAACTAATATTTTGAGTGCTTATGTGACAGTGAATCTTGGAGTCAAGAAACATGCATTTGGATCTAAAGTTAAAATCCGATCATAACTGTATCGTGAGAAATGCAGATAAAGGGGGGAATGTTGTCCTTTGGGACAGGACAAAATACCTCAGTGAAGCATACAAACAATTGAATAATCATAACTATGTGAAAGTAACAGCTGATGTTCTGCAAGGGAGTTTTGATGCGTATAATGTACAATTGCAATCGTGGTATACACAATGTTTAATTTCTTATGAAGAATTGCAATTTCTTAAAGTATCTAACCCTGTGACACCTGTCTTTTACCTAATCCCAAAGGTACATAAAAATGTGGCCAACCCTCCGGGCGACCCCTTATATCTGCCATTGGAGGTGCACTAGAAAACAATAAGTATATTGATTCATTTTTTAACCAAACTAGCAGCCCGCCCCAGCGTTGCCTGGGGCAGAAAGGGGCTGGGGGCAGTACACCCACTCCTGCCTCAACCCCCTCCCGCACCGACTCCCTCCGCCCCGACTCACTCCCGCCCCCCTCCCGCCCCGACTCACTCGCGCCCCCCTCCTGCCCCGACTCACTCGCGCCCCCTCCCGACTCACTCGCGCCCCCCTCCCGCCCGACTCACTCACGCTCCGACATTTTCATTTACTGCTGCCTCCTTCTTGCCTCCCCCTGCATCACACAGTCTCGCACTGAACTTTCCCTTTACTTACCTGTGCCGCCGCTCCTCACAGCACAGCCGCTCGTCAGTGCACCACCGCTCCTCCTTCGTCGACATCACGCACGTCGCGTCGTGGCCAGCGCTAGGTCCTGGCCGGCGCTACTTTCAGGGGACTACTTTGTTTACAAACTTAATTTTTTTAATTTACTTTTTTTTAAAATTTATATAGCCTATGTCCATCTACACACCCTGACATTTTCATAGATGTATCGGGTGTGTAGATTGGCGCTGTGGTTCCCGAGTTTACCTGTCCAAAAGGTGCAAGTTCTCTCTTTATAATAGTAGTATAGATTGTGAAGCTCCTACCCTCATATATCCAAGACTCAAGAGACTTCCTAAAGAAAATGTATGACTTACAATGGGATAAAGATCTTTTACTGGTAACAGTTGATGTAACCACGCTATATACCAGCATCAGGCATGATGATAGCCTACGGGCCATTAGACATTTTTTTCAACATCGACCGATTAAATCATGGTCACATACGCAGATTTTATTAGTAATGACATCTGTTTGTATAAAGAACAACTACTTCCTGTTTCAATAATGAACTGTACAATCAGGTCTGTGGGACTGCGATGGGCACCTGCTTCGCCCCCATCTATGCGAATTTGCATATGGGCTGGTGGGAGGAGCAGGTGGTCCGTGCGGATTTCCAGACTGAATGGGAAGAAAATGTCCTTCATTGGAGTAGTTACATTGAAGATCTTTTTATAGTCTGGAAAGGGACTGAAGAGTCAGTTAGAAACTTCATGAAAAACTTCATGTCAATAATCTAGATCTGAAATTGACGAGCACATTTAGTTCTAGCTCTGTCTATTTTCTTGATTTGACTGTATATGTGCAAGACTCTAAACTCCACACGAAGCAATATAGGAAACCAACTGCGGGAAACACGCTGCTTCATGCGGCGAGTTCCCATCCACAAAATTTGATCAGAAGCATACCGTATGGTGAGTCTTAGAACTATTCTAAACTGCAGTGAGGACAATACCCTAGATACAAAATTTTCTATCTTAAAATCCAGGTTTTTAGAACGAGAGTACACTAATGAATATCAGAACCTTGATAAACAAAGCAAAGAAAAGAAGCAGGGAGGATATTTTATTCAAAGAGTGGAAACAAAGAAAAACGTACCCTGCAGAACAATCAAGTGAGGTTCATTATGACATATAATCGTCAACACAAGCTTGTCATTAAAATTGATACCAGGCACTAGCACCTGATTTGCAATGACCCTTTGTTGGACAATACTGTTCAAAAGAGGCTGGCAATTACTTTTCGCAAAGCACGATCTTTTAAACCGCTTTTAGTGAGCAATATGCTTCCGCAGAAACAAGGCAATCGGGGAATGACCTGGTTAGCAGAAAAAACAGGATTTGTAAAATGTCCAAAATGTAAAGCTTGTACCCATGGGAAAAACACACAATCTTACCCTTTGGGGCTCTCCAAAAGGGAAAAGAAGATTAAGGGTTTCTACACTTGCAAGTGCGAGTTTGCAATATACGTACTGCAGTGCCCTTGTGGCCTGTGGTACATAGGGAGCACTATTAACCCGGTCTATATGAGAATTTTACAGCATTTGAGGGCCATACGCAATGGGGATAGGTCCTATCCGGTGGCACGCCATTTTGAGTCACATCACGAAAAGAACACAGCAGGGCTGCTATTTTGTGATTGACCATGTTCTCCCAAGGATTCGAGGGGGTAACAGAGTTAAAAAACTAAGAAGGCTTGAATCATGTTATATAATGGAGCTTAATATGCGCACCCCCGAAGGTTTGAACATGGAAGAGTACTTAATAACACACCTTTAAAGTTCCTATCCTCCTATCATCTTTAATACCCCGCCTCTATAATATATGTATATATGCAAAAAGTACCTATAATGGATTGTAGTTTTAATATTGCAGTTTTCTCAGTAAATAGTTTTATTTTTTTGGTTGCTTTATACAGTTTTTTCCCAATTTTTAATTTGTGTCACAACGAAAGAGTAAAATTAATTTTTGGGTTGTAGAGTTTCTATACTGATGACCTCTTGCATATGCTGTATACAAAAAATGACACATTTTTAGCCAAAAGAAGGTTCAATCATATGCTAGTAATGTGGATGCCAAAACGATAATTGTGCAGTTTTGACATACTAGATGAAGAAATCAGTATTGATGATTGATGTCAATTTAAATAAGGGCTATCTTAATTGTGACCGGGAGATCGACCGATTCAAATGTTATTATACCCACTAGGGCTGTATTGATGTGGTAGCGATATTGGTTCACCAGTATACCTATAGTGATGGAGGTATATGGCTCGAATTTACCCACTGGGGTTTAATGTGTTGCTGAGAAATTTTGTGCATGGTTCACGATTGAAAGAATGGATGAAGTTCTATGATAAATATTGTAAAACAAAACTAAGCTGACTGGCAAATTAGCGCATGTGCAGACAGCCTTGGGGGCAGGATCTTTGTGGTCTACAAAGTATACGGCTTTTCTAATCCGGATGCCAAGGGTAATAATGTGCCTCTTGTTAATATGTGATGCGTAGAAACCCCCCCTATCTTTCAGGGCATTTTGGCTTATGATATTAAACAGCCGAACAACGCGCGTAACAGTTTTAAAAAACAAAACTTTCATTGTTTACTTATAAATGAATTTAGTTGTGAAATAAGTATTAACTTTAATTTATTGTGCACAAAACTATTGAAGTAATGTACATTGATTGCTGCAATGGCTTTGGACCAACTCGCTTCACAAACTAAGAGTCTGTTTTTCAGTGCACTGAGTTTGTAGTCATGTCACCTGACATCACAGGTGAACACATGATTTAAAATGGCTGATTTTCAAAAAATAAATTATGGGTGAATAAGCCTCCTGGAGAAGCGAAACGCATCCTTGTGAATAAAGAGTTGGAGGCTGATAGTGTTGCCGTTCTTTGCTGGTGCTGCTGAGCAGAGGAACTTCTGAGATATATATATATATATATATATATCTCCCAACCGTTTCCCAAGAAACCAATTAAGCCGCACACCAGCAGTCTTTTTTTTTTTTTTTGGTTTAATTTATTCTTAAATCAATTGTATTCTAATCAGAACAGGGCCAACCCACGCGTTCCGGTATCTCTAATACCTTGTTCACGGTTCGTATGTTCCATATTTTTTCTAGTTTTTATCATTATCTTAACAGGAAGAACAACATTTCATCATTTCCTGTTTAGCACTCGTAAACCACCCCATTGATTTCTGGCCTTGGTAGTTTTCGCCACAACTTAATCACGGTTTATGTATTAACACCAGTAATCACAATCTTTTTTGAAATTATACACATTTTTTACAAAGTAAATTCTCTGGCCACATTTTCTTAATGGTACCATGCTTATGGGTTTCAAAAATTATTTGTTTTGTACGATAGACATTTGAAAACAACGATTTTCAGCATTGAAAAAAACCACAGCAGACCTCCTTTTTCTCCACCCCTGTGGGCACTAAACCTATTTTGGCTTCATTTTTTGCATTGCTTCAAATAAACAGTTTCTTATATAAAGGTTTGCGGTCAGTTTTATCCAACAAAAATCTGAACTTTACCTAACTGGGTAGTTTGTTCAAAATCATGCCCTCCAGTGGGCCTATTTTCACCGTTTTTGTTTTTACACTCAAAGTTCTTTTGTTGTCTGGTGTCCTTGTATATGTACAGATGAAATAGAAGGAAATTAGGAAACTAAGTATGTTTTTACAGATGTATATACAGTTCTTCCGATTGATTTAAACCGTAGGGAGTCATAATTCGGAAATTCAGAATGTGCCGGGATTCCTTTTGTCGTAAAGTTTTCACTGTGGCCTCCTCTTTCACTTATGGGTATCAGTGCAATCCCATAGAATTTTAGGGCTTTCCAATTTCCATTGTGGTGGGTTTCCATATGTTTAGCCACCGCATTGTTCCTATCTTTGTTCTTGGTTGGTCTCATGTTCTAAAATGCGTTTCTTGAGTTCGCAGATGATACTGCCCACATATTTTAAGGCACATGGTCACTCAATGATGTAGACATGCATATTGCATGTGATCAGATTTCTTATTTGCCAAATTTTCTTGTTTGCCATCATGATCTCTTTTGTATGTTTTGCTATTTCACAAACTTTACAATTATGGCATTTAATGAATCCCTGTGTGTTTAGCCATGTTGTTTGTGGTGTTTTAAATCTGAAATGGCTGTGGGCTAACTGATCTTTTACATTTCTCGCTCTTCGGTACGTTATAACTGGATGGGGCCCCATTTTTTCTCCTATTGTAGTATCTAATTGGACGATCTTCCAGTTCTTTTGTATTATTTTCGCTATTTCATTAGACTCTTGACTGTAGTCCAAAATGAGTCTTATTGGTTATTCCTTGGGGGTCTCTCCCCTAGTTTTTGGTGCTAAACAATCTTCTTTGGTTGGCTCATTTGCTTTGTTCCAGCATCTGTTTATTATGCCTTTACTGTATTTCCTTGCCTGGAACCGTTTGATGGTCCCAGCGCTATGTTTCCGCCATTCTGGTTCCTCACTACAGATCCTCCGCAAGCGCAGGAATTCCCCATAAGGGATGCTTGATAGTAAAGATGGCTTATGAAAGCTAGTTGCTTCAAGGGTTGCATTGATGGATGTGGCTTTCCGATGTAAGGTTGTTTTCAAACCATTATCTTTTCCATAAATTTCCACGTCCAGGAAAATCACTTTCTCTTGACTTATTTCATAGGTAAACTTTAATCCTTGTGTGCTGTAATTTAGGATTTCAAAATATTCCTGGAACTCCTGATCGTTTCCCTTCCAAACGATGAAGAGATCTATGAACCTCTTCCAGGTCACTATTAGTTTAGTAAATTTGTCATTTTTACTGTCCCATGCCACTTCATTCTCCCACCAGCCCATAGCCATGCACGCAAAACTAGGGCTGAAGGCAAAACCCATCGCTGCTCCGTTCCGTTGGCAATACAATTCCTCTCCAAAGAGAAATACATTGTTCGTTAGACAAAAAGCAATCCTGCTCATCAACATATCATTGTTGTTTTTGTAGTGAAGATTTCTCTCTTTTAGAAAATATTGGCATGCATTCAGACAGTGTTATCAATGTTGGAGAGTGCATGGAAGGGATTCGGACTCACTATAACTCGCGCGCCCGCAATCCACTGCTGATGATGTTGCAGATTACATCATTCATGACCTGGTCAGTGACATCACTGATGACATCACTGATATCTCAAATGACATCACTGATGACCTCATCCATGTGATAATCAAATACACCTCATCACACACTAGTATAATCTTTCATCACTCACTGTAAAATAGAAAGTGCCATATTTGAAACCATTGACACACCAATAGAAATTACTAAACACCCACTCAGTAATTCATACAACTATACACACATCTAATCACTTACCAATATATTCAGTGTTAAATGCAGTGAATGTTCAAATGAACACTATCAAATATACTTATACTCCTATTTCAACATTACACACTAGCACACATTGTAATCACTTATAAAGACATCCTTCTGACTTATGCTAACATTTGATTATACTAACATTTACTCACCTACACACTTATACAAACACCACTACATCTATTTATATAGACAGTAACTCACACTTAGTGTGTTATAAAATCACTATTCCAAGTATACAGTTATCAATACAGTGACTCATACAACCACTAAGTCTTATGCACACCTAATTAGATATTACTGTCATATACACTGCCTTTTCTTTCAAGTTTAATGTAGATGTACCATTCAGAGAAATATTTCATCACCACCACACCCATAAACCTATACACTCATTGAAACAACTGTTATATCATGTAGTCTTAACCTCATAGACCTACTGAATGAACTATTCACACATTTTATGGCAATCACACACCCCCCTACTAAACCACATAGACATTCATTTACCCATACAAGTACTCCGTTAAGAAACCAATAACAAATATAGTCTTTAACATAGCAATTAAGACAAAGCAACAAAGACTTTCACACAGTTTAGTAACTACACATTCTATATAGTGAGACTTCATAAATTAGTCAAGGAAACCATCAATGACACTGTTACTAAATCCATCATCCACACATTTATATTTATATATATATATATATGCACTCATTCTTCAATGCAAAGTAGTGTATTTATATTACATATTAAGTAAACATTCACCGGATGATATCATCAGTAATGTCATTTGAGATGTCATCAGTGATGTCACTGACCATGTCATGAATGATGTAATATGTGACATCATCAGCAGTGGATTGCGGTCGTGTGAGTTATAGTGAGTCCAACTAACTATAACGTTGGAATATATATATATATAATCTATATCCACCTCACGTTGGCGAAGAAGCTGAGATGGCCGCTGGCAGCGGCGGGACGGGATCGCCACTCCCCCATATTCCACAAACAGTCGTTCTCCTTTCTTTCTAAGAAACGATGTCCAGGCCACAGCTCGGTTCAGAAAAGTGTTTTATTCACAAATGCACTAGACACGTTTCGGGAAACAAGTTCCCTTGTTCACGAGTGTTAGTGCAAAATGACATTACAGTTTAAATGCAAATCATGTGACTAGTGAATTTCGTGGACATAGAAAGCAGACTACCCAATCGGATAATATCTGGAGCTATGAAAACACACTTGCAGTGAATGGCAGCAGGTTAAAACAAAATTAATCGTACATAATTCATAATGTAATTCAATATCGGGGGTAAACGTTAGCTCTTGATTATTTAGATGACATTCAAAAATTAAAATAAAATTAGAGTTGTGTTGCACCAAAGCGTAATTCGAACTCCCAACCTCAAGACACCCTGATGCTAGGTGCACTAACATGCCGTGTCACTTTCATCTCAGTCATTTACTCGCCCCAGTGGGCTGTCAGGCAGTTCGTTTGCACAAAGCGCCGACCTGAACGCTCAATGTTCGTACTCCTTCTCAAGCCCCAGTGGGCGTGTGATCAAAATTATACCGTTGGGCAACGTATCCCCGAATTCTTATTCTTTGCTTAAGCAAACGGTGCTTGGTCCCAGGGCCGGTCAATCTGCCTTCCTTCAGGTACAACCCTTAAATTAGTCGGTCATACTATTAAATGCAATACTTGATACAAACTTAGCTCCAGCCTCTCTGCCTTTCATGTGCTGTCTCACACTCTCCCAAGTTAATTCAACAGGTACCTGGAGTGAAAGAATAAATGAATAAACGTGAATATATTTACCACATTCTGCCGTGATTTGTGCACAGTCATACATTTAAAAGCAAGGTTTGCTTCGGCTGGCATACTTTTAAAGGCAATACAAACAATGTTCTATTTCCATTTCTTTTTCAGGCAACAAATACCTAAAGTTACATTTTAGTTTATCATCCAAGGTGTACCCCCAGTGCCTCATCACAGTTGTGGCCAAGAGGTTGCATGGTTTGGTACTTTATAATAAACCTTAATGCAAGGCGTCTCAGTTCTTGTAGTCTGTTACCACCTCTCTCTTATCGGAATCTGATCCAGTACTGTAAAGGATAACAGACTATTGTTACTCTGGTTGTGGGTTGCAAAATGCCTGGCAACTGGATATTGTTTATCCAGGTTCTTTATAGCCCTGAGATGTTGTAGGACCCTCTCTTTTGCAGGTTTGATTGTGCTACCCACGTACAATTTATTACATGGGCATCTTAGTGCATAGACTGCAAACTCTGTATGGCAGGAGACATGTTTCAAGATCTTATGAGGGGCACAGTATTCAGACAGCTTAATTTATTTCGTGTTGTGGCTGTACTTGCAAGCCTTGCAACGGCCACAGACAAAAAATCCCTGAACAGGGTTGCTTCTTTTTCTGTTGGCAACCAATGTTTGACATACTGTGTCTTTTAACGACATGGGTCTTCTATAGGTTATTTGTGGAAATTCAAGGATACTTGATTTCACGTCTTTGTCAGTTTGCAAAGCGTTACAGAATTTGTTGATGGCACCTCTAACAACTTTAGACTGTGAATTCTAGTCTGTGATGAACCTGACCGTTTCCTGA
This sequence comes from Lissotriton vulgaris, assembly GCF_964263255.1. Taxonomy (NCBI): domain Eukaryota; kingdom Metazoa; phylum Chordata; class Amphibia; order Caudata; family Salamandridae; genus Lissotriton; species Lissotriton vulgaris. The sequence continues at coordinate 292,609 of NW_028253787.1, forward strand.
CTCATCATTTTTTATGTCTTTCTGAGTTGACTCTTTGTTGTACACTTTTTTGACCGCTGCTGCAATACATTTCTTACTGTACCCTCTAGCTTTGAATCTTTCACACATGACCATTTGTTCTTGCTCAAAATCTACCAGTTTAGTACAGTTTCTCTTTGCTCTGAGGAGTTCTCCCAGTGGGATAGAGTTGATCAATTTCGGGGGTGACAGCTCTGAGCATGAAGGAGGCTATTTCCAGCCGTCTCTTTTCTGAACAGAGCTGTTGTGAGGCGATTGTCATCTATTCTGACTTTGAGGTCTAAAAAGTCTATTGTGGTTTTGTCAATATGGCTCGTGAAGGTTAAGTTAAAATCATTAGCATTAAGAGTTTGAACAAACTCTGTGGCTTTTTCCTCACTGCCCTCCCAGATGATAAAAATATCATCAATATACCGGAGCCAAGTACGGACTCCGGTCTGGTATTGATGAAGGTGTCGGACTACCTGCTCCTCCCACCAGCCCAAGTACAATCCGGCAAAGCTGGGAGCGAAGCAGGTACCCATCAAGAGTACCCAGCAGTTGGTGATATATACTGCCATTAAAAAGGAAATAATTCTGGGTGAGACATGTGTGAATCATATCCAGTAGCATTTCCGTATGGAACAGATAGGAGACTGATCTGCCACTCAAAGTGCCTACAAGCCCATATCCCCTGTTCATGCGGGATGTTGGTATAAAGGCTGTTCACATCAAGGGTCATGAGTAAACAGTCTGCGTTAAGTTCAATGTTTGCAATTTTTTCCAAAGAAACACCTGAGTCTTTAAGGTAAGCTGGAAGATTTTGCACGAAGGGCTGGAGAAAATAATGTACATACCTGGATGTATTCTCCAGGCAGCTGTTTCTAGAAGAAACAATGGGCCTACCCGGGGGGTTTGTAGGGTTTTTGTGCAGTTTGGGTAACAGAGCGCCAGCAGTTTAGGGAACTTACATTTCAAAAAATAATACTCCTCATTCTCAATAAGTCCCCTATTTTTCCATTCCATCAATTGTTCTTGGTACCTACTATTTTCAGAATCATAGATTTTTCTAGTACTCCTCTCATATTTTTCCACATCATTGAGTTGTTTTAAACCTTCATCAATATACATTTCACGAGATAAGATAACAATATTTCCACCCTTGTCGGATTTCTTAATAACAATACTGGTATCATTGCTTAGATTGTTAATAGCTAGTCTTTGAGCTTGAGTGAGGTTATTTTTACCCCGCTCGTTTTTCTTGGCCAGTTCTTTGAATTCATTCACCACTCCTTTTTCGAAAACATCAATGGCATCAGTGGTGATCATGGGTAAGAAAATGGATTTAGGTTTGAACCCACTATTACTGTTAAGGTCCAACCTGATTCGCTAATCAAGTTAAGGGTGGGATTTTCAATTACTTCAGGGTCTCCCCCTAAATCATAAAGCACTTGTAACATTTCTGCATCTCCTATCTCAAGTGTGCTTGGGGGTGGTGCGTTGCTGCCAGACTCTTGGTTCATTCTAGTAGCAAACCACTTTTTTAGGCTGTTTTCTAGTAAACTGAAAAAGATCTATTTTACTGGACCAGGGTCAGCGGACTCGATAATTCTCTCGCCTCGGTGCCCACTCTGATCAGCGATCACACTCGGCAACTCTGGGCATTAGCTTGCCTCATCTTCACTAACGGCCCCACCAGACTGCCGGGGATGCCTGGTCTCACCCTGGAGATACCCATTAAGGGACCATCTCTCAGGGAAGCCAGGAAGGGTTTCGCAGCGGTCGAAGCGCCTTGGGACCCTCCGGGTAAGTAGTGCGCTATATAAATGCCTATACATTTACATTTACATTTACTTAGGGTATAATTAAAATTAGCAGAGGGACAAAAAGATAACCCATAGGACAGTACCTCAATTTCATCTTCATTAAGGATCCTGTTGGATAGGTTGACTACTGTTTTCATATCCCATTTTAGTTTTCTCTGGCCCCTTGTCCTTGTTCTCACTGGGCTCGAAACGGCAGCTGTCAGTGCGTTTTGCTCGTTTCCTCCTTTGCCTCCTCTTCCTCGTCCTCTGGTTCCTCCTGTGTTTGTCCCGGTCTAGGCTTCTAATCTTCCTTTTGCCATTAAGGAAAATTCTTTTAAAATGTTTCTTTTGAGCTCAGAAAACCCGTATTTATGTCTACTGCCTGATTTTCTGTATCCTCTGCATCATCTGCCTCTACATCTTGCCGGTTATTTGCCCCTTCTGTTGCCTCCGTTGTAGGTTTAGTTGGCTGACTTGCGGGAGTCTGGGTTGTTGTTTGAGCACGAAGATGGTCGTACTTTTTTGAAAAAGTGAGAACCTGCCCTCTCTCATTATCGACATGATCTCTGAGGAATTTCCTTTGTTTCTTTTCTTTTATCTCCTTTTCAATAATTTCCAGTTTTTTTGTCAAGTTTGGCCATTTGTTTCAAATTCGTCCTTACTGCAAATTGTCTTCAAATGTTCCATTAAATCATCGATCTCAGCAGCCAGTTTAGTACAGTGCTTTTTGGCATATTTTACTAGTAGCCTCAGCATGACCGGTGAGCATTCATGGCTGTTTGTTGCCCATTCCTCTACCAAGTCGGGGTCCGGATCGTTAAAGGTGGTTGTGGTATAAATCCTCAGCTCTCTCGGGATTCTTTCCATCTCCATGTATTTAGCCAAGGTGGTTGCCTCCCACCATTTCGTCTGCTCTGATTTGAGCAATTTCCATAGTTTGTTCCAGCAATCCTGCTTGCTTTTTGCATCTCCACCATGTTGGATTCCACCGGCCCAAACACTGCAGGAACGTAGTATGGCCCAATCCACTACCCTGACTCAAATGTCACTCATAAGATATATAATCATGAGACAACACCTGAGCCCAGGACAGGGGCTGGGAAAACAAAACAAGGGAAAGAGACGTCAGGAATGCTTCACCCCAAACTGGACAGCAGACCAAACACTTGCCGCCACCTCCACGCTTCTGTACCTAAGGAGTAATATACACAATTACTTCTTGAGTCCCCAATTCCCACTAAACAGCCTCCCTCCTTAATCTATGACCACACTCTGCCATATAGAATACACAACCTCCTTACTTGTTGTCAAGACCGGATTGGCCTCCGGAAGTTCAGGTAGCAGGAAAAACAATTGTTTCCCCAAAAGCTGCTTCTTTGTCCAGGGGAATAATCCAATAAAGCGCTCCTTGCCCAGGTATTATAAAACTGGTTTAGGGGGAAAAAGCCATACAAAGGGCATAAAAAACCCCCTAAGGACAGTCTTTGTACTAAATATAGGGGTCAGGGACAAGTAGGACACAAACAAAACAAAAACACAGCGTCCGGCATGGATTCGAGCTCTTCTGATTCTGCAGCGTGTCTGAAAGCGACCAAGCGGCCCACAACGATGTGGACTGGTTACACAAGATGCGGAAGCCGAGCGCCCTACTCGGCAATAACGCAGCGTCTTCCGAGAGGATCCTGTAGTTTCTCTGGGGAAGTCCCAATGCACCGCGTTTCTTCTCCAGGTAAGTGTCAGAGGGGGCTGAAGCCCCAGCAATCCCTTGTTAACCCACGAATAATCACCAAACCGAGCTCCAAAGACAGGGTCGAAAAACAGGACAAAAAGAAAAAAGGGGACAGGGATCCAATAGAGGGACAATGAAAACCGGAACCAAAAAAGGGGAAACTGGAAAGGGAACACGAGTCCGTGAACCCAACAAAGCGGGAGTCAAAGAACCTAGAACCTGGAACCCAATACATCAAGATACCAAGCACTGGTTCATGGGCTGGGCCAGTCTTAAGTCCCAGCAAGGCAGGTCATGTGATGGCAAAGCATGGCCATAGAAAGCGGACCGGACCGGATTCATAACAGTACTCCCCTCCCCCCCCAATGATCCTCCCCACAGGGCGGGGCATAGAGGGATGCTGTCTATGGAACAAACAGACCAACCGAGGCGCATGTACCCCTCCAGCCGGCTCCCATGTCCGATTCTCTGGGGCATAGCCCTTCCAATCAACAAGATAGAAGAGACGACCCCTCCTACGTCTGGAATCCAAAATAGCCTGAACCTCAAACTCCTCTTCAACCAACAAGGGAGGAGGTGGTGGCAAAACCTGAGCAGAGGGAACATAAGGTTTCAACAAAGACGCATGAAACACAGGATGGACCTTATAATCATCAGGCAACTCGAGCTTCATAGCCACAGGGTTAATCACCTGCACGATAGTAAACGGGCCCACAAACCTAGGTTGTAATTTACGAGACCCCTGCAGCATAAGATTACGAGAGGCCAACCACACCTGATCACCCACCTTATAGGATGGAGCAGAGACTATGTTTATCAGCCTGGGCCTTCATGTAGACCTTTGCTTCCTGCAATTGTTCCTGTGCTACACCCCAAATATCGCTCAACCTCCTACACATATCATCTATGGCTGGCACATGCCCAGTGGGTTGGATGGCTAACGCTCTAGGATGGTACCCCATTGAACAATAAAAAGGAGTCATGCCTAAAGCGGAATGCAGACTATTATTATAGGCAAACTCCGCAATAGGAAGAGCAGCCACCCAATCACAGGACAGAGATGACACAAGGCACCTCGGGTACTGCTCCATGGTTTGGTTGGTCCGCTCAGTCTGACCATCAGACTGTGGATGATACGCCGATGATAATCGTATCTCCATCTTAAGCACAGAACAAAGCTCAGTCCAGAAATGGAACACAAACTGTGCCCCCCTGTCAGAAATAATCGCCGAAGGTAACCCATGGAGCCTGACTACGGAGGACATAAACACCAAAGCCATTTCTCTAGCAGTAGGGATCTTAAATAGCGGGATGAAATGCGCCATTTTAGTAAATAAGTCCACCACCACTAGGATGGCAGTGTAACCTGACACAGATGGAAGATCGGTCACGAAATCCATACTAATGGTATGCCAAGGAGCAGGAGGGACCTCTAAGGGTTGCAACAGGCCAGATGGCTTACAATGGGTAGGCTTACTGGTGGCACAAACAGGGCAAGCTGCCACATAACTCTGAATGTACTTAGCCAATGTATCCCACCAAAACCATCGCAAACACATCTCCTTCGTTGTTCGCATCCTGGGATGTGCTACCAGCGCAGAGGAGTGACACCATTTCAGAACCATCTCCCTAAGGACGGGGAGAACAAACAACCGATCCTCATGATACAACAACCCGTCCTGAACCAAAACCTGGGGCAAGGCTAACCAAGGGGCTAAATCCAACAGACGCAATTGATCTTTCACTGGAGAAAGGAAGTCCTCAGTGCATGTAACCCCTACAATCCTCTCACCACTGATCATAGGTCTGTCTTCCTTCACTTGTCCCTCTTCCCTAATCTCAACATGAATCCGGGAAAGAGCATCAGATTTTATCTGCTGAGCAGCGGGTCGATAAGTTATGACAAAGTCATACTCATTAAAGAATAAGACCCACCGCATTTGGCGAGGTGTTAACGCACGAGCAGACCGAAAGAACTCCAGATTTTTATGGTCAGTATAGATCGTGACGGTATGCCGAGCGCCCCATAAATAATGTCGCCATTCCTCGAAAGATAATTTCACCGCCAACAACTCTCTCTTGGCCACTGTGTAGTTACGCTCTGCTGGTAACAGGGTCTTAGAAAAAAGGTAGGGCAGGATCGGGATGCACCAATACAGGTGCTGATGTAAATTTCCCTAGCAACAGGTGAAATGCGTCCTGAGCCTCAGCGGACCAGACAAAGGTAACCCCCTTCCTCAACAATCGGGTCATGGGAGCCACAATATCGGAAAAATGAGATATAAAACGCAGATAAAAATTGGCAAATCCCAAAAGGACCTGGATGTGTTTGACGGTAGATGGTATGGGCCAGGTGACAATTGCCTGTATCTTTCTGGGGTCCATTTGAATGCCTTCCGCTGTCATGATAAACCCCAAGAACTCCACCTTAGGGGTGCTGAACTGACACTTTTCTAATTTGGCATACAGATGATGGTCCTGTAGCTTCTGTAGCACTTGTGTCACATGTTCTTGGTGTTCAGCCCCCGTCTCCGAAAAGATCAAGATATCGTCTAGATAGACAATGACACTTCTATCCAGATATTCCCGGAGGACTTCATTAATGAAGAACTGGAAGGCCGTCGGCGCATTACATTAGCCAAACGGCATTACGCATTACTCAAATAAGCCATATTTGGCCTTAAATGCCGTCTTCCACTCATCCCCGGGGCGAACACGTATGAGATGGTAAGCGCCCCGAAAATCCAATTTGGTAAACACCGTTGCTTTGCGGAGCTGGTCCAGCAACACAGGGATGAGTGGAAGAGGGTACTTGTTGTTCACCGTAGCCTTGTTCAGAGCTCTATAATCCACACATGCTCTCAACGTCCCCTCCTTCAGAATGAAGAAAATCGGCGATGACACAGGCGAACAGGCGGGGCGGATATATCCCATCCTCAACATGTCCTCCAGGTATTCCTTAAGATGTAACTCCTCAGGTTCTGAGAGCGCATATATGCGACAGCAAGGTAAAGGAACACCCGGTACCAGGTCGATCTTGCAATCAAAAGACCGGTGCGTAGGGAGACAGTGAGCCTGAACTTTATCAAAAACACCCCGAAAGGCAGAATACTGCAAGGGAACTGTCCCCACATCAGCCACAGCACAGGACAAAGGGGAAACCCATTCACTGGCCTCCTTGTAGCAGTGTTTGAGACAATGTGTAGAATCCAAGGTCACCAAACGTTGCACCCAATCGATCTTAGGATTATGTTCCTGAAGCCATGGAACCCCCAATACTAGACCAAAGGAAGGGGCATCAATGAGATCAAAAACCACTGATTCTGAATGACCGTTCTCACACAACAACCTCAACGGATCAGTCTGATGAGTAATAGAACCTGAAGTTAGTTCCGTCCCATCAATAGCTCTCACAGGCTCTGGCTGTTTCTTATAACGACATGGAATCTCTAACTTTTCAGCCAAAGAGATATCGATAAAATTCCCAGTTGCACCGGAATCCAGCAAGACTGACACAGGCACTCGATTACTTACAGAGAGCAAAAGATGAGCAGGAATAATAAAATGCCTCAGCACCCGATCTATCACACCCAGCACATCATAGGTTCCCCCTGCTCCTTGGTTAGAGGCTGGATGACTGTCCACATGAATGCATGCTACCTTCTTATTAAACACCACACCAGAAGGCTTTACAGGGCACTCCCTTGCAGAGTGGCCACCTTGACCACAATACAAACATAAATTCTGCTCCCTCCTCCTTTTCTTTTCCTCCATGGTTAATGGGCCTCTCACCCCACCTATCTCCATGGGTTCAGGAGCAGACTTATGATCACCAAGGGGTTTTGCTTCAGGTTTCACATAACTCCCCCTGGACACCTGAAAATGATTTCGTTCCCCACGCCTCTCAGACAACCTATGATTTAGTTTTACCACAAGATCTATAAAAGCGGCACAGTCGTCGGGAGGATCAACTACCTGCGATACCACATCCTTAAGTTCTTCACAAAGGCCCTGATAAAACAAGGAAGTCCTCTTGTCCATTGGCCAGTGAGTCTCAGACACCAACCTATTAAACGTAGATACATACGTCAACAAATCCTGTCTACCCTGTCTTAACCTCTTGGCTGCTAATGACAAGGGTAACTCGTCATGGACTTTCCATTGATTTCAATGGAAAACAAAGGGGCCTTCAAATGTTGCCTTAGCAGTAAAGGGGTTAACTTCAAGAGTTCCGCATCGCTAGCCTGCATAAAAGCATGCTTAGCGAACAGTCCCCTCATTAACTCTTTAAATGCTGGGTAGTTGTACAAAACGCGGTCATCCCTGTCTACAAGGGGGATAGACCAATGAGCAGCGGTGCCAGCCAAATACGATATAGTAAAAGCCACTTTGGCTGTATCATCCGGAAAGGCATTCGGCCTGCACATAAAATGCAGCTGACATTGATTCATGAAAGTCCCAAACTTATCGCTATCTCCCTAAAACCTCTCTGGGGGGGCTAAGGGGACAGGAACAGGTGACGTAACTGTAACAGCTATAGGGGCTCCTCCCCCTGCACCATGTCCCGTTCCTCCTCCATACTGAAAAGCTGCTGGCTGTATATTAGGACCATGTCCCCTGTCTCGCGACTGTTCTCTTGCCTTCACTGCCCCGAGTTCTTCTTTAAGTCCTGCATTCTCCTGCCGTAGATCATGCACCTGAGCCTTTAATGATGTCAACGCCCCCATTACATCCTGCATAGTAGGTACGCTAAGAACTCCACCCGCATCCTCATCCATACTCGTCCAGGCAGTGTATACATTCGTGGGCTTGGTATTCTGTTGGATTCCACCGGCCCAAACACTGCAGGAACTTAGTATAGCCCAATCCACTACCCTGACTCAAATGTCACTCATAAGATATATAATCATGAGACAACACCTGAGCCCAGGACAGGGGGTGGGAAAACAAAACAATGGAAAGAGATGTCAGGAATGCTTCACCCCAAACTGATTCAGAAAAGGGGGTGGTGATGGACAGAGCATCTGAGTTAAGCAGAACACTCCTACCCAGTCAACAGATCAGGGCTTGATCCATCACCGTTTTTTAGCTCACTGCACGATCCCAGCTCAGAACCAGGCTACATGCAAATTAGTCTGTCCCTGGCCCAGTGCATCATGGGAACAGGGCAGACCAAACTACCAAGCCAATTCTTTTACTGGAAAGGAAACAAGCTTCCGGGGAACAAAACAAGGGAAAAAGACGTCAGGAATGCTTCACCCCAAACTGGACAGCAGACCAAACACTTGCCGCCACCTCCACGCTTCTGTACCTAAGGAGTAATATACACAATTACTTCTTGAGTCCCCAATTCACACTAAATAGCCTCCCTCCTTAATCTATGACCACACTCTGCCATATAGAATACACAACCTCCTTACTTGTTGTCAAGACAGGATTGGCCTCCGGAAGTTCAGGTAGCAGGAAAAACAATTGTTTCCCCAAAAGCTGCTTCTTTGTCCAGGGGAATAATCCAATAATGCACTCCTTTCCCAGGTATTATAAAACTGGTTTAGGGGGAAAAAGCCATACAGAGGGCATAAAAAACCCCCTAAGGACAGTCTTTGTACTAAATATAGGGGTCAGGGACAAGTAGGACACAAACAAAACAAAAACACAGCGTCCGGCATGGATTCGCGCTCTTCTGTTTCTGCAGCGCGTCGGAAAGCGACCAAGCGGCCCACAACGATGTGGACTGGTTACACAAGATGCGGAAGCCGAGCGCTACTCTGCAATCACGCAGCGTCTTCCGAGAGGATCCTGTAGTTTCTCCGGGGAAGTCCCAATGCGCCGCGTTTCTTCTCCAGGTAAGTGTCCGAGGGGGCTGGAGCCCCAGCAATCCCTCGTTAACCCACGAATAATCACCAAACCGAGCTCCAAAGACAGGGTCGAAAAACAGGACAAAAAGAAAAAAGGGGACAGGGATCCAATAGAGGGACAATGAAAACAGGAACCAAAAAAGGGGAAACTGGAAAGGGAACAAGAGCCCGTGAACCCAACAAAGCGGGAGTCAAAGAAACCAGAACCTGGAACCCAATACACCAAGATACCAAGCACTGGTTCTTGGGCTGGGCCAGTCTTAAGTCCCAGTAAGGCAGGTCATGTGATGGCAAAGCATGGCCATAGAAAGTGGACCGGACCTGATTCGTAACACACCACTTGCCACGCATGAAGTCGTGTTTGTGCTTGACCCTATTGCCTGGATGTCAAACATTTGCCTCGCAGCCTCATCCCTTTTAACATTTCTGTTAGAAGCCATCGTTGTGAATTCACGATGTTGTTAAGTTTTATAAGCGCTGGAGTTGGTTTAAGCAGCGCCCACTTTTTTCTGAAAGTCCAGATGTGTAGCACTCTTCATGTACAAGCGACCAGACCTCCGCTTGCCTCTGCTGTATGTTAATGCTCCCTGGAAACCCCCGATTCCCACACCTAATGTGGATGAGTGTCCGCGCGTTATATACTTAGCTTGTGTTCAGCTTTTGTCGCGTGTCCTCCCCACACGGTCGGCGAAGTTTGAAACAAATCTTCCTTTCGGGGTTGTTCCTATGGGATTCACTCCTCGTATTCAGGCAGCAGTGGCGGGCCAAAGCTTCAAATAACATCCACCTCACGTTGGCGAAGAATATATAATCTCCTTTGCCAAATCTCCCCAGCAGGGAGACAAAAGGGACAAAATCGTATTTCCCTTCAAATATATAGTTTTTATTTGTTGCAATCCTCAGATCATGGCAGGCAGGCACAGAACAACGTGTTTGATCGTGAGAAAGGGACATGCTGTCCTCAATCTGGCTACAGGGCGAACCCTTGCATATAGGCTCTACATTCTTTCATCATTTCCTGTTTGTCAGTCCCGCCCTGAGCCTTCTGGATATTGTAGTCTTTTTTTATGATTTAAAAAAATTTAAATCAAAATCAACCCACGAAATTAGTGTAGTAATAAACTAATCAGTTATCATATTATGTGCATAGTGCTTTTTGTGCACTTTTTTGGCAGTTCGTTTTCGCTGTAGTGGTGATGTGTACTTATTTATCAATAAAGTTTAATTCAAAGTCCTTTTTATTCCGCCCACTTTAGTTCTTAATCCTATGGTGGTGTTGCATATTTTAGCTGATCAATTATTTCCTTATTGATCCTTCTTTTGCAGCAAGGAGCACACTCCTCATTAGCAATTTTACCCGACCTTCTACCCTCCAGCGGGTCTTCCTCAATTCTTTATTTTCTGTGTGCTCCAATTTGTTCTTTTGTGGGCTATTCCAGTTTTTCATCTTCTTTGACACAGCCTTTACTGTTTGCAGGGCACATTAACTTTTTTCCTCTTTTTTTTTTTATCTTTCTTCATTTTTTCTGCAACTATAATCGCTATTTTTTATATGTTCATAGCACATAACTCACATGATTTACTGTCTCTTCTGTTACAAATGAATGTATAGTTCTTCTGATTGGTTCAAACCAAATGGGTGCAGAGTTCTTAATTGCATAATGTAGCATGATTCTCTTTGACGTAATTGTTTCTCTCGGAGTATGTATATATGTATGTATGCATGTATGTATATATATGTATATATGTGTGTGTATATATATGTGCCGAGGAACTCATCCTGACTGCTAATTTCCTGTTTGGCCGGGCCCTGCTCCGCCAAGCAGGACTACAACCCCCAGCTGCCCCACCGAGGACGCTGCTATACCTGTAATCACCGTGCGCCAGGAGGCGCTTAAAGGTCAGTACGCAATCTCGTCCCGCGAGGACGGGCTAAGCCCGGGCAAAGGGGTGGCCGTCTGTGGCCGGACGAGACCGGGCTGGGCCACCCCCCTTGACCCTTGACTCACTTCATAAGGTACATTATCTTTGACTCTGTTTTGGCACTGGGAGGATACCACGACTACCACACTGTTGAAACACCTGTTAAGGACGATATAAATACTATATCACTGTGGACTGGTGGGAAGGGAAGGAAGTAACTGCCTTATTACTGTGATACTTATCAGATAGGACGTTAGGAGAAGGTCAGGGTCAGGCGATAGTGTATTCAAAATCTAACCATGTCTAAACCACCAAAAACGCGCTGGGCTACGAGTAAAGCACAACTAGCCGGTACACCAAATCAGGTTAATTTTGAGCCAAATGTTGTACTATCCCATAAAACTAAAAAACCTACCGCGATTGACCTGATGCTGAGGAAAGTCACCAGGGAGATTGAGCGCATGGAGAGGAGTCTGTCCTCTTCTCCAATTCCCATACTAGTCACCCCTACACAATCCAGGGATTTAAGTACGTCTGTAAATTCCAACACGGAGATAGTGAGCAACTCAATCGAGGGTATCCCCTGTGCACAGCTGGTAGTACAGACTGGGGCAGACGATACCAGGGACAGTAATCCAATCACATGTAGTAGGCCTAAACAACGGGGGCGCAGGAAGGGCCAACCTAGGAAAAATAAATTAAACACAATGGTGTATCGATCTAAAAATAGCAAAGAGGTAATCCCTGTTGAAGTAGTGCCAGACCACTCAGGACCACCAGGATGGATGGACGATCTAAAAAAAACATCTGGAAGCCTTCATCACTAGCAACTAAAACCGATTGTCAGTAGGATAGACAAAATAGCTAATGAATTGATTAAACAGGGAAAGACCAAGGGCACGATAAGCAGTAATCTTACTCCATGCCCCAACCAAATTACCAACACAGTTATTGGCCAAATAGCGGATAAAAACAACTGTCAGTAATATGCAATGTACGATCGCACAGGTACACGACTCACCCAAAACCTCAGTATATCCAGAGAGGGGAAACGTCCAGAAGGAGGGAACTAAGAATACAGATAAAGTCCAACAGCGAATATTTACACAAATGGGGCAAGAAGGGCATCGCACAACTCAAGGTCTAACTAGTTTACATCAAAACGACCATGCTTCGTACGAAAGACAGAAAACCCTCTACCACACATAAATCCGCCCCTGAAGCATGCCCCTACGTTATTGTGTTCGCAGGGGTTCCTGAACTCAGGGCTGCAGAAAAAGAATCACACTTAGAACTAAAAACCAAAATAATTAAATGGCTGAATATTCATAGGCCCTTGAATACCGGGGAAAGTGGTGAGATCTTCCATGTAAGACGAGCGAATTGGTTAGGCGGTAGAAAGAAAGACATCATAGGGGACTGTATTGTGGCGAATTTTAGAGACACCAACCTGGTGGAATATATACTAGGAAACCCAAATAGAAACCAGACCAGTACCATTCGCACCCTACCATTGGGATTCTTTTACCCGAGGAGACGGAGCACTTATAATTCCACCTATCCCAAGTGGAGTACAGGAAGGGCACCACCTAGACAATGGGACAGAATGCCCAATCACCCAGGTCAGTTTTTACCACCTCGAGATTATCGACAGTGGAGAAATAGATTCAGTCCCCTACAGTCCCTTGACGAAAACGACTGACTACCCCCTGTAGGGAATGGGCAAGAAAAGATGACTACAGGGGATGGATAGGAACGCACTAGGAAGGGGGCTGTGGAAAGCTTGGAAGAACCCCCAACACATAGTGGCGTGGGTGATAGCGGGGTAAAGTTGTATAAGATGGCTGAGCACAGATCCAATGATCAGGCTCTAAAGGGAGGAAAAGCTTCTAGGGCAGGGCTAGCTCTACTGTCCTGGAATATAGCGGGCCTGGGGGGGAAATTTGATAACACGGACTGGAGGGAGTATATCTGTGGCTTCCATATAATAGCACTCCAGGAGACCTGGTCACTAGATTCTTCTCCCTTACCAGTTAGATGGTTATAAATGCTTTTTTGTGCCTGCACAGGAAGGAAGATCAGGCAGGGCAAAGGGATGGTTAGCCTTGTATGTTGACCTGGATCTAAAAGGCACATGGACACAACCTTCTTGGGCATCATACACTCTACAGGCAGTGGTATTCCAAGGACAGAGGTTCCTGATACTAAATTTTTACAACTCAGGGCCGATCGATGGGAATTACCTAGTTATTCAGGAATTGGAGAGCAGATTAAATGAAGAAATCAAGCAAAGGAAAGGGGGTGCAGAACCAATCATTCTGGTCATGGGCGACTTTAATTGTCACCTTTGCCCAAAACTTCTCCCCCTAAGCCCTGATTGGTCTTCTTGCCCAATAGAAAGTGGACCACATTTTGAGCACAATAAAGAGGGAAAACTGCTAATGAAGCTCCTTGATGATTATGCTCTTAAACACACTATTGACCTGTTGGCCCCGAGAACAGAAGGCACTCTCACACCAACATTCAAGGGCAGAGGCTGTTCATCTATCATAGATTTCATTATAATATCCACTTTCGCTAAAGACCAGGTTAAAGAGGTGAGAACGGACTGGAGCCGTTTTAGTGACCATAATCCCCTAACTCTTGCAATTTTATATAATGGGCTCACAATAAGGAACGACCTTGCAGATACTGAGATGCGCCCAACGGACCAGGGGAGGCGATTTAAGATGGTCAAAGATCAATGCTCAAGAACTTTACAGAACCTTAATAGAAAGAGGAAAAGAACAAATGGATGCCTGTTTAGAACTTACAATAGAGGGCAGAGATGTGGTCTCAGCATTCGAGTCCTTAACCAAGGTGGTTGATGGACTACTAAAAACTAAACGTCCCATAAAGGATACAGTACTTCCACGATGGTTTGACTCTAATTGCTCGCGGGCACTGAGGGAGCTAAAACTCTGCCTTAAGACTCTCCCGAGAGACAAGCAGAAAGTTGCCCTGTGTAGGCGTAGTTACAAAACACCGGTCAAACAGAGAAAGATCACGCTGCAAAAGGAAGTCTGGGCTGACCTGAGGGAAGCAGAGGAAAACTGGGACTATACTCCATTTTGGAAAATCATCAACATGCCCGGTTTTCAAGACAGCAGTTCCCCGGTCATTAGCACTAACATACTCCCTGAGCAGTGTGTCACCCATTTTAAGAGCCTTTATAATCATCAGGGTGGCACAGTTAGGGTAGAGTCCTGGGAGGGGGCTCGCCCCACGGAATTAGAATTCTCTCTACAAGAAATCACCAGGGCCATTCAAGGTCTGACCTGAAACAAGGCACCAGGCCCGGACGGCAAGCCACCAGATCTTTATCTAAGTAACATTGAATTATGGGCGCCCATTATGACTAGGGTGTTAAATGCAGCGATAAAATCTGGGCTCCCGCGATCTTGGGCTACAGCATTGATGGTCCCTATCTATAAGAAAGGTAGTAGGGACAATCCGCAATGCTATAGACCAATATCGCTGATAGACGTGTCAGCTAAACTATTAGGTAGGGCAGTTTTAAACCGCCTTACCGCTTGGACAGAAGGGCACCACACCCTAGAAGATACCCAATACGGATTTAGATCGGGCAAATCAACCAGCGATCAATGTCTTAACGTCTACCTACTAGTTGCTAAATATACAAAAGTCAGCAACGGAACAGTGTATATGGGGTTTATGTACCTGGCCGTGGCCTTTGATAATGTAAATAGAAACAAACTCTGGGCCTTGATGTCTAAATTGGGAATTGACCCTGGACTTAAACATTTTAAAAGAATTACATTGGAACACCACTGCTAAGGTTCGCTATAGCGCGGGAGTGAGTACCGATCCCTTCCCGTGCACTAGTGGAGTGAGGCAGGGGTGTATCCTGGCTCACTTTTTATTCTCACTGTACATAAATGACCTAGAACGTATACTGATTGCTCTGGAGACTGACTGCCCCAAAGTAGGATCGCACCATATAGCAGTACTGCTGTACGCGGATGATGCGGTCCTGCTTGCACGAACAGCATTGAGCCTGCAACATCTTGTGGATGGATTTGGGAAGTTCATGGAAAACTTAGATCTTTCCGTGAACCTGAGCAAATCCTTTGTAATGGTGGCAGGAAAAAAAAAACCCTAAGAAATATGTATTCAAAATAGAGGCCCATGTTCTAGAAACCGTTACCACCTTTTCATATTTGGGTCTTTTATTTGACGGGGAGATCAGATTTGACTCCTTGCTTGAGGAAAGGTGTAGGAAATTGGTCTCAGCAAACGGTGCTATAATAAACTTTGCCCGTAGGCTGGGCCGCTGGTCACCAGAGCAAATAATGACTTTGTATAGAGCGGTAAGTACCGCCAAGGCCACATATGGGGCAGAGGTCTGGGGCTTTAGGGATGTAAAACACTTACAAGTAGAGGAAGATAGGTTCCTACGTAAGGTTCTGAAGACACCACAGAGTATCCCAGCAGCAATTGTACATACTGAGCTTGGGATCCCATATATCACCGACCAGATAAAGGTGATACCTATCCTGACTTGGCTGCGAATCTGGGTAAACCCAGAAGCGGAGCTAAGCAGGCAAATACTGCCTACAGAAAGATAAGTGCCTTCAAATCCCATGGCTAAATTATGTTAGATACATTAGGGAGTATAGATTACCAGATACTGTTCAGGGATCCGACCTTGATTGACACTTCTTGTAAATATCGGACCCAAAAGCTGTTATTAGCATAATATGAACTGGGCAGACAATATCCTGATTCCCTAAAAACCTCTGTAGTTGCACATCGCTCAGTAAGCAACGGGGAGGGTATGGAACCATATTTATTCTTAATGTATAATCAGCAAGACAGATTTTTAATGTGTCGTTTTAGGCTCAATCTGTTACTTAATATCTTAGCTTATCCATCTGGTTTTACTTTAACAATTGAGCAGAAGGGTGCCTGTGGCTGCGACAATAGGTCTCCGCAGGACACCCTTCATTTTGTACTTTTATGTTCTTTTTATCGAACCCCTCGCCGCAGATTTCTTGTAGATATTTTAAAAGGGCTTCTGACATGCGCACCTTATGCTCTATTATGAGTTTTCTAAAAGTTGCTGTTAACTTAAGAAATAAGAGAGGCTGACTTAGGATGCACACAATTTTATATGTGTTTAAACAGTATTATTTCTGGTTTTTTAATATTCTATGGTTTAGAAATGTTACTGATGATTTTGTATAATAAATTTTTATGATTTTAATCATCAAAATAAAGTTTACTGAACTGACTCCCTGGTTCGTTCTTTAACTTTTACTAGAGCATTAGTTAAAGTCGTTTCTTTGTACCCTCTTGCTTTTAAACGCCCCACCATTTCTTGAGCACATTTATCCAATTTCTGGAGTGCTGCATATTCTTTTAAACAAAACAGGTGATGGACCGAATGTGGATCAATGTCACACATTCACCCCAGTCCAAAGATCTGGGCCTAAATCCATCGTTTTTTTGCACTCCACACCACCCTGGGTTAGACAATGGCGATATGCAAATCAGCTCTGACCCTGTGCCCCATGGGAACAGTCCAGTCCGAACTACAAAAGCCATGTCCTTCCCAGAACGGAATCAAGCATCCGAGGACCGGACCCACCACCACCACCACCCTCCCTATGGTCATGTGGGCCTGTTGGGAGTTGTAGTTCCGTCCCCTCACACACCACCACCACCCTCCCTATGGACATGTGGGCCTGTTGGGAGTTGTAGTTCCGTCCCCTCACACACCCCACCCACCCACCACCACCACCACCCTCCCTATGGACATGGGGGCCTGTAGGAGTGGTTTAGACGTTGGTGAGTATGTGGACTGCATGCATGGGTTGGGGTCTGGGAGATGTGTCTTCAGAGTTGTGTGAGGCACACCGTGTTGTTGTGCTTGTGGTGCTTGGTTGGTACTTACCAGCCTCTTCTCCCTCCTCAAGTCCATCAAGGCTCTCAGGGTGCAGGATGGTCAGCACCTTCTCCTCCCACTCGGTGTACGGTAATGGCTCCGGGGGGGGTTCCACCGCCTGTGTGATTGGCCCGGAGATAGTTCTTGGCTCTGATAGATTTCACTCGGGTCTTGAGGTCATGCCACCGCCTCTGAATTTCCTGCTTCGTCCTCGGGACGGTCCCGGAGGCATTGACCCTGGTGACGATCCGGTCCCACATGCTGTTTTTCCTAGCTATGCTGGTCTGCTGCACTAGGGCCCCAAATAAGTGGGGTTCGACACGAATTATCTCATCGACCATAACCTTTAACTCGGTGTCAGTGAATGTAGGGTTTTTTTTGGGTGCCATGGTGCTCGGGGTGTGTGTTTGTGTGAATTGGGAGGTGCTGGTGTGTGGTGTTTAGGGATGGTGTGGTGGGTCTTTGTGTAGAGGGTGTGTTTGGGTGTGGGTTATGTGTATGATATCTGTTTTATGCTGTTGGCTAAGTGGTGTCTCCTGCTAGCAGCTATGCTGTGATGCAGAGGATTTCTGGAGTGGGTGGGAGTTAATTTATAGTCTGTGTGTTGGCCCTGTGTGAATGGTTATTGGCAGTCAAGTGATAGGTGGGTGTGTTGCCAGGTGTGGTTTATGCTGGTCTTGGGGGCGGGTCATTGTGTCTTGTGTTTGGTTTAGATGTGTCAGGTGGGTGGTCGTTCATTTTTCTGTGTTTGGTGATACATTCTGTTGCAATGTATGGCATTGGTTTGACTGTAGGGATGTTGTTCGTGTTGGACTTCCGCTGTGGTGCACGGTTTCACGTAGCATTGGTACCGCCGCGGACGTGGATCGCGGTGGCTTCCGGGGTACTTGAGGAGTTATCCTAATTGCGGACACGGACACTACGCAGGTATCGCGGGGGAGGTTGTTGTTTTCCTGGTCATGTGCGTACGCGGCGGTCGGTGTTCTTTGGGTTCCGTCCGCCTGCCGTGGCCTCAGGTGTACTTCGACCGCCGCGGACAGAGATTGGTGTGCTCCGTCCGCCGCGATCGGCGTTTCTATCAAATTTGATCCTAATCGCTGTTGCGGTTTTTCCGGGGACAGGTCCGGAGTATCTTGCCACCTTCCTCGGCGTACGGAACATGTTTCCGTCCGCGATCCTAATCGACCCCTTAGTTTGGTTCTATTTCCCTTGGTGGACCTTCTTGTGGATTAACAGCCCCTTACTTATTGCCTCAGTCAAATACTTGCTTGGTCATGTAAACACACATCTGTGTGAATTAAGTGAATTTATTTACAATACAAGGAGGAGACTGGACCAGTGCTGGCCCATCTGACGCAAGATTTGATGGATGTTGGAGTGGCAGACAGTCCATTGTGAGTGTGGGAGCCAAGGGAAGAGGTGGAGTTTACTGTGCCATTGTCGAGGAAACGTTGATTTGCTGCAAGTCAATGCATGGGTCCGAGTTGAGTGTTTGTGCATTTTGCAAGATAGTGGAAGGAGTCAGTGGAATGAGGTTAAGAAGAATACTAAGGTGAGACAGGCCTTTGTATGTCACTGTCTGCTGTGCTTGTGCCTTACCATTGTGGCACTTTCATCCTCAACTTTGTCCTCTGATGTGTAATGTCTCCTCACATGTGGCTGGTGGTATGGTGTGATCAGCACTGTGAGGCACAGACACATTAGGGGGGTGGAGCTGAGGATGTGAATGTGCCAGCAGCAACTGTTGGGGCAGGACTGTGGATAGGCGCAGATGTGCTGTTTGTGAATGGTGATATGTCCCTATGCCAGCATGCACAGGGGTATCTAGGACTTGTTGGACAGTACATGTGGGTATGCAATACAATTACTTACATAGAACATGGGTGCCACTGTGCCCATCCACCCCCTAAGCCCCCCCCCCCTTCCCCCCGTCCCTGGCTGATGCTCACCCTGGTGTTGTGGGCGTTCACATTCAGTACTATCCTGGCCTGCGACTCCAACAACAGTCTCCTCGCTGAGGAGGTGGGTCACATGCTCCTCCAGCTCATCCAGCTCCTGCTGTGGAGCTGGTCCGCTGCCTCCAGTCTCCCTCCCTGCCTTAAGGTTGGTTCGCAGTTTCTTCTTGGTCCTACTCTTAGTATTGGGCCTCTGTTTCAGTCACTCATCCACTGTCGTCCTCCTCCTCTCTCCCACTGCTTTGACTTTGGACACAATGTCCTGCCATATCTCCTTTTTCCTTGCCAAGGTGATGGTGGAACTCACAAAGAGTTCCTGTTGGTGTTGCGTCACCTCTTCAACCAGGACCTGATTCTCTATTGGACTGAACTTGGGGTTCCTCTTCCTTGTGGCCTTTCCTTGTGTCTCTGCCTTGCCTTCCTGGGTGGTGTTGGGATTGTTTCTGGCCTCTGCACTTGTCCCAGGTTGTTCTCCATCTTCTACTGTCTTCTCCTTGATTATTTTTGATTTTTCCTGCTTAGCGGGCGTTTGCTGTTGCTTTTTTCAGGCTGGACGAGCTAAATGCAAGCCTGGGGCCTATTGGCGGGCGATTTTTATCGCTGACTGGCCCGTAGTAATTTTTTTCACGTTAGCGTGCACTTGTATATCACCGTCACGCTAAATCTATCGCCGCCCCTTTTCGCCTGGGAAGTAAACTATCGCCGGCTAGCGACGTGTTGCTAATACGTCGCAAATGCGGCGATAGATTCTGGCGATGACTGCAAATATATATATATATATTTGTGCTGAACTAAGTTAGTGATAAATATTGCCTCTTGTTAATATCCCCCCGACTCTATGGCACATGATGATCCGTCTTAATCAGAACCCAAACTCCCCAAATGCATTGCAAGTCACAGCATCCAAAACTCATTGGCCTCTCATACACACACACACACACACACACTGGACAGTGTCTGTACCGCTCCTCATCCAATGCACCCATCAGTTATGATGCCCTTGGTTCACGGTTAGTGGTGCTGGCAGTGCAACTTTCTGTACAAATGCACGTGTTGCGCCATTCGCCAGTTGTCATAATAAAACTACCACTCCCAGAATGCACTCTGCCCTGTACGGTCAATGTGCTACTGTGAGTCTTTTGCTTCACGATGACTGCTGCATTGACACAGAATAGGTCAATGGAAGCATGGGACTGAAAGAATGATGTAAGTGAAGACTGTTCTGACACATATTGCACTTACCAGGTCTCTGCTGTTCATGTTCCTCCAGCTGAGCATGGAGGGTCAGCCAAGCCGCATGCATGACCCTCCTGTACAGGGGCGAGAGGTGAGGGCGATGCACATAGTGCTGGGAAGACTAACCCAATAGCTCCTCTGCCTTGTGCCGGGCCCTACGTTTTAGGTCCTCCCAGCACTTGCAGCATGCCTTGAAATTTCTCGTGTTTATGCCCACTGCACTGCAGCGCTCCCCAATGTTTGCCCGTAGAGTGGCCTGCACTGCATTACTCCGCTACTCCTCTCGCCCCACATAGCACCCACTCAGCTAAATTGTCTAATTCACTTTCAATGAAAGGGGGTGCTTTCTCCTCATAAACCTCCATTATTTTGGGGGTAATTAGGCTGAACTGAGCAGCAGCATGGTTGAGGATCTGATGTGCGAGAGAGTGACTCCGAATTAACACAAAATGGCTGTCTACTTCCTGTGATGTATTTCCTGTCTACCACTTCCTGTATGTTATTACCCGTATGAAAGAATGGGTTCCGGTTCGTATTCAGAGCTTACGGCCTGAATACAACTGGAACTGTTGTGGAGTGCATGGTCCACATACGAGGCCTGGAGAACACACATTTGTGCTGGAAGTTGCAAAAATGGACCAGAACCCATTCTTTCATACAGAAATTGACATACAGGAAGTGGTAGACAGAAAATACATCACAGGAAGTTGTAGACAGACATTTTGTATTCATTCTGATTCATCCACAATGGCAGATCAAATCCTCTGCTATCCTGTTTTGCGGAGCAACCTGGAATGACATTGTTAGAGAAAATCATAGACCTGAAACAAAAGGTAGAACAGACCATTAAATGTGAATTGAGCTGGGACAAGGGGGGGGGGGGGGGGGGGGGGGGGGGGAAATGGGCTGGCACAACATCACCTCCCTGAAGAGTTTGCTCCTCCTTTGCATTATGGTACATGTAGTTCATAGTTGGTGCTCAACACAAGTTGTCTGTTGTGTTATGGTAAGTTTGAGGGAAGCCGTGCTGTGTATACCAGACACTTAGGGGGTCATTAGGATGGCGGACGGAAGTGCCTCCGCAGACCCAGAGTATGCGGAACAAGCCTTTTTTCCGTGCGCCTGTCGCGGACACTCCGTCCGCCAAATCAGGATACGAAATACGGGCCAAATTCCGTCCGCGGCGGTAGAACACGGTCCGCCGCACCGTCACACCCAACCACGCGGCGGACGTAACCTTTCCAGAGACTCCGCCGTACGGACTGACGACTAGGACCGTCCTCCAAATCAAGATGGCGGAAAACACACATAAAAGCGCGGCAGAAAAACAACCTGCCTGAACACGGCGGATGCTCCACAGCGACCATACCCACCACGAGCCGCACGCCGACATGGACCCTGCACTACAGGCTTACCCGATACTCTACGCAATCCAGTACGTCCTCGTCTTGGCCCACCATTGACGACGCAGGTAGGCAACAAACCATTCGCTGTCTGGAGAGGAGTACCGGCAAGGGCGGTGACGTACGGAGGGGGGAGTGACATGTCCCGAAATGCACATATGCCTGTGTACGGCAACGCCTCCAAGGGCCGTGACCCAGGTAGGGGAGAGTGACATGTAGCAGAACTCACCGCTCCCAAGAAAATACTAATCCACACCAGCATCACACACGCAAGAATGACTCTGACAAACCACGACACATCAATCCCAATTTTATTTACGCTGATTCGGAGCAAAGTCACAGTCTAGGATGGAGCATGGCCATAGTGGACACCAGAGCAGGTACATCAGAGGCAGTACATCAGTAGGAGTATAGCAACAGGGCAGCAACAGGCCATTGTGGACACCAGAGCAGGTACATCAGAGGCAGTACATCAGTATGAGGATAGCAACAGGGCAGCAACAGGGCAGTGTGGACACCAGAGCAGGTACATCAGAGGCAGTACATCAGTATGAGTATAGCAACAGGGCAGCAACAGGCCATTGTGGACACCAGAGCAGGTACATCAGAGGCAGTACATCAGTATGAGTATAGCAACAGGGCAGCAACAGGCCATTGTGGACACCAGAGCAGGTACATCAGAGGCGGTACATGAGAGGGGCCAAGTGCTCCAACAGTCCATTGCACTGAAAACGTCCATCAGAGGCAGCACATGAGAGGGCACAATGCAGTATCAGAACAGCAACAGGGCAGTGTGGACACCAGAGCAGGTACATCAGAGGCAGTACATCAGTATGAGGATAGCAACAGGGCAGCAACAGGGCAGTGTGGACACCAGAGCAGGTACATCAGAGGCAGTACATCAGTATGAGTATAGCAACAGGGCAGCAACAGGCCATTGTGGACACCAGAGCAGGTACATCAGAGGCAGTACATCAGTATGAGTATAGCAACAGGGCAGCAACAGGCCATTGTGGACACCAGAGCAGGTACATCAGAGGCAGCACATGAGAGGGCACAATGCAGTATCAGAACAGCAACAGGGCAGTGTGGACACCAGTGCAGGTACATCAGAGGCAGTACATCAGTATGAGTATAGCAACAGGGCAGCAACAGGCCATTGTGGACACCAGAGCAGGTACATCATAGGCAGTACATGAGAGGGGCCAAGTGCTCAAACAGTCCATTGCACTGAAAACGTCCATCAGAGGCAGTACATGAGAGGGGCCAATGCAGTTTCAGAACAGCAACAGGGCAGTGTGGACACCAGAGCAGGTACATCAGAGGCAGTACATGAGAGGGGCCAAGTGCTCCAACAGTCCATTGCACTGAAAACGTCCATCAGAGGCAGCACATGAGAGGGCACAATGCAGTATCAGAACAGCAACAGGGCAGTGTGGACACCAGAGCAGGTACATCAGAGGCAGTACATGAGAGGGGCCAAGTGCTCCAACAGTCCATTGCACTGAAAATGTCCATCAGAGGCAGCACATGAGAGGGCACAATGCAGTATCAGAACAGCAACAGGGCAGTGTGGACACCAGAGCAGGTACATCAGAGGCAGCACATGAGAGGGCACAATGCAGTATCAGAACAGCAACAGGGCAGTGTGGACACCAGAGCAGGTACATCAGAAGCAGTACATGAGAGGGCACAATGCAGTATCAGAACAGCAACAGGGCAGTGTGGACACCAGAGCAGGTACATCAGAGGCAGTACATGAGAGGGGCCAAGTGCACCAACAGTCCATTGCACTGAAAACGTCCATCAGAGGCAGTACATGAGAGGGGCCAATGCAGTTTCAGAACAGCAACAGGGCAGTGTGGACACCAGAGCAGGTACATCAGAGGCAGTACATCAGTATGAGGATAGCAACAGGGCAGCAACAGGGCAGTGTGGACACCAGAGCAGGTACATCAGAGGCAGTACATCAGTATGAGTATAGCAACAGGGCAGCAACAGGCCAGTGTGGACACCAGAGCAGGTACATCAGAGGCAGGACATCAGAGGGCACACTACAGCAACTTACAGCACACTATCAGGTGGATTGCGTGAAGTACCCGCATCAGACACACTGACAGCACCAGAAACCGGAGTGTGACACACAGCCACAGATGTAGTGACTGACACGTGAGCCACAGACCCAGATACACTGCCAGCACCTGATACATGAGTGTGAGACACAGCCACAGCCCGAGTGACTGACACAAGGCCCATAGACCCAGATACACTGCCAGCACCTGATACAGGAGTGTGAGACACAGCCACAGCCCGAGTGACTGACACATGGCCCATAGACCCAGATACACTGCCAGCACCTGATACAGGATATGTCTCGACTGATACCCTGCCACTAACAGACACATGCGAGTCAACTGCACCAGCGCCACTGTGACCACTGAAATGATGAGCGCAGGGCTGTATGGTCCAGGAGGCAGGGTGGCTCTGGGAGCGGGGGATAGTTGCAATTGGCCGACATCGGATTGGGCATGTGTCAATGCTGTGTGTCTACGCTTCTTTTGGACATGTGCCTGCACCCTGGACAGGACAGGACTCACAAGTCGACCGGACTGAGAAGCAATTTCACCCACCATGGGAGGTGCATGTGCTGGGGGGGGAATGGTCTCTGGGGACGTGCTGGAGCCTGCTTGTCGTTTGCTGTGTGGCTGCCTTGTGGCCTCTGCAACATGTGTCATGGGGGATGCCACTACAGGGTCCACCTGCATCCGTCCCTGACTGGCCCTGATGGGAGTGGAGGTAAGGGGTGACTCCACTGCGGAGTCTTCTGTATTCCGTTTCCCAGAAAACAGCTGCCTCAGTGCAACAATGGGTGATGTATGCCTGTCCCTGACAGCGCCACTGTTCATGGGCAAGTCCTTGTGCCTTGGATGTTCCATTTCCGTAGGAGTACTGTAGTCTGCGGACTTGCCCAGTTCCCTGGATGGTGCCCTCTTCCAGGCAGCAGACTTGTTGTCTGTGGTGTACATATCCCCAGGACACCCCTTCTGCCCGTGTGTGTCCCTGCCCCTGGGACTGTCCGTGCTCCTCTTAGGTGCGTTTGTCTTGTGACTGTCCTTGTCCCTGCCCTTGGGAGTGCCTACATCCTTCCTGCTTTCCCTGCCCTTGGGAGTGGCACCTTCCTTCGTAGTCTCCCTGCCCTTGGGAGTGCCTACATCCTTCCTGCTTTCCCTGCCCTTGGGAGTGGGACCTTCCTTCGTAGTCTCCCTGCCCTTGGGAGTGCCTACTTCCTTCCTGCTTTCCCTGCCCTTGGGAGTGGCTCCTACCTGCCTAGTCTCCCTGCCCTTGGGAGTGCCTACTTCCTTCCTGCTTTCCCTGCCCTTGGGAGTGCCTACTTCCTTCCTCGTTTCCCTGCCCTTGGAAGTGGCTCCTTCCTTCCTAGTGTCCCTGGCACTGGGAGTATGCGAGCCCTCAAGAGATGCATTCGTCTGCTCACTGTCCTCGTACAAGGTAGTGGCAATGGAAGCGGGAGTGAGTCTTGGCCTGGTAGTACCTTGTGTGTGGGATGGCTGTGCAGCATGTGTAGCCATTACACCCAACCCCTCTTTTGCTTCACGTGTGTGTACTCCACTATATCTGACGTCCTTGTGAACAGATTTACCTGACCTAGGGGATGGGGTCTGAGGCCTCCGTGCCTTGACGTGCTGGCTGACGCTGCTTCTAGTGCAATAACCTGTATTAGAGTCGAGGTCAGAAAATTCACTCCCCCCTGACACATCCAGAGTTGTAGATGGTGGAACAGAAGTACAACCCAGTCCATGCGACTGTGCAATGGCAGACGACACACTGTTAGACAATGACTGCAGTGTCCTGTGTACACCAGCCAGATCACCATGCATACCTTCCATGAATGCCACCACCTGCCCCAACTTCCTATCGTGGTCTTGGAAAGCATTAATCATATTGGTCTGCCCCACACACAGCTGTCGCAGCAGATCAACAGCCTCTGCACAAAGTGCATTTTGGCTCACCGAGGCAGGGGCAGCGGTGCCGACACCGAACGCCACTCTGCTCCCCCTACTCCTGCGTGCACGAACAGTACATGGTGCAGTTGGCGGCAGGGTGGGCCCTGTGTGCTGTGTCCCGACCGAAGGTGTTGGTTGCCCACTCCCAGTCTGTGACAACAGTGCTGACTCACCAACACTGTCGGAAGATGATGACGATGTTGTCTCCACATGCGAGTCCTCCGGGACGGTCCTGTCCCCCTCTCCGGCGCTGGCCCCTTCGGTGTCAGTCTGCGTGTGCGCGACGTCTGATCCGGATGCATTGCCTTCTGTCATCTCCGCCGTCTGTGGCTGAGTGCCCTCTGCCAAAGCTGAAATGCACCGGAAATGGGTGTAAGTAATGGGCACACACACGTACAGTACTGCTGCGGAATCCCTAAAGCCACTGATGACAATGTCCATTGATCCCCCAACCTGCACACGGCCCACCCCAACCAGTCATCCTCACAGGAATTCTGTGGCGTTGGCCGTAATAGATGTACAGCATGCACACTGGGCATGAGGAACTACATCAGCACACAAGTGTTGCCAAGGGGTGACGGAGCACTACAGCATGTGCATGACAACTGAACAGCTTAGCAGGTGGCGTCTCAACATGCCGCATCTGCAAGTGAAAATTTAACTGTGGCAATGTCACCAACATGCCATTGGAAAGAGCCTCACGATCGACGGAAGACCCTAATGTGTGTGGGCAACCATACATGCATTGCACTCACAAGCAACATACACTGACAGTATGCTTACCGCCACGTTGCTGTTCATCCACACGCAACCGCTCGGACAGGTCAGGATGCGTCACAGCTATGATACGGTGCATGAGAAGGGTCATTGAGCGTCGGGCCAGACGTGCCGTCCTTGGAATCATCCCTAGTGTCACTTCCGCTACATTCTTGCTCAGTCTGGAAATGTCGTCCCAGCGTTTGTGGCAGTGTGTATGTCGTCTATTGGACACCCCCGCTGCTCGTACTTCACATGCAATGCTCCTCCACACGTCCTTGCGAAGGTGCAGCTTCACCTAACATGATGGGAGACAAAAGGGTGGAAGTCAGTGGACAGTTGGCCAGTCACACAGATAGGAGCAACACATTACTCTCAGCAGCCATGCACATATCGATTCTTTAGTTGTTCACACCTCACACCGCCAAGTTTCCAGAGCCCAGGTGCCATATGACACCTCATGCACTACAACTCCTCCCCCACTGCACTTACCGCCTGTCCGGGTGCGCCGTACAGGCGTCCGTAGTTGCGTAGCACAGCGTCCACGAGGACATCCAGCTCCGCGGCGGTGAAGGGATGAGACCGGACCTCTTTGACTCTCGACATGGCAAGGTCACGGAGTATGGCACTAGAGCGGCAGTCGGTGGTCAGCTCCGCATCAGCAGGTGGAGGTGATGGTCACAGGCAGCAGTCGGTGGTCAGCTCCGCAGCAGCAGGTGGAGGTGATGGTCACAGGCAGCAGTCGGTGGTCAGCTCCGCAGCAGCAGGTGGAGGTGATGGTCACAGGCAGCAGTCGGTGGTCAGCTCCGCAGTAGCAGGTGGAGGTGATGGTCACAGGCAGCAGTCGGTGGTCAGCTCCGCAGCAGCAGGTGGAGGTGATGGTCACAGGCAGCAGTCGGTGGTCATCGTAGAAAGTATGCTTTTGCACATCACACATATATAGGGCCCTGTGGCCATGTCAGTGGCATACGGCGCCAGCCATTGGTCCGCCGTGAGAGCGTGTTTGGAATTGGGTCAATGATTGGCCCTGGTGTTGCGGTGAACAGCATACGGTACTTGCAATTGGCCAACCGTGGCCCATGTCCACACCTCCCATTGGCTGCACGTGCACAGACCGTCACGCTCACACACCGGCAAGTGCACATGCTAGACACCGGGACGGATGCATCATTTGCAACAAAGTTGTAACAGTGGCGCCACCATGGCGGGGCACGTATTCGGCGGGGGAGGTGGAGGCCAAAACATCCATAAGCTGATGTCCATGCACATGGCAGTTCATGACCCCCCTTACAGTGACATTGCATCAGCCAGCCTACACCGGCCGGCCCAGCTCTACCCACTACCGCCGTGCCAGGCCCAGCCCATGACAGCCGTTCCGGCCATGTCAACTACCGCCGCTTCAGGCCCCCTCCACTACCGGCGTGCCAGGCCCAGCCCATGACCGCCGTTCCGGCCATGCCAACTACCGCCGCTTCAGGCCCCCTCCACTACCGCCGTGCCAGGCCCAGCCCATGACCGCCGTTCCGGCCATCTCAACTACCGCCGCTTCAGGCCCCCTCCACTACCGCCGTGCCAGGCCCAGCCCATGACCGCCGTTCCGGCCATGCCAACTACCGCCGCTTCAGGCCCCCTCCACTACCGCCGTGCCAGGCCCAGCCCATGACCGCCATGCCAGGGCCGCCAGGGCACGGCGGTCATGGGCTGGGCCTGGCACGGCGGTAGTGGAGGGGGCCTGAAGCGGCGGTAGTTGGCATGGCCGGAACGGCGGTCATGGGCTGGGCCTGGCACGGCGGTAGTGGAGGGGGCCTGAAGCGGCGGTAGTTGACATGGCCGGAACGGCGGTCATGGGCTGGGCCTGGCACGGCGGTAGTGGGTAGAGATGGGCCGGCCGGTGTAGGCTGGCTGATGCAATGTCACTGTAAGGGGGGTCATGAACTGCCATGTGCATGGACATCAGCTTATGGATGTTTTGGCCTCCACCTCCCCCGCCGAATACGTGCCCCACCATGGTGGCGCCACTGTTACTACTTTGTTGCTAATGATGCATCCGTCCCGGTGTCTAGCACGTGCACTTGCCGGTGTGTGAGCGTGACGGTCTGTGCACGTGCAGACAATAGGAATGTTGAAGGCGGGCCGCGTATGGCCAGACGTCAACAGCGGAAGCAGTGCACCGCCATGGCGGCGTCAATGAGTGCATGTCAGCTGACGATGCACCTTGTTTAATTGTCTGCAGCTGCATGATGAGGGTTGTGTGCGTGATTGCGTGACTCCACACTTCATGCTCTATCCCATGTTTTTCCATACCATGCCCATCGGTGTGCCACTAATGACCGTCACTTTTGGGTCATGTCACATGTCTTGTTGGCACTGATGTTGAGGTGAGACAGAGTGCATTGGACATGTTGCAACACATCATGTAGCTGGTGGGTGCACATTGCTACGTCAATCCATGTTGTTGTGACAATCAGAGGTGTCACACATATGCAAATTGTACACTGCCTATTACATGTTGGATAGAGTGCGGTGACATGTGAGTGAGTTGCACAGACATGCGTTGTATGTGAATTGACTACCATTCCATTTACTCCCACACAGGAGGGCTCAAAATGTCTATCGCCCATACAGAGTTGGCAGCGGTCAAAGCAGACTTTTATGCACTGGGTCGCATACCACACGTTGTGGGTTCAATTGATGGCACGCATATTGCGATCATTCCGCCACGGGCACGTGAGCAGGTGTTTCGGAATCGGAAGCACTTCTACTCCCTTAACGTGCAGGTGGTGCGCCAGGCCGACAACATTATCTCACATGTGTGTGCAAGATTTCCTGGCTCTGCACATGACTCCCACATCATGCGGAGCAGCATTGTCCCCCAACTGATGGCAAATCTGCGTCCGCCACAAGCCTGGCTTGTTGGTGAGTATGCTGTGGTGACTGGAGTGATATCTGGGTGGCTTGGTGTGGCCACATGTTCAGGTAGTGATGTTTCTCTCTCTCTCTCTAATTTCCACATACACAGGCGACTTGGCTTACCCAAACAGGCCTTGGCTTCTAAGTCCAATTTGCAATCCCACCACTGCAGGAGAAATGCGATACAACGATGCCCATGGTAGGACACGTTGAGTCGTGGAACGAACATTTGGCCTGCTTAAGTCTAGGTTTCGGTGCCTGGATAAGACTGGAGGGGCCCTGCCTTACGCACCAGGCAAAGTATGCAAGATTGTGATAGCCTGCTGCATGCTCCACAACCTGGCTGTGCGAAATAACATTGAACTGATCTTGGACCCAGATGAACAGCAAGTTCCTTGCCCTCCCGACCCACCCATGTCGACTGATGAGGATCGTGGTGAGGAGGAAGGTGTGGACCAGAGGCGCCAGCTCATTCAACGCTACTTCCCTTGATTGTGAGTGTGCCCCTCTTGTGCTGCTTGTGTATGCCCTGTGTAGGTTTGCTGCCCTTGTGTCATTGTGTTGTGCATCATCTATGTGTTTTGTTATGTGATGTATGCATGTGTGTGTGTGTCTTCATTTATGAGTACATGCACTTCTCCATGATGTGTGTAGTGTCATCCATTTGTCTAGTGATGTGTGTGGTTTGTTGTAAGTTGCACTGCAGTGAGTTGGGATGAGTGTGATGCTGTTTCCTAACGTCTGTTTGCGATTTCTAGGTTTCCCTAGGTCACTCCCTTGCGGCATGATTCTGTACCTGTTGGATCCCTGAACCTGGTTACGTCTGTTTCTGATGCAATCATGTGAATAAACATGGAGGCAACACATCATTGAGTGAGTAAGTGGTATTTATTTACAGATTGTGCATAGGTGTAGGTGCATATTTACAAAGGAGTGAAGGGGTGGGGGAGTGACAGTCCAAGGTAATGGAAGATGAGATGTCCGTGCAGACACCACATAGGGTGGTGTGTGCCTAGTGCAGCAGGCCTGTGCCAGGTGGGACCGGATAGTTGCCAGGATGGATCGGAGGCTCAGGTACTCCAATGAGTCAATGTCGGCTCCTCTTGGAGCGTGTGGCATGAGCTCCGACACTGCTCTCGCCCACTTCCTGCCTCGGACGGCCCCTCCGTCTTTGTGTCGGGACGGAGTCAGCTGGGGGCGCAGGCTGATCCGGTACCACATCCGCCGCCAGGGGCGCAGGTGGCGGTGGCGGAGTTGTGGCCGGTGTCGTTGTTTGAGGGGGGGGGGTGGTGGGTGGTGTTGGCGGATGCCCTGGTGCTGAAAATGTCCACGAGTTGGCCAAGCCGCCTCTTGATGGCCCCCAACATCGCTGTGTTGTCCACAAAGTCCTGGTGGGCCCGGTCTGCATGTGCCTGGCTACGTGCATAGCCTGCCTCCACCCGGACTAATGCTTCAAGACACTGTTGCACAGCATTGAGGGTAGTGTCATCAGGCCTTCTTTCCGCCGTGCTCCTGCCTGCAGGATCTGCCCTTGCATTGGTGGTTTGCCTCACTGTCTCCCTGCGTGGCTGGGATGGCGCTGCCCCAGCGTTGGCCGGTGGGTTGGGCAGGGTGGCAGGGGCAGAAGTGGTGGTAGTAGTGGTGGTGGAGGTGGTGCTGGAGGCAGCTGTGCAGGTCGGAGTGGCCGGTGTTGTCGTGATGCCAGAGCCCGTTGTCGTTGTAGGTGCAGGTGTGACCTGCGAGCCAGAGGTCCCTGGCTGGCTGCTTGATCCGGCACCATCCTCTGCCCCGGAGGTGGCTGGACAATCGTCCCCTGAAAGTTCAGAGTGTGGGGATGCTGGAGGCCTGGTGACAATTGCAGCACTCAGATTAGGATCCCCTGCAAAACAATAATGTGAGGATGAGTCATGTTGCATAAACGTGTACATTTATTTATGTTTGACATTCAGTCGGCATTGGCACACACCCCACCCAGCCACCACCACCCTCTCTATGGACATGGGGGCCTGTTGGAAGTAGGACTAGTGACCCCTCACACACCCCACCCACCCACCACCACCCTCTCTATGGACATGGGGGCCTGTTGGAAGTAGGACTAGTGACCCCTCACACACCCCACCCACACACCACCACCCTCTCTATGGACATGGGGGCCTGTTGGAAGTAGGACTAGTGACCCCTCACACACCCCACACACCCACCACCACCCTCTCTATGGGCATGGGGGCCTGTTGGAAGTGGACTAGTGACCCCTCACACACCCCACCCACACACCACCACCCTCTCTATGGACATGGGGGCCTGTTGGAAGTTGTAGTTCCGTCCACTCACACACCCCACCCACCACCACCACCCTCTCTATGGACATGGGGGCCTGTTGGGAGTTGTAGTTCCGTCCCCTCACACACCCCACCCACCACCACCACCACCCTCTCTATGGACATGGGGGCCTGTTGGGAGTTGTAGTTCCGTCCACTCACACACCCCACCCACCACCACCACCCTCTCTATGGACATGGGGGCCTGTTGGGAGTTGTAGTTCCGTCCACTCACACACCCCACCCACCACCACCACCCTCTCTATGGACATGGGGGCCTGTTGGGAGTTGTAGTTCCGTCCCCTCACACACTCCACCCACCACCACCACCCTCTCTATGGACATGGGGGCCTGTTGGGAGTTGTAGTTCCGTCCCCTCACACACCCCACCCACCGCCACCACCACCACCCTCTCTATGGACATGGGGGCCTGTTGGGAGTTGTAGTTCCGTCCCGTCACACACCCCACCCACCACCACCACCCTCTCTATGGACATGGGGGCCTGTTGGGAGTTGTAGTTCCGTCCCCTCACACACCCCACCCAGCCACCACCACCCTCTCTATGGACATGGGGGCCTGTTGGGAGTAGGACTAGTGACCCCTCACACACCCCACCCACCCACCACCACCCTCTCTATGGACATGGGGGCCTGTTGGAAGTAGGACTAGTGACCCCTCACACACCCCACCCACACACCACCACCCTCTCTATGGACATGGGGGCCTGTAGGAGTGCTTTAGAGGTTGGTGAGTATGTGGACTGCATGCAAGGCTGGGGTATGTGGGATGTGTCTTCAGAGTTGTGTGAAGCACACCGTGTTGTGTTTGTGGTGCTTGGTTGGTACTTACCAGCCTCTTCTCCATCAGGAAGTCCATCGAGGGTCTCAGGGTGCAGGATGGCCAGCACCTTCTCCTCCCACTCGGTGTATGGTAGGGGCTCCGGGGGGGTTCCACCGCCTGTGTGGTTGGCCCGGAGGAAGTTCCTGGCTCTAATGGACTTCACCCGGGTCTTAAGGTCGTGCCACCGCCTCTGGATGTCAGGCTTGGTCCTCGGGACGGTCCCGGAGGCATTGACCCTGGTGACGATCCGGTCCCACAGGCTGTTCTTCCGAGCTATGCTCGTCTGCTGCACGAGGGATCCAAAGATGTGGGGTTCCACACGAATGATCTCATCCACCATTACCCGGAGCTCGGTGTCGGTGAATTTTGGATTCTTCTTGGGTGCCATGGTGCTCGGGGTGTGTGTTTGGGTGGATTTCGGAGGTGCTGGTGTGTGGTGTTTGGGTATGGTGTGGTGGGTGTTTGTGTGCAGGGTGTGTTTGGGTGTGGGTTATGTGTATGAATTAAATTGTTTGCTGTTGACCAAGTGTTGTCTCCTGCTGGCAGCTATGCTGTGATGCAGAGGATTTCGGGAGTGGGTGGGAGTTAATTTATAGTCTGTGTGTTGGCCCTGTGTGAATGTTGATTGGCAGTCAGGTGATAGGTGGGTGTGTTGTCAGGTGTGGTCTATGCAGTTCTTGGGGGTGGGTAATTGTGTCTTGTGTTTGGTTTAGATGTGTCAGGTGGGCGGTCGTCCATTTTGCTGTGTTTGGTGATGGATTCTGTCGGTATGTATGCCATTGGTTTGACTGTAGGGATGTTGGACTTCCGCTGTGGTGCACCGTTTCTCATAGCATTGCTACCGCTGCGGACGTGGATCGCGGTGGCTACCGGGGTACTTGCGGAGTTATCCTAATTGCGGACACGGAAAGTACGCAGGTATCGCGGGGGAGGTTGTTCTCCTGGTCATGTGCGTACGCGGCGGTCGGTGTTTTGTAGGTTCTGGCCGCATACCGCGGACTCAGGTGTACTTCGACCGCCGCGGACGGGAATTGTTGTGCTCCGTCCGCCGCGGTCGGCGTTTCGGTCACATTTGATCCTAATCGCGAATGCGGTTTTTCCGCGGGCAGGTCCGGAGTATCTTGCCACCTTCCTCGGCGGACGGAACACGTTTCCGTCCGCGATCCTAATCGACCCCTTAGTGTCGGATTTATCCAGAACATCATCTCTCTCCTTAGGGGCCCATCATTTGTGGGAGAGTAAAATCTGTTGGGGGTAAAAACTCAACAATGCAATAGTTGGGCCCTTTTGTGATTCATACACCCACTCGCAAAAGGTCCGGGGAGGTCTCCCAGAACATATACATCTAATCCTCTGAATCAATGGATTCCTTAGGAACATCAACACTGATTGCTGACATCTGCACATGATCTGATGCATGGTCAATCTTTTTGACTCCTGCCAACAGCTGTGGTTTACATACAGTTAGTGTGGATTGCAAAGGAGTCTCAGAATGGAATTTTCAGACAGTCCTAATTATGCAACTTTCAGCACACCGCCTGTACGGTCAAGACATCGGAATTGCGATTTCAACAGACCAAAAGTACGCTCTATGATGGCTCGAGTTTGTATGTAAGCCCTATTATACCTACACTGAGGTACAGTAGTTGAATGCCTGTAAGGTGAGAGGAGTTGAGGGGGAAGTGCATACCCAGCATTGCCTGAGGGAAGATAGGACAATAGGTTACATTTCCCTCTTAAATTTAAAATGAGCATGATCTATACTTTGGTATATGCAGTGTCTGAGACTCTGTATGTGGCTTGATGATTCTTATAGTACAATGGCGGTTAATGTAAGGTTCCCATCGAGCCATTGTGCGCTCATCCGATGTCCACCGACCTCCTCTGGACCCCCTGCCTCCCGGCACGATTCAACCGATCCAATCAACGGCATTGTTCCGTCCCCATTTTCAACCGAGCCCCGCATTTAATACTTAAACCAGGGCCAGGACTTCAACACCATTGGCGCGGCCCGCTTACCTTGCATAAAGACTAACAGCCTGATTCATGAAGGGAAATAGCGCCCGCAATGGCTGCGAAAACGCAATTGCGGGTGCAAAACACGGAATCGGCATTCAAGTACGAAATAGCGAAATCGCTAAAAAATAATAGCGATTGGAATAGCGATTACGCTGTAATAGTCGCAGACTCCGGGAAGTCGAGCATTAGCGATACGGAAATAGCGACCAACCATGGAATCTGCGAAATGATTAGCGAAACGCAATATTGTCTCAATCGGCATTCATGAAAGAAATACATAAGCGAAAAAGCGCTAAATCGCACGTTTGCGCGGCGCAATTTAAGGACAACTCAAAGCAGGTGGTAACCATAAAAGCCATGATGAAGCTAAATTTGAAAAACTGTTAGCCAATCACCAACAGGTCCAGGCCTGACCAATCACACATAAGGACATTCAGCAGCAGCATTAGGCGTTCCACAATGC
This sequence comes from Lissotriton vulgaris, assembly GCF_964263255.1. Lineage (NCBI taxonomy): Eukaryota > Metazoa > Chordata > Amphibia > Caudata > Salamandridae > Lissotriton > Lissotriton vulgaris. The sequence continues at coordinate 327,791 of NW_028253787.1, forward strand.
CTGGGATGTACATGGTGGTGAGGCGGCGAAGGCTACAGCGAGCAGCACGGAGGAGACGCATGAGGCAGGCAAGGATTTACCGGCAGCGGGTCACCTTGCTGGGCCAAACCAGAGAACAGATTTATGCAAAATACAGGCTGAATGGGGAAATGATCACCTGGCTGATACAAGAACTCGACCCCATCATGCAGCACCCAACAAGGCGAAACAATTCTGTGCCCATACATGTGCAGGTATTGTGCAGCCTGCACCTCCTGGCCTCCGGCAGTTTCCAGGGCATAGTAGCCGCTGCTGGGGGGATATCCCAGCCCACCATGTCACGCTGCCTCCACACTTTTGTTGACGCCATGCTCAGCCAGCTCCACCGGCACATCACATTTCCCACGAGCCAACAGGAATTGGACCTCACTAAACTACAATTTTATAATGTTGCCCATTTTCCCCATGTCCTCGGCTGCATAGACTGTACCCACGTCGCCATCTGCCCACCAGCTGGCACGGAGTATATGTACCGCAACAGGAAGTCCTACCACTCCCTCAACATACAGATGGTCTGCAATGCCAAGACCATCATCACTGACATTGTGGCCCAGTACCCAGGGAGTAACCATGACTCCTTTATCTTCAGGCACAGCGGACTCCACACATGACTGATCAGAGGAGAGTATGGGGAAGGACACCTACTTGGTAAGTACACTTTGTCGACTATGTCACATTGCTATGAAGTAACTGCGCTGCACAGGCAATCAACATCTGCTCCTCTCATTCAGGTGACAGTGGCTACGCCCTACGGGAATACCTCCTGACCCCTTACCTCAACCCTGCCACACCTCAGCAACGGCGCTACAATGTTGCGCACATCCGGACAAGGAACTGTATTGAAAGGACATTTGGCCTGCTCAAGAGCAGGTTCCGTATACTGCACAAGACAGGTGGGGCCATGTATTACAGTCCTGCAGCGTGCTGCCGCATTGTGGCTGTCTGTGCAATGCTTCATAACATTGCAACCAAGCGCCGGATACCAGTTGACATCTCAGGCAGTGAATCTGAGGGGGACGACCGGCCACCAGCACATGCGCACCATGCACGCGGGGATAACCCAGCTGAAGGCCACAGACGTCGCAACCACATCACAGCTAACCATTTCGAGCCCACCCCCTTCCCACATATCACAATTGCATGCAAAATGTAATGATTACACAAGGCAAATGTGTGCAGCAAAATAAATGTATTTGTTTGAATCACAAGATAAAAGGGTCATGGTAACAACTATTTTCAAAATCCAGTATTCCTGCATACTGCATGTAAAGGTTCATGGCAGGCTTAGCTTCAGCCTGCGCCTGTGTCCCTGACACAATGTCATTGGTGACTCCGGCGCACATTTCCCAGGTGCCTGTGAGGCTCTTCCTCATCCTGGGCAGCTGTACCAGGCGTAGCCCTGGTGCTGCGCCTAGGTGGGGGGGCCTGCGTGGCAGAGTTGCTGCTCACGCTGGAGGCAGCCTCACTCGCATCATCTCCCCCTACGATGAACGGTAGCACAGGTGTAAGCAGTGGGATCACGGCGGTGGTCAAGTGCTCCAGCACCCGGGTAATGTCCTCGCAGCACTGGACCAGTTGGTGCTGCTGGGTCAGAGAGCGCCGCGACAGCTGGGTGGTGGCATTTGCTGCCACATAATTTGAGCGACTATAGCTCGACAGCCGGCTCAACAGCTGGTGGTGGCGCCTGCTTGCAACTCTGCGCTTCTTCACCAGCGCTGCAGTATTCTTCTCCATTGCCGCCGTCATGCGCTCCATGGCCGCCGTCATGCGGTCCACCCGCTCGCCGACTCCCGCCACATTGCGGCCGATCTTATGCAGCTGGAGCTGGATGGCTCCTTGCTGCTGCGACTGGCGCTGGTGTAAACGGAGCATTCGCCGCTCCACGCTCATGCAGGCATGGAGATGCCCATTGCCCCTCCTGCTGTTCGGCCGCTGTGTAGCGGATGTGGCTGGCCCAGATCGTGTTGGACGAGCTGCAGGTGGTGCAGCAGCTGGTGTTGCAGGTGCGGCAGGCACTGGAGGCACATTGGTGGGGTGCCTGGCTCTGGCAGCCGGTGGGCCTGCAGATGTTGCAGCAGGTAAGGTGGGGGGCCTGGCCTTGGCAGCCGGTGGGCCTGCCGTTGTTGCAGCAGGTAAGGTGGGGGGCCTGGCCTTGGCAGCCGGTGAGCCTGCAGATGTTGCAGCAGGTAAGGTGGGGGGCCTGGCCTTGGCAGCCGGTGGGCCTGCAGATGTTGCAGCAGGTAAGGTGGTGGGCCTGGCTTTGGCAGCCGGTGGGCCTGCAGATGTTGCAGCAGGTAAGGTGGGGGGCCTGGCTGCTGGTGTTGGCGCAGCGGCAGGGGCTGGGTAGCGGGTAGGGATTCCTCCTCCTGGGCCTCCTCATCAATCAGCAGCCTCTCGCTGTCACTGCTATCATCCGCACCTGTGAGGGTAAGTGGATACTCATTAGGTGCATGTGACTGTCAGACGTGCAGATGTTGCATGCATGCTGGGTGACATTCCCTGGATAGCTGTGGATTTGCACACTTAGGAACCTTTCTGGCCGCATTGTGGTACTACTACATTGTGGACATACTACGTCTCCCACAATGCCTCAGGGCATTTCCTGATGCACAACATAGGCATGATTAAGGGCCAATGAGTGAGCCTATTTGGTCAGGGACGGTCATAGGGGACAGGGTCGCAGTCGCATGCCACTTACCTTGGGTGTCTTGGGTGGGGCGGGAGGAGTCCAGAGTGGTCACGCCAACACACGCCTCCCTCTCCAAGGTGTCCTCTACCCGGTCCTCTAGGGGGGTGTTGGGTGGGACAGTCGGTCCACCACCTCCAGTGCCTGATGCCTCACCAAGGCGCTCCGCCACCTTCTCCTTGGCACGCCCTCGGAGGTCGTACCAGCGCTTTTTCAGCTCCCCCAACGACCTGTCCGCAACGCCCACAGAGTTGACGCTGGAGGCAATCCCCACCCAGATCCTCCGCTTCTCCTGTTCTGGGACCCTCCTGGAGTTGGCACCAAAGAGCTGGTCGTGTTTGGCCACCACCCCTTCTATAAGGTTCTCCAGCTCCTGCTCGGTGAACTTTAGTTTGCGCTTGCGGCCAGCGCTGTTGCTGGGACCAGGCAGAGGTTCGTCGGACATGGCGGTCGCTATTTCGCCGGGTCGGGAGTCGCTAACGGAGGTTTAGCGGCAGCTTTCCGTCGTGTACACTCGAATGATAGCGTCACTGTGGTGTTTGGGGGTGGGATTTGGCTGCTTCCTGGTTGTGATGTCATCACGGTGCTCGGAGAAGTGTGGCTCAATGGTTAGAGCGGCAGACCTTGATGCAGAGTGCTGGCCAGGGACCAGGGTTCGATTCCCGCCTCGGCGGGACCGGGCTTAAATTCCTCTGACTGGATATTCTCGCCTCAGTGCTGAATCTAAGCATGGGCCCCACGCTGCAACTCTGGGCAATAGCTTGCTTAGTCTCCACAACGGCCCCCGATACACAAGGGATGCCTGGTTTCACCATGGGATGCCCAGGAGTGGACACCTCACAAGGAAAAGCCAGGAGGGGTTCCCTTGTGGTAGGAGTACAAGCGCCGGGATACTTACGGGTGACTGTTCGCGCTATACAAATACAACACATTTACAATGCGTCTTCCCGTTTTCCAGATCCCGCGAGAATGCGAGTCGCAATCCCGATCGCACGGGATTGCGAGTCGCAATCCCGTGCGATCGGGATTGCGAGTCGCAATCTCGATCGCTGGTGGCCGGAAATAGCGATTATTCTGCGTTTTTTGTAGGTCGCTAACTGCTTTAGCGCCCGCGTCGCTATTTTTTCCCCGAAAAGTACATGAATGCCGTTTTGCGTTTCCTCAATAGCGAGTCGCTATTATTCGCTATTAGGGACACGCAAAACGGCCCGTACATGAATCAGGCTGTATGCGCCCTTGCTACTAAGACCCTCCATGGTCTTTGCATCCTATTGACCCCCGTATTCCACCATCAACAGGCTAATTAAGCTGTTTATACGCAAAATGGTTCAGGCCTACAGTATTTCTGTCCTGATGATGATCCCACTGATTTTGTAAATGGGGTCAAAATGTCTTATACCTCTAAAACACTGTGCACACAAACAATTGTGTTACTATGTGTAACGGCTGTTGCTATTTATCATGCTTGTATTATTTTCACATTTTAGAACAAGCAATCTTTTCTGTTTTGCCGGATTGTTTTGTTTTCTGTAAACTGTAACTTTGTCACTCTTTGTTTATTTCTGTGATATTTAGATACAGGACTGTATCCCACTGTTACCTTCGTATTTTGACAGTACTTAATAAGTCATACTAAATTTAACTATCCTGCTGGATAGCAAACATATAGAATAGATTCAGTTCTATATTTATTTCTTGTCCCTAATTTTCTTTTAACAAGGACCACTGTCTTCCTCAAAAATTGATCCCCTGGGTCCTTGTTTACCTTATAGGGTTCCCTTGTCTTTAATTAAAACTTGATAATGTAAGGTGGCATTCGTACATTTAATCTACACATTCCTCATTTCTAGTGCTGGCTACTTACCCAGTAGCCACATGTTAAATTCTCCCACAGCCATCTGCCGGGTAGGAGGTCACATGCTCAATACAAAGCTGTCATGGGTACTACCTGGAAACACTCCATGCACATCAATGAATCTCTCACTGGCATCCCAACCACCCTGCACATTGATGGAATGATATTGGTGTCTGTTGCAGAATGTGTGCAATGTGGCAGGGTGGCTGAAGGGCCACATGGGTACAATCAATTGCACCCAGCACACGTGGGAAGCGAGAAATTATAGAAATCCCTAGCTGTCCTTTTTCCTGTCCAGTGTATGGGGCATTCGTATATGGAGTTGGGCTCTTAAATTGATGCAACTCATTACCTGTAGCAAGCACTGTAAATGGCTTGCCTGAGATATGCCGACAAGGTCACTGGAGACGCTTTGGAATGACCCAGTTACAAAGATATGGAGAGCAGAAGGGATCTTGAGATATGCTGGAATTGCACTGGTGATAGAGTAAGTGTGCCGTCAAGTGATTTATTTAGAGGTTTTACTGATTTATATGGAGATTTCAAGGCCAAACAAATGGTTGCCTTGATAGTTAATTTTTTTCAGCAACTTAATTTAGTGTTCAAAGTATATTATCTCTTGAGTCAGTCACAAGTCATACAGAATATAAATCATAAGTGCGAAAAACGTGCAAAGAACTGGAACCAAGGCGGGTGTATGTAGAAAAATATTCACTTTTATCTTTATATTAGGGTACTTAAAAATAAGAACAATGTAACAAGAATGAAACAGTTTAAAATTCAAAGCCTTCACTGTGACAATTGCCAACACTTCTTCCTGACACAAATTAAACAGATTACAGAAGACAAAGCATAAATTGACGTTTCGGTCTCTATTTTTCATTTAACAAGACCATCTTCAGGACTGACCTGTAATTGATGACCCCTATGGTAATGTAGAACAGAAGCAATTACCATTTGTTCTTACATGAAATCATACATATTAGAAATGTTGTATTATGAAACTCACATTCTTTTGCACAAAAACAAACCTATTTAACTTAAAATAAACTTTCTGCTAATAATTCAGATTGTTATACTTAGTACATCAAAAGATGAAATTATTATCTCCTTACAAAGTCAATACATGATCTGTATCTCGTCATATATTAGACAATCTAGGCAAACCATTCCAACAATTCAATTTGCTCATACCAATTTCACCTCTATCATTTTTTAATGTGCAATTATTTTTTGAGAGAGCTCTGAGATGTCTTTGACTGTATAGTTTAGGAGATGGAGTTCAGGGTTGAGCCATTTACAATAAGCAATCTTTGTTTCTATCAAAATAGGTCAATATGAGCATACCTGATTTCAAAAAGTCGTAAGAATCTGCTTAACTTCTCAAGTTGATGAGCTCACGTCTACTAATCTGAATTCGATAGTATAGAAGAGAAAAATCTATTTATTACCTTCCCACAATCGCAGTCAAATAATGCTCTAAAGTTGTGTAAAGCATTGCTACCTTATATTTAGAAAAAGACATGAATGGTTTGTGTCTATTATCTTCTGGTATAGTTGACCCGAGGTTGAAGAGACTTAAAACCGGTCGGGTCAATTGCTGAAAGGCTGATTAAAGGGCACCATTAGTCTATAATCGGAAATCACAAGTTGTTTACATCTGCTTATATATTGCAGTGTTGATATTGAGTTGAAATCGGGCTCATGTTAAATAACAAAAGATAGCGCCATCGATGTCAACAGAGTTGTATTCACCTTTATTGAGCCGATCTTATTGTGAATACCTCTGAACGGGTATGTGCTATATTTACAAAAGATGTGAATTGGCCAAATTAATAAATATAAAATTGACGTTATGCAAGTATAACAAAGAATTCAATGGCCTTGTTACATACACGCTGGAATAACTCATAAAAATGTGATTTACCTTTCCTAGTGCCCAGCATAAAATTCATTTAGTAGGGTGGACTAATGCAATTTCTGTGTGTTTACAGCGCTTGTATCAACCAATGCAACAATGTGTTTAAAGCAGAAATCAATTGTGGTTTGTGCCTAGCAGTTTGTGTAAGTTATAATGTAGCATCTCTAAAGCTGACAACATTTATTTCAGCACGCATTTGAAAAGGATGTTGCTGAACCTTTGTTTAGATCGAAAATGCAATGCAGCAGCAGCAGGGAGCAATTTACCTAAGTTAATACCGAACAACGTGTCCCACAGTGGGGTCTGGAATAATTCAATTTCTGTACATTGTTTAGTAACTTCTAATGGCCAGTATCGATCTATTAAAATAAACATCAAGCGCGATGTTAGACCAGATATCTAGTGCGATGTGTTAAAAGTAAATAGTGCTTGCACAATACATTGTAGCACTTCTACCTATATGACAGGAAACATTTGGTGAAAAAATGTTACAAGATCTAGTGCAATGCACTGAAATTAGATAGTGCTTTGCTAAAAATATTGTCGCACTTCTTCCCATATTGTGGAATCCCGTACCTCTGGTAACTACACAAGCGGGAACTCCATGACGTTCTGTTTGCACGAAGCAAAGTGACCCTGCCGATTGGGTTTTTAACTGTTTGGAGCGCGAGAGAGGACTGTAATTTCTCTCTTCATGTTGGTGGTGGCCATTTCTTAGTGTGCAATAGCGGCGGCCATCTATGTGTGTGAACTATGAGGTCCTTTACCTCTTGTTGTGCTATCCTCATTGGCAATATTATATTGACAGTGTTAGATATTTTCAGTAGGTGAGTATTAGCGTAGTTTGAAATTAAGGCTGATTTGTATGTTTATTTCAGCTCTTAAACCACCAATGTGGCACACTATTTAGGAAGTATGTACTCTAGTTGGTACTGTTCTATATGCTCTGTTAGAAATTGCCTTTCCTTTAAAAAAAATTAGTTGCCACATCACTAGTTGCATCTTATCTGTTGGCACTTATATCGCTAGAGGAAAATCGTTGACTGTGAAACTTTCACTAAGCCTATTTCTATACTTACATTCATTGCAGTGTTCTATAAAGACTTTTCTAGTAACTAAACCCAAACTGGCTATAGTGACATGAAGTACATATTGCTCGTAATTCAAAGACCATTCCATATTACATCAGAACATTTAAAACATTGGTATAGGGTTCAGTTATAGATGTGACAATATACAACTATATTGAGCCTAAATGTTTAGGGCATACTTAATCAGCTGAGACATAGATAGAAAATTAAGGCCTAGTTAGAGAGCTCGTTTATGAATGTTGAAATTGTCTAAACAGTACATTGATGCAAAAGAAACTGTTACTGTTTATCATGAAAATAGACTAGTTCAGTGGTTAATGCATCAGGACAGATAGGCTAAAGCCAGCCATTCAGTGGCAGAGTTGAGCCCTCATTCTAGTGTTTAAGGCATACTCATTCAACATAGACGGTCTAAACAATACATACATTATTAAGACACAGGTATACAGCTCATTTATAGATCTAACAATATACACCTATACTTAACCTAAATGCCTAAAGGATCCTCATTCAACTTAGACATGGTCTAAACAGTACATTGATGCACAAAGAATCTAAAAAAGGGCTACAAATTCTGACATGCTGTTTATCATGGAAATCAACTAATGCAATAATTAATGAATCGGGCCAGACATGCGCATGCCATTCTGTGACAGAATTAAGCCCTCGTTCTACGGTATCCGCAAGACATATCCATTTACCTTCCCTAATCGTGAGGGTTTTATCAACATTGTCTTGTCTTTTTGTGGGCTTGATGACATCAATCACCCACCACCACATATCATTTTCAGTGTGGCCTAGGTGTTGGTAGTGATCCACCGAGGGGCATTTTCTTTATGGCATCTAATACGGGATTGATGTTGAACGATGCTTTGCTTTTACCGGTTGGATCGTCTTCACTATGTAGTGTAGTTGACATGGACATTGTATGCAATACACTACATTTGAGTTATTGCACTTTGAAAATGTGTAAAATCAATGACGTCACCTTAACTATGAAATTATTCTCATAGTTAATGTTGAATTGCATGCCCAACACATGCTGCATTTGTGATGTCTGATTATGGGCATCAACTGTCTCATATTGTCTACTGTGTTCTTCGAGGTATTATCCTCATATGCATGTACTAATCGGTCTTGGAGATTAGAACCTATTTCATAAGAGAACTTTGGTCTCTGAGCAAATTCTGGGAGTGCCTTTAACAGGTTCCATTGTGTGGAAATGATCTTTTTAATAGCATTAGTATGTGTTCCAAATGTGGAAACACACACTAGATTAGAATTCTTTGAACGATCTTTGACAGATAGTAATGCATCGCAATCGTTATACCAGGCACGCTTCATACATCTTTTTAACAATTTGGAAGGGTATCCCTGGGCCTTGAGCTTATCTTTGAGTTGTCTCGCTTCTACAAAGTAATCATCTTTGTAGGTGCAGTTCCTGCGCAAGCGCAGGAACTGTCCGAATGGTAAACCATCTTTTAGAGCTTGTGCTTGGTGGCTCTCATAATTAAAGAGTTTCTTGATGTAGGTTTAGTGTAGAGCGTCTTATATAAATGATTCTTTGCATCATTTTTGATCGTGATATCAAGGAAATTCATTTCCTGGGCATCAGATTCCATGGTGAATTGGAGGTGGGGACTTTAAGCATTAAGCCAGGTGTGAAAGGCTTGAAGTTGTTCTGTCGTTAAGCGCCATACCAAGAAAACTTCATCTATATATCTAAGCCACCTTTTGAGGTTGATAAAAAATGGCTTAGAAACATGGAGATCGTACTGGTTTTCAAATGTGGAGACATAGATAATTGCAATGCCAAGTGCATTAACAGCCCCCATCACCACTCCCTTTAGTTGTTGATAAAAAGTGTTTTCAAATAAAGACATTCTCACATAGTGAGATTTGTACACATTCTGAAATGAAACTAGTTGGTACCTCGTGTGTCTAGGTCTTGTTTCTAGGAGATCATTTAAGATAGTAAGCACCTCTTGTTGTGAGATGTTAATGTATAGACTTTCTATGCAATTGCACTGGGGCAGCAGGTCACAGACCACTTCTTGTTCCCACTTGCATACCATCTCCAAGATGACTTCTGGAGGGAAATAGTATCTGGCACTGACCTCTTGGCTGGACATCCCAAATAGATTTATCCTTTGACTGAATATCCTCTCTACTCTCCTCCTCCTCAAGTCTTCTTGCCGCATGGCAAGGAGCAGAGCATCTAACACATTCAGTGACCTGTTGGAAGATTTGTGTGTTTGCTCTCCTTTCATATTTGCTGCAGGGCTGGGATTCATTGTTGGGCTGCAGTGTTTCAGCTGGAGCATGGTAAGGACTTGGACAGGTATTTAGCATTGAGAAAAATGATCCTCCGGCCCGGGGTCTTGATTTACGGCCCACGTGCGGACCTAAAGATAGGATTTGTAATTGATTTATGTGAATATCAAAATTTGTAAACTTAGACTTTTGTCTCTGATTACTTTTGTGAATCTGGACCTTTGGTTTTAGCCATTTATCCCAAGTCTGTAGACTAAAGCTCAAGGCATTTCTCCTAGTACCCATTTTTCTTTTCTAAATCTTAGGCAATAAGTCTATGCATCAGTACCCAGTCTCTCAAAATAGCTTGCTTAATTCCTGGGCAAGGATGGGCCCTCCCTGACTCCTAAAGAAGGGAACCCCCTCTAATAAATACATTATAGATCTGGGAGAAAATGGGGACAATTTAATTTAATTAATTCTTAATCATCTTTAAGGTGTAAAAAGATGCTGAGACTACCGCATTGGCATGGCTTACAAATGACAACTTGTCAAATAGAACTCCTAAATTCCTGACTTTATTGACCGGAGTTGGAGTAAGGCCTAAGTCAGAAGGCCACCATACTGGAGACCAAGACTGGGTCAGACTGCCAAATATCATGACCTCCGTCTTGTCTGAGTTTAATTTTAAACAATTGCGATCCATCCAGGAACTGATTGCCATCATACCATCCTGATATTTATTAAGTTGGCCGCAACTGTTCCTCCGTTATTATGAACAGCCAGCACCAACTGGGTATCATCAGCATAGGATGTTAACCCAATACCGCATGATTTAATGACCCTCGCCAAGTCCGATACATAGATGTTAAATAGCGTCGGACTTAGCGAGGATCCCTGGGGAACACCACGCGGTAAAGTGAAAACCGGGGAGAAGAAGTCACCCAGTTTAACTGACTGCTCACGGCCAGAGAGAAAAGACGTCAGCAGTGATTGGCTTTGTTATGAATGCCAATCTTTCCGACACGGTCGATCAGAATGTTGTGCGCGACCGTGTCGAAGGCCGCAGACAAGTCTAATAATATTAGGACTGCTGCTCCTCCTTGATCCATGATCACTCTGATCTCCTCTGCCGCCTTTATTAGGGCAGTTTCAGTTCCATGACCCTTCCTGAATCCGAATTGGGTCTCATCTAGAAGATTATTCTGGTCGATATAATTGGCCAGCTGATTCATAATTTTTTCAAAAATATTTGACGGAAAAGGAAGGGATGCGATTGGTCTGTAACTTTTGGATTCTGAAGGGTCCAGACTTGGTTTTTTTAATAAAGGTTTAATGATTGCTTTCTTCCAAACCGAGGGGTAGGAACCTGACCTAAACATAGCTCCCATCCTGACAAACATTTGCAATGCTATCAAATCAGTCACTGGTTTTATTGTCATAGGTGGGCATGGATCCAGTGGTGAACCTGACTTGATAGTAGCCATACTTTCCTTTATCTGAGAACTTGACCTCCACTTCTTTACTTTTAGGGCTAGATCTGCTCCAATGGGGTTTTAATGTACACTCTGAGACATGAGAAATACAACAGTCACTTTATCAAAACATTTGTATTTATTTTTCAATTAAATTTATTTCATTGCTGATATCAAAAAAGTTAAAAGCCATACGTATTCATAATTTTTTCCATTTTTCCTTTTTTGACATATGTATTATATAGTTTATAAATGGGCAAATGTCATGAACATTTTTGCACTCTAAGTACAATATCTCAATGAACCCCCGATCAAGTCATCACATACTATCCTCTTACATCTACACTTACTCTTCCATATCATCCACACTATCAGCCCACCCAAGAACACATGCACATACCCGTCAAACAAGGGAAGAAGATGTTTAAGTCTTTGTGACCGTGTTGTGGGCTGGATGCATACACAAACAGGTCGTCAAACGTTTCGGTGGCATTAGCCACGTTATAACCACCTTCTTCTGGACCATCAGAATTTACAAACTTTAGACAGGTGGTTAGGGTATCTGTAATATTTAAAATTGATTCAAACTTAAGAAAAGTTGAAAAGACCTCATTCCAAAGTTGCAGTAAAGTATGTCTGGAAAAGTTTATATGATCGTTCTGAATCAGGGAAAAATTCCAGTAGGCTGATTTTAAGGCAAAAATTCTTTATATGAAGGTGATTTAGGAATTTTGTATAGGTTTTGTAACAGGTGAAAAACATTCCAAAGATGCCATTGATGTGTAGAGACCTTAGAGAACCAGAAAAATGAGAAAAAATTAGAAGAAAGGATATAAATGTGTCCAGAAATTCCCCCATGACTTTAATCAAACGGAAAACTGTTATAACATTTCAGACATGCAGATTCAGCTCCTTGGTGACCTGTTAGTATGTTGTTTTACATATATACAATAAAAGGAGCATATATGGCATATGCCACAATACTAAATCAATAATTAAACATTATTTCAACTGATTCAATCCACAGGCCAATTTCCAGGTTTCTTCTGATGATGAAAATTTGTATTAATAAAAGTGGAGTCATTTCCACATTCAATCCTACAATTCTTTAGTCATAAATTATTAACAGCTATGCGTTTCGTCCTCAGAGGACTTAATCAGGGCTGTAAAAAAACTAAATAAATGCACTCAACAATGTACTATTCATTTAAATAATAGGAATTATTTATACAATACTGTCCACTGCATATAACTTGATCTGGCCTGCCTATCTCCATTCTGAATCATATTTACAACATAAACTGGATGAAAACCATATTTCAGTGAAGTGTAACACCATATTATATCTACATTTATTATGCAAAACCTTCTCATGGTTAACCACATCATAGTATTGTATATAAACCAATACCCTCTATTTCAAAGAAAGTATGTTTTACATTTGTCCCCTCGGGGGAACAAGAGATATGCATATGAAATGTAACTAAGTGATTATCCTAAAGGCACCACTGCTCGATGATTCACTAATCTAGACGTAACATCAGCATGGCGTTTTGACCTCTCCTCCAAACCAAACGAATGAGCCTCTATTTTGCACTGTGAGTAATAAAAGAATATATTTGGGATGACACTTATCTAAAAGTCAAATCTTACTGCTACATACATACCGATTGCTATTTACATCCACCTGATGTCAGTGAAATTCCACTGCACTGTTTCAATCCAAATTAATATTAGCAAGTTTGTTATAAATATCCCTCTTTACTTGATATGGGGTATCATCAATACCTGTAGAGGTGTATAAAATGCAAATGCGTTTTGATTAGATACAGGAGTTACGTTATGTCACATCAATAAATCGTAACCCTCCGTAACCACCCATTGTGCAGTAATGTGCGAGTTGGTTACATTCGGTAACGATGTATCTGGTAGAGACTATTCTAGCCACAGATTCCTCAACATAGAATTATCCCTGGGCGTGAGAATGGATCTGGAAATCTTTTTTGCCACAGCAAACACGCGCGCTGGCATCACGCGACTCCGCCCAGGCGTAGTCCATGTACGTGACGTCAGTGAGGTCCCATAAGTCCCACCCTGGCACGCCTATGTCAGTTTTCCTCGGAGACATTTTCCACGCCACAACACAGAGCCATCAGACAAAACTGTGGGAGTATGGGAACAGTGTGCGAAAGAGCAGAAAAATTGGAAAAGTGCATGGTGAGGAACAACACAGTGCCAGACACTGCAGTATCCAAAGACAAGGAAAACAATAAAGAACAGAGCACCGCCCTTAGCAGCAACCCTGTCAGTATGGAGATAGCCCCCCACTGAGACTAGGAATATATGTAAAATGGCAGAACATGTAGCAGGACTACAACCCCAACCAATAACCATGAAGGGGAACCAGTCCACGACAAACCTCCAAGATAGCCCCACCACAGAGAGTGACAACCCCACACCACAGAGAGTGACAACCCCCTTAAGGAACAAAGGCAGAGCCAAAATACCCCAACATAGAGGAAAGCAGAGGGGCCAGAACCCTTGTAAGAAAGGGAAGAGGGAGGGGAGAGGTTGAAGGGAGACTCAAACCTGGAGCAACCAGAGCAGAAGGGCACAGAAGTACCTATAAACCCATCCTCCAATGTGCCAAAAGTGGAGGAAAGGAACAAATCAACAGGATGAACATCCTGCCAGAAAAGAGCGAAAGAATGGACTCACTGAAGACATAGCCACCCACAGGGAGGCAAATACAGAAGACCAAGTCAAAGGTTCTCGCAGAACTGGGAGGAAAGGCGTGCCGTTAAGGAATCTGCGGCTAGAATCGTCTCTACCAGATACATAATTACCGAAGGTAAGTAACTCGTACATCTGAGACTACTAGCCACAGATTCCCTAACGTAGAATAGATACCCAAGCCATACCTTGGAGGTAGGGTCTGCGAGAGGACCCCAACAGTCTGGACATAACAGAGGGTCCCACAGGGGACGAATCCAACGGACAGGGCGAGGAGCCCTGTCCGCTCCAGGCAAGGAGAACCACTACAGGCAAAAGACCAGCAACCCAAATGGGGATGTAGGAAGAACAAAAGAAAAGGCAGCCTGTTCACACTCAGCAGAGGAAACTAGGGCAAGGCGAAAGGAGGCTGCATTACCCCACACCCATAGAAGGCAACAGAACCTCTAGCCAAGGCAAGGAAGAGGAGCACAGAGGAAGATCAACCTAGAGAATCTAAGCAGAAGAGGTAGAGCAAGGGCAAGCCCCACCCCCCCCCCCAACTTGGAACACATCCAATGAAGAGGGGACAGCTGAACCTATCATAGCCAGAAGTCAATAGAGCAGACCGAATGACAGTCCGCCATAAAGCAGGCGGAAGCAGAAAAGGTAGCCCGAGGTCAACCAGGAAGAATCGGGCAGGCTGCGCCTGAAAGACGGAGAAACACAAAATCCATCTCAGCCCTCAGGGAGAAGAGGCAGAACTGAGTGCAGGGCCAATAGGAAGACCAGGCCAGAATTGCTGATCCACTAAAGTGCCCAGAAGGCACAATGGAGCAGAAAAACAATACATCGGCAAGCACAGCCAGAGGCAGAGAACACCACGGGCCAATGGACTCAGGCAAGCCAGACTCCAGCCGAAGACCGAGAGCAGGAAGGCGAAGAAGGGCCCAGACAATCCCCAGTGAGGAGTCTGCACACACAACTCAAAGAAGCCAAACCAGAGTGATGTCAGGCCGCAGACAGCAAGCTAGGCCAGGTGAACAGCGCAGCGACCCCGGAGAAGGACACCCCGGGGCGCAACCCAAGGCATTCCAAGCAATCAACAAGAGGATTGCACCTGCAAAGTACCTTAACGTCCTGGAGAGCAGAGGCCCGAAAGCGACCACATCTCTCGTGCATAACAAGCTATATAACCGCTACCACGCTACACCTGGGCGGAGTCACGTGATGACTTCCCAACCGCCACCCTCCCCCTCCCCCCCCCCCCCAACCCTCCCCCCGGCACGCAAGGTTGCTGCGGCAAAAAAGTTTTCAGGATCCAGTCTCACACCTGGGGATATTTCTCTATTAAGGAATCTGCGGCTAGTAGTCTCTATCAGATATACAAGACTGTGACCATGTGAGCACGCATACACACCTGTTTTTATGTTTCGGTCTCTGACCTGAAATATAAGATCATATTGACTTTTACATGTTCTTGATGTGAATGAACACGATCACAAGATTTTCATAACTCTAGTCCGCATTTACCATATCCTCACTAGTGCAAAAAAGATATTCAAACAGTATGTATCAGCAATAGCACATTGCAATCACAAGACATATTGTTAATAGCTGGAATGAGTATTCATGTTAGTCTAGAAGGCCCCAGGCTTCCAATCACCAATATGCTTATTTATCATAAAGACACACAGTTGATATGTTCTGTTTGCTGTGGTTATTTTAGCAGACAGTATGCCTACGGCGGCAAGGACTAAGAGGACCAGCATGCCCCAACTTTATATCAAAATCCCATATGGTTGCGGATTGGTGTTAAAAGAAATACTCTGGATCACTACATGGACTATTAATAAACATTGCTCGCGTATTCCAGTATCAAACGACATGGTAATGCCACCTATCCCATATCTATACTCAGACAAGGCCTATATGTATATGGTATCTCTACAGCTTATATAGTTTGAAACAAGACTAGGTGTTCACCACTGTTATGCCACTAAGGATGCTACTTGCCGTTGCCCAGTCTGTCGACTTATGGAAGCATGCCGCCCTCATGTATCTGTATGTCGATTGCTGGGACATGAAAAACGTTACCCAAAACTGGAAGGTGCGAACATGAGCCCATGATGGGTACATAACTTTGCTACGCTTACATGCTCCCCTTATGTGACCCTATGATGGTAGCTGGAACAAGTAAAGTGCTTCCCAGAGCTGGAAGGTCCAAATGTGAACCACCATAGATCCATAACTTTTACTACACTTAATTCCTGTGCAATGATCGGGTCTCTGGGTCTGGTCAACACACAGCGCAACAAGTACACCTGCCAGTGCTCCGCGTTGTATTCCCTGAGAATTGGAACGTAGTCTGCGTAGTGCCGATGACGTGTCGTGGGGGGTGTCTTGGTAAAACTGACCTCAACACTTAGTGTAACGACAGACGCCATATTTAAACCAGTGTTTTAACCTTATGGGCATAATCAAAACAGTTTGAGGCCACAATCTTGCGTTTATTGTCACTGCCTACTTCTTGAAGTATAGCTCATGAACTAATAGATTTTAAATATGTTATACCTATTCATGTGTAGAACCCGGTGTGTTGATACCCCTCCTCTATTGACACTTCAGACTGCAGCACTGGTACCCGATACTAGCTCATGTCATTTAGTAAATGTGAGATGCTATGATTTAAACCTCAAAGGGAGCCATGTAAAGATGAATCGCTTGACTCCATTAGTGCAGCTCGGTTAATAAGGACATTAGGACAATGTTCCATGGGTGCCATCTTGGAATGGATGATTCACTGCTATGGTACAAGAAAGGGTGTCGGCACGGCGCACAACCCAGGTCTATAATGGGTATTGTGTGTGGGGACTTCGTAGTTCAGAAAATTTTCAGGTGCTCCAGCAGGTGACGTAACTGTCCGGGTACGCCAAAATCAATGAAGGGGTGAGTGCATTACCTCAAGTGTAGATGCATCCCTGCATATGGGCACTCTATAGTGGTTCGTTTGTCGAAAGACAATCGATTCCAGGGTTTAGTTCAATAAATGATTGTTTCAATAAATGATTGTTTCAGTTCAAAAAAATCCGCAGTTTATTTCACATATTCTTCAAACTGATATATTCTCAGTTGTTCAATAAACATGTTGTTTTCCAATTCCACCATTAAACATCCAAGTTAAACATACGAGCTCCGATGCATTTCGAGCCGGTTGGCTCTTTGTCAAGGAGCACTATAAAGAAAAGCAAAAAACGTACTCATCAGCGTGTATTAGAACATATGTATAACTGAAATGAAGTAAAATAAGGGAACTCAACATTAGATGCTTATCCCATGGTGATCTGTGCCATGCTCGGGAAAATCGGGGTGAAAGGGTGAGACGGAACAAACGTGGTGAAAATGGTGGTTGCCGACAGTAATTGAGCCGAGTGAGGAAACATGTGCAGTTGAGGTGTTTAAAAACCGGGAAAGTCCAAAAGAAAATAATTCGAATCGAGTAAGAGTGCATTCACTTGATGGTGCGCGAAGTGATAGAGGTAACATGCTCAGTGTGAAGGTGCCTAGTGCAAATAAAGCTTACGGTTAGCGTTCAAACTACATTCCCCCGATCGGATGATCTGGAATAGCAAATACAAACATAGGCGTTGGAGATCGTGATGCCCGGGTGGATACAGAGGTTCGAGGGGGAAGTGCGGAAAGAGTGAAACTTACTGGGTGCTTGAAGGTCGGGTCCTCGTGGGAAGTGCTGCTGGGGTTGCGGAGTCCGCGGAGGCTCCGTGTAGATCACTCGCGGAGTGTTCAGTGTGCTCGGGTTAGTAGGGGAGGGTAGTGGTAGAGGTCCAGGACGGACTAAACGGTTAGAGGTCCGGCGGGTGGCCATCTTGAAGTGGTGAAAATTAAACGTAGGGGATGTGCTCAGCTTAATTATAGTGGCGTGTAAAAGTGAGTGTGTGATGTACAAGCTTTGGCAAACATATCATTGTAGCAAAGTGCATATCATGTACCCAAAGGGTACTATAAGTAGCAGCTTAGTTCCAGCCGGTCATTGAGGCCATGTGGCTTCATAGCTTGCAGTCTATATATCCAAGAAGTTTCTCTTTGGAGAAGAGTCTTATTGATGTCTTTTCCTTCTATTTTAAATACCATCTCTTGGACAATGAAATTCAACTGTGCAATGTTATGGTTGGCCTCGCTGAAATGGACAGCGATGTTGGATTTCGTGTTTTTAGTCCTGATATTTGATTTATGTTCATTAATGCGAGTTTTTATCTTTCTGGATGTTTTACCCACATAAATCTTGCCACACTGGCATTTTAACAGGTAGATCAGGTAGCTTGAATCGCATGTCGCGTTCACTCTCAGTTTGATGTCAAATCCCCTCATTGTGTGGGTGATGGTATTCCCCTTAATGATGTTGTTGCAATTGTTGCAATGATGGCACGGACGTGTGCCAGTGTAGATGCATTGTTCCTCTGTCTTTCTGGACAAAGTTTCTTTGATGTTCTTCGCACGGGTGTATGCGAAGATCGGTGGCTCTTTGAAAAGATCCCAGAAGTCTGGTTCCGAAGACAGGATGCGCCAATATTTTATTATGATGCTTCTGTATGTTTGGCTAGAGGTTGAGTGACAAAAAAAATCAGTCCGTTCCGGCATATATTCCTTATATGCCTGTAAAACAGGTAATCAAATACACATTCATCACAGTACAAAATATCTGTACAACTTTGCCATGTAGCACGGGGTTTCACAGTAAGGTAAGTACTGTTTAAAGGGCTGGCAGTTAACAAGTGTCGATGTTTCGACCCCAAATGTCTGTTTGTTCTGACCTTACTCGAGTGTTCTTCCTCAGGACAGTGGTGTATGGTGAAGGGGGACCGTGAATGAAAAAGGGTATTCTCACTAATCAATGGTGGAGAATCAAGGGGCTTCGTAGCTCTCAATGGAATAATTCAATATCCAGAAATGTAATTCGGTATTGATCATAATGTGTGGTGAATCTCATATTTAGATCATTAGAGTTTAAGTAGACAAAAAATTAATTCAATTCATTTGAAGTGCCCCTCCAAATTAAGAGACAATCGTCTATAAATCTACCCCAAAAGTAAATATGATCAATCCAGTTTTGGCCCTTTGGGCCCCAGATCCACTCCGCCTCCAAGCGACCCATGAAAAGGTTCGCGAAGGACGGAGCAAATCTGGAACCCATGGCAGTTCCAAGTTTCTGTCTATACCATATGTCATCATAAAGAAAAAAGTTATTTTCCAATACAATCTTTGTCATATCTATGAGCATTGCCGTGTGATCTAGGTATTCTGCTGGTCTACGATTCAGAAAGTATTCAAGAGCGTTAATACCCAATACATGATCTATGTTAGAATACAAAGAAACAACGTCAAGCGTTGCTAAAATCATATCAGGTTCCCAGTTTACATCGTTAATAATATTAAGAACATGTTTGGTGTCCTCTATATGAGAGGGGAGATTCTGAACAAAAGGTCTCAAATATAGGTCAACAAATTGTGATAACCTTTCTGTCGGCCCTCCTATCCCAGATATAATGGGCCTGCCTGGTGGTTTCTGTCAGTTTTTATGTATTGTAGGCAGGGTATATAGACAGGGGGCCCTTGGACTTTCCACTTTCAAATACATAAATTCATCATGATCAAGTAAAGTACAGTAGTACCAATATTTAAGTTTACCATTGATCAATGTCATAGTCTTGGGTAAAGGATTAACATTAATTTGTTCATAATACCTAGAGTCGCCAAGTTGTAATAAAATCTCTGAATCATAATCTTTTTTTGTCCATAATCACGATGTTGCCACCCTTGTCGGCCATACGTATGATGATATCAGATCGTGATGTAAGTTCCTTGAGCGCTAGCCTTTCATCATGATTGAGATTACCAACCTTATATTTCTTTTTGTTGTTACGTTGTCTTTTGATTAAGTTATCAATATCTGCAGTTACAGATTTGTAAAAGGCATCAACCACATTACCTGCAGACAGTTGTGGTGTCCATTTAGATCTTACTTTAAGTCCACTGGACAAAGCATATCCTGAATTAATTTCTAAATCTCCCAGAAATGAAGTCACAGTAACAGGATCTTCTTCATTCTCAGTTAATGATAACAGTAGTTTAGTATCATACAGTTCTTGAATAGAGATATTGCTGAATACTGGTTTAGCCTTTGCAATCTCCCTGCTGTCATGCTTAGCAAAATGTTTTTTCAATTTTAAGTCTAGAAAACTTTTACAAATCAATCTTAGTCGTAAACCAATCAATGCATGTGGTTGGGCAATATCCCAAACCTTTCTTTAATACTGACAACATATTTTGTGACAATACAAGTGATGAAAGGTTCACAATCTCAATTTCTTTCGTACCTACATTCCCTTCCTCCAGGACCGTAGTCTCATGCCTGGTCTTGCTTCTTCTGCCTTTGCCTCTGCTCCCTCTCCTTGTCTTTCTCCCTGATTGTTGCCATATCTGCCCCCTGGATCTCGGTTCCCCATTCTGATACGCCGGACCTCCTCTAAAAAAGGAGTTTGGCTTGTACCTGATTCAGTGTTTTCCTCATTGTCACTAGAAGATATATTGCTAGAAGATGTGTTGAGTTCAGAACTAGTGGGTGTAGTACCCCTCTTTGCGCTTAAGTGTCAAGTATTGTTTTAATGTAACTGCGTCCCACCATTTATTAAGTTCTGACCTTTTCAGCCTCTCTAGCCTAACAAATTTAGCTCTGAGTCCCTCTTGTTTAGGTTGCACATTCGAGGATACTGCTACATTCACTGAAGAACCTGAACTAAGGTTCTTAAATGGATCTAAGGCTTCCTGTTCTCGATTCATCATTCAAAATTATGTAGAAGAGCCACTTGTGGCAGCCTAATACCTGTAAATGAAACAAACACAAAGCGATGACCAGATAATAATCAGGCGCTCTCCCGTTACTATAATTTCACGATAACTCATGTCTTATACGTCATAGTTATTAAGAGCTTTCATCTTCTTGGCTTCCAGCCCTGAAGAAGTCGTAAGGCATGACCATAATGCCCGACGAAACACGTGTTGGCTGTGGCTGTATTTTTGTTTGATGGAATACGAATCGAACTAAATGACACTGATGCTTGGACAGCAAACCCTGGTGTTGTTGTTCTGAAGAATACATCGCTTTGCGCACAAAGCAGGATACTCCATAGCTCATCAGTGATGCATATATTCTTTGGAGACTATTTTTGACTGCAATGGTGTACATGCGGAGTTGGGGGTGCACTATTCAGCCATATCAGGTGTGTATGACATACAGGAATAATGGTATTGATGTTAGCTATCTGTCATAAATACTTTGTTTATATATGATATGGACTTCTAAGTTGTTAAAATGTATAAGATCGTTAAAGACAGCCTAGCCGATGACATTCTTAGTGGGCTAAACTCCGCCGCACACATAAGATGTTCTGAATGTGGCATAAGTTTTCCTACCTAATTTTTAGAAGATCCTATATCTAGGATGATCATAATTACTACATTATTTAATGCTAGCAGATCTCAACCAGTGATGTAGCTGTTATCCAATACCTAATTGCACAGCATGCCATCTCATCTCTGGGTAGTATTCCAGATTTCTTCATTGAGCCCTTCCTTATTTTTTTTTTTTTTGCGATTTATAGAGCGCACAAATAGCCGGGGGTGTCTCGGCGCTACGGACTGCAGTAGGTGGATCCTAATAGAGAGCTCATTGATTAAACAACCAGGTTTTTAACATTCTTCTGAATGTGAGAATAGATTGACTGGATCTGATCTCAAGCGGAACCGTATTCCAGAGTTTAGCCGTGGTGACCACGAACCTTCTGTCGCCCCAGGAGGCTGTTTTTGTGCGTGGCACTATTAGCAGAAGGGCAGTGGATGCGCAGAGCGCCTGGATGGGTGCGTGAATTTTTAGGTGGTCAATTAGGAATTCGGGACTGTTGCGAGAAGCTTTAAAAGTAATGCAGAGTCTTGAACTTTATTCGGTTTTTTACTGACAGCCAGTGATAGTTCTTGATAACATGAGATATGGATTTAAACTTAGGTGTATCTGCTAGAATTCTAGCTGCTGCATTCTGAACTGTTTGCAGCTTTTGGATAACCTGCTTTTGGGCATTTGCGAATAGTCCTTTGCAGTAGTCTTTTGAGGACATGACCAAGGTGCTAACTAAAGTCTTTCCAGCGTTCAGTGGGAGAAAAGGGGGAAGTTTTTTAATCGTGTATAATTTGTGGAATGAGGCAGATGCCACTGAGTTGGCATGGGAGACAAAGTTAAGCTTTGGCCATCCAGCTGCTAATGGCGAGCATGCCCTTCTGAAAATCAGCTGCAACCCTTTCTCCATTGTTGTTCACTGCCAGCACCAGTTGAGTGTCATCGGCGTAAGATGCAAGGCCCATCCCATGAGCCTTGATGACTTTGGCTAGGTCCGACACATAGATATTGAAAAGTGTCAGACTCTGGGATGAACCTTTGGGTCCCCACATGGTAGGGCTAGTTGGGCAGAGTGGAAACTGCCGAAATTAACTGAGTGCAGTTGGTGAGAAAAGATTTCAACAGTTCTCTGGCCTTGTGTAGGATCCCCATTTAAGTGACACGGTCGATCAAAATGGTATGGTCGACCGTGTCAAAGGCCGCTGAGAGGTCCAGCAAGATGAGTATTGCTGTTCCTCCCTGGTCCAGAATTATTCTGATGTCCTCTGAAGCCTTAATTAAGGCGGTCTTGGTTCCATGGCCTTTGCAGAATCCACATGGAGTGCATCTAAGAGATGGTGGACTTCTATATACTTAGTTGAATATTCATAAGTGTTTCCACAACTTTGTCTGGAAAAGGTAAACTGGCTATTGGCCTGTAATTTTTGGTGTCAACTAGGTCCAGGTTGTTTTTTTAAGAGAGGCTTTAAAATAGTCTTTTCCCAGATAGTGGGATAGGTACCAGAGGTGAACATTACATTGAAAATTTTGGCTTAAGCAGCTGCCACCTGCTCAGCAACAGGGGTAAGTGCGTCTGGTGGGCAGCGGTCATTAGCCGGTCCTGACTGCCTAGCGGACATTATGGTGAGAATTTCATCGGAGTTGGTGATTTCAAATTGCTTCAGACAGTAAGCAGGGTGATTGTTGTTCAAAAATTGGTCGGCCAGCTTGGCATGTGACGCAAATTCAGCATAGATGCCATTCACTTTATTGAAGAAGTGGTCAGCCAAGGAGTTAGTGATTGGGAAGGGGTTATGGGAACGGTGGGTGTGTGACCTGATAGTGTGGACACTACCTGGTAGAGCTTTTTATTCGTTTTTTGCTAATTCAATTTGAGTGACATAGTATTTGCTTTTTTCCTGAGTGATCAGGCGTTTATATTTGGCGAGTTCGTCTTTATAAAGCGATTTTTCTTCACTAGTGTAGGATTTGCGCCAGTGCCTTTCTTCGTTTCTGCAGATTTTCTTTTGTTCCCCAAGGGATTCTGTGAACTAAGGGGCTGACGGGGAGGTTCGATTTTTAGAGAAGGTCTTACTCGGGGTTAGCAGATTGAAGGCGTTCCGCAGCCAATCAGTGTAGTTGGCCATGGCCATATTAGAGTCTAATGAGAAAACTGGTTGGGTAATGGACAGCTGGGATTTAAGGAGAAAATAATCTGTCTGTTTCCACACTTTAACTTAATCTGGCATGTTGGGGGAGATATAGGGAGGGGGTTTGCTGTGAATGGAAATGCTGAAGATAACTGTGGTGGTCAGACCATACCTGGGGAAGTATTTGATTAACAGAGAGATTACAAAGGTTAGTTAAAAGGCCATCTAGCATGTGTCCCGCTATATGGGTGGCTTTAAGAACACGCTGCGTTAAGCCAGCTGCTTCTAAGTCGGCCACTAAAGATATAGTGTCCTTGTCTAGGTGATTTTCCAAGTGAAAATTAAAGTCGCCTATGATGGTGAAAGTATCCTCTGCTACTGTGGATTCCAAAAGGTTGCCTAGGCCTGACAAACTCTGTCCTGGAGCCTGGGGCGTGGTATAGCAGGATCCCCTTAAGTTTGGGATGGTGTGAGCAAGATCGAGAAATGCAATGCTTCACAGATGGGAGAGGGGATAGGATCTATTTTGGTTTAGTGGCTACAAAAAATTATTGCCAACCCGCGTCCTTTTTTTTTTCCGGTCTATCTTGCTTTAAAACAGAGTATCCCTCGGGGTGGCGACTATAATGTCTAGACCAGATGCAGGGTCTGTCCAGGTTTCTGTTACGAACAGGACGTTGATTTTGTGGTGAGTGAGTAGCTCTGCTATCTCCTCTTTGTGCTTGCCTAAGGAGCGAGCATTGATAAGGGCTACTGTAATATTTTCATTTCTTTTTTTGTGCTGTAGGGTGGTAGCGTCAGGAGTTGATAGGATGGATGGCCTGAATGTGCAGTTTAGACAAGGTTTAGTTGGCGTATCAGCCAGTGCCTCTAGAATGAGGTGTGAACAGGCTTTATTGGGAGGTGGTCTAAAGTTAAGAAGTTCTCTGCCTGAGTAGTAGATGTTCACCAGTTTTTGGGGCACCGGTCCAGGGGCGTAGCGGCGCAGATGGGCTTGCCTTTGGTGCGCCTTCGGTGCAACGCCGGCGCTCTTGCTGTGCGTGTCCGTGTTGGGTTCATCCTAAATACTGGTGGGTGCTAACCACCCGGAAGTCTAGTATTGCCACTCCAAGGGGCCCTCTGAACAAACGGCACAAGCCGCGTCGGACCGGGGCTGAGGAGTCTGTCCACGCTAAGCAGCAAGATGGTGCCCAAGTAAGTTTTAATTTAAAAACATGAAGAGGTACAAACAATGAGCATAGAGTGTTAAAATATGATGCTTACTCACACTTGCAGTGAACAGCAAGCCTGCTGGGTCCGTGTTCAAAGAAAAAACCCAAAATGTTTCCCTCTGTTTGCCGATCTGTTCTGTGGATACACCTCCCTCAATCTTACTTTCTCCAAGATGTACCATTTTAGATCTATATCGGAGTGTTTTTTGTCATGGAAGCGTTGTACAATGAGAGCAGTCATTTACCTGTGCGAATTGCAGACTTGTGTTCACTATACCTCACACGGAATTCCCTACCTGTGTCCCCAATATACCCCAAATTACATGGTCACAAGATGTAGATGATATTCTGACTTCTACAGACAGTCATATCTTTGAGTTTGCCTCTCTTGCCTTTATAGTTCCAACAGTCAGTCACAATGGATATATTGCATGCATGACTAGATCCACACTTATTGTTTCACATGATTGGTGGTAGGCCAGTGATGGTCTTTTGGGTGCTTTTAGTTTTTAGTCTATCCTTAGTGTGCACTAGCACATCTTTGAGGTTGCAGTTTCTCCTGTATGCTACTCTAGGAAGCTGTATTTGTTCCACTTCATCATAGCCATTCAGTATTTTCCAATTTCTATTTAGTATGTTTTTAATTTTAAAATTCTATTGTGAATGGTTAATCACACACACTATTTGGTCATTGGGTTCTCGAGTTGTCCCTTGTAACTGATCCCAGTTGTAATATTTTCCAGTTTGAAAGAAGTTTTAACTAAACGGTGGGGATACCCTCGATCCGAATCAAATCTTTTTGGCTTGGAGGATGAAAACTCTGATGTTGAATAATCGTGTATTTTGCTGTCTGTTTCCTGAAGAAACCAACTTGCAAATTATCTGTTTGCCCAGAGATGGGTATGTCTAGAAATTCCACCTCTGAGCTTTTGAATTTAGCTGTGAATTGGAGGTTGACCTCACTGGCATTAAGCCATGCAATGTATTATTGTAGCATCATCATTTCACCACTCCATAAAAAAAAAAGATATCATCTATAAAACGTCTTCACGTTTTACATTTTCGTAGAATGGTGCTGCCTCACTACAGATATGATTAACTCTTATTAACCCATTTAAATATTTGCTATACTGGGGGCACAAGAAGCCCCCATGCTCGTACCATTGATCTGTTGGCACGTTTGTCAGTTTAATAAAAAAAAATGAGGATTACTTCTAGGCATTCCAGGATAAAGGAGTCTGGTGTATTACCTGATCTTTCAAGAAGTGATGCTACAGATTGTAATGTTTGACATTGAGTAATGTTATAAAGTGCCTCCATGTCAAGCGTTACTAGTACTTCCCATTCAGGGTCAAAGGGCATGTTCTCAATTTTGTCAATCGTATCACCAGTGTCCCTGATGTATGATTGGTAGTTCTTGGTCAGCGGGCAGAGAAACGTGTCTACATATTTAGACAAAGGCTCAGTGCTAGCTTCTATGGTAGAAATGATCAGTCAGTGTGAATCATCAATACTTCTGTGAGTTTTTGGAACCCCATAGAGAGCTGCTACCACCATCTGTGTCCTATTTAGGAAAGCGTGTTCTTTTTGGTAAATATGTCCTTCCTCAGGTGCCCTAGTTATTCTTTGGATATTGGTTTCTAATTTGCCAAGTGCAGAGGGATTTGCTTTCTTGTAGTGCTCTTGGACCGCTTACATGTTGTGTACCTTACTGTTGTTACTTAGTTTGTCCATCACTACTATTCATCCCCCCTTATCACAGGGCTTGATGACTATCTCCCGGTTTGTTTTAAGTTTAGGTGCCAAGTTTTCACTCTGTGACCTATTGTATTGATTGTTAAGGGAATGTTTTGTGATGCGTTGCACTTCATTCAAGACTGTCTTCTCAAAGGTGCTGACTTCCCAGTCTCTCATCTCTAGTGTAGATGTAAATGTGGATTTGAGCCTGCCTTTAGATAAATTATATTCATTGGCTTCAACAGGGTGGTGCATAAAAAACAGTTTTAGCTTCAACTTTTTTAAAAAAAAGCGAAAATGTTGTGGTGGAGTTCATAAGTGTCACATCTGGTATCGGTACAAAATATAGCCCCCCTCTCCAAAACTGAGATCTCCTCTTTACCAGTCTTTAATTTGTAATCATGGCACAGACTAAAGAGTCCTCTGTGGTTGTGTGGTGCCCTACTCTGTCTAGGATATAGAGTATTGTTTTCTCGTGTTGAGGTGGGGTTGCTGATGTTGGTTCATCTGCTGATAGTTGCTTCTGTCCCGTGTCTACTGTCTGCTCCTCTCCCTGTGTTATCCCCTCTGTAAAAAAGGTTGACCCTGGTGAAACTGCTAGTTTCCTGGTCTCCCTCTATTTGCCATATAATTATACTGAGCTCCCTCAGATGTATTTGAACTATCTTCATCGGAATCTGTGGAGTAAGTATCAGAAGGTAAAAACCTTCCTCCTACTGTTTATACTCTGATTTTGATAGTTGGTACTTTGGTTCCAATCCTGGTAGTAAGTAATATCAAGATAAGGTTACGCTCTTTCCTGGGTATACCACCATATGTCTTTTCTAAGTTTTCTGTACTTTTTCCTACTAGACATTCTTCAAAGTCTGTAATTTAATTGCTCATGTTCTCTAATCTCGCCTTTGCTTCATCTAGTGCAGTCATTGTCTTACATTTTTTTTTTTCCATGGCAGCTATCACTTGGCTGAGTACAGCTATCCCTTCTTTAGCCGTCTCTATAATTAAGATCATCCAGTCCCAGGACATTGTGCACTCCGAGTCCTGATGGAATCACACCAGCTCTCAGATATTCTAACATGAAATGTGCATGGGATTCCATCCTTAAGTTTTTTTCCTGAAATTTAAGAGCTTGTTCCATTCACTGTTGTCAGAGTTTGACATAATTATTGTTCTATATTTAAGTGGTACTTGTACTATCAGGGCTGAGAAATCCTCATCTGAGAATCCAAATGACTTGAGACCCTCATGTTTGAAATTTGATGGGAATTGTTTCTGCAATTCTGACTAAGACCGGTGTGAATAGAGATTAGCTGCCACATAGGCTACCTGTAAACCTCTAGATAATCCTTTTTCAAGTTGCCATGCTGCTTTCAGAGCAATCCTTTCAAAAGTACCTAAATATTTCGGATCCTAACCCAGTTGTATTTTTGAAGAACAGCGGATTCAACATTTGGGTGAACCCTGGCATGAGCTGCCACTTCACTATGGCACTATCCTGGGAATCACATTCTGTATCAATTCATCATTTTAATATTGCAGAGCTTGTTGTAAATGAAACATCTCTTGTTGGGAGGATCTCGGTCTGTTTAAAAGCGATTTGTAAATTTCTGGGTTTATCAGCAAACAGCTGAATAAAGGCTTCCGATGTGAAGGAATCAATACCCCTCATCTAACACCATATTGTGAAGGTGAGTCTTGTGAGTGAAAAGTACCTGCGCCGGAATCACATTTTTCTACAAAATTGGACTTTGCTTTCTTCTACTTCATGTTTTGACACATCTGGAGTTAAACAGAAGTCTCTCAAAAGGCATTGCTTCTTAACTATCTTGTTTCTGGTGTGGTTTTAGCAGACCAGGGTCTTTCTTGCCAAGTCTTCTCTGGAATCCTTCTCTGGGGTTATGTCCTCTCTCGTTACCTCTCGGTGCAGCTTCAGGTCTTATCTGCGCATCTAGAACTCCTGAAAGTCGGCCAGACAACCCCTTTCTCCTCCTCGATGTGTGGTGTCCACATCTCAATTTCTGGATAAGCCAAAGTTCTCCTTACTGTCCGCTTTTATTAAAGATCTCTCTTCCTGTCCATTGCTTTTGTCATTTAATTTTTACTATGGTTTCTTACTATCATGTCTGTATCCAGTCTGTCTTCATGTTTAGAACCAAATCAACAAACCTGTAAAACACTTTGAATCGATTTAGAATGTTTGCAGGGTTGCTATTGGTACTGTTCTCTGGCTTATCTTGGGAAAACGGAGCCCATTTTAAAAGGGTCTCTATTATTGAATTTTTAATGATGGAGTGAAAAGAAATGGCAAAAGTAGATTTTGATTGAAGTTATTAGGTATTAACAACGTATGTAAATAATCTGGAGTTGGAGAGGACTGTTCCATTTCAGAACTTAATGAACAAAGCTGTTCCTGTCCGTCCACTTCTTAATTAATATTTTGCCTTGCATGTTTTAAAGTTGATTGCATATCACTTTAAAACCAGAAATACTATGAGCAGGAGTATTAAATATTTAGTAAATGTTGGTGTTGACTGAGAGAACAGCCAAGGGATAGGAGTTACATTTTTTTTTTAAATGGTCAAGCTAAGAATGGCAATCTCACAGAAGATGAGGTGAAAATGAGTCTACTGCTTTCATAGGTGGCAGTGGTAAGAACTATGATTGAATCAGTCATGTTTTGTGGGACTCTTCTTTCTATACATTTGGATCCTTATTGGACCGTGCTATGTTCTGATTATCTGACAATAAATACCCATGAGAAACAAAGCCCTGGGCACACGTTATGAGGATATCGCTCTGTTAGAAATGTCTCGTATTGTACCAACTTTAGTGGTCGTCACCAGATTGTTCGTTCAAAAGTATTAGAGCAACGACCAAGAAACAACCAGCCGACCTGTGTTTCATCACATGTGGGAGTTAACCCATGACTCTTCAGGGCTTTCTGGCTATGCCAAAAGACCGGTGCGGTCACTAGTCCGATTTAAGGATCACAAATGGCCTCCGTATCTTAATGAAGAATGCAGTCCATATGGGAATTCTTGCAGTAGGGGAGCCTCTGGTATGCGAGGCAATAGATCGAGTCGTGTCTTGAGGGAGCTCTCTTGACGTCAGGCTGTGATTTAGGAGAGAGGCAGGTGTGAACCTCAGGGCGGGGGGGTAAGGAGGATGCCCAGTGTCTGGGGTGGGCTGGGGACGCCGGTCAACTTGAGGTTAGGAGTAGCAGGACTGTAACACTGGGTCCACCCGATATCCAGAAATTGGTTGGACCCAGTGCCTTACAGTCCTGCTACTCCTAACCTCAAGTTGACCGGCATACCCGCCCGCAGCCCACCCCAGACACTGGACATCCTCCATACCATCCTACCATGCCTATACGGCACACCCACATGGATCAAGATTTCACCTGTTGGAGGAGCTGTTTCTTCTCCTTGGCGTATCGTAACCCCTCCCCCAAGGTGCACACCTGCCTCTCCTAAATCGCAGTCCGACGTCCGGCATAGCCACACAGCCCTGAAGAGTCACGGGTTAACTCCCATATGTGTCTAAACAGGTGTTCACTGGTTGTTGCTCTGTTTTTCTAATAAATACTTTTGAATGAATGCTGCTGTTGACCACTAGAATTGGTACAATACGAGACATTTCTAACAGTGCGATATCCTCATAACGTGTGCCCAGGACTTTGTTTCTTATTTCTGGGGTGGGTTTCATGACTCACATTCACGGGGGTTACAGGGCATTTCTCCCGACCTGGCAGCACCGTATTCACTCTCAGCATCACATACACCATGCATATCCGCCAGAGCCCCAAGCTTCCTGTCTTACTATAAACCCCATGTCGCGATATCAATAAATACCTATCACAGTGTGATATATTTTTACAGGCTGGACATTGATGGAAAGAGTGAGTTATTATTTTTAGTGGGCGTTTCTGAATCTGTACTACTCTTAGAATGTAGAATCCTCCTTAGAATTGTTTTTGCTGCACCACAAATCTTTCCAATCGTAGACACACTTTCCTTCTGGGTCCCCCACTAATCTGAAAATTAATTGTGGGTTTAAGTCCACAGGTACACACTAAAGACCTGAGAAACCAAACGTTATAGTAGGGCTAGAGGGATGTTTAAAGACCAAGCCTAAGTAATATCCCCCGCTAGGACTAAACTGTAAACAACAAACTTAGGGGTCTAAATCAGAATCCAATAGTGATTCTCTAATGCTGTACCTATGCCAGCTAGAATGCGTGCGAACCAGAAATTATAGGTGGAGATAACAAACCATATCGCCAAGATGTGAGACACCGGTAACCGTGAGTCACCCCTGATTGAGGATTCCCATCAAAGTCTTGTATGGATCAATATTCTCATCTGGTAATCCTTATCGGGTATTGTCTCTTGATCATTGAGACCACTTGCATACCCTGATAGCCGGTTCGGGGTAGCGACCCACAATCACTCGGATATACCACATGATGTTGACATGATGGGAATGTGCAGTGCAAAATGATATATGTGGTGATTAAAAAGGGATAGGGAACTAACAAAAACCTATTTTAATGAACGTTAGCCCCTTCCTGTTTAAAAACAAGAACAGTTTAACATAATCGTCGCAGTACACACAAATAGCTGCGGAGAGACCAACATGTTTCAGCCTCAGAGGGAGGTTCCCCAGGCTTTCGTCAGGGTCTCTGTTCTTTAGTAATGCTACTGCTTATGAGTGATGAATAAAGTGTGAAAAACTATATGAAAAAACACACAAGTGAAGTATAACAGTAAAGGATATAATGTTCCTTCATCTGTACGAACTCCTCTTCGGCACCTGGTGTCTTGGTACTGTATGTGGGGGACAAACGTACAAGTGAATCACATTCAGCTACCCTGGTCTGTACAGAGAAATACATCATTTAAAGAATATTTACAACTTCATTACTCACCCAGTGTGTCCGGGGAGTGGACCTCACCTCTTCCTGGACCTGGCTCAGGATATGTGAGACCCCGCTCTACAAGGACAGAAACCGACTTCGTGATTACGATGAACAGAGGGATCAGGTGTTGAGCTGCTCTGACAACACATCATCAACGAGGTCACAAGGTCTTCTGAATGTAGAGTTAACTGACATATACCAACTAGTTCCTACTTCAAACCTCTTATCCGTTATATCGTTAGCTATAAACTACAAAATGTAGACAAGTTTGTTTTGACTAATCTAGAGTAGGACGACAAGAAGCAAGCTGGGGAACAGCCTCGCTCTAGACATTGTGGATAGACTTAGGAGCTGCCATCCTACCTGTCCGTCGTTGTCTCGAACTGTGACTGAGTCAGGGGGAGGCAACGGGCTACCATCGTCACTCATACTTCAATGGTTTGGTCTGAAAACTCACAGCCAATCAGGACCTCCAGGGGAGGAGTTATGCCGAAAGGCTAGGATGAATAACGTTGTCATTCGCATTGTCACTCAACAAACGTTGATGTCAGGAATTATATTCATGGCTAAGGAAGTCAAGTTGTGTCTCCGTATGCACTCAATGTTAGCGCGGGCCTTACTCCAGCTCGTAGTCTCGCGGGGCTATCGTGTTGGGAACTACAAAATGATGCAGTGCATGGAACTTGAGTAGTTTATTGGGTCGACCTCTGCTAGCGGTAACGTTGTTATTCGCTCACATGTGCCGGGAACTACAAAATGATGCGGTGCATGGAGCTTATGTAGTTCACACACTAAAGACCTCCTTTTTCTGGTGACTACCTCTTGGTTTTCGCATTCAGACCTAGCAATGCCATGAGATACTTTCCTCTGCTATTCTCCATCAGTGACTTGCAGGTGATATTCTCCAGGCCTCTGAACCAAACTCAAAGCATGCTTGGCATGGGTGTGACATGGGAATTAATGTCTGGAGTAAGAGCATCATATACTTGCAGAGCAGGGACCTGTCCCTTTGTCCTGATTGGCTGTTTGAATGATGTGTGCTACTTTGTAAGGGATATGCACTGGACTGCTGGCTGCAAACTCTGGATGGTGTTGCTGGACTTGGAAGGTGAAGGTTGAGTAGGCATAGGTTTATGACCTGCTGAGCTTGTGGAGCACCCCCTAGTGTTTACGGGTTATACCTTCCTTTAACAATTGTAGTGTTCTCAATATGTTGCCTGGAGTAGTTATCCTGTTATTTGATGGATTATTTACTAATATGACTGGCAGCATACACAGATGGGTGGAGTTTAACTGGGTGTTTCCTTAGATGTCTTCCCCGGTCATCTGATCCATCTCCTCTTCCCCTAAGCAACCCCCCTTTCCAAAGAAGTGCCTTTGTTCATTCAAATTCTGGCATAGGGTGGCTAGGAGGACATTTATGACCCATCTTTACATCTTAAAGTGGGATGTATGTTGATACTATGCAGAGGATTGCTAACAAACCCATCTGTCTTTGAATGAGCTGCAGCTGGTTGTGCCAATGGGACGGGTAAATCTGCAGAGAGAAGTACAATCTTGTACCGGTCAGGTAGACTTTTTTAATTTTTTTATAAAGTAACTTGGACACACATTCTATGTGGTGAGATGGTACCAATGGGGTGGGGACCCTGAAGCAGTAAAGTGAACTGGTGTAAAGTCTTGACTGCAGGAAGTTTGTCCTTTTGCAGATTTTGGCACCTCATTAGGGAATTCGTTTGACACCCATTTTCTCCAACATCTGCGGTGACCAACACAGATTTCTGGCGATGGTTCAAGGTTTTTCACGTGGATGGAGGATTTAGGGGCGGAAGACATGAACATGGCTGTAATTTGAGTAGCAGGGTTGATTGTGGTTTCAACAGCTCTTACAGAAGGCAGCAATGCATTGTCCAGCCTCTACTTCTCCGAAGGACAGCATTGGGAGGGCAAAAATGTCCAATAGTTGGCACCTCTGTAGCAGGATGTGGAAGCGGCTTCTAAAACCTATCTTTCTGAGACAACAGGTGTTGGAGTGGACTGCAATAAAAATCAGGTCTATTTAAATTGCTCGGCAAGGTCAAGACCAAGCCCTCTGGAAGTGGAATGAAGACCCTTAAAGGAAACCCTTAAATGAGACGCGTATCTGAGGTAAGGTGTTAAATTGTTCAGTCTTTATTATGGTGTGGTGTTTACTTCTATAAATGTGCATTTAAGTTTCCATAGTCCTATGACTGTGCTAACGTACATATAGCTTCTCTGATTAACAACTGTGAAGGTTCAACTCTCGTGGGGTTGAAATATGCATCCGCTTAAAAAAAATAGTTTGGTATTAATTAAGCCCTTTATGGAAGAAAAGGTTTGAGTAAAATTGTGTTGACGTTTGATTAGAGATACCTTTTGGCAACTGAGCATGAGCTTTAGACACCACAGGATATCTCCATTGGCCTCTTTGTGCCAGATGGTTAGCAATATTTCACAGGTTCAAGTCAAAGCAAAGTTTGCCCAGTAATGGTGGTGACCTCCACAGGGTTTGAGGCTCATCCTTATCTAGTCAGTCGCTTCCTTGTCAGATTGTTTATGCAAAATATTTGCCTCATCTAACTTCAATATTTTATCTGTATTAAAACATTGAACTCCAGAAGAGAAACTTCCTTTAATTGAACCTAGATGAATGTCACTGGTATTATATTTTCAGTGGCCTCAAATTTTCAATTTAGAAGTGACTGTCAATAACACAATAGATTTTTTACCATCTGTAATGTGTAATGTTTCCCTGTGATTCGTTGGCAGTGAGGTAAATAGCAGCAGCACCTCCTGCTAATAAGCCATTCCATCATGGGCTTGGTAAAACCTGTGTTACATGTGACACAGAGCCAGATACGAGACTGGTATAGTTGGGCTCCCTAGAAATTGTCCCATTTGCTTGATCTGTCCCCAGTATGCACAGTACCTAAAAAAATGGGGGTGATAGACTGATTTAAGACCTGTCCCAGCGTCCTGCAGCCCCCGCTCTCCTGCACTCAGTCTAGTCACCGCAATCAAAGATACTCCTCTTGGAACCTCGAAGCACTATACCACTGACTGGGCAGAGTTAAAAGGTACAGGCAGTAGTCAACCCTTGTTCTGTGGGGATCCAGAGAGTACTTTCCTCACCATTAGTATGGTTATCAGTAAACCAGCTTTGTTGCAATGCGACCAATAGGTCTTAGCTTGAATAAAATTGCATATCTAATTGATTGGAGATGTCAAACCCTTAAATGACCAATGCTAGTTAATACCTGAAGATAAGCACTTGATCTTGTGGGGTTGTCTGTCATGACGAAATGACTTCTTGAGACAATCACTTATGTGGGTTTCTATTGATTAGAACAGGTTATCTTACACCCCCAATGTAAAACAAACGTAATTTAAGTTGACAATGGTGAACTAGATGGATCTTGACAAGACCTTAAGCCTAAAGTATTTCTATGCCTCATTTGGAAGCTTCATTTTGAAACATTTAGCTCCGTTGACCATATGCAAGTTAAGGCCATACGATTCTTGGGCCCTAAAGTATGATTGATCACTCTGTTCCTTAATCTGAACTAATATACTAATAATCTTAATTTAAAGTTTTCCAAATATATAAAATAATTGGTGATCTTTATAGCTCTAGAGATTATGGTTTCTTCTGTCTTGTGTTCCGCTTTCATTTCTGCATTATCAAATGGATGTGTTTGGATAATATTACCTTTTTAGATGTGTGATCCTATGCAATGTTGGCAGGTGGGAACTGGGGCAAACTCACTCACTGGAAAACTTCCTCCGCAATATCTGACACAGTCCATTGGCTTAGTAATAAAACAGTTTTTCAATCTGTGAAGTCTGACTTGTGCCTTTCATTTTCTAACTATTCAGTCAGTACCACGCTCCTGATGTGTACGTGCTCTTCAGGTATGGACCTGTACCAGCCCCAGGGGATCAAGTAAGTTACTTCATGTAAGTACCAGTGTGTTTACCTCTTTCTTAATATTCATCAGAACACAGGTTTCCAAAGGCAATTCAAGTCTTTGGTAGAAGATTTGTGAAGTGAATGTCTGAACATAGACATGTTTGTTTTTATATAGGTACTTTACAATCCCATCTGCATGCATTTGAAATGAGCAATTTAACACAAATTATGAATACTCTTTTTATCTGTTCTTGTACAATACTGTTGTGTGTGCTTGAAGCATCATGTCTTTGAGTGTGCAAACACTTGAAATTAATGTGTACGCTAGTAAGGACTTATCTGTAAATTCTATTTGTCTCCAAGCACTCACCTTGCCTTTGTTTAATGTTGCTGTGTATTCCTCTGCTTCCTCACCTCAACATGCATGCCCAAGTGTAATCTGAGTGTGTGACACTGTAGAGAAAGGGAGTTTGAGGAACAGAGGACACTGACCTCCCTAACTAGATTATTCACTGAAGACAACTTCCTGTTGGCAATGAGAATGCCGGAGCCCCACGCTCTTTAATGTTTATATGGCCCCCCTAGCGAAAATTGTGCAACCTTTTGGCTTTGAGATAGTCTCATATGCCGACGATACATAACTGCTATTCCCGATCAGCTCAAACCGCATGGATGAGAAATCTCGGTTCTCAGGAGGAATGTTGGATATCTCGGAGTGGATGAGGGAACGGTGTCTCCAGCTTAACCCAGAAAAAATGGAGCTCATGCTCCTGGGTAGAGTCGCCCACTCCTGGTCAGCCGACTGGTGGCCAGCAGAGTTGGGGTTGGCTTCCACCCCCCTCTTCCTCAGTTAAAAGCTTGGGTATCCAATTGGACCACAAACTTTCTATGAAAGATAACATTAAATCCATAGCAGGGTCATGTTACTACAGTCTCCGGCTGCTACACAAAATTCTCCCCTATTCACCATTAGAACAACGCAAAATCGTAGTTCAGGCTTTGGTCATGAGCAAACTTGACTACGGGAATGCATTGTTGGCTGAAGTAGGAGATACAGCGTTAGCCAAACTACAGGTGATCCAAAATACTGCAGCCAGGATGATTTTGAACCACACCCCAGGATCTCCATCTCTTCCCCTGCTCAGAGAATTTCAATGGCTGCCAGTGAAAAAGTTATTTTTAAGACCTGTTGTCTCTCCTTTAAAGCCCTTAATGGGAAGGCCCCGGTTACCTAAAAGAGAAGCTACATAAGCACACATCTGAATGTAACCTAACATGAAACTCCCAGGCCCTCCCGGGGGTCCCAAGTATCCGCTTGAGCCGTACAGGAGGCAGAGCCTTCTCATACGTTGCGCCCAAACTTTGGAACTCTCTACCTGAAGCTCTGCGGAAATCAACATCTCTCCAGACCTTCCGGAAACAACTGAAAACCCTCCTGTTCTAACGTAACAGTGCTTCGGAGGAATTTCTCTCCTGACCCGCTAGATGTCTTCCCCCAGGTTAAGAGCCAAGATGCCCCTGGGTGATTCATGCGCTATACAAGAAACCAATGACATAACATAACCTTAACATAACATAACCTTACTCCCAATTCGGCTCAGAGAATGCCTCCTAAATAAAAGGCATATGTTCAAACATGTACCACACAATTCTGCGCTTTCTAATCGAAGTTACCAGAAGTTTGAATGTTTGTCAACTTTCTATCAACTTTGCCTTACTAAATAATAATCTTAGCGAATTGCGCTAGTTTGCTTGGATATGTTTAATTTGATTTCTCAGTATTCAACAGTTAACCAATGATTACATTAAAATTCAATTTTTAAGTAAGTTAGTTTATTTGACCAATTATTCATTAATTTGCCCCTTAACTTGACCAATTGAAAAGTTAAAGTTTTGTAACACTATTACTAAATCTGAAATCAAATGTTTGTACACAAATATGAAGTAATGTTATCCTGCTGTAATGTGCATTTTCAAATTATGTGAACATGGAATTGTCTACTTTTTTTTCGCACCATCAAGAATTTGTGCAAGAACCTTGTAATATAACTTGTTTCATTCTATGTTATAGGCCCCAATGTGGAATGCATGTTAACTGCCAAGGAAGACTCTTTGGACTGCATATTGGATTTCTGCTGGTAAGCTTCTCTGACTCCTTCCCAGAGCTCCTCTAGTGTCAAGAGAATGAAGCCAAGCAACTGCGTGTTTCTTTGGGTGCAATTTATATGGAGCATGCCCAAAGATGGCCACTGGTTCACAATCTCGAGCCTGTTTGAGATCTTCCTGATAGGCAGCCAGTAAAAGGCTTTCAAAGTTGGAGCAGAGGATGAGCGAGAAAGGAGGTTGCAAATTAATCGGGCATCTGATTTCTGACCCCCTGAATCTCGGCCTGCAGAGAATCCTTTGCAGGTACAAGTAGTGCATTTCCACTGTCCAGGTAACTAGTAATCAGTGCAATGCCTTGAGTAGGGTTTTTTACAGATGAAATGGGAAGTCACAAAAATAATTCTAAGTAGACATGGGGGCTATACAAGTGCACCAGATTGTACTGACCTGGTCCTTCATAGAAAGTGTATGATCCAATTTGGTGCCAAGGTTTTTAACAACCTGTTTTTGGCAAGGGGCAGGGCCTAATTCAGAAGGCCACTAGTCTATTGACCAAGACTCCGGAACCTTGCCAAACTGCACTATCTGTTTTTCGCTATTTAATTGGAGGTAGTTGTTAATCAGCCAATCAGCAATTTTCCTCACACAGTTCACAAATTGAGTTTTGGTCATATCTGAAGTGTGCCCAAAAGAAATTACAAGTTGTGTGTCATCAGCATAAGCAACAGTCTCGAACAAGCACGATCTAGCAATCTGCGTGAGCGGGACCCTGTAGACATTAAATGTCTGGGTCTAGGAGGAACCCTGCGGGTTTCCTTTGTTAATCCCCATAGTGTAGGAGCTAAAGAAGCCAATAGAGAAGGTTTGGATCCAATTACTGAACTCTTAAGCCAGTGTAGAGCTCTAACATATAAGCCCACATTGAGCAGTCTGTGGATTAAGATGGAATACAAGATCATGTCGAACACCGCAGACAGATCTAGCATTACCGGAAGGCCTTCATCAAGTAAGAGTGTGATGGAGTTTGTGTCTGCTTCTAGTGCACGTTCCCTGCTTTGCATTGCTCTAAAGCCTGATTTTGAGGGGTCCATGATCTTATTCTCTTTTAGAAAGGCAGCCAGCTGTTTGTGGCATTCTAGGCACTTTCCTAACGGAGGAAGCAAAGAGAGGTTGGTAGTAGGCAAGAATATCAGGGTTGACTATAGATTTTTTTTAAATATTGGAGCCACATGAGCAGATTTACACTCTGTCAGAAGAGTGGCAGAATTTAAAGAGTGATTTAAAATGTCAGTGACGGCAGGTGCAACATAGTGGGCTAACATGGAAGTAACCTTAGGAGGGTATATGTCCCTGGGGAAGCAGATTTAGTGCTGGCCAGAATCAACTTCATCTGTTCCAGTGAGCATGGCTCAATTTTCTCTAACGCAGAGGTACTATTAATGGAAGGCAGATGGAAGTTCATGGGAGTGCTCTGTAGCCTTGGTAGGGAGGTTATCATAGAAGCATTGATCTGGTCTCCACAAATGTCTGCCAGTGAGTTGCATAACAACTTCTTCTGTCAAGAACCAATGATACTGCAGAAGCAGCATTCTTCCCACCACATCCTGCATCTGGACATGCACACCTATGTGAGAAAAGATAATATGCATGCATACACATGTAGGGGAAGGGGTTTTGGGAAGAGAAGAGACACTGATCTTCCCATCTAAATCTTCACTGAAGACTACAGTTCTCTTGGCTTTGCGATAATGTTTACCTGACTCCCAATTTGGCCCAAAATAAAAAAGCAATGTTAAAACATGCATTACATGTTTCAACATTTTGCAATCCTTCTATGAACAATTATCTTAATTTACTGAATAATGTTGGAGAATAGCGTTACTCTTCAATTGAGCTAAGTTCAGTTCTCCAGTATTGGGGTGTCTTTCATAGATTTACATGCCTGAATCATTCCTTGTCGTCAGAGTGGGAGTCCCACGGTTCATAAACAAGCAATATTTGCCATAATTACATCGAAACAACCTGGTAAAAGCAACCTGAAACTAAAGTAGCCCAAGCTACAGGAGAAATAACCTCGACATCCATGACTATCCTAGTCATTTTGTATAGTCCAAACTGCAGCCAATCAGGCGACAGCCCCCACCAGAAGGTTCTCCCCAGAGGCTCAGGCTCTCAGATTTTCTACTGCATGTTGTGTGAAGGGAGTCTCTCTGAGCTCTGCACTTCTCTAATTTCCTTCAGGAATCTATTTTTGAAGATGTCGTCATCCAAGAAATCTTTATTCAGGCCCTGTGACTCTTGTGGAAAGCTCAGGCTTTTTAAGGAAGACCCCAACAAGAAGTGCATCTACTGCCTGTACCCTGACCGCCGGGTGAAGGACTGCAGTATTGCCTCTGGGTCTACCTCAGCCTCTAGAAAGAGGGCTGCAGACGAGGTACTTTCTTCTCCTGGGGCTAAAGTTGCTAGGAAGCAGCAACCTACTAAGGGGGTCTGAGAGGCCTTCCACATCTAAGGCTACTCCCTCTACTAAGGAAAAAGTTGGGTCATCCACGCCCCCGAGAAGATCAACCCAAAAGTTACCTCAAATATCTTCTGAGAAGACTTTACCTCAGAAATCGACCCTTTCGTCGATGGTGCCTCAGTCAACTTCTTCGTCGACCAGGTTTCCAGTCAGCGATACTTCAACGTCTACAGTAACTTTTACCTCTCCTAAGCCGGACATGATTATGTCAACAGCGCCTTCACCGTCGGCTATGGTCTATGTATCCGTCAGACCTATCTTTTCGACGACAGTCTTAATCTGCCGTTGTCAGCGCCTTGTCGACTAGCAAGCTGAAGAAAATTCCGTCTACATTAGCTTCGTCGACGTCACCGTCAACGGTTGCCTTAACGTCGACGAAGAAAGCATCGTCGACTAGCTCGACGACGATTGCCTCACTGTCAACGAAGAGAAACCACTGTCGACTAGGACATCATCGTCGGCTAGGGCATCATCAACTGTCGCAGGGATTCCATGCTCAGACAGAACTGTGCATAGAGGCTTGGAACCTCAGTTAATTAGGGTGTGCCTAAACTCACCTTAGTACCCAAAAATCCCCTACCAGACTAGCAATCCGTGTCTTATTGGTTATCACAAACTCCCAATGCTTAGACAAACCAGAACATGGACTTAGTACACCTCAGGTAACGTGGAATACATGAACACTCTTTCGTTATACAATCATTTCAATCCAGAATAAGGAGTAAAAGAGGATACTTGCATATTTGAAATGTTTATTCACTAATGCAGTGTTCTCAAACGGAGTATCTTAGCTAATACAAGCAAACATATTATAAGAAACAAAGTAATCTGCATAGTCACTAGTCCATAGAACACAAACGGTGACAGCATGGTATTATGCTAAAATGAATAGGGTTTAACAAAACCTAATTCTCACCCTCCTTAGCTAGTATATTATATTATATCTTAGAAGGTCTCTTTGGGTTTTAGCAGAGCGGTCCCATACTCTCAAGATCCTAGTGGTAAGGGATCACATCATCAGCAACCAGCTCTTCTGCATGCGAAGCACCATTAAGTGTGTTTGTATGCTCTTGTGCAAAGCAATATAAAATGAGCCTGAAGCCAGAACTTGGCTGCATGTATGTTATGTCTAGGAACGTGCAAAGATCGGTGCTCACAACAACCACTGTGCTGAGATATCCTTCAAGGTTTCTGCACTCACTGTACAGACACAGCTCGTCAAACAATATTGATATCAGAGTAACAACATATTATTCTCGCATGAATCAAAAACATTCTACTAGGCTCAAAGCTAAAGCAACAGCTATGTGTTGTGTGCAAAAGCAGCAGAAAGGTAACATGGCGTTTAAACTCCTAAAAAGCTCATGCTAACTTAACACCGCATACAGGCTATATATATCTATGACACAACGAGGACATTGTCGACTAAGCCACTGCCGTAGACTAAGACACCATCGTCGATGAAGCCAACAACATCAGCGAAGCCACCATCGTCGACGAAGACCACGCCGTCGACGAGCCCTGTGATGGGGCTTCTGTAAACGCCGCAACTATCCTCATGTACAACCATGCAGGTCTGGTCGCCGTCTACGGTGTTTACATCCGCACCAAAGCCTTCTTTGCTTCAAAGGCGAGGTTCAAGATTGGAACCTTTATCTCCTCTACGCTTGTCACCTCAAGTTCCAGACAAGTTACTGGATTCTAATGAAAGCGAAGAGTATTCCGTTATTGAGGAAAGGTGTGGGACAGCAACAAGTCCTTCGGAATTAAATATCAGGAGGATGAACAGGAAGATCTGTATTCACCTGAGCACGTGACGTTGCCTGTGGCTAATGTTTCTTCAGCTCAAGTGCCCATAGCATTGCTTACAAACCTGCAGAGCATGCTGGATGATTATTACAGGTGTTTTCCTCCATCGGAGTCAGCAAGCTCTGTACCCCCTACACCAGCAGTTCAAACGCCTATTCCGGATTTCAGACCCTCGAAGTCAACTCCACCTACAACGTCCAATGAACTAGACGAGCAGCTTTCTTCTGATGAAGAAGAAAGGGAAGAAGTGGACGATAGATCCTTGATGTCTGAGTGGGATGATGATCAGGCACAAACTCCTTCTCCTCCACCACCGGCTACCGCTGATTCACCTCCAGTGGATGTAGGTGGTACTTTTCACCTTTTAATGGAGTGGGCTACAAAACGCTTCCATATTGAAAGAGAACATACAGAGCAGGAGTGCTTTTTGTATGATTTTAAAGACCATCTGAGGAAGCAATCGATCTATTCCAATTATAGAATTTATCTGGAAGGAGGGAATTAAAGTTATGTCTACTCCGGCTTCCATACCTCCGTTCCAGCCAAGAATTGATAAGAAATATAAGGCTCCTGGAAAGTCCCCAGCTTGCCTTGTGGGGCACCCGAAGTTGGATTCGGTAATTGTACAGGCTGCGCAGAAAAGATCAAGGAACCCTTCTTCTCCAATCGCACCCCTCCAGATAAGGATGGCAGGCGTTTGGATGCTATTGGAAAACGATTTCAACCATGGCATCTACCACAGTCCGAGCCGCCAACTCTCTGGCCATCCTGGGCAGATATGACCGGCAAATGTGGTCGGATATCGCGCCTTATGTTAATTTGCTGCCAGAACCTTCCAAGTCCGAAGCTCTAAAAGTTCTACAGGAAGGAGAAAGCATATCAGCAGAGATAATTGATTCTGCAGTTGACGTAGCCTCAACTGGCTTCAGGCAATTAGCATGAGCTTCCGTCCTATGCAGGCAAGGTTGCCTTAAGTCCACTTTGTTCTGCCAAGATGTCCAGGCCAAGGTATTGGACATGCCTTACGATGGAGAGCATCTGTTTGGTCCGCAAGTGGAAGAAGCACTGCAGACAAGAAGTACACGGAGACAGCTAGATCCCTGGGCACCCTACAATTTTGTATGCCGCCCTTTCGAGGCACGAGAGGACGGGGATCGTCCTCTAACAGGGGAGGATATAGTCAACAGTCCTCATACAGGCAGGGAAATCCACGCTACCAAGGTCAACGTTATCAGTCCTACAGTCAGCGCAACACCAATTACTCCCAGAACAAGAGAAAACCTGCTTAAGGATAAACGGCAATGAGCCTTGTCACCTGCCACCACTTCTACCACAATCTTGCGAAAAAATTGGAGGACAAATATCGAAATTCTACTCAAAATGGTTATCGATAACATCGGACAGGTGGGTCCTGGACATTGTGGCCAAGGGCCATGCCCTCGAATTCGAAATGTTTCCTCCAAACGTTCCCCCAAAAGGCCCACCTTCAGCTCATCTCGAGGAGCTGTTTGCCCAAATCAATTTGATGTTGAAAAAAGGAGCGATCCAAAAAGGTCCTCAGCATCGGAGAGGAATGGGATTCCATTCCAGATTCTTTCTAGTAAAGAAAAAGTCAGGAGAATGGCGTCCAATTCTAGATCTCCGTG
This sequence comes from Lissotriton vulgaris, assembly GCF_964263255.1. Classification (NCBI taxonomy): domain Eukaryota; kingdom Metazoa; phylum Chordata; class Amphibia; order Caudata; family Salamandridae; genus Lissotriton; species Lissotriton vulgaris. Next base: position 371,299 of record NW_028253787.1, read on the forward strand.
CATTAAACATATTTCTGAAAAGGCTGACATTCTGGATGCTGTCGCTACAGGAAATATTGCATCTATCAGCGGGAGACTACATGGCGACCTTGGATCTCCAAGATGCAAATTTCCACATCCCCATCTTACCTAGTCACAGACATTTTTTGCGATTCAGAGTGGCTGGCAGGGATTATCAGTTCAGGGTCCTTCCCTTTGGACTACGCTCAGCACCCAGGGCATTTACAAAAGGCCTGGCGCTAGTAGCAGCACACCTCCGGCTGGAGGGAATACAAATGTTTCCTTACTTAGACGGCTGCCTTATCCAGGCCAATCCTTACGCAGACAACCAGTTAAATCTGTGTCCGATTCTCTTTCAGTCTCTGGGTCTGTCCATGAACGTCAGCAAATCAGTTAGTTCCATCCCAAAGACAAGCCTTCTTGGGAGCGACACTGGACACTCAGCGGCTCCAAGCGTTTGTATCGGACGAAAGACAAAAAGATGCAAAACATGGCTCGGAATCTACTTTTAAGAAAGTCAATTTCTGTCCGACACTTCAAATCCTTTCTGGGGATGGTATTGTCTTCCATTCCCTTGATACCGAATTGCCGTCTCAAAATGAGACCTTCAGGAAGAACTCTGCCAACAATGGTTGCAGGTCTCAGGCTCATTCGAGGATCTCATCCGGATCACCCCTTAGCATGAGAGGTGCCCTTCATTGGTGGATACAGAGAAATAATTTGAAACAAGGTTGTGCGTTCCTTCAGGACGCTCCAACCTTTACAATTACTACACACACATCCCTCAAAGGATGGGGAGCTCATCTTCAGGGACTAACAATCAGCGGTAAGTGGAGTCCTCCGCAGAAACCATGGCACATCAATCTGTTAGAACTCAGCCATTTTCCTAGCCCTCAAGGCCTTTTGCGCAGTCATTCAGGGAACCACAGTATTGGTTCGCACAGACAATACGACGAGTATATACTATGTGAACAAGCAAGGGGGCACAAGATCGGCTCCTTTGTCTCGGGAAGCCCAACAGCTGTGGGAATGGGCGATAAGACACGGATGTATGTACTGGGAACGGCAAACATTCTTGCGGACACACTCAGCAGGACAACAGTGTCAAATCACGAGTGTGAACTCAATCAGCAAACTTTGGATCAGATTTTTCAACAGTGGGGTCTTCCAGATCTAGACCTTTTTGCGACCAGGAAGAACAGCAAATGCCGGTTCTTTGCAAGCTAGCATCCCCAAAAAGACTCTCAGGGGAATGCGTTTTTGATCAACTGGTCTCAAAATTTGCTTACGCCTTTCCTCCGATACCAATTTTTCCCAGGGTCCTACAGAAGATGAAGAAGGAACCGTGTCTACTGATTCTCATTACCCTCAGGTGGCCTCGCCAATACTGGTTCACCGAGCTCCTTCTCCTATCTGAGTGGGAACCTATTTAGCTCCGTCCAATTCCGGACCTCCCTTCCATTCAGGATGGTCAGATCTTCCATCCAGACCCAGCATCTCTGAAGTTAGCGGCCTGGCGCCTGAGTACTTTGAATTCACCCATCTGAATATCCCTGCAGATTGCAAGGAAGTACTGGCCAAAGCAAGAGCACCTGCTACTGTTAAAACATACAGACTTAAATGGAAGAGATTCTGTATTTGCTGTCTTTCAGCTGGACTTAATCCTTTTCTAGCTACGCCCGAGCAAATCTTACCTTTTTTCTTGCACCTGGCAAGGTCAGGGTTGTCGCATGCAAGTCTGAAAGTTTTCCTAGCAGCAATTTCAAGGTACAGACAAGATCGGTCCACCTCTTTATTCTTCAAGAATAATACAATTCTTCAAGGGTTTTTTTAGAATGTTTCCTCCGGTACGTCGGTCACCACCATCGTGGCATCTCAATGTAGTATTAGTGCAGCTCATGCGCAATCCTTTTGAACCGATAGTCGATTTGAAATTTCTTACATGGCAGGTGTCACTTTTATTGGCCTTGACTTCCTCTAGAAGTCCACGATATCCAGGCTTTAACAGTTCATCCACCTTTCTTACAGTTCGCACATCACTCAGTGGTGCTCCGCATGAACCCAAAATTCATGCCTAAGGTGCCTTCAGACTTTCACCTAAATGAGCCAGTCATCTTAAAGACATTTTTTTCCTAACCCGCAATACCCTGCGGAACGGGCATTGCATACACTGGACATTAGGAGGTGTTTAAAGTTCTATTTACAAAGGACAGCCACTTTACGTAAATCTGATCAGCTGTTTATCGCCAATGGAGGAATCCGTAAGGGCCAAGCAGTATCTAAACAAATAGTTGCAAGATGGATTTCTGCAGCTATCGATTTGTGCCGTCACAAGCAGGAAGACCTTTGCAAGCAACTCCAAGAGCGCACTCTACGAGAGCTGTGTCTTCATCAACTGCTCTTTTCGCTTGAGTCTCTCTCCAGCACATCTGCATAGCGGCAACATGGGCCAGTCGCCATACTTTCACCAAACACTACTGTTTGGATGCAGCCAGCGAGACCGATGCTTCAGAGGGTCAAGCAGTTCTGCGTAATCTTTTCAAATAAGGTGAGCCTCTGTTTCCCACCTCCTCTTTTGCTGTCAGACGCTTGTTATGCTTTATTGCTCATTATATGCATGCTCATGTAACTGCATTTCTGCATAATTATATATTGTGTATTATGGGCATCTCTTATATACAAACTTTACTGCAAATAGCGTCTGCCAAACACGTATATATACTGCTCTCTACTCTAATTCAGGCATGTGAAGACACCCCAATACTGGAGAAGAACAATAGTTACTTACCTGTAATCTGTGGTTCTCCAGTATTGGTGTCTTTCATAGATTCACATGCACCCGCCCACCTCCCCTTGGAGACTCTAGGCTCCTATGGTTATCATCACTCCTTTGAGAAAATCTGAGAGCCTGAGCCTCTGGTGAGAACCTTCTGGTGGGTGGTGGGTGCTGTCGCCTGATTGGCTGCAGTTTGGACTATAAAAAATGACTAGGATAGTCATGGATGTGGAGGTTATTTCTCCTGTAGCTTGGGCTACTTTACTTCCTGGTTGGTTTTACCACGTTGTTTCTATGTAATTATGGCATATTATTGCTTTTTTATGTACCGTGGGACTCCCACTCCGACGACGGGGAATGATTCAGGCATGTGAATCTATGAAAGACACCAATACTGGAGAACCACAGATTACAGGTAAGTAACTATTGTTCTTTCTCAGCATTTCACAGTGTATGGATGACTTATTAAGAATTTTATTTTCAAGAAAAAAGGTAGTTCGAGCCAATTTACATTCATTGATCTCCCAATCTTAGTGGTTCAATTAACTCAAGTCAAATGATTTATATAGCGCACTACATACCCAGAGGGTCTCAAGGCGCTTGAAGAAGGGTGGGGGAATTACTTGTCGAATATCCAAGTTTTAAGTTGCTTTCTGAATGCTAGGTGGTTCTGAGTGAGGCGAATGTGAGTGGGAAGTGAGTTCCAGGTTTTAGCTGCCAGGTAGGAGAAGGATTTACCTCCCATGGTGGTTTTGTTGATGCGAGGTACAGTAGCAAGGGCTTGGTTGGAGGATCGTAGCTGGCGGGAGGGGGTGTAGAAGGAGAGTCGTGTGTTAAGGCAATCGGGTCCAAGTTCGTAGAGTGCTTTGTGAGCGTGTGTTAGGAGGCGGAAAGTAATCCTTTTATTGACGGGGAGCCAGTGGAGGTTTTTCAGGTGACCAGAGATGTGGTCTTTACGCGGGATGTCTAGTATGAGTCTGGCTGAAGCGTTCTGAATGCGTTGGAGTTTTTTCTGGAGTTTTGCGGTGGTACCGGTGTATAGGGTGTTTCCGTAGTCCAGGCGGCTCGTGACCAGAGCGTGGGTGACAGTTTTTCTAGTTTCGGTGGGGATCCAGCAAAATGTTTTTTTGAGCATGCGAAGAATATTGAAGCAGGATGATGAAACGGCGTTGACTTGTCTGTACATGGAGAGTGAAGAATCCAGGATGACGCCCAGGTTCCGTGCGTGGTCCGTCCGGATGGGTGCTTTTCCAAGGGCCTCTGGCCACCAAGAGTCATCCCAGGTGGAGGGGGAGGTACCTAGGATAAGGACTTCTGTTTTGTCTGAGTTCAGTTTTAGTCGGCTGTGCTTCATTCACTCGGCTACTCCTTTCATTCCTTCATGTAGGTTGGTTTTGGCCGTGTTCGGGTCTTTGGTGAGTGATAGGATCAGTTGAGTGTCATCAGCGTATGAGATGATGTTGAGGTTGTGTTGGCGTGCGATGACCGCGAGGGGGCTCATGTATACGTCAAGATTCCAAAGTATATAAGTCTATAGCCTCATCTGAAAGCTATTGTTTACACACACATTTGCGTTCTTCTTATCCTGCTGTAATGTGAATTTGCACTTTACAAAATGACTGGGTTGTCCTTTTGTTCTCTCCTTACTTTTCACAAACCTGAATTAATGCACTAACATTGTAACCTATCTAAATGTGCTTGTTTTCCAGGTCACAATGTGAAATACTGTCTACTGCCAGGGAAACCTCATCTTGGATTTGTACCAGATTTCTGTAGGTAAGCTTCGACAGTTCCTTCTCTAACCTTCTTCCGTGTCAGGAGAATGAAGCCAAGCAACTGGCAGATTAAATAGACCACACCCAAAGATGTCCACCAGATGCCCAACATCTCACTTGAAATGTCACAGGTTTTCATTTTCACATTCCTTTATTGGAGGGGCATGGACAGGAGAGGTTGCCTGATACACTGGAGGTGAGGAAGTGACAATGGGATTCTCAGCATGGGAACATTAGGGGTGTCACTAAAAGGAAAGCAGAGTGATTATCCAGTATTATGGGTGTCTTTCATAGATTCACATGCCTGAATCATTCCCCGTCGTTGAGATGGGAGTCCCCGGTACATAGAAAAGTAATGTCCTATAGACATACATAGAGAAAAGTAGGCCTAAGGGCCCTGCCTTAGTAGCCTATCTGTGTCCTTTTGTAAAAAGGACCAAACTTCTGAAGGTAGCCAATCAGCTACCACCTCCCTCTAGAACCTTCCTGCCAGGAGCCTCAGTCTCTCAGATTTTCTACCGCACGTTGTGCTAGGGAGTCTCCACCTGAGTTCTCCTCAGGTTTCTTGGATTTATCTCTTTTCTTCATAATTCTTGGATATTTTCTTCAACAAACAATGGCTGATCAGCAGAAGAAAGGTCTGTTCAGAGCCTGTACTTCATGTGGTAAGAAGAGACTGCACGTCGAAGACAAGCATGAGACTTGCCTCTACTGTCTTCACCCTGACCATTCTTCTAAAGAATGTAGGATTTGTAGAACATTCTCTGCTAAGACTCTTAAAGACAGAGAAGGGAGACTGCTCATCTGGCTAAACAGACTTAAAACCAGAGAGGATGATGTCCTGTCCTCTGAGGGCAGTGAAATGGCTTCAGTTTCGTCAAAACTGTCATTGAAAAGGCCAAGGGAGGCTTCCCCAGGCCCTTCAAATGTTCCTTCTAAAAAGACTACCACAAAGTCTTCGGAGGTAAAATCTGCCAAGTCTGTGAAAGATGTTCCCACATTCAGAAAGCCAATGCAGTCGTCGTCGACGTTTTCTTCAAAAAAGACCACATATGTCTCGTGGACCGTGTCGACGACGATGGCGTCGTCAGCCTCTTCATCGATGACGATGACCACTCAATCGTCGACGACGGGTAAGCCACTATCATCGTTTATCATTATAAAACAGCAATCGACGGTGATCAAGTCTCCGCCGACGACATCGTCGACTATCTCGATCCCGTCGACGACGAGACAAAAACCGTTGACGCCTACGCCGTTGACTAGGACGTCATCGACATCGGGCGCCCCTTCGACGAAGACACCGACGACGGTAAAAACATCGTCGACGTCAAGGGCACCTTTGACGAGCACGCCATCGATGAAAGAGCCATCAACGACGAGAACACAGACTGGATCGTCGACGCCGAAATCACCGTCGACGACAACACCGCAGACGACCGCACCGTCGACGAAGGAATCGTCAACGACCGCACCGACGACGGAATCGTCGACTACCGCACCGTCGGCGAAGGAATCTTCGACCACCGCACCGTCTACTACAGAAAAACGATCGACGTCAGCACCGTCGACGACTACAATATCGGCGACGCCATGGAAAAAATCCGATATGATACCATCAAAGAAGATCACAAAAAACCCTATTACGCCAGAAATAACATCTCCAAGTAGGGTACAAAAATCACCCCCATCTTGTCTGCTACAAAGTGACGAATCAGATGAGGAACAATTCGATCAGGCTACTAGTCCTTCGGATTTAATTGTGAAATGTCAGAGCACAGATGAAGATGGAGATGACCTTATGATGACGGAGGAAACTGTTCATACTCGAGTACAGGCTCAAGTAACTCCTATGATCTGCCTCCCAGCAACTATAGTCACCGATCTACAATTCTTGATCGCAGACTACAAACAACGATTCCCTGAATCACCAGCGGCCCCTTCTACGGAAAAGTCTCCAGCTTCATCCAGACCGCAACAAGCTCCAAAGATAAAACCTTCATCTTTGGATATTCCGCAAGAGAAGGAGACTATTCATCACATCCAATCATCTGACGAGGAGAGTAATGAACCTGAAGAAGGGGAGGTTCGAGACGACCTGTCTCAGAACAGAGACGATGAGGACTATGTCGCTCATTCTCCAGCCACACCTGAGCCAAATACTTCCGACTCTCCGCCAGTGGATATTGGCGGATTCCATAATTTGATAGAGAGCAGCCACTAGATTCCACATGACCATGGAATCACATCAAACGGACTGTTTCTTATACGATTTTAAAGATCCTATCAAAAAGACGGCTAGATCAATTCCCATAATAGAGCACATTTGGGAACAAGGTCAGCAACTAATGCAAAAACCTGCATCGGTTTCAATAGTGGTACCTCGACTAGATAAAAAATATAAGGCACCATCAACAGCAGCTACCTGCCTTAATGCACATCCCAAACCGGATTCGGTAGTCACCCAAGCCGCACAAAAGAATTCCAGAAATCCGTCCTCTCCTCTGTCAGCACCACCAGACAAAGAGGGCAGGAAATTGGATGGAATAGGCAAATGTTTCTCTACAACGTCGGCGATGACTATCAAAGTAGCCAATGCCATTGCGCTACTAGGCAGATATAACAGACCATTGTGGGAAGACATTGTCCCATACATAAATGATATACCTGAAGATTTAAAGGATGAGGTTCATTCACTCCTCAAGGAAGGACAGATGTCAGCAGAGGAAATAATCGATGCTGCTGTGGATGTCGCTATGACAGGCTTTAGACAGCTAGCAGGTGCAGCAGTTTTACGCAGACAAGGGTGGCTCAAAGCGACATCCTTCCGCCAGGAAGTCCAAAACAAAGTCTTGGACATGCCTTATGACGGACAACACCTATTTGGCGACAAAATAGATGAGGCCTTGCAGACAATCAAAAAAGACACAGACACTGCAAGATCTCTCGGCACATTACAATTCAGAAACCAGTCCTTTCGCGGACACAGGGGAAGGGGTCAACCCTCTTACAGGGGATCATATCAAGGAAAATCCTCTTATTCCTACAGCCAAAATTGTTCACAATACCAGCCGAGGCAACAGCAACAAGGTCGTCAGACCTCCTATGGGAGATCGAACTTCAGGGGGAAAAATCAGAAGAAACCAGCAGGCGGACGACAATGACCATTTGCAGCAGCCAGTCCCTCCACAGTCTCGTCCATTCAAAATTGGGGGAAAATTGACACACTTCCTCCACAATTGGAAATCCATAACAACGGATCGATGGGTACTACAATTAATCCAACACGGCCACTCATTGGAATTCGAATCCATCCCACCAATTACTCCTCCTCGCAACATGCAACACAAACACCTACGATTACTCCTTCAAGAAATATCTTCAATGTTAAAAAAGGGAGCAATAGAGCGAGTTCCATCAGCTCAAAGAGGGAAAGGATTTTATTCGCGCTTCTTTCTAATACAACAAAAAAGAAAGAAATGGAGCCCCATTCTAGATCTCAGGGCACTCAATACGTTCTTGAAGACCCAATCGTTTCGAATGGTGACCATCCAGGAAATCCTGGGATCCCTAGAGGAAGGAGACTATATGACGTCTTTAGACCTGCAAGACGCATATTACCACATCCCAATACACAGGCGCCACAAAAAATTCCTAAGATTCGCAGTAGCAGGTCAACACTACCAATTTTGTGTCCTTCCATTCGGCCTCTAATCAGCGCCTCGCATCTTCACAAAGTGCCTCGCTCCTGTTGCTGCTTTCCTACGTCAGCAGGGACACCAGGTTTTCCCCTACCTGGACGACTGGCTGGTGAAAGCACCATCTATGACAGACGCGCAAATATCTTCCAACGCCTGTCTCACTATTTTCCAAAGCCTAGGTCTGACACTCAACTACGAGAAATCAACCCTAAAGCCCACCAAAATTTTAACATTCCTGGGGGCAATTTTAAATACAACATCTTCCAAAGCATTCCCATCTCGGGAATGGAAACACAAACTGATCACTCTAGCTACCGCAGTGTCTTCAAGGAACACCATCAAAGTCCGTACTTTCAAGTCCCTACTTGGGATGATGTCTTCTTGCATACTACTCATCCCTCACTGTCGGCTCAGAATGCGCCCCCTCCAGGAGGCTTTGACCAAACAGTGGACTCAACGTACAGATTCTTTCGAGGATCACATAGTCATTACTCGACAAATAACAATGGCCTTACTTTGGTGGACAACAGACAAGAACCTGACAAAAGGTCTGACGTTCTTGATGCCTGCGACTCCGCATGTCATCACCACAGATGCTTCTCTAGAAGGATGGGGCGCAGTCCTGCAAGAATTGCAAATCAGCGGCAAGTGGACGGAACAAGAAACAAAACTACATATCAACCTCCTAGAACTCAGGGCAGTTCTCCACTCTCTACAAGCATTCCTCCCTCGCATCAAGAATTCATCAGTGCTTGTGAGAACGGACAACACGACAACAATGCACTACTTGAACAAGCAGGGAGGAACACGTTCGCTGACACTATCTCGCGAATCGCAGAAAACTTGGAACTGGCTAGTTCACAACAACATAAAACTAACAGCGGAGTATGTCCCAGGCAAAGACAACGTCATAGCGGACGCTCTAAGCAGACAGAGGTCACTGTCCCACAAATGGGAAGTAGACCAGAAAGTCCTAAACAACATCTTCTTGGAATGGGGGACACCGCAAATAGACCTATTTGCCACAGCAAAGAACGCGAAATGCCAAAACTTCGCAAGCTGGCATCCCCAACCAAGGTCATTAGGAAATGCATTTTCCATCGCATGGCGCAACGTGTTTGCGTACGCGTTTCCGCCGTTTCCCCTGATAACAAGAGTCATTCGGAAAATGAAAACGGAGCACTGCACCTTGATTCTCATTGCCCCATACTGGCCGAGACAACATTGGTTTACGGACCTCCATCGCCTCTCAATCCAACCATATCTCCAGCTGGATCAACATCCCTCTCTGCTCTCCATGTCCAAAGGCCAAATACTCCACCCGAATCTGAAATCTCTCAGATTATCGGCATGGCTCCTGAGCACCGAGAGTTCTGCAAACTAGACATCCCGCAGGAGTGTAAAGATGTACTAGCTAAAGCGAGAGCAGTCAGCACAAACAAAACTTACTGCTTGAAATGGAAGCGCTTCTGCATTTGGTGCAAAGACAACGATCTCCATCCCCTAAGGATAACTCCGGAGCTCTTACTACCATATTTATTACATCTGGCACAGTCGGGACTTGCCCATGCCTCTATCAGAGTTCATCTGGCAGCAATCTCCCGTTTTACGAGAACTTCAAAAGGACCTTCTCTATGGTCCAACAGATTAATAAAGCAATTCCTTAAAGGACTCTATAGATCATTTCCACGACCACGTAGGATTCCTCCAACATGGCTCCTTAATATAGTCCTCAATCAATTGATGAAACACCCATTTGAGCCCATCCACAGAGCTGAACTCAAATATATTTCATGGAAAACAGCACTTCTTTTAGCTATGACCTCAGCGAGATGGGTCAGTGAGTTACAAGCTCTTTCCATACAAGATCCTTTCATGCAGTTCAGAGAAGACAGAGTGATCTTAAGAACTAATCCTCGTTTCATTCCTAAAGTCCCTTCAGACTTCCATTTAAATGAACCGCTTGTACTGCGCTCATTCTTCCCAAATCCCAGTACTGCGGCTGAAAGGTCCCTCCACTCTTTGGACCTAAAAAGATGTCTGAAATTTTACTTGGACAAAACAAAACAATTCAGAAAAACTAATCAGCTTTTCATCGCTTTCAGCAGACCCAAGAAAGGCATGCCACTCTCCAAACAAAGTATTTCGAGATGGATATCATCTGCAATTGCTTTTTGCAATGACAAGGCCGGACGTCCATTACACTCCACAGTCCGAGCACATTCCACAAGAGCTATGTCCACATCGGCGGCACTATTCGCTGGAGTTCCGGTACTGGACATTTGCAGAGCAGCGACCTGGAAATCGCTGCACACATTTACCAGGCACTACTGCCTGGATACGGAACTGATGCAGGATGCAGCTGTGGGCCAGGCTGTGCTTCGCCATCTATTCCAGTAAGATGAGCCCTCCTTCTTCCCACCGTCCTGTACTGGTATGCACATTTATTTACTTTATTCCTTATTATTGATGAGGGTTATTAGTCGCATGATATGTATTATCTCAGACTGCTCAATATGTTCCATTACAAATGTGCATAATGTATTGCTTGCTACTCTGATTCAGGCATGTGAATCTATGAAAGACACCCATAATACTGGATAAGAAATGCGTTACTTACCTGTAACTGCAGTTATCCAGTATTGGTGTCTTTCATAGATTCACATGCAACCCTCCCGCCTCCCCAGGAAGGTCTCACCTCTCCCTCTATAACATATGCTACGTCTACCTAGCTTGGTGCGTACGAAAATCTGAGAGACTGAGGCTCCTGGCAGGAAGGTTCTAGAGGGAGGTGGTAGCTGATTGGCTACCTTCAGAAGTTTGGTCCTTTTTACAAAAGGACACAGATAGGCTACTAAGGCAGGGCCCTTAGGCCTACTTTTCTCTATGTATGTCTATAGGACATTACTTTTCTATGTACCGGGGACTCCCATCTCGACTACGGGGAATGATTCAGGCATGTGAATCTATGAAAGACACCAATACTGGATAACTGCAGTTACAGGTAAGTAACGCATTTCTTTCTCAGAATGGGGGACATTATAGGGGCAATAAATAGAGCCCTGAAGTAGGGTAGCCAATGTCCAGTGATCTCTTGACACATAGCACAAGCCTTGAAAATAGAATACGAGTAGCTTGAGAAAGAAGCAGAGAATAGAGCATATCAGATGAACAGGCAGATGCTTGCCCATCATTACTAATGTGTGTAGAGTCCTCTACAAAGCCTTCAACTGAAGAGGGGGTGTTATAATACAGAATCTAAAGAGTGGACCATTCTTGGTTCTAGTGAGAAGTAAAACCATGGATGCCACAATGTATTTTGATGTTCACCAATGTGCGGTGATCTCAGCACCAGAATTATGAAGCGACTTCCGGGCTTTTTATTTAGCTCTCCTAAGTAAAGTAGTGTTGCAGTTTCAGGCCTTTACCAAGGCCTACACTTCAATTCTGAGTGCTTTTTCCATCTGTGGCAGGCTTGGCCTTTGGGCTAGGTCCTGTGCTCAACATGCCAACCCAGGGCCAGCTTTAGCGCTGGTGGTGCCCGGTGCTACAATATTTTTTGACAACCTCCTTCTCCATGGATTCCCTCACTACCATCCTCCCAACAGCCCCCTCATCTCTCCATAGCCCCTCTCATGCATTTAATTTTTTTATAGTTCTACTTACACCAGTGTAGGGTGTCGGAACTTTATATCACACATACATTATACGGACACAATGAATCATTCGGACACAATGAATCATACGTGCTTAAATCAGTATATTGGAAATGTTACACGAGATAACTAGGATTAAAAAGTGTATGAGTGACATGTCACCAATACTGATAGGCTGTATATTTGAAGTGTTTGTGGTGCTCTTTAAATCCTGAGTTTGTGCTTCGCCAGACCACTGGTTGAGGTTGGCTTTTCTAATGTGTTTCTACCTAAATTAACCCTATTTAGCAACATTAGGATAATGAAAGACTGGGAGGAAAAAACAAAGTTCCAACCTATACCATGCAGTTTTCATGCAACTCTTAGACAGTTCATAGCTCAGTGTGCTATATTAGGGTTGTAACTTATGCACTGCAACAGTCTGCAAGTAAGAAAAATATGTCTAACGAGTAACCCACTGACCTATCAACATAAAATACAGTTCTTTGACCTGCATGATGCATGTTCTTTGCAGCAGGCATATTAACCCCTGCACTACTTTAAGATGAGAGAAACTGGAACTAGACAGAAGATCTCTTTACAGCAGATACATTGATCTCCTGAGTTATCTTGCCATTTTTATTACTGCCTGAAAACTACTGGAACAGGTGATGTTATACCCGAACACTGTAGCAGGTGATGTTTTACCAAGAAGTTATTTCTAAACACAGTGCCCGCACAAGCTCAGCACCAGGTGCAGCTGCGCCGGTGGCACTGTCCTGAAGATAGCCCTGTAACAAACCCTAGAGGTGAGTGTGATTGTCCTTCAGTCGCACCCAATGAGCTCTGGGTATAGAGTGCTTTTTCAGTTTGCCCCTGTACCTCGGATACAAGGAGGTTATGCAGTGTTATGAAAATATAATGAATCAATCCCATATAACCCTTTTACTAGAATAGCTCCATTTACATAATTGATCACACAAGACTGTTACAGCTCCACTTTTCATTCCTAAAAATGTGTAGGGATAAGTTTTTCTCCTAGGATTATCCTACAATGTGCTCTTTGCCTAAAGCATGGATAAGCAGCTTCGTACATAACTATATTAAAGTCAAAGGCTCTTCATGAACCTTCAGTCAATCCTCTAGATTGTCTTGGTACCCTTGACATGGGGCAGGATATTAATGAGTGTCCAGATTTCTCCAGCTGAATGTCTCATGCTGACCTTTTAACCAGTGTGCAGGTTGGTAAAGACCCAAAGCTCTCAACACCAAACAACTAGAGGGTCCAGTCTTCTTGACCACCCAGGAGAGGCGAGCAGTGTCCCTGGTCTTGTGTGAAGTGGCAGATCGATGTTTAACCACTTTTTTCTTTGACCCAGAAGCTAATTCTGATAATCTCCACAAGTATGTTGACTATTAAGAGACTAATTTTCTAGGTGGCCATGGCATTGCTGACTTTGAGGAAACTGATCTCTGGCTTTTACACCATGTCAGACCAGAGAAAACAAAGGGCTTTTTACAATCCTGAACATGCACCTTGTAAAGAAACATCTTGCAAAGAGTTTTAAGACCAAGGCCTTGTCTCAAGGACTTTCCGACTTCATTTGGGAGAGGATGTGTTAGTAGCAGCTAGCATCTGCAGGGGCTGTGTGATTAACTCCATTTTGTGTTCTCCATACTCCAATTGAGGATTTTTTCCCAGCCATAGTCAGTTGCTTGGAAACCAGGCTAGACCACAGAGCTAGACTGAATTTTAAGGCTTGTGTTCTTCTTATGGTTACAGTTTCAACCGTATATTAAAGTGGCGATTGTTCATCCATCAGAGTGGAGCCTTTGGGCCCTTCTTTTCATGGAATTATGCAAGTCTATTTTCTCAATAGGATGACTTCGGCATCCAGGTTGCTCCTACACCTTCCTAGTCCAGGGGAAGACCTGCATTTGAGGCATTCCGTGGCCCCTTTCCCTCCCCAGGTGTCTATTCGAAACATCGCCGCTCTTTTATTAAGCCTGGATCGTTTGGATATCTGTGCAGTGGCAATAGTGACTTAACAACTAGACCACTTCCAGATGCAATATGTTAAATAGAAATTGTATACCGGACAGGCTTCTATGTAAGACGATTTGTGGAAAGGTCTGAAGGACCCCCTCCTTTTTATTTTTTTTTCATTTTTTTTATAACTTTATCCATTTGTGGCACTAAAACGTTTCAGTGCAATGTGTAAATAAAAATGTTGTTTGAGACTGACTGATAAGTGATATAACCAAACTTTCATAAATGCAATTATGTGTATATGTTTTAATCTTCTGCTTTTGATATCACGTCTGCTGTCCTAATCCTGTAACTGTGGATTGACTCTACGAGATTGCTCTTTTCCATATAGTGGTAGGAGATATTTTGATATATTCAGTTCTTATGCCTCTTGTTGGTTTTTCCGATTGGACTATTTTTTGTCATTCGCACTAACCCAGACATTGCGCAAAGGCAGCATACCCACTAGAATTCAAGTGCACTCCCAATTTATAGCACTCCTGTTTTATCTGGCACTCTGACTGTCTGAGGTTAACATTTATAGGGGTCATGACAAATATGAAGTTTGGGAGGCTTTTCTGCCCCCAAAGTGGATTTGGCTTGGTTGCAATGGGTTCTTGTCCTCCTAGGTCACAAGGTCCCCCTGGTCCTGTAATCTCATCTGGCACTATGATGTACTCTCATGCTGCCACAAAGATCTCCTTTCTTGAAAGGGAAGGTGTGGTCCTGCTCGACTGGCTTGAAATTAAGGCCATGGCCTGAATAACTGGGTAAAAGGGCACAGCTAGCCAGAGTTCCTCAAATCAATAGGGTTCTGACATAGGGTAAAAAAAGTAAGTACTTAGTTCACTTATTTCATTCTGTTTAAACAATCCGTCGAAAAAGACAATTGCTGATGTCTCGGGTGCATGTGCCCGGAGCAGTCACACTTTGAGTGTACATTGTTCGCCCCTGCTTTGAAGTAGCACAAACTACCTGTCCTTTGTGACTGGAATAGCAGGAATGACAACCAGTACGGATAAGGTCGTGGCCAATATGGCACTTGGATTTAGTGTCAAACCATTTTTCTAAAATTGTGATAACTGCTGTTTTGTGTAGGCGTAATAGGGACTGATGCATTTAGAAGACTGAAAACCACCACCCATTGGAGATTTAAATATCGACCTATTCTTAGATCTGCCCAGCAAGCCACAATGTTGACATTGTGGAAGAGGTGTGATGTCTCATACAAGGCACACACCCTACCAGGGAGATAGCATATGGGGATGTTGCCTCACCAAGAATGTCCCATGGACTACGTCCTCATTGAGCCTGTTCAGAAGTCATACAGACAGGCCTGGTCTGACTTCACTAACCCGTTTACTGCTGCGGTAATTCTGACTCAGTGCGGGCGTTCGACGGAGTGGGCAGGGCTGCGTTGGCAGACGGTCGTGCGCAGCACCCAGCAGGTTGTGCTTGCGTCAGCCATTGGGCGACGCGAGCACGGAAGGGGTTAAACGGAACACTTGTACTGGTAACCCATGGCTATGTACATCCCCTGAAATATAGAAAGAGAATTGCCTTTAAGAAAGAAAATAGCCTGATATGGTTGAAAAGTATAGAGACCAGAACTACATTAGAGGAGTCCTCAAAGAAGCCACAGATTTAATTTTTAAAGTAAACTGAAAAGTGTAAAAGTGTAAAAGGGTACGCGTGCGCAGCTGGGTGATGACGGATGAGGAGAGGGGGGTGAAATAATCACAAGCCCTGTGTGTAGTGATAGGGACGCCTTGCAGAACGGACGCTGCATTGAGGATTTTGCTGCCTCTTACCCTTGAACTTCTACTCCCACTCCTCGCGGTACCCGCTCCGCGGGTCCCGCTTCGTGAGGGGAGACGGACCATCGCTGGGGGCCACTGCTGAGGGACAAGCAGAGAGGACTGTGTGAGGCGGGGCTGCGAGCGCGGGTGCTGGGACTCTGATTCCCAGGAGCACCCGCCTGCCCGGATTGAGATCACCTGGGCTGCTCTCCCCGACCCCTCCCCCCCGCCCTTGAGCCTTCTTAAAGTTGTGTTGCTGGACAGATCAGTGGGACGCCTTGCAGAACGGACGCTGCATTGAGGATTTTGCTGCCTCTTACCCTTGTACTTCTACTCCCACTCCTCGCGGTACCCGCTCCGCGGGTCCCGCTTCGTGAGGGGAGACGGACCATCGCTGGGGGCCACTGCTGAGGGACAAGCAGAGAGGACTGTGTGAGGCGGGGCTGCGAGCGCGGGTGCTGGGACTCTGATTCCCAGGAGCACCCGCCTGCCCGGATTGAGATCACCTGGGCTGCTCTCCCCGACCACTCCCCCTCTCACCCAGTGATTACTATATTTTGCGGCCAGTTCTCCCGCGACGCGGGAGCGCGCGGGAGGGTGCCGGGAGAAGCCCGGGACAAGGGCGGGGCCGTCTGTGGCGTCAGGGGCCGAAGGAGGCTGGGCTGGGCCCATTCTCTTGATCCCACTCTCCATTACAAGTAAGGCAATGCCCTCGCCTCCACCACGGGGAACCCCCTCAAGGGATGGTGCCTCCAGCTCTGGGACTCTGGATAATTATTTTAAATCCGCTAAAGGAGACGCGGACAAGGAAAGCTCGCTTGAGAAACGTAGGGTGGAGCGCAGGCGCTCCATTGAATCTATGAAAACCAGACCTTTGACCGATATCATCCCTTACCCCACCACTCAAGAGGAAGGCACGCCACCCAGCAGTCTAATTAATTCGACACTCGAGGACTTTCCCGTCTTACTAAGGGAAATTCCCTCTACCCCAGGGAAAGCGCCTGTAAAAAACACAGAGCCAGCCCCCCAAGAGTCTTCTCATACCCCTGTTAATCTGGTAACCCAAACCCCACCTATGCAAATAGCTAATAAGAGTAAGCCCAAATTAAATGTAGTGGTGGAGCTACATAGGCCCCCACCCAGCAAACGTGCTCGGAAAACAGTCGGGGGTCGGGGGAAATCTAAAACATCACATCTTGACTTTGGCAAGAAACACACTAACACCGTTCTACCGAGGAAGCCTATGGAGATAGTGCCTACCATTCCACCCCCTAAGCCCCCAAGCCCCAGTATAACTGTCACCACCAAAGAACCAGAGGCTATTTCTTCGAACCTAAACCTTCCACTCTCTGCCACTGGGAGCATCGAATTCCTACTCCGCTCCCTCTTGCAGCCCATTAGCGACAGTCTAAAAAAAGTCGAGATTAGGCTCACCTTACTAGAAACTTCCCTTACCACTCTGAACACTCTAGTAAGTAAGCAGACAAAGCTAGTGGGAACTTATTCCTCTGCTGGGGATTCTTCCAAAGTAGAAGCTGTAACAAATGCCAATAAAGCCCCCCCCCCCCGAAACCCGCCACCTGCCCCTCCTTTGCAACCCCTTATGGCCATCCAACTCCAGGCACGACACAATAACCAAAGCAATAGACCTACTCACCCACTAGATCAAGCCCCCCATAGCTCTCAAACAGAGACCTCTAGAATAGATCAAGAACAGGTTAACGCCCCCCCACACTCGCCCGTTTGGCCAACCCCCAGACTGCGGAGGCCAGACCTCCCGCCTGAAGCCAATAGACTAATGGTGGTCTTAGCAGGTGCCCCCCACTTAAGATCAGGGGAAAACGAGGATTACCAATCCCTTAAGAAAAAGGTAATCAAATGGCTTAACTGGAACCGACCCTTGCCATCCCATTTTAATAACGAGATCATCATGGTGAGAAGGGTCCCATGGCTAGGGAAGACCAGGAAAACCATAGTGGGGGACTGCATTATGGTAACTTTTAAGGATCCGGGCACGGTTCGACACATTTGTGGAGGAGTGAACAGATCCCTCGATTCCACCATACAGACCCTCCCAGTATCTTTCTTCTTCCCCCCCCATTCCCAGGCACCAGGTCCCACTGCATGATGACTGGACAAGGGTGGAATACAGACGTAGACATAAAGGCTTTGTACAACGTCCGCACTTCCAACCGCCGGACACACCCTTTTGCGATTTTTAATCGCTTCAATTGTCTGAACGGTTTGGATGGGGTCGACTGACTTACTGTCTGTAAGCCAGCGTCAGGGGTCTCTGGCTCCTGTGGATTCCTGGAACTGCCTATTGTGTCCCCCGGCTCAATTTCTGGCCCACTGAACGATCCAGCTGCTTCTGACCACGGCAGAATTGAATCTTTTCACCTAGCCACTGATAGAGTAGTCGTTGATGAGGGGACAACTATGGTCCCTTTCCTTGCGGACAATGGTGTGCCTAGATCCCCTGTGCCACATACATCTGCTGCTGCCCTTGCCACAGGCCCCGCAACTGAAGTGGAGCCTGGAATCACCTCCTCCAACCCCCACGGTATGGCAACTCCCATCTCCGAACATTTGAAGATAATCTCCTGGAACATCGCGGGATTGGCTAACAAATTGGAAGAGCCGGCCTGGGCAAAGTACATAGAGACTGGCGACATATGCATGTTCCAGGAAACCTGGGCCAGAGAGGATTATGGACATCAAGGCTATTCATCATTTTTCATCCCAGCAAGGTGGGAAGGCAAAGGCCGCCCATCAGGGGGGCTCACGACGTGGGTTGCTGCTCATTTGGGCTGTGTGGCCACACGGCTCCCACTCAACTCTGATGATATCCTTGCGGTCTCACTAACATGGCCAAACAAAGCTAACCTTCTGCTGGTCAACATCTATTCCAGGCCGATGGGAATGGCAAAGGAATCACCGACCTTTGATGAACTTTCGAATTTTTTATCTCAACTGTCGACTGATTCCTACTATGTGGTGGGTGGGGACTTTAACTCTCATTTTGAGCCACTCCCCGGCCTCCTTGAAGGGTTCTCATCGGAAGAAGAGGCTAGGTGGGCAGTACCATGGGTTGATGCTCCACCTCCGAAAGCTTGGACCCCACTGGCACTGCAAATTACTGCCCTTACTCTAAGGTTCGGACTCAGAGCCTGTAATGGGCGAATGAAATCCGACATACCCAGCAAAAATACTTACAATCGACGGGGGAGAGAGTCTCATTTGGACTACGTCTTGGTCCAATTAGTGAGGTGGTCGACAATACAGGATTTCAGGGTGATAGACAGGATGGACAGTGATCACAACGCCCTTCAGTTAGACCTTGTCCCCCCAGGCCCCAGTGACCCATGAGGAAGGGAATTACCCCACGCTCCTCCTAGATAACAGTAGGAGAAGAATCAGGTGGGAGCATATGGTCACAAACAAGGATAAACTCCCTCTGCTCTATGCAGAGATTACTCCCATCCTGGAAATTGTTGGGACCCTTGACATTGTGGCAAATAAAAAAGACATAAAGAGCAAATTGTTTGATGCCCACGAGGAACTTATAAAAGTTGCGGCACCCCACTTCACTCGTAGCTCACGAAAGCCAAGGGAGAGGTGCCAAGGTAAAACACACTGGTATAATGCAGCCTGTAGACGGGCCAAAACAGAACTCCTTGGAGTAATTAAGGAGGGCATAGGAGGGGAACGCCTTAAGCAATGCAGGCAAGCCTACAAGAAGCTTCTTGCTCAGGCTAAAATAGAATGGGAGGAAAACCAGTGGGAAGAACTCACAAAGGCCCTAGCAACTCAAGATCAACGCCTGTTCTGGAGGATTGTGAATGGGGGGGTCAGGGAGTCTCCATTCGGCAGTGGAGCCCAATATAGCTCCGGGAGTGTGGCAGGCCCACTTTCAGTCCCTATACAGTGCTGAGCCCGGAGAACTCCCTGCGCCTATTGACCCGGAGAGGCCGGGCTCCCAGGCGGATCCAATAACATTGGGTGAGGTCACTGCTGCTATTTCAGGTCTGGCTTCGGGGAAGGCGCCTGGACTGGATGGGCTACCGGGAGACCTGTTTAAGCAGGAGCCCACCGTCTGGGCGCCTTACCTCGCTGCTCTTTTCAACAGTATCCTCGGTGGGATGGAAATCCCTAGTACTTGGCTGGGGGCTGAGGTGGTCCCAATCTTCAAAAAGGGATCCCCCCTCCTCCCAGCCAACTACAGACCGATTAGCCTGATAGATGTAGCACAGAAGCTGTTCGGCAGGGTTCTCCTGAACAGGCTTCAGGAATGGATAGAGGAGGTGGGCGCCCTCAGTCCCTATCAGGCAGGATTTAGGAAAGGGGTATCGACTGTGGACCAGGTCTTTAGACTGAATCTGGTCTATTGGAGGACAGCGAGGTTCGAGGGCGGCAGTTTGTACACGATTTTTGTAGACCTACGGGCCGCCTTCGACCTGGTGCCCAGGGGGAAACTTTGGAGCATCTTGGCAGGGATGGGTGTACCCCCAGATATTTTACTGACCTTGCAGAGGCTGCACCATAATAATTATGCCCAGGTGAGGTGTGGGAGGTCGGGGGAACTGACTGATAGATTCCCCGTTGGCAGAGGGGTAAGACAGGGCTGTGTGCTGGCGCCGACTCTGTTTTGCCTCTTCGTCAACGGGGTAATCGCCCATCTTAATGCCACCGACTACACAGATGCTCCCAAATTAAATGGCAACAGGGTGCCCGCAATAATGTTCGCGGACGACACACTGTTGCTATCTAAAACACCCATGGGCATCCAAAGGATACTCGATGCCTTTGTGGCTTTCTGTCAGGATAGAGGGCTGGAAATCAATGCCACAAAAACCAAATATATGGTATTGAATCCGAGCCCCAAACAGCGCCCGAATCCCCAACTGGGAGCAGTGCGGCTGGAAAGAGTAGCCACGTTTGAATATCTCGGCGTGACGCTCAACGAAACTATGACCTGGGGGCCCCATCAGAGTAGGGCCAACCTTAAATTAATACAAACTACCGGGGGTATATCCCGGATGATGACCGGCTCGTCCTACCGCCCATTGGGGGCCTTAATTCAGATATATAAGGCCCAGGCCAGGGGGGCGATTATGTATGGGGCTGAATTGTGGGGCCACACCCCATGCCGGAACCTGTCTTCTACAGAAAATAGGTTCATAAGACAGATAGCCGCACTTCCCCCTAGCACTCCACTCCTTCCTCTGAGGCTTGACCTAGGGCTACGGCCACTTGCTGACGAGATAAGATAAGACCCATTGCCTTTTGGCGTAGGCTATGGAGCGGCGATTATCTCGCCGATTATAGGGCGGAACTGGTCGAACTATTAAACCACCCCAAGGCGCTTAGTATTCCCTGGGTCCAAAACATCCAATCTATTTGCACCGACCTGGGGCTCCCTGAATTGTGGACTGAGCCGGCAAACGCAGCATCAAGAATCTCCAAGAGATCCCTGGCGAATCTGTATCATGAACACAAAAGGGCAAGGGCCTTAGCTACCCAGACAGAGGGGTCCCTTTCTTCCATATTCCTGCAAACCAAGGACCTCTACAGATTTGAGAAGGCTTTCGATCCTATATATCCTATACTTACCAGAAAGTTATTTCTCCAGTGGAGATACGGTACATTGCCTTTTCGGTCCTTTACAAGCTCCTGGTCACAAGTCCCCTCCACCAAGCACTGTCCTCTTTGTGATGATAAAGAGGAAAATGACTTGCACGTGGTCTTTTTCTGCCCAGCCTACAAGGCAGCCAGAAAGCATTGGCTGCTTCCCTTGATTAAGAATTTGGGTGGCAGGGAATACACACCTATGTACAGGATTTTAAAATCTGATGTTTCCGGCCCAACTGTTTTTGCACTCTCCAAATTCTTTACGAATGTTTGGTATACGCGCAATCGCCTTTTAAAAAATGCTGGGTAGACCCTAGATTTGTTTCAACTCTCATTAACTGTTTTTATGTCTGTGTTGTTCTTAAAAATCATGTATTGATGTTTTATCAAATTTGATAGAGTTCATGTGATTTTATTTGTAATGTGTATCTTTTATGACCAAATGGTCGAAATAAAGATTGGAAAATGAAATGAAAAGTGTAACAGATAAGAAAATGTTAACAGATGGGAATAGGTTTCGGAATCTTCAACTATTGTTTGTAGAAAGATCCAAAAATGTCATATTGGGATGAAATTGTAAAGCTTTTAGGCTGTTCTGGTGACTGGAATGGGGCCATCAGACACCCAAACCATGAATAAATGTACTAGAGCATGGCCTACCTCCAGATAGCATATGCTATTTATTCAACTGTGATGGCACGTCATTTGCTTTTAAAGTCTCAAGTTCCAAATGATATTGCATCTCCAAGATGACAGATGCATGCATCATATAATGCATGCATGACGGACGAGGCAGATACATTTAATCATACCAGCTTATCAAAGTAGTAGTTGGTAAAGCACTTGCTATTAAATCTTCATCAGCTGAAATTGCTGTAGATGGTCTTTCATGTCACAATCCTTTCAATGTGACTTTAGAAATTAACTATTTGTGGGTGCTAGAATTCATCCAATTACCTAGGTCCATGACTCACAGTTCCCACCAAGCCCTACACAGAGGCTTGGCCTAGAGAGCTGAACCACAAGTTTCTTCTAGGTAGACTTTCAGACACAAATACAAATAAGTACCAACATTTGTGTACCCCTGGATTCATAAGGGAAGTTTTACAGCTTTTAAAGGACAATTTGCTACAGCTGGGTGGCACAGGTTAGCTCTGTGTACATCTGCTTAGTTGAAGACTAGTTTGGATACTGATTGCACACTAGCTGCCTCAATAATGCCTCACAGGCCTGTTCAATGTGTTCCTGAACTTATAGGTCACTTAAAGTTAATCCAAGGACATAACCTCTCTACAAATATAAGAGGCTTACTTGGCTGAAGAAGAGTGGCTCAGGAGCTGCCGTTGTACCTGCGGAGAAGACCCTTGAGTACAAATCCATACAGTCTAAGTGTTAAATCTGGCTTACATCCAATTCATGAGAATATTTTAAAACAGGGTATGTAAAAGCCTCCCGCCTCCATTCCCCAATAAATAAAGCCAACGATTGAAACTTGAGGTTTATTGGTGGCATAACAGGCCTTCCTGAAAGTCAACCTGAAGGGATGGCATAACTTTTTGTAGCCTTTTAAAACTTTTAACTGGTTAGAACTGTATAAAAAGGTCCCATGCCTTCACCAAAGATTGCAACACATACCAGCACCTACGGTCACTGAAAAGGTCTACAGCTACGAATATTAGAGAACGGTTTGGAGCTACAGAGAAGATAAACGCTGCAATTTTGGTTTACAAATAAAATTTAAACTCGCGCCTGACCATTTACACTTTAGCAATGGCAGAGTCTTTCCTTTATTACCACTCTCCACAAGGAACACTTTAGTCCAGGCGCTAGTTATCAACCATCTAGACTATGGTAATATGCTTTTGGCCTCTGCTAATGTGACATTGCTATCTAAGCTTCAGGTAGTACAGAACACAGCTGCACATCTTCTCTGTAGCCTCCCATCTGGAACCGCATCTGCCCCTCTTCTACCGACCTTACATTGGCTACCTTTGAGAAGCAGAACTATTTTTAAGATCTGTTTCACGCACAAGGCTCTACATGGTAAAGGGCCTACCTATATATACTCAAAATTCACTCACTGTACCCCCTCCATACTCTTAAGACCATGCGATAAGCCTTTGCTTAAGGTCCCCAGGTTCAGAAAGGCCAGGTTAGGATGCAGGTAGTTTTCCTTCCTTGCCCCCCACCATTTGAATAACCTGCCACTTCAATTATCTGTGAGAACCACAGGGAAATTACTCAACATTCACCTATTTCAAAGGTAGTCCTCTTTATCTGTTGTCTTGGTCTCATGCTGAGATGCCGGGGGTGATTCAGCGCGCGTAATAAAATGGCTAGCCTTTAAAATCCCAATATGGTGCTCCGCAAGACTCCCCACTGTCATCAATCATTGTGGCAAAGTGCCATTGTGGGAGCATGAAGATAAAAGATGGAAACATTTCATGTAGGTCTACAACAAAAGATAAAATAATACAAGCAAAGAAAACCATATACACATAATCTCCTTTTTGAACCAAACCAAGAAAACGCACACAATACCACACCACTAAACACAAACCAAACCCAGATATTCCTGCACCAACCCACAAGTACGACTCATCTCACAACACAAAAAGAAATGTCCTTGGATGCAACAGACCACAGACTGCACAAAAAACACTAGACCCAACAAGTGGTAAGACATTGGGCAATAGATTAAAATATTAGAAAAACATTGCAGAAAAAGGTGCTTCCCTACGGTGAGCGACTCTTCACTCGAAGTCCCTCACAACTACTAGTGATACGGAAACACTGTACGATTTGCTGGCGCTTATTATGCTACTTTTTGATTGTCTGAACACTGTATAAAAACCTTATTCATACTGGCTCTTGAAATGCTGCATTTTGTTTGGAGAATTTACCTTATGACATATACTGAAAGCCCTGAAGAAGTCTCTCGAGATGAAACGCGTTGGCTAAAATGAAATAATCTGTGAAGGAGGAATCTGTTTGTGAAAAATAAAGAACATTGGGATGATGAAAAATATACTCTGGACTTGGATACCTTCTTTATTCCTTATGTGCTGAATTACTTGAATTTTTTGACTGATTATACAAGAAACTCTGATATTGCATAGAGTGCTGGAACCATTTTTGTGTCCCTCACAACTACCATAAGGTGCTTTGCAGTTAACAGTCCTTGTAGCAGTCCAAACTAAAAACCGCGTACCCGGTGTAGCGCACAAGGAAACTTCCAAGCGTGTGTACAAAACATACTAAGTGGCTCAGGACACGTGCACGCACCAAATGTCCAACAGACTGCAACCTGCATGGTAAGATCTGCATGACCTCGTGAGACAAACCCCAGGATACTGTAGAGTTGTGTTTGCGGAAACCGCAGGTACATCCCCAACGAGGCACACCAATAATGATCATCAAACGTGATTCAAAAGTTCATTTGAAACGTAATCTTTATTTTCTTCAATGTTTTTTTGTATATTCCGTTTTGGTTATTTTGCTGATATTCAAAGCATATCAGAGGACAACATAGTTAAACACATGAACAGTTGTATCCAATGCATTTCGGGCTGTTCAGCCCTTGATCACGGAAAGGCTGAGGAGGAAGAGTACGAAGAAAATGTCAGGGGAAATGTAATTGTGCTACATAGGAATTATATACAAGTGCTCGTGGTGCTAAACACTGATTAAAGAGACGGGTGCCAAATAATGGAGTGAAGGGTGAGGGGATTGTGTCGAGATTTATCTATGGTGGTAACAATACATGGAGGAGCCAGCGTATGAAAACGGGTGATGGTGTTGGAGTAAAAAGTTACCATTAACGAAGTGCACGATATAAGTTCAAGCGGGTGTGGGAGTGCTCCGGAGGTTACCGATTGCGTGCTATCAAAGCAGACTAAACGGGTAGATGAAACGCGGGTACACCGATGTGTAACACTTACTTCATTGTGAGTAACGTGGTAGCGCCGAAACGCGCGCTCATGCAGGTTACCGCCGGTTGTCTAACGTGTTGGGGAAACACGGAAGTATAAGTAAACAAACAGTGAGAACGGACTAAACCATGCGGGGAGGGTTACAGTGGGAAGTGAAGCGGCCATGTTGGAAAGGTGAAGTAATGGATGAACCAGTGAATGATACAGGAGCAAGGTGGAACAAATGTATGGACAATACAGAATCATAAAAAGCAACTAAATTCAGTGCGGTCATTAAGCCCGTTCGGCTTTAGTGTCTGTAACAAGTAGATCCATTCGAGTTCTCTCTTTAGTAGAAACTTGGTGTTATCAGTCCCTTCTCTCTTGGAAACAGTTTCTAGAATAATGAATTTCATTTGGGCGATGGTATGGCGAGCATCTATAAAGTGCATGGCGATGTTGGATTTTTCTGATTTCAGTCTGATGTTTGACTTATGCTCGTTGAGGCGTATTTTCATTTTCCGTTCTGTCTTACCGATGTACAGTTTGCCACATGGGCATTTTAACGCGTAGATCACGTTGGCAGTATCACAAGTTGCATCAACACGAAGTTTCACATTGTGTCCTTTCATTGGGTGCTGTATAGTGTTTCCTTTTATTACATTGTTGCAATGACTGCAGTTTAGGCACGGTTGAGTGCCACGGTGGTGTTTGGGTATATCTGTAGGTTTTGCAAGAATTTCCTGGATTTTTCTGAGTTTTTGTCATACTGTCTGAACGCATCACAGAAATGGAAAACAGGTTCCTTGAACGAGGTTATCCCAACAACGTCCTACAACAAGCACGTGCCCGTGTTACCAACATATCGAGATCAGACAGTATGACAAAAACTCAGAAAAATCCAGATCAACGCATGGTCCTCGTTTCCAAATTTTCCACTGCAAGTCCTAAATACAAGAAAATCATATGGAAACACTGGCCCATTTTACAGAGTGAACCCGATTTCCAGGGTATTTTTGTGAAACCCCCAATATTCGCACACACCAGGAGTAACAACATAAAGGAAATTCTTGCAAAACCTACAGATATACCCAAACACCACCGTGGCACTCAACCGTGCCTAAACTGAAGTCATTGCAACAATGTAATAAAAGGAAACACTATACAGCACCCAATGAAAGGACACAATGTGAAACTTCGTGTTGATGCAACTTGTGATACTGCCAACGTGATCTACGCATTAAAATGCCCATGTGGCAAACTGTACATCGGTAAGACAGAACGGAAAATGAAAATACGCCTCAACGAGCATAAGTCAAACATCAGACTGAAATCAGAAAAATCCAACATCGCCATGCACTTTATAGATGCTCGCCATACCATCGCCCAAATGAAATTCATTATTCTAGAAACTGTTTCCAAGAGAGAAGGGACTGATCACACCAAGTTTCTACTAAAGAGAGAACTCGAATGGATCTACTTGTTACAGACACTAAAGCCGAACGGGCTTAATTACCGCACTGAATTTAGTTGCTTTTTATGATTCTGTATTGTCCATACATTTGTTCCACCTTGCTTCTGTATCATTCACTGGTTCATCCATTACTTCACCTTTCCAACATGGCCGCTTCACTTCCCACTGTAACCCTCCCCGCATGGTTTAGTCCGTTCTCACTGTTTGTTTACTTATACTTCCGTGTTTCCCCAACACGTTAGACAACCGGCGGTAACCTGCATGAGCGCGCGTTTCGGCGCTACCACGTTACTCACAATGAAGTAAGTGTTACACATCGGTGTACCCGCGTTTCATCTACCCGTTTAGTCTGCTTTGATAGCACGCAATCGGTAACCTCCGGAGCACTCCCACACCCGCTTGAACTTATATTGTGCACTTCGTTAATGGTAACTTTTTACTCCAACACCATCACCCGTTTTCATACGCTGGCTCCTCCATGTATTGTTACCACCATAGATAAATCTCGACACAATCCCCTCACCCTTCACTCCATTATTTGGCACCCGTCTCTTTAATCAGTGTTTAGCACCACGAGCACTTGTATATAATTCCTATGTAGCACAATTACATTTCCCCTGACATTTTCTTCGTACTCTTCCTCCTCAGCCTTTCCGTGATCAAGGGCTGAACAGCCCGAAATGCATTGGATACAACTGTTCATGTGTTTAACTATGTTGTCCTCTGATATGCTTTGAATATCAGCAAAATAACCAAAATGGAATATACAAAAAAACATTGAAGAAAATAAAGATTACGTTTCAAATGAACTTTTGAATCACGTTTGATGATCATTATTGGTGTGCCTCGTTGGGGATGTACCTGCGGTTTCCGCAAACACAACTCTACAGTATTACTCAGTGGTGTGCAGACGGAGAACACCACCCTTTGAGAGCACCCAGAACTCTAACAACTTTTCGCTAACACCCCCCTCAACTCAGTTGTGCACCCCCCACACTCTCTTTTGACAAACCCCAGGATACTCACTGTTTGAGGGGTAATATGAGACGTGGAGGTGCATTTGCAGGATAATTAGACACATTTTCTTTTGCAAGTCTAAATAGCTCACCATTTATCCGAAGGAAGAAAGATGCTCACTGGCGTAAGGCACACCAAACTTAAGCCTTTTCTTCAAATGATGAAACACTCACACGAATTCGGGTTTGAAGTGCCGCAGCCGCGATCACTGAAACGGCTGCGGCACTTCAAACCCGAATTCGTCACTGGACGGTGATAAATTCTTTTATGAAGGTACGTGTACTGATAACTCAAATGTTCACCCCTTCCCCCTTCCCCCTTCTTCAATTAATATGTAGAGCTGGTATTTATTGATATTAATAACCTACAGATACCACGCTTCGATATAAGAGAACAATCATCCCACGGAGGTTATGAATAAGACACCTCAGTCTCCTTCTTTTAAGGTGAGCAAGTCCCGCCGTGCTTCTCCATTTTGTGGATGAGTCATGCACACACCCATCACTAAAACAGGCACCTTTTATCTAATTTTAGGTTGTCCCCCTTTTTTCCTGATGAAGACCCAAAACGGTTGCTAATAAACCGGCACCATACCGCTGGGTTGAAACGTCGACGCTAATCCACCAATTGGTCCTCACTACATCTCAACAGAAAAATATGATTTACAATACTGTTTGAGGAAATTGAAGTTATTGCTGGACCAGTGTATCTGATTGCATTTTCACGAAACTGTATCACTATAAAAGTCACCATTAGTCACAGATCACGTTTATTGAATATTGGATATTGGATAGGTATTTATAGAGCGCTAACGTTCGCTCCGAAGGGAGCATCTTGGCGCTGTTTCACTTATTCACTGCAGCACTTATTTATTGTCATTATATATTCAATGTGTATGGACAACCGATCTTTTAATATTTAAAAAGAAAAAAACTTTGCAAAATGATTGAATAATTACAACTTTGCGTACAGAAAAAAACGTTTGGTGTGTGCATTTTTTCTTTAAAGTATTTCTGTTTTTCATGAAAAAGTACGTATGAGACAATACTGTTGCTTGCATTTAGGCTGTTTGCACCTTCTATGCTTTAAGTGAAACTGTCTGTCATGCACCTCACTTTTGTGCTACCATAATAAAAAAAGGAGATTAAAGAAACCTGGAGAATAGGATCAGCTTCTCCTAAAGAACTAAGAATGCTTGTGTGATATTAGATTTTCGCAATTGTACGTTTGTTAATTAATCATTTTCTTTTCATTACAATTGCAGAATTGCACATCAAGAGAAGGTCTCTATCCATTAATCTGACAACATTAACTTCGGGGAGAACCAAGTGTGGGATACCATGAAGAGCAGGCTATCAGTCTTGCTTCCTTTGTCTGCTTGTGTCCAGCTCCACTACATATACTGCTTGCTGAACTCCGCATCTGTTCTACAAAGTCTTCATCACTTGTTTGCATTCACCCACTTGCTAGACATGGACGACTACTTCCGGTGTCTTTACGTAACCTGGTGCTCTCTAAGTTTCTTTGTGTTGGCAATATCCCAGTTCCTCTAAAGAGACTGCTTCATCTATCAAGAGGTTACAGATTCTCTGCATGGACTGATGTATACAAACACCCTCCTGCTCTACACACTGTTTCCTATGTTTCATGCACCCTTCTACAGTGACTGGTTGTATTGTATCTGCAGGCATTGGCTCTTCGTTTTTTGCGAGCACCCAGCTGATGTAAAAGACTGGTTCCTGTGTCTTATCCACCCATCATTTCTAAGAAGGCTATATTCAAAGTCTACAGTCCCCAGACATTCTTTGCTGTAATTTTGCAGAGACCATTTCTATTGTCTGCAGTTAGCAAGCTTTTCAGGTGCCTAATTTCCTTCATATACCTTCTTATGCAGGCAGACTTCAGGGAGATATTGCATTACCAGGGGATCGAACTTTATTACCTCTGGTCACCTGGACTGCAACCCCACTAATGTTGTAGTCTTGTTTAGGTTATTGAGACTTCCTGAAGCATTTCACATAGCTACTAAGGAGCCTCATTTCAGGTGTGGCGCCTTGAACAAGTCCTTATTTTTAGCAGCAGTATGGATTAACTGTCTTGCTTATTCCATCATTGGTACAGACCCAAATGCCTCAACATGCAAATTGCAGGAGTGGGTAAGGTTCAAGTATGATCAAAGGCCACTCAACATCAATATTTCCTGTGTTTTGATTATAAAATATGGTCATTGCTCAACCATCCAGTTTCCTTTTGGCTCAACATGGATGGTAATTGCTAATATTACAACATTTCCTGTTCAATCCTTTAGACCTAAGTCTTTGATCTGTCTGGCAGGAGGAGGTAGATTGGATAAGCCAGGGGAGTGGGAAGGAGATGCGAGCCAAACTGTTGTCATAGATCTCATAAGGGGAAGATCGAAGTAGTGTACACAGGAAAAAAGAGTACGGTCATGCAGAGAAGAGATGAGTGACCTAGGGTGGAGGACGGTAGATTGGAGACACAGGCAGTAGGACTGACATGGATGTGGGGAGTGATGAATAGAAATAATGGGGTTCTTAGGGAGGCGAGAGTAAGGGGTTATATAGGGTGGTAGTAGGAAGAGTAGCTGCTTCGCTATGGTGAGAGATAGTGGTTACTCAGAGGGGTGGGTGAAGCTGCCCCACAGGGTGAAGGGAGTAAGTGGTTGTGGTCGGTGGCAGGAGGAACAGTAGTTACATCGGGTTGTGGAAAAAGTGAATACGCAAAGTAGTGAAGTGGTTAGTCAAATTAGTGAAAATGAGTAGTTGCATGGGGTGGTGGAAGGAAAAATGGTTACAAAAGGGTGGTACGAAAAAGTGGAGTCAAAGGATGAGATGAAGTGATTATCTAGGGTATTGGAAGATTGTGTGATCTTACTGCTGAAGAGGTTAGAATAGTAGTCACATTGGGGTGTTGATAAATACAAAGTTTAATATCTTTGTAGTTTATCAGCTGAATATTGTTGGGCCTCCTCCTTGTTGCTGGTTACTGGCTAATTCTCAGGTCAGTACATTTTAATGGTCCTTTGTGCCAAAGTCTTGCCTAAGAACATGTTTATAGTTTACAAACTCTTTGACAAGTCAATAGCCCTCAATGATCCATGGGCAACTTAAGAAAATATATTGCTTTTTTTACTTTTAGTCTATAGGTTAAGTGAAAGGATGCCCAAGTCACCCTACAACAGCCTTAGCAGAATCTGGGAGCACCTTAATGTTTGAAAAAATACATATCTAAATAATACCAAAAGCAACTGGTCAAAAAGATCCAAGACCATCTAGACGTGGATTACCATCAAACAGACTCAGTGATCAGTCCAATCATCTGGCTGTCCAACTTGTGAATCGGCAGGTCCCTTGATCGAGACCACATGCCACACAGTAGATTATTGGTACTGGATCTAGTCCACAGAGAACTACAAACCGCCTTCTGTTGGCTGATTAGTGATGGGAGTGAATAAAGTGAAAATACAGTGCAACATAAACAAATGTGGTGACTTAAAATAGGATGATATGTCCTTGGAGCTACTACTTTAATAAATGTCAGGACACACCCCCTAATTAAAAACAGAACAGTGCAAATGACAGTGTGACCAAATAACTGTCAAAAAATGGGCCAATTTTTTGACAGTTATTTGGATCTTGTTGACTAGTTGCTTTTGGTGTTATTTAGAGAAGTATTTTTTCAAACAATAAGGTGCTCCCAGATTCTGCTAAGGCTGTTGTAGGGTGACTTGGGCATCCTTTCACTTGACAGCTGAGCCAGCTGATTTGGCTTATAGACTCCCTGTGTTCTGTTGTGTTTATCATATTGTGTAGTTGGGGATGTGAACCAGGTTAGGGTCTTTAAACTTTGTATCCCTTTGACCCTCTCTCCTCTGTTTGTTGTGATAGTCTATAGGTTAATACAAGACTGAAAATAAAGACCCTGGGCAAAGCACTACGCTATGCTAGCGTAGTTTGCGCTACTTCACACTACACCGAATTGCACGTAGCACAGTGCAAACACGCGTAGCGGTCATTTTTTGCTTGCTCGCGGTCCTCAACATCAAGTTGGCGACCGCGAGCAAGCAAAATGACACCCCGGCGAGACTTTTTCCTCGTTCGCGATCAGCAACATCAAGTTGCCAATCACGAGCGTGGAAAATAAACCTCCAGGCGAGATTCTCAATGTGGGGAGGTCAGGTTTCCCATTGCGAGTGGTCGCGTATGCTCGCAACCGCTTGCGATGAGAAACTACCAGTCCGCATTGGGAAAGCTGCTGCTCGAGTAAAAATCTACTCCAGCGACAGTAAAAGACAGCTCGCTGTGCAAGATGCCGTTTTCAACAATTGCACAGTGCGGACAAGCATCCGGCCCTGTGCAATCATCGCACTACGCAGTTCGCGTAGTGCTAAACGTAGCTCGCGAAGTGCACTTCGCGTAACGCTACTCCCCAAACTATGCCCATGCTTAATTTAGGCAATGATTCAAATCTACAGAGCAAAATTCCTTTCTTTGGTTATGTGGGTGGGGATCCGGGTTTTCATCCCGGCCCCTCAAATTCAGGTGGAAGAACATGAATTCTGAAGACCGCATTTGTCCCAGTCAACCCCCACCTTTAACCCCTTGGGGGCGGCCGCGATTCTGCACCTGTGCGGCAGAATCGCGAGTGGGCGGGTTTGACTGCACCAGCCGTCATCAGAACACGCCCACGTAGTACATGATGGCTGGGGGCCGTCATCCGCATCGAAGGGGTTAATATCCATAAAGCGTTGGGCCTTAGGTACATTTGAGATTGACAAAATCAGAGACCAATCTGAATCGTTCAATGTTGCCTATCTTTAGAACATACTCTAGACATACCACAGTTGTGATACATCCCAGGTTCAGGTTGCCAGAAAACCTAGAGCTGTTTTACCTCTAAAGGTATGTTCATGAAGGCTGATCATGTTTAGACAAAGAATGTGTTCCTCTCGCCACGATATATGGAGAGGGAGTAAAATGCTTTAAGCCTGCAGTGAGAAAATACATCCTAGTCAGCAGTTTCAATGGATCCATATTTGCGCTATGATATGCCCAATCCTCACTGTTTTTTACTGACCTGTTTCAGGATGAACATGGTGCATCATTTAGTAGGCACTCCTAAGGGATGAGTAAATGATTGGATAGGCCCTCTTGTATCTGTGTTATTCCGTTAATGACACTTTGCACTTCAATGGTTTGACCTCCATTTAGCTGTTTGCACCAAATGTACATCCGCCCTTTGCTGAAAGATTTGCATTGTAACCAAATGCAACCTGCCTTTTTATATTTGCAATTACTTCCATCAGCTCAAGTATCTGGGGCAGAAAAGGTGGTGACTTAACTGGTTGTACCATAAATTCGATTTTAAGAACTTGTCATTAATTACCTTATATATCGTACTGAATTGTAATTTTAGTCAATGTGTCTTGACTGTTGATTTCATTTATCAATGTTGAATATACTAATTGATGTAGCATTGGTATAGCAATTACTGCATTGCATATAGTTTATAGTCCTCAATTTTTGCACCTCACTTTATCCCGGTTTATGATCTTGGATTATGCTGGTTGAACAGACTACGAGTTGCTAACTGATTGTATCATACTAAGAAATTTGATTTGTGCTTCAGTTTTTAACTGTGTGGAGGATGGTACACGTTTTAACATTTTGTGGTTTTTGTCTTTACAGTGCACCCATTCATGGTTATTTATAACAATAGTAACATATAAACTGATGACTGATTGGCTGAAACTAATTAACACAGCAAATCAGAAGGTACCAAGCCCTTTTGGGGCTGAGTTACAGTCTCAACGAGTGCTATTTCCTCTATTCATTACTAAAGCTGCTACATTGATCCCTATTGCAGTCAGAGAAGAAAAATAGTGAATGGTGTGACAATCTTGTTGGGGTGCAGAATGTGTGAACAAATGCTGTAGGCTATCAATGCAAATCCTGTAAATCAACTGTAAACATTCAGCAGTTTGGAAAGCAAAAACTTAAGCAATTTTTTAAAAAAAAATTAACTTTGATGGAAGCAACAATTTTATTGGGGTCAAAACAAATTAAGACACTTTACTTGGTGCATGCACAAATGATACATGTTCACTGAAACTCGATTTCCACATATTAACATTTGTGTTCAGGATAGTTTTATTATTAAAACTGTATGCCTGCAAATAATTTTCTTATTTCAGTAGATATGTTGTATGTAAATGTGTGCTATCTCACATTATTGTAAAAAAACACGTCTGCCTCACGGCCATCAAAGCTCAATGGGTTACAATAGTTCTAAAAAGTGGGCCTTGGTTCAAAAAAGGTTAAGAAGCACTGCTCTGGTTTATAGAAAGTCTCCAAGTTGCAACATTTCACTTGCTGGCTGGGTGAAGCCTCAAAGATCCAAGCAGATTACTTGTAATACACATTGTAGAAACTGAGTTGATGGAGGAATTGCTACAGTAGGGTTCGTTTTGGTTCCATCCAGATTGAAGCTGGTCAGCTCCGCAATGCGCTTTTTTTGTTTTTTGTGTTTTATATAGCGTGAACTTGACCTGAAGGTATCGGGTAGCTTTACACGAGCACCAGTTGCATTACACAAGGATACATTCCTTTTTGTTAGGCACGGGGAGATAGTGATTTGCCCATAATCACAGGGCATTGCGCATCTTTGCCGAGGCTCGAACCTGGTTTCCCAGATTTGAGGTTGACTGCCCTAGCAGTGAGGCCACATAATCTCCTAGATTTAATTGCTAGAGTTTCATGAAGCACTACAAAGTTACACACTAACATTCTCCACCAAAATAAAAAAAATGGGTCATTGTCCTTCTAAGATGGCACCACCATACTATCACTGTAAAAAAGCAGCTCTTCTTGCATCCCTCCCCAACGTAATACTGAATACAAAGAGAAGAGAAATTCCGCGTATTATAGACTGGGTGAATTTTACCACAAGAGCTTATAGCTTCCGGTTGTAGAAAATGCATCCAACCCTATATTTTGTTTCACAGCTGCCTTAAGCCATCATTTTCTCCATAGCCTGTTGAGGAGGCGGTATCCATGCTCAACTAAGTGAGGCAACACTTTGGATATAGTCCCATCTAGAAATCTTGGATGGAGCAAGTAAAATGTTGCTTCTTCTGCCGAGGCCTACCTTCAGACGCATTAGTAAAACCAATTGATGCATCCATGGATTCAGTCCTGGCTGCTTACTAGACGAACAGTGTGATGAAAGTGTTTTCTCAATCGGGCGTCTTAACGTGTCCTCTTTGCTTAGTTTTTGCTTTGGAACTCTTGTGCTGGTTCAAAATATCCTTTATTACCACCTGCACTAGAATAGTGCACAGTTTGACCGTCTTGTAAAGTGCAAGTAATAATGCCTTCGCGCTTACAAGCGTTCAGGATTCCCCCAGTGGGTGCATCTCCGTCAGGCACTATCACGCTCACCTTAAATTTCTCTTCCGTCGCTGTCTCTTTATGATTTTAGCTTTCCCCCTCCCTCCTCACGTGAGAAGCCCTCCCCCCATCCTCCGAGCAGAAGATCAGCGGTGGATTTCTCAGTACACAGCAGAAGGCAGACGCCAAGTCTCTTCTGTCGCTTCCAACATGTTCTCTCCCCTCCCTCTCTCTCCAGTCCTCTCGTCTCGACCTCACCTAAATCCTTAATGACTCTTGTCCGTCCCCTATAGACACTGTCATCTCTCTCCTACTCTGCTCGCCCTCTGTCAGGCTCCCTCCCTCTGCCCCTCCACCCTCCCTTGTCCTCAGTGCTTTTCACGCTCGGCTGAGCCCTCGGGCTCCCGCAGCAAACGTGTTTTAGACACAGCTGTACATATTGAGTGCATCAGTTGCTGCCTTAAAACACTGCCATTCCTCAGGTTTCACCACCACTTTCCTTCTCACCATTTATTTATTTTATTTTTATTTCAAAAGTTTTATATAGGGCTCCGTCAGGCAATATCACTGTAAGATTGTGATGCATTCTAGTAGTTGGGAGTGGGCGGAGCTAGGGGGCCAGAGGAAGAGGAGGAGCAAAGACAGGAAAGGGGCAGTTAGAGTAGGGACAGGGACGAGGGCCCATAATAAAGGCTCCATTAAAAAGAACATAAAGATTCTGTTATTTGTAGCAAGACACTACAGCTGGCGACGAGGATGGGATAGTGCAGCCTGCCATCCCTGAACCCGAGAGAGGTAGCGTCCCTGTGCCTGGGCAGCACGAGAGGAATGATCGCCGTCGCGACACGTGTGCCCTGTTGAAGCCACCGCCAAAAGACAAAGGCCAACGGCAATTGCCCAGCTCCGCGAGTGATCGATCGCGTAGAGCCCTGCCTGGTCAGCGTGGTCTAGCGCTGAAGGAAATTGCAGTGGAGCGCTGTTTCGCGCCAAACACCGGGGAGCTCACCCCGGGTGTGCGCCCAGAAGTGCGCGGTTAAGGAAGAGATCGGGAGCCTACCCCGATCCGACCCTGTTGCTCCGGTCACCAAGGAGCGTGTGAGGCATTAGTGCAGCCTCGTGAAAGTGCCCACAGAAGAGCGCCGGTGCGTGAGAAAACTGAAAAACTCACCCCTGATGCGTGCAAAACGGCACACGACTAAAACAAACTTAGTCGGGAGCTCACCCCGATCCTACCTTGATGTTATGGTAGCCCAGGAGTGTGGGTGTTGTCGATGGGACATTGCTGCCTGGGAAGGACCGGCTGCCGTTGAGTGCTGAGGAAACTCGTGAGCCTGAAGAGAGCCTGGAGAGTGAATGGCATCAAATCTCGTGGAGGACGAGATTTCCAGAACGGCGGCCATCTTGAAGTCAGGCGGCCGAAGAGACATCCCCTTGTGAAGTGTGGAGGCAGCCATCTTCGTCAGGCTAAGCAGAGCGTGCAGAAACAAGCGCTGGCAAAGACAAAACAAGCATTGATAAATACAAAAACAAGCATTGGCAAAAGCAAGAAGCAGGCAAACAAGCATTGGCAAAAGCAAGCAGCAAGCGAACAAGCATTGGCAAAGACCAAACAAGCATTGGCGAAGACAAGAGACAAGCAAATAAGCATTGGTAAATGCAGGACAAGCATTGGCAAAGGCAAGAAACAAGCAAACCAGCATTGGCAAAGACCGAACAAGCAGTGGCAAAGGCAAGAGGCAAGTACATGAGCCTTTGCAAGCACAAAACAAGCATTGGAAAAGCAAGCAAACAAGCATTGGTAAATGCAAAACAAGCATTGGCAAATGTAAATAAACAAATGTAGCAAACGTGAAGGAGCAAACATTGATTAACGCAAGTGGCAAACGGAATGAAAGAATACGCATCAGCCAAATGAAACCAGCATGAGCAAATACAAGGACCAGGCGAAGACAACAGCGCAATAGAATGAGCACAAGCAAATGCAGATCCCGAATGTAACGAGCACGAGCAAAGACAAGTGCCAAAGTAAACTTTCAGCACCACGTGGAGACAAACAGTTAAAAGTAATGGGAACTAAGAAGATAAAAGTTCCAGAAGCATGAGTAGATGAATGTCAAGGAAGTCCTCTCTCTTCGACAAAGTGATTGGATAACCTGCACCAATCCAGAAAGAGACACATGAGTGAACAACATTTCATGTGTGCCAGACACCATCGCGGAAGAGCCAACAATCACCTGCAGCTAACATGCGACTCTAAAAGAAAGCGAGCCACGAGTGGTGGCCATTCTGAACTCCAGAAATCCAAGTTTCATTCACTGGCGCCTATCAAAACAGTTGCGAAGCTTTACCAACCTCAAAGGAAATGGCCAGACCAAGGATCTCGGCTGAAAAGAGTCAGCGAAGAAGACGGGAGCAAAGTGAACAGTCCTGTGACTGTAGCCGATCAGAATCTTCCTCCCTCATGGTGGTGGGAAAAGCAACACAACGATCCAATCCTTGCATTGAAGTGCCGCCCCCAGTGACACAGACGGACACTCTGAGTTTGGGTCCCGAATGGAACCGGTGGCTGGAATCACTGGACGATTTTCTTGAAGCAATTGGTGAACGAAGACATACAACATGTCTGATACTACTCCTCTAGCTGGTAGGTCATGAGGGCCGACGCTTAATCAGAACATTTCCTGAAAAGGACACAGAGACCTACAAAAGACTCCAAGAGAAGCTACGTGCCCATTTCCACACACAGGTTGACGTGGATTATGATCGCATCGCATTCAACACAGCACGTCAGGAACCAGGAGAATCATTGCCAAAATTCATCACCCGGTTGCAAAGTTTGGTACCATGCTGCCATTTCAATACATTTACAAATGAGGAAGCAGTTCGGCTCCGGATAATCTAAGGCTGCTCAAATTCTAACACGAAGCGCAAGATCCTTCGAGGGCGTTGGTCGCTAAAGGAAATATCAGAAAAGCCGAAGTTGGAGTGCGGGTAAAAGCAAAAGACCTATCTAAAGAATTGCACCCGAAAGCAAGACACAAAGATACCAGGAAAAAGGCATCCCTCATGTCTGGGAACAAAACCTAAGAAACAAACAAAACCAGAAAGAGGGAGGGTGAAGGCAGACCAGAGACAAGACAGCGGGAGAGACAAAGGGACATAGAATACTCCGAGTCAACAATGCAAAAGACTGGGACAATCCAGGATTGTGACAGTCTCACTGACACAATCTCAAGGAGTCATTCAAAGCATGGCACAAACTATTCTGAAGAGGATGAAGCGTCAAGTGGGACAGATTGCACACATGGACAAGATGGCAGTCTACCCAAAAAGCGGGCAAGGAAAACAAACTACAGAAGATGGGAACAATCATGTCAACACTGGAAATCGGCACACGAGCACCCCCGAGCATCCCGCTATTGGCCAAATTCTGTAGATGCGTCCGAGGAAGCATCAAGCAGTAGAACACATCACACCCATAGAACAGATGTCAGTGCACAAAGCAAGTGGGAAGAAGAAGCCAACATCATAAGATGGACTGATTCACTCAGACACCGGAAAGGGGAATACAAAACACATCCATGACATACGAGATAACGAGGAAACTGCCTCTTTATGATTTTGGCTTTCCCCCTCACTCCTCATGTGAGAAGCCCTCCCCCATCCTCCGAGCAGAAGATCAGCGGTGGATTTCTCAGTACACAGCAGAAGTCAGACAGCAAGTCTCTTCCGTCACTGCCAGCATGTTCTCTCCCCTCCCTCTCTCCAGGCCTCTCTTGTCTCCAGATCTTATCTAAATCCTTAATGATTCTCGTCCGTCCCCTATAGACAATGTCATCTCTCTCCCACTCCCAGTCTGCTCGCCTTCTCTGCCAGGCTCCCTCCCTCTGCCCCTTCACCCTCCCGTGTCCTCAGTGCTTTTCACGCTCGGCTGAGCCCTCTGACTCCCCAAGCGAGCGTTAGACACAGCTGTACATATTGAGTCCATCAGTGGCTGCCTTTAAATACAGAAAATCCCCAGGTTTCACCACCACTTTCCTTTTCACCATTTATTATATTTTTATTTTAAGTTTTAACTAGTGCTAGCTTGTTAATGTTAAGTGTAAGCGAACTTACTGCATCGCCTCATCTGAGTACCCCACGCCGACCATAATTGCAGACGAGTGGGGACAATGCATTCTATCCGACCCACTCCATTGTTGTCTGCAAAAACCTCCTCCCACGCCACCTGGTTCCCCCGCCTTACCCTTGTAATTAAACCCTTTGCTGCCCCTCCCTAAGCCACTGAAACGAGGGCCCCCATGCCCCTCCACTCTCACCACTCCCACTCATGCCCTTTGTCTCCCTCCAACTCGCCCCCAACATAAACGTTTATGCCCCCCTCCTGCTCCCACCCATTGCTTCACCCCAGGCCAATTCCTCTTTGTGAGTACTCTGACATTAATAATCCGCCCAGGATCACAGGATGTTAGGCAACGCCGAGATCAACAAGCATTTTTATTTTTATTTTGCAGAGGTGGGTTTCGGCCTGCAGAGCTGACCTTTGTCTGTTTGCTTACGATGACCCGTGTCTGTCCCAGTGCATGTTGTCCCCTCCTGCAAATGGCGATTCATTAAAAGGAATTAGCAAGGGACTGCCCTTTGATGTGAGAGGATCCCTCTGCCCCCAGCAGTCCACTGAGCCCCCCCCGCCCTCTTCCCTTACAAACACAGCTACACCATGAATGGCAAAATAAATGTGACCACAGTGGTGAATCCTTGCTTCAGCCAATTAAGCAATTACCAGTTTTGCAAGATCTAAGTTACAAGGGTCTAGGAATGGCTCCTTGAAGAGGACCTCAAGTGGCGCTCTATAAATCGGAATAATAAGTGACCGAAAGCTCTTGCGGTGCTTTTCCAAGAAAGAGCCACAATTTCTAAATGTTTTGTCAAGCACTTTACATTTTTAAAATGAAGTGATATGCCCATGCTGACGATTTCTTGAAAGTATTTGTGTATTCCTCTTAAGGGTTTTTTGTGTGAAACAAACTGAACTAAGTCTCGGGGTTATAAAATTAGTCACTGCAGTATACACAATTAAAATGTGGGAAATGCAAACTATGCAGTTTTGGGCTTCCAGAGAAATCAAACTATAAAGAAAGTGTGTCAAAACAATGGCTTTACATCTCTAGCACTTGGGGCTGAACAAATCCCCTCTAGGCGCTGTAAGCAAACCTACTCGGGTCAGTCCTTGTGTTTCTCGTGCTTTGTGTGGACAGTGACCCCTCCCGTCTTTGAGTGCGGTGATAACAGACTGTACACATACAATGCACTCACTTCTCATCTGGTCATACTATGGAAACCTTCCCATGCCTACAAAAATATAAACCGTGCAGGGACCTAAGAAGCTCATCTGAACACCCCATTTGCTATGGCCCCCCCACACACCTTATCTCTAATTCTGACCATTCTGTGACCCCTTCTGGTAGCTTCGTTGCACTTTGAAAATAAGCATTTGCAATACAGTAGGTCTCGCATTTATGCAAGTTTAAGCTATTGGCATTGTAAATAACAATGCCTTTTATTTGTGTTTTAAAAACCAAAACATAAACAAAAGAAATTGTCATTTACAATGCCAATATATCAAATTCGCAAAATGCAAGACCTATTGCATTGCAAATGCTTAGGTCTCGCATTTGAGAGAGTTTAAGCTATTGGCATTGTAAATGACAATACCTTTTATCTGTTTTCAAAACCAACACATAGATAAAAGGTTTGTCATTTACATTGCCAATAGCTCAAGCTTTTGCATATGCGAGACCTTTTGCATTGCAAATGGTTGTTCTTCTAGGAACTACTAGTCGCATGTCCCCTCAGTAAGGACCCCAGGCCTGGATTTACTAATTCATACAGTTATTCAAACTATTAGTTTGTAGACCTGCCCTTTAAGAAAAGATTTCCTTTTGTCTGTGGCAGTTCAAAGTTGTGCAGACTGTTGAAGCTCGGCATTGGAGACCAGTATATCACACTGCTCACACAAGCACTTTTCTGCCTGGCCTGCAAAGGTTTTCCTCGTTTTATTTCCTTAAGATGGTCTTAACTGTGCTGCATAATGTAGATACATGATATTAGCAGATTTGATATGTTGGAGGACCAGGCATAACTAGCTGTAGGATTTTGGAGGGTGCCTATCTGCTAACTATTTTCCATTTAGCAATGGTTGGGTACGTTTGCTTCTTGGAGAGCTTTGTCCAATGCCGGGCTCTC
This sequence comes from Lissotriton vulgaris, assembly GCF_964263255.1. Lineage (NCBI taxonomy): Eukaryota > Metazoa > Chordata > Amphibia > Caudata > Salamandridae > Lissotriton > Lissotriton vulgaris. The sequence goes on from NW_028253787.1 coordinate 412,702, forward strand.
ACCTTTTGGACCCATGGTGTATCACCTGCCTTCTTTCTACTACATTTGGTGTGGACAGGTGGTCATTCTCAGAGGTCTCCCCAAACCACCCATCCCCCAACCAAAGCGGTATGGAACAATCTAGATAGAACTTTAATGGTCGCGAGACAGATAGTTTTGGCCACACTACAAGAACCAATTATTTGTCTTCCACTCTTGAGTTTTTATTGTAATCTTTTATCTGCAATTTCCAATTTTAGTCATTTTGTGTTTTACAAACTGTATTTTATGATTTGAAAAAAATGTGGATGCCCATTTTGATAGGTATGTGCTGTGTACTTTGACCTGTTGTATTACTGTTCAATATTCTAGTTTATCTTGTAAGCAAGCAATAGGAACTTCTGAACATTTGAATACAGCTGTATGTGATTCCAATGACATTGTTCAAATCATTCTGAAGTAATTCATAACTAAATGTTTTATTATATCATATTGGCATTGTATTTTCTTATATGCAAATATATTTTGAATGGATTTATATATTCTGGAAATGTTTTGTTCAGTTATTCACAAATAAAGAAATATTTGACTGATAATATGCTTTCCCTGACTGGTTATGTCTGATACACTTTGGTTGCCACATTGTTCTTGATATTGCCCCAAAAAACCTTACTAATTAGTGCCACTGTGCTCATGGTCTACCACTTGTGTTTTGTAACTTGTCCTTTGTGGTTCACTGCTATGTTAGTCTTCTCTTCCAGCTCTGATTGTATGTAGCACCTGCTAAAATAACTGTCCATTTTTAAGACCATTTGTCACATTTGACGTGGCCATCTTTGCTATCTGTACAAATGCAGTAATTGTCTTCTGTTCTGTTGACTTATCTGGCCCTTAAAAGATATTCTGTCAAGTTGCTGAGGAAGATTTTCAGATTTCTTCTAATCAGCACACAGAAAACTGTCACACATATGCTGGTCACAAGCAAGCTGGCATATAAAAACACCCTCTATGCTGGGATCAACAAAGCACTCCCCAGAAGGCTGCAGATCAAAACTCCATGGCCAGAATCACTTTCACCCTCCCATGCTATACTCAAACCACACTTGAAGACGCTAGACTGGTTCCCCATGCACAAACGAGCACAGTTCAAACTCCTCACCCTCACAGTACTATACGACACTGGCCCAGCATATCTGCATCTCATCTGCTTTCACAAACCTTCCAGACACCTGCTTTTTGGGGCTCCTTATTGCACACATCCCACACACACACAAAAACTGATCTGGCAGTTGAGCTTCTCCTACATAACTCGTACGGTGTGGAACAACCTGCCTTACACTTAAGAGCTTCGTCCTCACTACTTAGTTTTCACAAGCGGCAGAAGCCCTGCCATTTAGGGTAGTCTCACTATGCCCTAGGCTGGCCTCACACCTGCTCAGCTCCAGGATATTCCCCCTAGCGATGGTGAGCTCTTGAATCTGCATAACTTACAAAACATTGGTGCTCTAGTTGCTTAAAAGTTTTTTGTGGGTAGCTGCATTTGATCACTAGGGAGCTAACTGACAATACTGCTGGTGTTGGAAGTGCTTGCTTCACTCTGAATTTCACAATTCTCCTGAAATGTATTAGAAAAATATTTGACTAATTGGACTATGTCCTCATTTTTGCTTTCTATACTACTAACCAACATTTCTCAGAGGATCTTGTGCCTCCTTTTTGTTATTTTCTGAAGGGAATACTTTAGAATATACTGCTAGATGATGCTAATGTTGTAGTCTGCATCTTTTACTGTCCTGTATGAGAAAGCTATTATATAAATAACAAACCGCTTCATTTTGTTTATTTCTAATGGAAATGCTTTAGGTTTTCCAGCTTGGAGTCCATCAGGATAGTCTCAGGTGTGCCTCCGTTTTGTCATGAATCCAGAATGCTAGCGCTCTAGTTATTCATTAGACTCTGGTAAGCTGCAGCAGAACACTGGGGATTAAATGGTGAGCTGATGCCATTGGTCCGCAATAGGTGTTTTTTTTAAGAAGGGGTAAATAGATGTATCCGAAACAGTCAGGGATCATGCCTTGAGAGAGAGATGCATTGATGTTCTTAGACCACAGCAGGAGTATGGAAGATCTCTGCTTTGAGGAGCTTGGCTGGCAAAGGATCATTAAAGTGGTCAGAGGGTTTTATTGAGATTAATGCCTGGAGTATCTCTGCTTCATCTGGAAGTTTGAAGGTGATAGCACCGAAAGATTCCACATTTTAATCTCTAGTACCATTCCAACCAGTAACTTACAATAATGGGCTCCAACTCAGTACTAAGTTTTCTTTCTTAAAGGTGACAGATCTTTGCCACCGTTTTTTTTTTAATGATGCTAAATCAAATAAAAATCCATCATAATTTACAGTTTAAGTTCAAAAAAAGTTTTAAGTAGATTTTCAAAGCTTTATTCTCTTTAAGAGATTAGTAAGTTATTAATAAAAAAGTAAATCAAATTTGTTTGCAGAAATTATCAAGAAAATATTAGGTTAGAATCATCAATATTGCAATTTAACAACGCGTTCTATAAAGGAATTAATCAATATTCTACCTATAAGGAGCCAGCCTTAAATAGAACCCATAAGGAGTCGTGGAAAAGAGCAAAATCAAAGGAGCATCCAAATCATAATTTAAGCAGTTGAACTCCTCATATAAAGTTCCTTATGAAACTTCTCAAAATTATTAGCGTACAGCTGCAGTAACAGACTGTACAAAAAAAGTCTCAACAGAAAAAGAAAGGAAAACCTGTGCAGCAGTAGCTACCCCCGTCCGGGTAGAAAAGGATGAAGAAGCATCACCTCCACGGTGGCAAGCAACAGTGATCTCCGTCAGCAATAGCTCGCAGCAATCAGGAAGCTCTGGGTGCAAGGAAAAGGGAGAGTCCATTGAAAGTATGGTGATCTTATGGACCGGGATGCCCGCCACCCCGGGCGGGTGTTAGGATAACCCTTTTAGGCGGCGGGGGCGTGCTCCAACCACGCCACTTTGGGCATACCGGCCGGGGACACGCCCCCCCGCCTGCAAAGGTTTCACGGGCGGGCGGGGCACCCAGCCATACGTTCAGGGTGACCGAGAGGTCTCCCCTTTCCAGCAGATGCCTTTTTAACTAGAAATATGCACTGATATAAAAGAGCAAGTTGTGGGTCTCGTTCCCCGGTCCAATTAGAAGACCTTTTCCGATGGGGCGCAGCTTTGTTATTCCTTTCCCTTGGCAAACACATGGAGTTCAGTCTACTATCAAATAAGTAAAGGACATTACTAAACATTTGTATAACTAGCTTCCTGGAAAGTTTATTGCAGTGTCTATTCCGTCATTTATTCAGTGTTCCACTGAGGAACAATGAACTACAATAAGATGTTACATTTACTAGCAGATTTCTACTTGGGTAATAACATTCACATTTCTTATAAGAATAGGTTCATTGTTAAAATGAGTGATTCTCTATTCAGTATTATATGAACATATGATAGGAAGTTCAAGCTTGGTTCATCACATATATGTAGTTTTAGTAAGGAATATATGTGATGCAGGCACGGACCTATTCAGGGTCAGAGGACTACTCCAAATGCAGATTTCCTATTCAGCCTAGCGCTGACTCGCCCTGCCCTTGCTGGAGCCACACACACCTCACCAGCCCCTGTCACTCCAAAGCCAGACATGCAATCCACATCAGGCAGGCAAACACATAGCACACTGAAATGCCAACTTCTAACAGTTGCTTTAGTCAAATAGTTATAATAAGTCTGCGCACACCATTGCAAAGCATTTATTACTATTCCAAATGTACCAAACTTGACCACGCTGCTCACCTCATATCAGGAATTACCACGGAAAAACTTATCAGGGAATCTGCAATGCATTCCTATGGGTGGGCAGCCTCACAGTAGTGAGAAACAAAAATGGCTGTTTGTCACTACCAGGACATGTCACACCCTTAAGGTACATGTCCTATTTTTTACTTACAACGCACCCAGTCCATAGGGCTAGCTAGGGCCTATCTTAGGGGTGACTGACATGCAGTAAAAGGGGGTTACAGACATGGCACACACTTTAGGTGCCATGTCACAGCAGCAGTAACACTGCGCGCACAGGCCCTGCAATGGCAGAGGCCTGAGACAGGTTTGAAAGGCAACTTTGGTGGGTGGCACAATCAGCGCTGCAAGCCCACCAGTAGCATTTAATTTACCAGCCCTGGGTATAAGAGATACCACTTTACAAGGAACTGACGGATACAATCAAATAGGCCAAACGGGTGTAGACCAATCTTATCATGTTTATCACAGAGAGCACACACACTTTACACTGGACAGCAGTGCTAAAGTGCCCAGAGTTCTAAAACCACCAATACCGGTTCAGAAAAAAAGCTAGGGAAAGGCAAAAAGTTTAGGGTTGACCCGGCAGAAAGGGCTAAGTCCAACAGTCATGATTTTGGGAGGAGGTATGAGGTTTGTTCAGATAGTGAATCGGATGGTGACGTGTCCTTCTGTGTAGTTGTATATGATGACAGAAGGGATTCAATGTTTGTCTTAGATGAATAGTCCGCAACCCTCTGGAGGAGGGATTGGGATGAGGTCTGGCTCTCCAAGGTGGTATTAGGGGGTTATTAATGATCGATGACCCATGCCAGGATTAGTTGGGCCCTCCTCCTGTGGGTGGATTATGTTGTTTTGTGTGAGTGGTTCTGTTAAATCTAGGTGTTGGGTTCAGAAAGCAAAGCTTCTCAAACTCTGAGTGAGGTGTTGAAGGTTCTGGAGGTCAGATTTAACTAGCTCAAGGTTGTGCTTTAGATTAGAGAGTTCTCCAGTATTAGGGGTGTCTTTCATAGATTCACATGCCTGAATCATTCCCCGTCGTCGGAGTGGGAGCCCACGGTACATAAAAAAGTAGTGAAATATACCCTTAGTACATAAGAGATAACAATATACCCAACCAGGAAGTAAAGTAGCCCTAGCTACAGTAAAAGAAACTTCCACATTAGAACCTGTCCATGTCATTATGTATGGACCAAACTGCAGCCAATCAGGCCACAGCTCCCACCAGCAAGCTCTCCCCAGAGACCCAGGCTCTCAGATTTTTTACCGCACGTCGTGTGATAGGGAGTCCTTCTGAGCTCTGCTCAATTCTTCTCTTGGATAAAGTTTCTTCTTCAAGGAAATGTCTTCTTCAAAATCCCTTTTTAGGGCCTGCGACTCGTGTGGAAAGGCGAGACTGTTTAAGGAAGATCCACACACTCGCTGCATCTACTGTTTATACCCTGACCATCAGGTTAAGGACTGCAGCATCTGTCGAAAATTCTCTCCTAAAACCCTCAGGGACAGAGAGGGTCGCCTGTTGCTGTGGCTGCAGAAAATGAAAAATAAAGATGAGCCACTTTCTGAGGTAGGAAGTTTTGCCTCAGAATCTACCAAGGGGTCGAAAAAACGGAGAGCTGAGAGTACTGTGCCTACTCCGAAAGCTAAGGTGTCTAAACACCAGCTCGCCTCACAGGAGCCTTCTACTTCAAAGGCACAGAAATCCTCTGAGAAATCTGTGAAGGTCCCGAGCTCTAAAAGAACGGAGTCTTTGGTGTCCCCCGTGAGACCTATGACTAAGGCACCAACAACGTTGCCAAATTCCAGTCAGGCTGCCTCTGCCATGACTTCTACATTGACTTTCTCCTCACCTAAATCGACCATGGTGATGTCCTCAGCTTCCTCTCCAACTTTTGTTCATGTGCAGGTTCGACCCATCTCGTCGACGAAGGTTTTCACACCTCTCGTCGACGATCAGACATCGACGGCACTGAAGCAGTCGACGAAGAAATCCTCGTCGTCGTCGACGATTGCTCCGTCGACAAAGAAGACCTCACTGTCGTCGACACCATCGTCGATGAAGATGTCGTCGACGGACCCATCGGCGACGAAGAAGACCCCGTCGACGGACACGTCGACGAAGACGTCGTCGACGAAGGTGAGGATTGTCCCGTCGACGGCCCCGTCGACGACCTCGTCGACGATGAAGACTGCTCCGTCGACGGTTCCCTCGTCGACGACGAAATCCAACACGTCGACGAAGGTGACGCCATCTCTAACAACGAGAGAACCATCAGCTTCTTCATCAAAAGCGACGACACAGAGCTTGATTTTGCCAGGCAATCCATCTACGCCAAAATTGTCGTCTTGTACTGACCTACAGGTATGGTCGGCAAAGACCACTGCCATACCTCTTCCTTCTCCAGCCACTACTACGGCTTTGCTGCAAAAGAGGTCCTCTCAAACAACGCCATTATCGCCGCTCCAGATGCCAGATAGGCTGTTAGATTCTGAAGTAGAATCTGGAGATGAACTGTTTCAAGCGGCGGAAAGTCCCTCTGACTTATTAATACATGTAAAGGATCAGGAGGAAGACGAACAGCAAATCCAGGTACCTACATCGGTACCCACTTCTGCGACAGGAATGCAGATGCCGATGGAACTTTACGAGAATCTGCAGTATATGCTGAGCGATTATTATCGCCGATTCCCGCCTTCGGAATCGGGCGATTCGCATATTACCTCCCCTCAGCCTCGCGTGAGTAGAGGTCCAAGGCCTAATAGGCCGGAAGAGGCACAGGCTACCCGACCTGCCACGCCAGTATCTCCCCATCAACAGGAGGTTGGCGATTCTGATGAGGACACCCATGAGGAGGGGGAGTTGATTAGATCGGACTCGTCGGAGTATGAGGACTACCAGGCTGAATCGCCATCCCCAGAGGAACAACCGAAGGCTGACTCACCGCCGGTGGATATAGCGAACTTCCATAGACTTATGGACAAAGCCACTAAAAGATTTCTGGTTTCCATGGAAGCGAAACAAGATGACTGCTTTCTTTATGATTTCAAGTCTTTGTCTCAGAAGCAGAGTTGGTCTATTCCCATTATAGACTTTATCTGGAAGGAAGGGCTTAAGATAATGGCCACGCCAAATTCTGCTCCCGCAGTATTGCCGAGAGTCGACAAAAAATATAGGGCGCCAGCCTCTTCACCTGCCTGTCTCATCGGCCAAGCTAAAACGGACTCAGTCATTGCGCAGGCAGCGCAAAAAAGAGCTAGGAACCCCTCAACTCAGGTCTCCATTCCAACGGACAGAGATGGCAGACGCCTCGATTCCATTGGTAAAAAGGTCTCCACTATCGCGGCCACCACGGTTAGAGCTGCTAATTCTTTAGCAATTCTTGGTAGGTATGACAGACAAATGTGGTCTGACATATCCCCATACATCCAAAAATTACCTGAGCCAGACCGCTCTGAGGCCATCAAGATCCTACAAGACGGCGAATGTGCGTCGTCGGAAATTATCGACGCTGCAGTGGACGTAGCGGCCACAGGTTTTAGACAGTTGGCAGGAGCTGCAGTGCTCAGACGAGAAGGATGGTTAAAATCTACGTCTTTTCGCCAGGAGGTACAGGCCAAAGTTTTAAATATGGCTTATGACGGCGAATTCCTGTTTGGCTCGCATGTGGACGAAGCCTTACAGTCCATTAAGAAGGATACAGAAACGGCACGTTCGTTGGGTACTCTGCAGTACCGTAAGTCTTCCTTTCGTGGGGCAAAAGGAAGGGGTAACTTCTCCAACAGAGGGGGCTATTACCAGCAACGCCCATATCAGACCAATCAAAACAACCAAAGGTACCAACCTTACAAACAACAGCCTTATGGCCAAAGGCGGAGCACCTTTACACAATCCAGAGGAAAATCCACTTATCGAGGTAGAGACAACGCCAACAAAAAGTGAGGAAAACATCCTGCCGCCACTCTGCCTATGCCAGCCACGAATTGGAGGAAGAATATCCCTGCATTACTCTCAATGGTCCAAAATTACAACAGACAGATGGGTCTTGGATGTAATCTCAAAGGGTCACGTATTGGAATTTGTAAAAGCCCCTCCAAATTCGCCCCCAAAAGGACCACCCCCAGCACATCTCAAGGAGCTGTTCCTCCAAATCAATGCAATGATTCGGAAAGGGGCAATCGAGAAGGTACCTCAACATCAGAGGGGTCAAGGGTTTTACTCTCGTTTCTTCTTGATACGCAAAAAGTCGGGGGAGTGGCGCCCCATCCTCGACTTGCGTGCCCTCAACAAATTTATCAAGCAATTGACATTCAGAATGTTGTCACTGCAGGAGATCCTCCAGTTTCTGACGGAAGGCGAACATATGGCAACCCTGGACCTACAGGATGCTTACTTCCACGTACCCATCTTCCCCAGGCACAGGAAGTTCCTAAGATTCAGAGTGGCCGGCAGGGACTTTCAGTTCAAGGTCCTTCCCTTCGGGCTACGTTCAGCCCCGAGAGTATTCACCAAGATGTTGGCACCGGTGGCGGCCCACTTACGGTTGCAAGGTATCCAGATTTATCCTTATTTGGACGACTGCCTTATCAAGGCCAATTCCTATGCCACCGCAAGCAGTCACGTCCAAACATGCCTGTCTCTATTTCAAGACTTGGGTTTTTCAATAAATTTCGAGAAATCATACCTGACACCGTCTCAGAAGACGTCTTTCCTGGGAGCGACTCTGGATTCCAGGAAAGCTCAGGTTTTCATTTCAAACGAAAGGCAAGCCAAGATCCAGGACCTGGCGAGAGCACTCCTCAGAAGAGAGTGCGTTTCAGTTCGACGATTAAAATCTTTCCTGGGGATGTTGTCATCATGCATTCTCCTGTCTCCGAACTGTCGTCTGAGAATGAGACCACTGCAAGAGGAACTCGGCCACCAGTGGGTGCAAGTATCCGGTTCCTTCGAAGATGTCATCGTCTTAACACCTCGAATGAAACACGCAATTCGGTGGTGGGCTCTGGCACGCAACCTGCAAGTCGGCCGCGCCTTTCTAGAAGAAGTCCCCAGTTTCGTCGTCACCACGGATGCCTCGCTGGAAGGTTGGGGCGCTCACCTTCAAGGGATGACAATCAGTGGCAAATGGAACGCACAACAAAGGACATGGCACATCAATTTGTTGGAGTTGAGGGCCATTTTCCTCGCCCTGAAATCATTTCAAGTGACTCTGTCAAACTCGTCCGTGTTGATCCGAACAGACAACACGACGAGCATGCACTACCTGAACAAGCAGGGGGGCACAAGATCGGCCCGTTTGTCTCAGCAAGCTCAGGAAATCTGGAATTGGGCCCTGGAACACAATATCAACCTGACGGCAGTTCATGTCCCGGGAGTAGCCAATGTCCTGGCAGACTCCCTAAGCAGATCCAAAAGCAGCACTCACGAGTGGGAACTGCATCAGCCAGCTCTGGACCACATTTTCCTGAGATGGGGTCGCCCCGAGATAGACCTATTCGCGACCTACCACAACAAGAAATGCACCCATTTCGCGAGCTGGACTCCTCACAAGGAGTCGTGTGGGGACGCTCTCTCTCTGAACTGGAAACAAATCTTTGCCTACGCCTTCCCTCCGATCCCTCTGATCCCCAAGGTCATCAACAAAATGAGGAGACAACCGTGTCGTCTGATTCTAATTGCCCCACGGTGGCCCAGACAATACTGGTTCACGCAGCTTCTTCTCCTCTCAGAGTGCGATCCAGTTCAGCTGCCTCAAATTCCGGATCTTCTGACTCTACAAGGCGGAAAAATATATCATCCAGACCCTCATTCTCTAAAATTGTCAGCTTGGCTCCTCAACACCATGAGTTCGCGCATTTGAACATTCCTCAAGACTGTCAGGAGGTCCTGGACAATGCTAGGGCGCCTTCCACGAATAAAACTTACAGGCTCAAGTGGAAGCGGTTTTGTGCTTGGTGCAGGACTGTGGGTTTACATCCTATCCATGCTGAACCAGACAAGATTTTGCCCTTCTTTTTACATCTTGCTAAATCGGGCTTGGCACACTCTACACTCAAGGTGTTCTTAGCGGCAATATCGAGATACCGACAGGACGGTCAAACTTCGCTGTACTCTGCAAGGATTGTCCAGCAATTCTTTAAGGGTTTATTCCGCATGTTTCCACCAGTCCGTAGACCGCCTCCATCCTGGCACTTGAATATTGTATTAGCTCAACTCATGCGCCATCCTTTTGAGCCAATTCATAAAGCTGATCTAAAATTCGTCACCTGGAAGGTGGCTTTGCTACTGGCCTTGACATCTGCCAGAAGGGTCAGTGACATACAGGCATTTTCCTCTAAACCACCTTTCTTGCAATTCACAAATGATTCAGTGATACTGCGCACCAACCCGAGGTACATACCCAAGGTGCCATCGGATTTCCACCTGAATGAGCCAGTCATCCTTAAAACGTTTTTTCCAAGTCCGCAATCTCCAGCGGAACGAACTCTACACACGCTGGACATCAAGCGGTGTCTCAAGTTCTATCTCTCCAGGACAGCTGCCATCAGGAAAACTGATCAGTTATTTGTTGCGCATGGCAAACCACGTCAAGGCAGTGCAGTCACTAAACAAACTATCGCTAGATGGGTCTCTTCAGCGATTGGACTCTGCCATCTACAGGCGGGTAAACCCTTGCCAACCTTGCCCAGAGCACATTCTACGAGAGCAGTTGCTTCCTCAACTGCTTTGTTTGCTGGTGTGCCTCTCCTGCATATCTGCAGAGCTGCTACCTGGTCCAGCAGGCACACATTCACGAGGCATTACTGTCTGGAAGCTTCGAGCGACACCGATGCCTCGGTGGGGAGAGCAGTCCTGCGTAATCTTTTCCAATAAGGTGAGCCTCTGCTATTTCTCTCCCACCTCCTCTTGCTCTTTTACGCCTATTTTATTATTCCTTTGTGGTTTCTGCATTACTGCTATGTGCCTTGGCGTCCAAGAGCTGTATATAATGCTATGACTATTACTGCTCACTACTCTGATTCAGGCATGTGAATCTATGAAAGACACCCCTAATACTGGAGAAGAACAATAGTTACTTACCTGTAATCTGTGGTTCTCCAGTATTGGTGTCTTTCATAGATTCACATGCACCCACCCACCTCCCCTCAGAGGCTCACTTGGCTTTTTTCTTCTATACTTATTCCGGTACACTCCGGTGCTACAAAAATCTGAGAGCCTGGGTCTCTGGGGAGAGCTTGCTGGTGGGAGCTGTGGCCTGATTGGCTGCAGTTTGGTCCATACATAATGACATGGACAGGTTCTAATGTGGAAGTTTCTTTTACTGTAGCTAGGGCTACTTTACTTCCTGGTTGGGTATATTGTTATCTCTTATGTACTAAGGGTATATTTCACTACTTTTTTATGTACCGTGGGCTCCCACTCCGACGACGGGGAATGATTCAGGCATGTGAATCTATGAAAGACACCAATACTGGAGAACCACAGATTACAGGTAAGTAACTATTGTTCTCCAGTATTAGGGGTGTCTTTCATAGATTCACATGCCTGAATCATTCCCCGTCGTCGGAGTGGGAGCCCACGGTACATAAAAAAAGTAGTGAAATATACCCTTAGTACATAAGAGATAACAATATACCCAACCAGGAAGTAAAGTAGCCCTAGCTACAGTAAAAGAAACTTCCACATTAGAACCTGTCCATGTCATTATGTATGGACCAAACTGCAGCCAATCAGGCCACAGCTCCCACCAGCAAGCTCTCCCCAGAGACCCAGGCTCTCAGATTTTTTACCGCACGTCGTGTGATAGGGAGTCCTTCTGAGCTCTGCTCAATTCTTCTCTTGGATAAAGTTTCTTCTTCAAGGAAATGTCTTCTTCAAAATCCCTTTTTAGGGCCTGCGACTCGTGTGGAAAGGCGAGACTGTTTAAGGAAGATCCACACACTCGCTGCATCTACTGTTTATACCCTGACCATCAGGTTAAGGACTGCAGCATCTGTCGAAAATTCTCTCCTAAAACCCTCAGGGACAGAGAGGGTCGCCTGTTGCTGTGGCTGCAGAAAATGAAAAATAAAGATGAGCCACTTTCTGAGGTAGGAAGTTTTGCCTCAGAATCTACCAAGGGGTCGAAAAAACGGAGAGCTGAGAGTACTGTGCCTACTCCGAAAGCTAAGGTGTCTAAACACCAGCTCGCCTCACAGGAGCCTTCTACTTCAAAGGCACAGAAATCCTCTGAGAAATCTGTGAAGGTCCCGAGCTCTAAAAGAACGGAGTCTTTGGTGTCCCCCGTGAGACCTATGACTAAGGCACCAACAACGTTGCCAAATTCCAGTCAGGCTGCCTCTGCCATGACTTCTACATTGACTTTCTCCTCACCTAAATCGACCATGGTGATGTCCTCAGCTTCCTCTCCAACTTTTGTTCATGTGCAGGTTCGACCCATCTCGTCGACGAAGGTTTTCACACCTCTCGTCGACGATCAGACATCGACGGCACTGAAGCAGTCGACGAAGAAATCCTCGTCGTCGTCGACGATTGCTCCGTCGACAAAGAAGACCTCACTGTCGTCGACACCATCGTCGATGAAGATGTCGTCGACGGACCCATCGGCGACGAAGAAGACCCCGTCGACGGACACGTCGACGAAGACGTCGTCGACGAAGGTGAGGATTGTCCCGTCGACGGCCCCGTCGACGACCTCGTCGACGATGAAGACTGCTCCGTCGACGGTTCCCTCGTCGACGACGAAATCCAACACGTCGACGAAGGTGACGCCATCTCTAACAACGAGAGAACCATCAGCTTCTTCATCAAAAGCGACGACACAGAGCTTGATTTTGCCAGGCAATCCATCTACGCCAAAATTGTCGTCTTGTACTGACCTACAGGTATGGTCGGCAAAGACCACTGCCATACCTCTTCCTTCTCCAGCCACTACTACGGCTTTGCTGCAAAAGAGGTCCTCTCAAACAACGCCATTATCGCCGCTCCAGATGCCAGATAGGCTGTTAGATTCTGAAGTAGAATCTGGAGATGAACTGTTTCAAGCGGCGGAAAGTCCCTCTGACTTATTAATACATGTAAAGGATCAGGAGGAAGACGAACAGCAAATCCAGGTACCTACATCGGTACCCACTTCTGCGACAGGAATGCAGATGCCGATGGAACTTTACGAGAATCTGCAGTATATGCTGAGCGATTATTATCGCCGATTCCCGCCTTCGGAATCGGGCGATTCGCATATTACCTCCCCTCAGCCTCGCGTGAGTAGAGGTCCAAGGCCTAATAGGCCGGAAGAGGCACAGGCTACCCGACCTGCCACGCCAGTATCTCCCCATCAACAGGAGGTTGGCGATTCTGATGAGGACACCCATGAGGAGGGGGAGTTGATTAGATCGGACTCGTCGGAGTATGAGGACTACCAGGCTGAATCGCCATCCCCAGAGGAACAACCGAAGGCTGACTCACCGCCGGTGGATATAGCGAACTTCCATAGACTTATGGACAAAGCCACTAAAAGATTTCTGGTTTCCATGGAAGCGAAACAAGATGACTGCTTTCTTTATGATTTCAAGTCTTTGTCTCAGAAGCAGAGTTGGTCTATTCCCATTATAGACTTTATCTGGAAGGAAGGGCTTAAGATAATGGCCACGCCAAATTCTGCTCCCGCAGTATTGCCGAGAGTCGACAAAAAATATAGGGCGCCAGCCTCTTCACCTGCCTGTCTCATCGGCCAAGCTAAAACGGACTCAGTCATTGCGCAGGCAGCGCAAAAAAGAGCTAGGAACCCCTCAACTCAGGTCTCCATTCCAACGGACAGAGATGGCAGACGCCTCGATTCCATTGGTAAAAAGGTCTCCACTATCGCGGCCACCACGGTTAGAGCTGCTAATTCTTTAGCAATTCTTGGTAGGTATGACAGACAAATGTGGTCTGACATATCCCCATACATCCAAAAATTACCTGAGCCAGACCGCTCTGAGGCCATCAAAATCCTACAAGACGGCGAATGTGCGTCGTCGGAAATTATCGACGCTGCAGTGGACGTAGCGGCCACAGGTTTTAGACAGTTGGCAGGAGCTGCAGTGCTCAGACGAGAAGGATGGTTAAAATCTACGTCTTTTCGCCAGGAGGTACAGGCCAAAGTTTTAAATATGGCTTATGACGGCGAATTCCTGTTTGGCTCGCATGTGGACGAAGCCTTACAGTCCATTAAGAAGGATACAGAAACGGCACGTTCGTTGGGTACTCTGCAGTACCGTAAGTCTTCCTTTCGTGGGGCAAAAGGAAGGGGTAACTTCTCCAACAGAGGGGGCTATTACCAGCAACGCCCATATCAGACCAATCAAAACAACCAAAGGTACCAACCTTACAAACAACAGCCTTATGGCCAAAGGCGGAGCACCTTTACACAATCCAGAGGAAAATCCACTTATCGAGGTAGAGACAACGCCAACAAAAAGTGAGGAAAACATCCTGCCGCCACTCTGCCTATGCCAGCCACGAATTGGAGGAAGAATATCCCTGCATTACTCTCAATGGTCCAAAATTACAACAGACAGATGGGTCTTGGATGTAATCTCAAAGGGTCACGTATTGGAATTTGTAAAAGCCCCTCCAAATTCGCCCCCAAAAGGACCACCCCCAGCACATCTCAAGGAGCTGTTCCTCCAAATCAATGCAATGATTCGGAAAGGGGCAATCGAGAAGGTACCTCAACATCAGAGGGGTCAAGGGTTTTACTCTCGTTTCTTCTTGATACGCAAAAAGTCGGGGGAGTGGCGCCCCATCCTCGACTTGCGTGCCCTCAACAAATTTATCAAGCAATTGACATTCAGAATGTTGTCACTGCAGGAGATCCTCCAGTTTCTGACGGAAGGCGAACATATGGCAACCCTGGACCTACAGGATGCTTACTTCCACGTACCCATCTTCCCCAGGCACAGGAAGTTCCTAAGATTCAGAGTGGCCGGCAGGGACTTTCAGTTCAAGGTCCTTCCCTTCGGGCTACGTTCAGCCCCGAGAGTATTCACCAAGATGTTGGCACCGGTGGCGGCCCACTTACGGTTGCAAGGTATCCAGATTTATCCTTATTTGGACGACTGCCTTATCAAGGCCAATTCCTATGCCACCGCAAGCAGTCACGTCCAAACATGCCTGTCTCTATTTCAAGACTTGGGTTTTTCAATAAATTTCGAGAAATCATACCTGACACCGTCTCAGAAGACGTCTTTCCTGGGAGCGACTCTGGATTCCAGGAAAGCTCAGGTTTTCATTTCAAACGAAAGGCAAGCCAAGATCCAGGACCTGGCGAGAGCACTCCTCAGAAGAGAGTGCGTTTCAGTTCGACGATTAAAATCTTTCCTGGGGATGTTGTCATCATGCATTCTCCTGTCTCCGAACTGTCGTCTGAGAATGAGACCACTGCAAGAGGAACTCGGCCACCAGTGGGTGCAAGTATCCGGTTCCTTCGAAGATGTCATCGTCTTAACACCTCGAATGAAACACGCAATTCGGTGGTGGGCTCTGGCACGCAACCTGCAAGTCGGCCGCGCCTTTCTAGAAGAAGTCCCCAGTTTCGTCGTCACCACGGATGCCTCGCTGGAAGGTTGGGGCGCTCACCTTCAAGGGATGACAATCAGTGGCAAATGGAACGCACAACAAAGGACATGGCACATCAATTTGTTGGAGTTGAGGGCCATTTTCCTCGCCCTGAAATCATTTCAAGTGACTCTGTCAAACTCGTCCGTGTTGATCCGAACAGACAACACGACGAGCATGCACTACCTGAACAAGCAGGGGGGCACAAGATCGGCCCGTTTGTCTCAGCAAGCTCAGGAAATCTGGAATTGGGCCCTGGAACACAATATCAACCTGACGGCAGTTCATGTCCCGGGAGTAGCCAATGTCCTGGCAGACTCCCTAAGCAGATCCAAAAGCAGCACTCACGAGTGGGAACTGCATCAGCCAGCTCTGGACCACATTTTCCTGAGATGGGGTCGCCCCGAGATAGACCTATTCGCGACCTACCACAACAAGAAATGCACCCATTTCGCGAGCTGGACTCCTCACAAGGAGTCGTGTGGGGACGCTCTCTCTCTGAACTGGAAACAAATCTTTGCCTACGCCTTCCCTCCGATCCCTCTGATCCCCAAGGTCATCAACAAAATGAGGAGACAACCGTGTCGTCTGATTCTAATTGCCCCACGGTGGCCCAGACAATACTGGTTCACGCAGCTTCTTCTCCTCTCAGAGTGCGATCCAGTTCAGCTGCCTCAAATTCCGGATCTTCTGACTCTACAAGGCGGAAAAATATATCATCCAGACCCTCATTCTCTAAAATTGTCAGCTTGGCTCCTCAACACCATGAGTTCGCGCATTTGAACATTCCTCAAGACTGTCAGGAGGTCCTGGACAATGCTAGGGCGCCTTCCACGAATAAAACTTACAGGCTCAAGTGGAAGCGGTTTTGTGCTTGGTGCAGGACTGTGGGTTTACATCCTATCCATGCTGAACCAGACAAGATTTTGCCCTTCTTTTTACATCTTGCTAAATCGGGCTTGGCACACTCTACACTCAAGGTGTTCTTAGCGGCAATATCGAGATACCGACAGGACGGTCAAACTTCGCTGTACTCTGCAAGGATTGTCCAGCAATTCTTTAAGGGTTTATTCCGCATGTTTCCACCAGTCCGTAGACCGCCTCCATCCTGGCACTTGAATATTGTATTAGCTCAACTCATGCGCCATCCTTTTGAGCCAATTCATAAAGCTGATCTAAAATTCGTCACCTGGAAGGTGGCTTTGCTACTGGCCTTGACATCTGCCAGAAGGGTCAGTGACATACAGGCATTTTCCTCTAAACCACCTTTCTTGCAATTCACAAATGATTCAGTGATACTGCGCACCAACCCGAGGTACATACCCAAGGTGCCATCGGATTTCCACCTGAATGAGCCAGTCATCCTTAAAACGTTTTTTCCAAGTCCGCAATCTCCAGCGGAACGAACTCTACACACGCTGGACATCAAGCGGTGTCTCAAGTTCTATCTCTCCAGGACAGCTGCCATCAGGAAAACTGATCAGTTATTTGTTGCGCATGGCAAACCACGTCAAGGCAGTGCAGTCACTAAACAAACTATCGCTAGATGGGTCTCTTCAGCGATTGGACTCTGCCATCTACAGGCGGGTAAACCCTTGCCAACCTTGCCCAGAGCACATTCTACGAGAGCAGTTGCTTCCTCAACTGCTTTGTTTGCTGGTGTGCCTCTCCTGCATATCTGCAGAGCTGCTACCTGGTCCAGCAGGCACACATTCACGAGGCATTACTGTCTGGAAGCTTCGAGCGACACCGATGCCTCGGTGGGGAGAGCAGTCCTGCGTAATCTTTTCCAATAAGGTGAGCCTCTGCTATTTCTCTCCCACCTCCTCTTGCTCTTTTACGCCTATTTTATTATTCCTTTGTGGTTTCTGCATTACTGCTATGTGCCTTGGCGTCCAAGAGCTGTATATAATGCTATGACTATTACTGCTCACTACTCTGATTCAGGCATGTGAATCTATGAAAGACACCCCTAATACTGGAGAAGAACAATAGTTACTTACCTGTAATCTGTGGTTCTCCAGTATTGGTGTCTTTCATAGATTCACATGCACCCACCCACCTCCCCTCAGAGGCTCACTTGGCTTTTTTCTTCTATACTTATTCCGGTACACTCCGGTGCTACAAAAATCTGAGAGCCTGGGTCTCTGGGGAGAGCTTGCTGGTGGGAGCTGTGGCCTGATTGGCTGCAGTTTGGTCCATACATAATGACATGGACAGGTTCTAATGTGGAAGTTTCTTTTACTGTAGCTAGGGCTACTTTACTTCCTGGTTGGGTATATTGTTATCTCTTATGTACTAAGGGTATATTTCACTACTTTTTTTATGTACCGTGGGCTCCCACTCCGACGACGGGGAATGATTCAGGCATGTGAATCTATGAAAGACACCAATACTGGAGAACCACAGATTACAGGTAAGTAACTATTGTTCTTCTTTGTCCTCAATGGAGAGTGAGTCCACATTACTGATAGGAGTGTAATGTGGCCTAAGGAAGGAAGAAGTGTGTAGTCCTACCGGGTTAGGGGGAGTGGTCAGCACACCGGAAGGGTCGCAGGAGGTGAGCAATGCAGTAGGATGATTGATGCGAGAATGTGGGCTAGTAGATGGTAAACTAAGGGGGGTACGTGGTCGAGTGGTAGGAGGACATCTCCTAGGAGCGACGGGGCTCAGTGTTTGTCAGGATGGTGATGTGAGCAGGTTAGGGGTTGAAGTGGTGTAAATCAGAGTAACTTGGAACTACCAAAATTGCTCCAGTTAGTCTGGCATATTATTTTTTCTTAGTTTGGCATAGTTAAATTTACCCCTAGGCTTAGTACATAGCATCTGCATTTCTAAAACCATTATCGCGTTATCTTTTTTGTTGAATCAGTGTGTGACGTGTCTGGTTCCTCATGAGTAGTGGTAGTGCATGTTTTAATATTTGTTTCCCCTTAAGGGATGGGACGTTAAATGGTGTGAAGCAGTGGTTCTTAATCTGAGGCCTGAAACTTTTTTTTCTTTCTGACTTTTATATAGGGCTGACACAACCAGAGGGGTATCAGAGTGCTTTACTGACTGCAACATACACAACAAAACCATAAACAGTCACAGTACACTAAAACAAAGATTCTAGATAGTTATCAATTCAATAACTTGCAGTAAAAGTTCAGTTTCAGGGCCAGACGGTTCACAATCAAGTCAATTCTTCTTTATTCGATCTTTGTATAGGTCATAAAATTGCACGATAAAACAATGCAATAAAATATTAGAATATACAAAATTCATTGTCACATCATTATAATCATTAAAATACTACGAATGGATCAAAAAGTCGCTACAGTGCATGATCCAAATAACAGCTAAAATTCCTATTTAACTACTCTCCATAGATTCTCCACTTCTGATGACCATCTTGTGGATGCAATAATCATTAAAGCACATTTCAGGGCTGTTTAACTGTTGAAGGTGAGTTAATGCCATCCTACATTGTCGAAAAACAATCTTAGTTAATATAGGTTTGAGACCCAAATGAAAAAACGTGCAATAAAAACCACAAAAGAACATGAAGTGCAATAAAGACTATTCCAAGTTCTCATTGCAGGAACAGGGGTGTGGGGGTGGGTGATGGGGGGTGTGTAAGTACTGTACTCCACAAACCTTTTATCCCATAAAAACATGCTAGGTGCCAACCCGTCCCTGACATAAATCTAAATAAAAGGGACCTTTCCCATCGGGTTAGCTCTAGTGTTAAAGTGCAATATCACATGTTGCAAACATAGTATAGTAGTGACAGATAGTCTACTCACGGATTGCCTCCTGAATCCTTGATGCGCTCAACCAATGTGTTTAGATCAAATCGGGGTCACTAAACACTTCAGAGATGCCGCTGTCACCCAGAGTTGTGCGGACATTTCGTAGCCAAGGTATAGCAGAACCCCTATTCAACTTCAGTCAATCTTCGATAACTGCCCTATTAAAGCTAGCCTCCTTGTTACTCCATACACTGACCCATAGCAAAGGGGTGGGTAAATAAATGTGATCTATTGTATACTCTAAGTTTAATTCAGAGTGCAAAATAAAATTGGTGGTTGAGAGTGGGAGATTTAACAATTTCCTACAGATTCTATTCTCTTCCACCAGGATAGGGACTGCAATATGAAACCCTGGCTCCATAGGTGGCTGAAGGTACGCATTGCATTTGGTAAATTTTGGAGAAAAGGAGAGATAGTAGCCCTGCCATCCCTCCTTGCTTAATTAAAAAGTTAGCCCGCTGCCCTCCCCAGTTTCTGGTGGGCGGCATTAACTTGCGTCTGCCAGGAATTGGTTGCATGAAAAGCCAGCCCAAGGTAACTGAGTTGGTAACTGAGCTTAGTGGCTTGTCACCCAGATTTAATAGTGGAATAACTTTCCTATCAGGCCATCTGACATAATGTGGGGTTTCTCAAAGTTAGTGTTCAGATCTAGGGTGTTCATTAAAAAAAAGCTTGCCACCAGATTGCAGAGTGCTCGGTGACTTTTAGCCAGCAGCACTGCGTCATCAGCATACAATAAAGCCGGTACGGCTAAATTGCAGATTTTTGGTACGTCCTTGGTCGAACATAATAGAGAAGCATTTAGGTCATTGATACATAATATAAATAGTAACTATGCTAACACGCACCCCTGGTGTATGCCACTAGCCAGGGAAGAGGTATTGGAAAGCCTGATTGACCAAACCAGACATTTGCACTCAGATTTTTATGGAGACTGTTCAAGTAATTCACCAATGAAATCCCTAACCCAAAATCAATTAACAGCCATAGTTTGGTTCTATGTACACATTCAAAAGTGGCGGAGAGATCCATGAAGGCTAGGCACAGTGGACAGCAGCTGGCAATAGTATACTTACTTACCATCAAATGCAAATGTAGGCCCCGATCCACTGTACCCAACCCAGGACGAAAGCTGTATTGACAGTTAAATAAAATACTTTTATCCGTAGCCCATGTCTGCAGGCAACTAAAATAACCCTCCCCAGTACCTTCATGGAACTGTCAACCAAAGAGAGAGGTCTAACATTTGGGTGACCCCCTATCATCTTTTTAAAAATAGGCAAAGTTAATGATGAGGGCCAGGACTTAGGGATATTATGATTTAAAGATGTTATTAAAAAGATTTGCGAGTAGGGAACCCCAATGTTCGGCATTCCATTTGTAAGGATCCATAGGGATCCTTTCAGGGCGCAGTTTATTGCTACCAGCACTGACTCGTTTTGCATCTTCAGCTTCCATGGTGGTAAACTCTAGTAGAACAGATTCAGTAAGAGATAAAAAGGTGCTTCAATTGTTCCCCTTGTTCAACATCCCTTTCTATGTGATAAAAACTGGCAAAATGCTCTACCCAGTCCTGCCCTGAAATGTTACAAATTAAAAGGGGGTATGATGTGGCATTGCGCAAAGAGACTATTTACTGTTTCTCAGAAAATCTTGCTACATTTTTGTGCCGCAGCCAGTTCTAAAGTCTCCCTATCATTAAAAAACAGAATGCGTTTCCTTTCCTTAATAGTGGATCTGTACAATGACAGGGTGGGACACCAACCAAGATGGCCGCATAGTCTCCCGGCTCCGCTGACCTCCGTCCTACGCTTCACTATCCTGTTGATAATCCTGCTCACCTGAACCGGATCCGTGTGGGTGATCCGTCCCACACTCCAGTGGTGTAATCCCGGAGCTTTTCCGCCGTCGTGGAGCGAAGATACGTCGAAGAAAGTTCTGAGGCCTAACCCACCTGGGAAGCCGGGATCTCTAGTGCTGGCCCTGCCGGGTCCGAGCTGAACAGAAACGGGCTGCTGAATGCGGTTGGACCAGGTCTCTGGTTCACTCAAACTTTTTTCTCGATTGTTTTGCTACCATCAGCTGCCTGGTGCCCTATAGCATGTGAGGCGACGAGTGACGCACGGTACTGTATTGTGAGGGTCCCTGACCGGGGATCCGGCATTCACATCGCCAATCCCCCCGGGTCGGTGCCTTGCCGCGTACCACTGCTTACTGACCGCCGTTCCCTCCCAGCTTATTCCTGCTCCGCCTAACCTTGCCCCGGAGAAGGCGGCTCTCCGTGGGGACCACCATGCCTGAGGACAGAATAAGTTTAACAGAGCGGGTTCGACCTGGCCCGTCTTTGTTGGCGGTGCTGGAGGCACTTATGGCGCTTCGGGGCACTATCAAAGCCCGGACTCGCGACTTGTCCGCGATGGATGAAGTCACAGGCTCGAGACCGGACCCTGACTCGACGCTTGTGACCCGGCGGCCAGTCCACTTTGCAATGGATGCTTCGGAGGTGTATTTAGACCCGGCGGTGGAAACAGTGTTTGCCCCTATTGTGATGGATTTACCGGACTGGAATGTGCCTGGACACCCAACTGAACCGTTGAAACCTTCGATTCTGCACCCTTCGGAACATTTACATGTCCTCACTACGGAATCATCTACTTTGTACTGTATGCTGTTTTGGACTGTGTCGATTCCCCTCCTCCACCGGTCTTTCAAGATGGCGGATGGGACGAAGCTCAGCCTCGGAGTTGGGGAGGGGCGACAGTGGTACCAGCAACCTACATCTATGCGCTCCTGTTCTGCCGACTTATGTGACATTGTGTGTAAAGGACTTCCCTTAATTACCGATCTCGGTACATTTGATCGAAGGGGCCAGGGTTGAGATTCTTGTCTGGGTTTCTCGTTGTGGAATTATGGTTGACTGGATTGATTTACTGTCCTAACGGATTCCGGGGCAGGGTTGGCTATGTTGGGGGAAGGAGACCGGGAGTCCGTAGTATTATGCCATCCTCCGATTTTCCCTCTCGATTGGGGTTTCTTTTCCTTTATTTTCTTTCCCTTTCTTCTATATTTCGGGCTCTGGTTGCTGGGCGACAGGCACGCTGCGTGGGGGGTGGCCGTAGTCATTTGCAGGGGTGCAGGGTGGGGGGACTTGGGGGTGGGTATTTCGTTTTTTATCTTTGTTCTATGGCCTCTTTTTCTTCTTCTCTTCTCTAGCTTTTCTTCCCTTTTCTTTTCCGGGTTAATGTAGTGGGTTCGGCTTTCTTTGCATCCTCATCTCTACACCTGTGCCTTGACCTCTCCGGGGCCTTGGTGCTGGGGGGCGGACAATAATGACGGTGTAGATATTAATAATGTGCTGTTTATCCTGATGTCGCATGTCTAAACGCCGTTGATCCATGGTAGCGAACTTGGTATGGACACATCGTTTTTCTGTTCGCCCCCATTTTTGTGGTCCGAGACACTGTATGATACCTGATCCTTTCTATTTTATATTGAAAAATGAAAACCTCCTATCCTGTTGTCGCATCGAACTGCACTTGCAACCGCTGTGCTTGGTAATTTGAGTTACTATGCTCCCCAGGGACAATTGCACTGAAACTGATTGTGATATTGTACTGAACTGCTTAGCGGCCAGCCCTGGGGGTTGTAGGCCCGGGTTTGTATATGAGTGCAAATGTTAAATAAAGGTTTTCATAAAAAAAAAAAAAATTGTGGATCGGTAAGACTTCCTAGCCTCCCAAATTACTACTATATCCCATAAGGAGCTGGCTCACGTTTTTCTCAAATGGCGATTAGTGGCAGAGCGTTTCCTGTCAAACCACTATTGGTATTTAGACTCCGGTATAGGTGGTTTCAATAGAGAATTCTTATTGGTAGTGCATTATCATTGACAGCATTGAAATAGCTCGCCTCTGGATCCATTATCAAGGCATTCCAGAAAAAGTGGTAAATACTTCAGTAGATCCCTTATGGTACCTGAGGGTTCTTTCATACCCAAACTAACCTCGAGCCTTCGTTAGAGTGCTTGCTGATGCCATCATCCGATAAAGGACTTTTATTCCTTGATAATGGGAAGACTCCTTCAACAAATTGGGCATCGTGATCACTCCACTGTGTTACTATTATGATACTTTGCTGACACTACTGCAAAAAGTATTTTGATGCAAATATATAATCAATGGTTGACACTTGTTCCTTTCCTCTAAATGTTGGTTTGGCTAGGCTACTTCCATGGAAATAACTAATCACATCTTCTAGATTCCTTCGACAAATTAAAGCCCTTAGTTCCAGCCCCCTAGCATGTCACAGAGCAGTATCTGAGCCATTGCCTTGTATGTCCAAATTATTAATTTCAGTCCCCATTTTTGCATTAAAATCCCCACAGATTAAAATCCTTGGCAAAGACGCATTTTCTTTTCTCTGGGGTTTTCAATCTACAAGAAAATCAAATAGGTCATGAAATAGACTGAGATAGGACTTAGTAAAATCATTGTTATAAAAATTAACCAATTAGAAACGAAGGAAACTTTGAATTTCTTTATTTAACAAAGCATGAAGTTCAGGGCTACCCATATTTATTAGGGATACTTGATGGAGATTAAGCTTAACCCAGATGTCTAGACCTCCTTTAGATCACCCGTGAGCGGAGGCAATGGCCAGACTTGAATAGCACTAGTAACCAGTACATATTGAGGGCTCCAAGGCCCAGGTCTCCTGAAAAGCAATTCAATCATAACGATTTTTAAAAGCAAGAAAGTCCGGGTAAGAAATCTTGTTTTTGATCCCAGCCACTTTCCAGCTAATCAAAGCAATACTGTTGAAAACACCTAATTCTTCTCCCCTCAACTCTGTGACTTGGGATATATGACTGGTTATTAGATTAGTACTGGTTGCATGAACCATAATATCTTCATTGGAAACAATTTTGTTATTACTTGTTTCTAGAGCACCCATCCCATTGGGTACGGGAAACATTTCACTGGTATTGACACAAGGGGTTCTTCACTAGTACCAATGGCTGTGACATCTGGAATAGAGGCATAGCCAAGTTCCAAGTTCTTTATTAACTGTACAATTAATTAAAATCATTTCACTAAAAGTGCTCAACATATTGCGTCTAAAACAAATGGTTAAAAACTGTTGTTTGTAAGAGCCATCATCACTCTTTTGCAAATCAATTTTTCCATTAAATCCGTTGGGTGATTTACAAGTATTGATACAGGTGGCCCTTGTTTGCTAATTAAACACATTGACCAAAGTGACAGTTTCAACTTTGCTCTCTTGCAAAGTGACTATTCCTTTAAATTTCCCTAATTTTAAAATGGGAGCCCATAAGACGTCAATCCTGATCGTCCAGATTGCTAAAGGTGCAAATCGGTTAGTGCACCCAATAATAAAGTTATTAGCAATTCGGTGCAACAAAGGACTCTGGGGCAACTCTGAGTGTAACTCAAAGTGGGGGGCCTACAAAAAAAGCCCAAAAGGGAGAGTCTGAATTACGCTATTAACCCCCGAAAGCTGAGAGTGCTAAGACAAAATGCTCCCCGCGAGCATTGGGTGTGTAAAATTCATAATTATATAGTCCTAAATACTCTTATGGGAAAGACCAACCCAAGCAGCTCTGCATGTCATTAAGATGTTTTTATGGTCCTTGACACAGAATCTTGGATTTTTAACCAGCCAACAACACACCTTATTGTAGACCTCAATAGGGGACTCTTGGGAGGAATTTGGCACGGGGGCACACCTGGAACAACATATGGACAACATGCGGGTGGCAGGTTGATCACTGGTAATTGAGGATACCTCATCAGACGGTGAGACCCTGATTGTGTTGGGCATTACTTGAGTAAGGACAACAGAACTTATAGCACAAGAGACTTGAGCTGGTGTGTCCAAGGGCTTGTTAGACTGCAAATGCAGTACAGAACTCTGGGGAGTGCTAGTCTGTGCTGGTACTCAAGAACAATATTTCACTAAGAGGGGGTGCGAGTCTTGGCTGGTACGAGTCTTGGCTGGTACATCACCTGTATTGTGTTTATTTGTGTTTGTTGGCGGCTACACCGGCAGCAGGAATGCGTCATGCTATTTAGCCCAATCAGTAGTCAGGAGGAGCATGGGATCAAGAGTCCCCAGCGGTGCAAGGAGAGGTGGCATAGCTCACTCCCCACCAGCAACAGCAGCTGGGTACGTTGGTGGCAACACCGGCCGTAGGACTGTGTTGCACAGTTTAGCGTGCTCAGGAGTCAAGAGGAGCACAGGATCCGTACTCCCCAGCAGTGCGGTGAAAGGCAGCTTGGTTTACTCACGCAACAGCAGCAGGAAATGTTGGCGGCTGTATTCACATTCTTATACACGGCCAGGTACCCCTTCTGAAGGACCCTATGTTGCTCCAGACTCTGATAATAATTTCCCAACTGTGGATTCAAAACTATCTAATCATTCTCTTAAAGGCTTCAAACAACAATTTAAAAATGAAGTGAATTTACACAGCATAGTGTCCCACATGGCATCTTGCGTATCTCCCACATGATGTGTTACACCCAGACCTGGCTTCAAAGTGAAAGGAGATGCTGAGTCTTCTGCTTGGCAGCCGGAGGATCTAATGGGGGCGAGGTAAGTGAGATGACCTCACTGGCCTTAAGGACACCAATTCCAACTGAGCAGTTACTCTGTGCTGGTGTTTCAGAGCTTGACCTAATCCCCTCTCGTTGATCACTCCTTGCTACTTCTCCATCGTGTAAACCATGCTCACAAAGTGGTAACAAGCCCACACCCCCAGAGGCAGACTCCCCTCAGTCAAATCATGATGAGAGGTGTGGCCCCGCGGCTAGGACGACTGACTCTGGAATCTGGGGATCACAGTTTGATCCCCGGCACCCGCGGCAGATTAGCCCAGCACCATGTGGGCGTACTTAATCTTCCCAACGGTCCCCAGTGCTAAGAGAACCTTACGGGTGATTGTGCGCTTTACAAATGTGGATTATTATTATTATTCTTAAATCAATTTCCTTGGATACTGCACTCCCTGCTTTTGCCAAAAAGGGGTCCATTGTAGAGGGGTTTCCTCCTAGGTTCACCTCAGAATTAGTAGCTCTCTTTTTGCCCATTTTTAACATTGCTTACCAAGAGTTATAAAAAGGTATTTAAGATATTGGGCTTACCCCAAAAATACTGTTGATATCCCTTCTCCTTATGGGCTCCATGGGTGTAGTGCGGTGCAGCCTGCAATTTAGAATGAGGTTGCTAAACTCATTTCATTCAAAACGTCCTATTTTCCTGCAGTCACTTACTTTGGGAAATACCAAGGAAGGGGACCCAACCCAGCCTTGTCCAGCCGTGGACGGATGCAGACAGGCCTGCTCTTGGCCCAGGCAATGCCAGAGGCGACCTGCACGCTTCCCACACTGCAGGTCGCCTCTCTGAGTTTTATGGCGCTCCTGTGCCCGTGAACTAAATCGGGGCCTCCAGGCCATACCGGAAATGCTGGAGGGTGTAGTCTCTCTCTCCCCCAACAGGACTAAGACAACCGTTGGCAGGCTCGAAAAAGAGGGTCACAGAAGGAGTAGAGTAGCTCGATTGAGGAGTTAAGCATTATATCTAAGAGAAGCTTTGTGGCAGTGGTTACAGTCATTAGTTGGTGATTAGAAGGTGAAACGGAGTGGCTATTATCACACACATAAAGATATTGGTTGAGGAACTCGTGAAGGATGGTTTACTTATGGTGTAGCTTTTTGTTTGTTTTGGGGAGTGTTAGAAATGGGGGTTAGTTAGCAGAAGTAGGTACCTTTGTCTGAATAGGGACACTTGTTTCTAGTCCAGGTAAGTGGGATGTACTCCTCAAATAACCCCTATTCACCCCCTAGGTAGCTTGGCATGAGCAGACAGGCTTCTTTAAGAGAAAGTGTGTAAAGCCTCTGAACACATACAGTAAAACCGTCAAAACACTACAAATGGACACCACACCAGTTTTAAAAAATAAGTAATCTTTATCCAAACCAAACAAGTTCAAACAACAAGAAATTCACAATACAGTTATCAAGATATCCTTAAAAATAGGTTATTCTCTCAAATAAAGTTTGTAGCAACAAATAACTCCACCTGGAGTTCTTACAACGTTGTGACAGATGAAAAGCTCCAATGTACTGAGCCGAGCAGACCTACAAAGAACAGTAATATAAATACAAAGACCTGTTCATCCAAGGCTCCTCATCTTGAGGATAATTATATAAGTTGGTGGAGGGGATTGCATCACTTTTTCCCATACACTCCTCACTTTCACCAGAGGAAGTGTCCTCCCACTTTACTGCCTGAATTTTCTTTTTAAAAAACTTTTTCATGAGTCACTCTACCCACATACCCCCTTTTTATATCTATATATAATCCCATGCCGGGTAGAGCACATTGTGGATCAGCCCCTGCTTTACAGACTCTTTGGATGACGTGGTTGAGGTGGTATTGGGGGACTCGAGGAGGCACTCGGCAGTTTGCACACCGAAGCGGGAGATTCCATCCCGATGTTCCACGGGGCGCATGCTGTTCCCTGCCCCCCCGCAATGACATTTTCACCATTTGTGCCTCGCTCCTGCACCGCAGCTCCCAGACCTCATTATGCTGTACTCTGGGATATGTAGTCCTGTGCCACACTCGGGACTACGCACAGGTGCGTGGAGCTTGCTGCAGGGGGTGGAGCTGGCTTGCATTAGCAAGCGTTTAAGATGAGGGACTCACCTGCAGCATGTGATACCATTCACAGGACGCTTTGGGCGCTGAAGAAGGCAGAAGGCTGCCGAAATGCATTCGCAATTGTGCAAATAAATGAGTGCTTCCTATTGTTTCCTCCTGGGTCTTTGCCTCTTTTCTTGGAAGGAGGGTTTGTGCATATATATATATATATATATATATATATATATATATATATATATATATAGATGTACCTTTGATACTAAATCAAATAAGGTTACATCAATCTATGTGTGAACCTTAAGAAAAAATGTGAAAGGACAAGATGGCACCTCACGTGCACACCACCAGTCGACCTTGCTGATTGGTACTCACCAGCTATGCTCACGTATCTCATCATTGGCAGCCACCTTGCCTTAAATAATAAAGATGTGTCTCAAACATTTGTGCAAAAAATAACAGTTTGGTGTGTATCACGACTACTACAAAAAAGACCCAGTGAAAATAAAATTGAAATAAGTAGCAAAATTACCCACTTTATTATTCACTTGTGCACCTATTCAAAATTAAAATAGTCTGCATTTATGCAGACCACTTCGTACTAGGCCGACATGTTTCATTGCCAAAACTACTTAAAGGCAATTTCATCAGGGCAGTAGGGTCATCAATCACCAATCTTGGACACTGGTGTTGTTCTGTAAAATCAATCAATCAATCATCGCATTTATATAGCGCACTACTTACCCGGAGGGTCTTAAGGCGCTGGGGGGGTGGATCTGCTACTGCTCGAACAACCAGGTCTTGAGTTGCTTCCTGAAGGCGAGGTGGTCCTGGGTCAGGCGGAGGTGGGTGGGGAGGGAGTTCCATGTCTTGGCGGCGAGGTAGGAGAAGGACCGTCCCCCTGTGGTGGCTCTTCGGATGCGGGGGACGGCGGCGAGGGCGAGGCTGGTCGATCGAAGCTGGCGTTTGGGAGCGTAGAAGTTGAGGCGGTTGTTGAGGTATCCTGGGCCTTGGCTGTGTAGGGCTTTGTGTGCGTGGGTGAGGAGACGGAAGGTGATTCTCTTGTTGACCGGGAGCTAGTGCAGATCTCAGGTGTCCAGAGATGTGGCTGCGACGGGAGATGTCCAGGATGAGTCGTGCTGAGGCGTTCTGGATCCGCTGGAGTCTCTTCTGGAGTTTGGCGGTGGTTCCGGCGTAGAGGGTGTTGCCGTAGTCCAGACGGCTGGTGACGAGGGCCTGGGTGACCGTCTTCCTGGTCTCAGTGGGGATCCACCGGAAGATCTTACGTAGCATGCGCAGGATGTTGAAGCATGACGAGGAGACGGCGTTGACTTGTCTGGTCATGGAGAGGGAGGAGTCCAGGATGAAGCCCAGGTTGCGTGCGTGGTCTGTTGGTTTGGGTGCGCTGCCTAGGGCGGGGGGCCACCAGGAGTCGTCCCAAGCGGCGGGTGAGGATCCCAGGATGAGGACTTCCGTCTTATCTGAGTTCAGTTTCAGGCGGCTGTTCTTCATCCATTCGGCTACCTCTTTCATCCCTTCGTGAAGGTTGGCTCTGGCAGTGGCGGGGTCGTTGGTAAGGGAGAGGATCAGCTGGGTGTTGTCGGCGTAGGAGATGATGTTGAGGTTGTGCTGGCGTGCGATGTCTGCGAGGGGGCTCATGTAGATGTTGAAGAGGGTTGGACTGAGCGAGGAGCCCTGAGGGACGCCGCAGATGACATCGGTGGCTTCTGATCTGAACGGAGGGAGGCGGACTCTCTGTGTCCTTCCGGCGAGGAAGGAGATGATCCACTCCAGTGCCTTCTCCTGGACTCCGACGTTGCTGAGGCGTTGTACTAGGGTACGATGGCAGACAGTGTCGAAGGCCGCAGAGAGGTCGAGGAGGATGAGGGCCGCTATTTCTCCGTTGTCGTGCAGCGCTCGGATGTCATCGGTGACTGCGATCAGGGCGGTCTCGGTGCTGTGGTTGGCCCGGAAGCCAGACTGCGAGGGGTCGAGGGATCCGTTCGTCTCGAGGAAGGCGGCCAGCTGCTTGTTGACGGTCTTCTCGAGGACTTTTGCAGGAAACGGGAGCAGCGAGATGGGGCGGTAGTTTTTGAGGTCGGTGGGGTCAGCCGATGGCTTCTTGAGTAGAGCGCTGAGTTCGGCGTGCTTCCAGCTCTCCGGGAAGGTAGCAGTGTCGAAGGAGGTGTTGATGATGTCCTGCAGGTGGGGTGCGATGATATCGTCGGCCTTGTTGAAGACGTGGTGAGGGCAGGGGTCGGTCGGAGATCCGGAGTGGATGGAGTTCATCGTGCGGACGGTGTCTTCGGTGCTGATCGGAGTCCAGGCACGGAGGGTGGTGGTGGGGGGCGGTGGTTCGGTCGTGGTGATCGTCGGTTGAGTGCTGAAGCTGTTGTGTATGTCCGCGATCTTGTTGTGGAAGTAGGAGGCGAGGGAGTTGCAGAGGTCTTGCGAAGGGGTGATGTCGGGGTTTCCGGCGTTGGGGTTGGAGAGATCTTTGACGATGTTGAAGAGTTCCTTGCTGTTGTGGGCGTTGTTATCCAGTTGTTCCTTGAATGCAGTTTTCTTGGTGGCGCGGATGAGTTGGTGGTGTTTTCGGGTGGCGAGCTTGAGGGCCGTCATGTTGTCCGGTGTTGGGTCTCTGCGCCAGGTTCTCTCGAGGGCTCGGCAGTTCTTCTTGGAGCTCTTGAGTTCGTCGGTGAACCATGGGGATTTCTTGCTACCGGGTCTGCTGGGCGGGGTCCTCAAGGGGGCGAGCTTGTCTGCGCAGTCGCTGATCCACTTCGTGAGGTTGGTGGCCGCCTGGCTAGGGTTCGTTGTGCTGGTGGGAGGGTTCATGCTCAGGGAGGACGCGAGCTGGTCGGCTGTGATCTTGTTCCAGTTCCTGCGTGCAGCCTGTTGCTGGTGGTGGTGGATCGTGGTCCTTGCGAAGCTGAAGTGGACGCAGCTGTGGTCCGTCCAGTGGAGTCCGGTGGCAAGGCTGAAGGCGATGTCCTTGCTGGATGAGAAGACGGGGTCGAGTGTGTGTCCGGCGTAGTGGGTGGGGGTGGTCACCAGTTGCTTGAGTCCCAGGTTGGCGAGGTTGTCCAGCAGGGTGGTGGTGTTGCGGTCGTTGTTGTTCTCCAGGTGGGGTAAAATGACTGTCAAATGCAAAAAGAAATATAACCGGGTTACTGAACCAAGTTTCTCACTCTCTTGAATTAAACATGCATCATTACTTAATATACACAATATCGTTACCATATGGGAGCCCAAGTCACTCGTACCAGCTCTCCACTTCGTCACTCTGAGGATGACTCCAACCGTGAGTCCCTTTTGTGGGCGTGTACTTTACTGTAGTACAAGGTCTAGAAACAATGAACACACAAAATATATTCAAACAACAACATTTTCCTTTTGCGATCATGGCGGTGCCTACCTCGATGGAAAAGAATGCAAGGGCTAGGGATGACTGCCTGCCAGTTATGACCTTTGATCCACTGGATACTCAGATTCATCAGTTGATACGGAAACATTGGGCCCTATTGTCCATGACTGATTTTAAAATGCCACCCCGAGATTTGCTTTTAAACGGGCAAGTAATCTTAAGGACAAACTTGTGTGAAACCTGACTGGTGTGAGTCAAGTAGGTTGTTGGAGTCAAGTGTGTTGGTTGAGTTGGGAGCGAACACATTTCTTGAGGATTTATGCTAGGAATTGAATGTTGGTGATGGGTCTAAAATTATTGGGATCGTTTGGGTCTGCATCAGGCGTTTTCTGGCAGGGGGGGTGACTTGGCCTTGTTTGAGGCAGTCAGGCATCAGCCCATTGTGGAGAAGTGTGGTTCAATGGTTAGAGCGGCAGACCCTGATGCAGAGGTCTAGCCCGGGACTAAGGTTCAATTCCCTGCCTCGGCGGGTCTTGGGCTCAAAATTCCACGGACCTGATAATTCTCGCCTCAGTGCCTATTCCAATCGTGGAGTCCCACTCTGCAACTCTGGGCAATAGCTTGCTTAATCTCCACAACGGCTCCCACAACACTAAGGATGCCTGGCCTCCACCTTGGGGGTGCCCAGGAGTGGACGCCTCACAGGGAAAGCCAGGATGGGTTCCACAGCGGTATTCGTACAAGCGCCTTGAGACACTTGCGGGTGAGTAGTGCACTATACAAGTATCATTTTACATTTACATTACATTGGTCAAAGAGCTGGTAATGATCTTGGTCCATAGAGGGGTTAAGGGGAGGTTGAGGCTTTTAGCCAGGGAAGCAGGGAGTGGGGCTGCATAGTGGCGGGAGGGTTTGGATTCGGCAATCACCATTGAGATATCCTCTTCTGTGAGGTTTAAAAGCCTTCCACTTCATTT
Source organism: Lissotriton vulgaris (assembly GCF_964263255.1). Taxonomy (NCBI): domain Eukaryota; kingdom Metazoa; phylum Chordata; class Amphibia; order Caudata; family Salamandridae; genus Lissotriton; species Lissotriton vulgaris. The sequence goes on from NW_028253787.1 coordinate 444,944, forward strand.
GTATTGAGGAGGATTTGGGGTATTGTTTTATTTTGGTGGTTACTGGGGGAGGATCTTTTGTTTTGGGGCTCGCGGAGTAATCTAGGGTTGGGTTGATCTATGTTTTGGGTGAAGAATTGCTTGGTTGAGTCGGTGGGTGATAATCCAGGGAGAGCTTGATTTTGGTTATTTTCCCATTGAAGAATTTGTCCAGGTTGTCACACAGCAGTTTTGAGGCAGGGGGATTTTATTTGGTAGGTTTTGAGGTTTGTTGTTGGATGATGTTGAAAATTCCTTTGGGGGTTTTTTACCTTTGTCTAGGGCACTCCGGAAGAAGGAAGCTTTCTTTTTGAGCGTGTGCTTTTTGTAATTTCCGTGATCTCTTCTGAGCTGGTAAGGTTGGTTGTGGATGTGTTTGCTCTCCGTAGTCTTTAAGGGACTCTTACTTGTCTTCTTTCAGAGTTGAGGTATTTTTTTAACCAGGCTCTTGACGGAATTTCTCTGACCCTTTTGTGTTTCAGGGGGGCTAGTTTGTCCAGGGCAGTTTTCATCGTCGAGTTGTAGAGGATAATGAACTCGTCTATAATGAGGCTGTCTGTGGTAGAGGAAAGTAGAGAAAGAGGGATTGGATTGAGGTTTCTGAACCATTGATGGGTATTCTAAACTCGGTTAGGCGGCTTTGTAGCTTGGTTAATATGAAACAGAATCATCTGATTGCCTGACCAGTCGATTAGGAGAATGTTAATGCTTATTAATTCGTTTTTAGCTATGATAGCATTTAAGGTAGAGCCTTTGTTGTGGATTTGTCCCTTGCAGTGTTCGGCAAGACTTTTGCTGAGAAGGAGTTCATTTAATGACTGTACAATTTTGTCTTTCTCCATATTGCCGTGGAGATTCAAATCACAGAGGATAATGTTGTTAGAGTTCGAGAGAATGCAGTGTGTTAGTAGGTCAGGGAGTTGTTCCCCGAATGTGGGTGTGTTTCCTGGTGTGTGGTAAATGAGATGGCTTTTTGTTGCTTTATTTTCTGTTTGCATTATGTTGGTGCTGAGGTATTCAAAAGTTGTAAAGGAGGTTTGAGTTTCAGCCATTCTGATACTATTCTCATGCATGATGGCGATGCCACCGCTGCGATGATCTCATCTGTCCTTCTTGATGATGGACACACCTGGGTTGACTAGGAGGTCAAGGATCGGATAGGATGATTTATTGAGCCAGGTTTCAGTGACGAACGCAATGTCATAGTTCAGTATAGCTTCAACCAACTGTTATGTGTATGATTACTGATCCAGCCATGTGCGTCTAAACCCTGCAAGCAAATAGCCTTTGTGAATGAAGTCTCATGTTAGAGATACCGGATTTGACTGACTCTGCCCCAGCCATCCCGACTTTTCCGAAGTCCTGGCTATTCGTTAAACGCCCCTTCTGTTAACATTCCATGACCCCGGCCATCGATGGAGACTCACTTTGAATACAAGTCGATGCACATTTGTCAGGCAAATGATTTGTTATTTCAGAGTCTATTTCAAGACCCATCTTTTACTGGGTAAATACCGTGGGGGAGGGGGGTTGGGCCAGTGGAGCTATTAATAGTCACCCAGCCTTGGACCGGAGACCCGAGAAGACTGGAGCAGCGGCAGAGGTGAGTGATAAGAGGCTGGGAGGCATCTGGTATAGAAGGGCAGATTATGCGTTGTGATTCATACTGATATATAGATCAAGTGGGATTATGACGCTATAATTCACTCGAGTATTTATTTCATAGTTTTATTTAGATGACCAGAGACGTCACTCGGGTTTATTGTACAGGTGATTGAAGTTGTGAATTGGCTACCGCTTTTCACCGGCAGGGGCAGCATTTCACAAGTTAATGCCAGTGGAATAAATGTGTGAATATTTCTAAAAGCTCGAATCCTTCAACACATTTTCAACAGGAATTAGAAGTAGGAAAACGCATGTTATAGCGAAACCACTACTTAAATTCAGGCTGATTTATGAGAACGTTGTACAAAGTCCGGTCCAAACTCTAAGAAGGAGGCGCTGCCCCAGTTCCTCAGAGGCCGGAAGAAGAGAGAGTGACCCTGGAAGTCCAGTCACTTGTCAAACAGGTCTTTCACTTATTATATAGAAGTGATAAAGTCCAATCACGTCTTTCACAGCAGGATTTTGAAGTTTGTAGTGCAGGAGGAGAAGTGAGTCGCTGCTCTTCTCAGGCTGTTAGAACGAAGTCTTTGCGTTTTGAAAAAATGTTTTTTAATGTATTAAGGTGAGCGATGTCTAGGCCCTAAAAGGCAGAGCTATCAGTCTTTTCTTTTTGCCTACGGCACAGGTGCCCATGTGTCAAGACACGTGCATCCACATGGCTGGCAGTCATGAAAGGAGGTTATATTAAAGAAAAGTCAATCCCAGCCTGTCTGTGACATGCTCACCCGTGTTTTTATTTACCGAAACAAAGTGAAAAAGTATGTGTAAAGCACAATAAAAGTGAGCAGCCTAGCAGCACTTTGCAGCCACCTGGTCCTCGTAAAAAATAAATGAAACAATCAGTACACAGGAAAAGGGGGTGGGGGTGGGGGGGGCGGGCTGAGGAGAGTAATCGAGGAGGAAAGAAGAGGAAAAAAAGGTGAAAGAAACGCATGCACTCAAATTGAGTGCTCGAAGCAAAATAGAAAAAAAGGTCATCGATCCAATCCTGATCACAGGGCGGACCCAAGAGGACTCTGAATGCACTTTATGTATTGAAAACAATGGGCCCGCCTCTGGAGCAGAGACCTACAACATGGGTCACCAGAGGAGACCAAGTAATTCCTATGAGAGAGGCGCAAGGCAGAGATGCTGTCAATTGAGTACAATCATGACCAATGGGCAAGAAGGGAGTTGGTGACCTGAGCATTAGCTATACAAAAGCACAGATACTTCCTACTACTGTAGGGATACACGTCACGGCCAATAAGGGAGCGGAGGAGCAATCTAGGTTGGCAACTTGAGCAGAAACGACATGCTCTTTAAAAGACCGAGACCCTCCAGCTCCTGGTATGGCTGAAGGAGCCCAAAAGTGTGAGCAGGGGTCAGGGGCGGCTCTAGGCTCATGGCGGCCCTGGGCAGGGAGCGTAGGTAGGGGGCCCCGGAAGAGGGGGTCCGGGCGGAGTGGAGCACGGAGGCCAGTGAAAAGGAGGGGGGGGGTCAGGGTGTTTGGAAGTGGAACAAAGCCGGAGGCCACCAAATCCTTGCCAGGGGCCGCCACGCAAATATGTATCCATCCTCAGAGGATTATTATATTAAGGATATGCATTGGCGCAGTGGCCCCGGAGGTTTGGTGGCCCGGTGCAGGTGCACAGCTTGCACATGCCTAAGGCCGCCCCTGCAGGGGTTCATGCCCCAAGATCTTCTCAAGCACCTGAAGGCGCTCAATGTCCGCTCGAGCACCATCCAGGCAAGCCCCGGTTGGGTCACAGCTTAATCCTGGGTAGACTGGGACCCCACGGAGAAAAGCGCTTGGTAAGTCGCTGCCCCAACGGAACAATAATGAATCAACTCTCCCTGTTACCTTTCTGACCGCACCGCTCCACGCAAACCCTTTACGTATTCCTGGATTCCAGTGATTCTTGCTCTTTCTGGCTGACGTGAGGAGGCATCCTCTGCCTTCTAGACTTTCTCTTCAGACAACTTCTATTTTCCTCATTAGGAGGGGATGACACTTGAAACTTGCTTCAAGTAACTTGCTATCAAGTCGTTTGAATAAAATATGAAAAGAAATGCACAGAATGCTTGAAAGGCTGACCTCAACCTAACTTTGTCTTTCAGAAGAAAGATTGCTCAAAACTCTGCAAACAGTTTCAGTTAACATTGAAAGGGATGCTGTAGTCATGATAAATCTTTCCTTTTCTGATATAATGAAAAAACATCCTAATATAAAACATTAAGAATTAGCTTAACTGTAAGTTAGTCACAGAGATAGAACAATCTATTATCAACTACTATGGAGCATAACCCAGCTTAGAGATTTTCAGTGGCAACAGAAAACCAGTGTATGTGTGATCCCAGCATTTTTGTGACTTTACTTATATTCAAACACTATAGCAGTGTGGTGTGCATTCCTATATATGGGGCATTTTAGAATAATTTTACATGAGTTTTATGTGCCATTACTGAATGTTAATGCTAGCTGATTGAAGGTGTTGGTTGATATGTAATTGACAAACCAATAAAGTTGTGGATTATAATCACACAAAAAAGGAGGGGATGACACTGTACCACTCGTTGTGCATCATGTGGGAATACAAGAGTGGGCGTCCAGCACCAGGGGTTTGTACACTTGTGTATGTAATTAAATGAAAAAAAGTTGAAACTTTTCTCCTATGTACCACAACATCTCATTTCAATGTTGATCACATAGAAAGATGGTTATATATTCTATGCACAAGATATGGCTGTAGCTGGATAGCTTACAGGTCAATGCATAGCATGCCTTCTCAAGGTAATATTTTAATATGATGAAAGTAAAAAGATTTTAGGAAAATAATTTGTAATTTTCCTAGGTACTTACCTTGAGTGTAGACTCACCATCAGTATCAAGAAAATGAGTAACACATGGGCTCTGTGTAATGTAGCATCTTGCTCAATAGGTATTGCGCGGTCCCTTTAAGAACATGCCAGTGCCACTAGAAGGGTGCAACTCATGAAGAGAACAGGTTTTTATTGTACCATTAAGTGTATAAAGCGTGCTCCCTGGGACGTTGTTACAGTCCCTCTAAGAATATAATTCCACTCTAAAGATAGAATTTAACTGTCACATTCAAAATATAGCAGTCCTCCAAACAAAAAACCCACGCTGTTCTATTTGAAGTATAGTTTGCTAGCTGAGAGTAAAGGGCCAGTACTGTCCAATTAACCGTACAGAGAAGTCCCTGTGCTGTTCTACAAAAGTACAGGAATTTGTATGTACTGTCCTGTTAAATGTACAGAAGTTCCTACACCGTCCTATTAAACGTAGAGAGAAGTGCCTTTCCTGTTTCCTTAAGGATGTATGGAGAACAGCAGCATTTTTCACGAATGCTTTTACAACGGCTCTGTAACCACGACAGCATCATTACAACAAAAGTATTAACATTTTTTGCCACGAGTATGCCTTTACCATGAATGCTTTTAAAACGAAAATGGAAGAATTTTCCAGGTAAGTATAAACTATATATATATATATATATATATATATATATATATATATATATATATATACCCCACTCTACCTCCATCAATCTCAGTGTGGTATTTGCAGTCCTTAATTAAATTTCTCCTAGGCTCCCAGCAGTGATGCCACTTTTGGATGCCAAAAAGGCATTTGACTGTCTTGAAGGGCCTTTTTTACACACCACCCTAACTAAATTGGGAATCCCCAGGGTTTCCGGAATCTAATCACTCTATTATACATTGCCCCAGGCATGTCTGCAGGTTAATGGCGCACTATCCAAGTTGTTCCCTTGACACTTGGCACCCACCAGGGTTGTTCACTGTCTCCCCTGCTGTTCATTATAGCCATGGACTCATTGGTCCGTCACCTCGAGGAGCATACTTTGGATGGGGGCTCTGATTTCATCGAGGACCCATACTGGCTTCACTCTGCATTGATGATATGATTTTTGTCCGGGACCCAGTGACTAACCTCCCTCCTTTAATTCGAGAGGTGGTTCGTTTTGGGACCTTCTCTGGTTTATCCATTATCTAGAGTTAATTGAAGTCACAGTACCCTGTCCTATCAACTACGCCATAAATGGTATGTGAACTCCCCTGAATATCTTGGAACATAACTCCACTAAGAGGTCCCAAGGTGATTCGACATAACTACGACCCTGCAGCTGACAGGCTAATGACCCAGATTGAGAGATGGATTAACTATTGTCAATCGCAGGGAGGATTAAAATGATGGTCCTCTCACAGTTCCTATACTTGCTTCTAAATATTGCCAGTACCCTGAATAAAACCTTTTTTGATGCCTTACGTGGTTTGCTCATAAGACTCATATGGGTGGGCAGTCGCCCTTGGATTGGCTGGAACATATTTACGCTTACTTATGATGGCAACGGCTTTAAAGTTCCTGATGTGTATCTTTATTTTTTAGTTGCTCAAGCACATTCTGCCTACTTCTGGTATCACCCTGATCCCAGACTTCAGTAACTTAAGCCTGAATGTACGCTGGCTCCCACTTCTCCCCTCTCCACCATATTACCCAAAGGATTATCTAAAAACCTCGCAGAAATATAGACATGCTACCCACGTCCTGCTGGGTGTGGAAGAGGCTTGTTCTCTATCATGGCTATGACACCTCCCCACATATCCCTCTATCCTACAACCTTTGACTTCCACTTACTTTTTATGGGCATGACCCAACGCTCATTGACTGCACATCACCTACACACTATAGGTGACCTATTAGCAAACTCAACTTTACAATATATCACTGCCCTAATGGAGGGAACATACCACATCACATATAGATAGATTTATATTGCAACGGCTGCAGCACCCATTGCATTCTATTCTGCCATCCTACCTCATGAAACTCAAGGACTTTCCTCACCTCACTTTACTCATTATCACTTCAGAAAATGCACATATGCTATCCTGCCTATACCACACTCGGATACATCACAGGCCTGTCATGTGCCGGGTGTTTTTCTGTGGTGGATACATGAATCGGAGTTGCAGCCCATGGGCTGGTGGGGGTTATTGAATGTCTTCTAGCAAGCAAACCTCAAGGTAAGGGGAATGAATATAGACCCAAAGGAAGGGGTCAAGGGACTGGGATGTCAAGAGAAAGCATCAGTTCCACAGTAAAAAGGGTCAGTGGCTTACAGAGATAATTTCACATCTTAATATTTAAATTTTATATATTCACTAGCATGAGCTGGCCTGTTATCCAATGTGTCACAGCCCAGTATTCAAGGTAAATAGGGGTTTCCCTAATGTATCCGTTGCTCACTTTTGGTAACTTGACTTGAGCGGGCTTATTATAGACAAAAAGTGTGTGGAGCATGGATAACAATTTCCACAACAGAACTATTTATAAAATACTCTGAACAGAAATTCTCAAAATGTTATCAGAGGACATAGTCATTTCTCATCAAAAGCTTCACCATAGGAAATAAACAACACATATTATTGGAAGGTGTATTTTTTTTAGTAGGTGCAGGTAGAGTCCCCCCACTGGCAATAAGGCAACAATCACAATATAATTCCAGTCAAGGTCTCAAATTATTTCCTTGGTAGTTGGCAACGAGCAGGCAGGCTTAACTTAGGAGACAGGTGTTGCAGAGATTCTGCTCTGGAACAGAACTGTGCTTGGAACTATAGAACATTAGCAGGCAGGGACTGAGTCAAAATACCACATCAACATATAAGGGTCGTAATCCGGCTAGTTTATAGTGTCTCACTTGCCCTCCTAACCTTTCTAGAGAGACAAGGACTTTGGCACCCCAGAACACAACAGGTCCGACGCTCTGGTATAATGGTGTCAGGTCAACACCTTTTGTTCTCACACTCGTCCCTGGTCACAATAGATTAGAAAAAAGACGCAAAGTAAGTTTACAATATTTATTTAAACTGTTGTGCAATAATATTCAATAATTGTGCAACAACTGTAAAACAAAAACAAGACAGAAATGCCTTTAGCATGGTCACTAAGCCATATACAATGAAAAGTCCTGTCATATTAGCTGAAAGTTTTGCCTCAAACCCCTCCCGCCCACTTAAGCACAAAGCTAAGTGATTATCAATTATAGATCTCTGGGCTGTGGTGGACATTAGCATACATAGATAGGCATTCTAAACCCCAGGCAGTGCAGTTCCTCGTCTCAGGACTGTTGCTCTGGTCTGTGTTTTTAACCCCATGTCCTGAGTTATATAACACAACCTGCATGTTCGAGAAACAGCTGTATTTCTCTATTATGTCTAGGTGCTGGTATCTGGCCACAGAGTACAACAAGGAGCAATGTTGTTTGACCCTAACTAAGCTGTTCCGACTAAATCCCAGGAAAATAATTAAATAAGAAAAACATGTGCTGACTTTGTGAAGGATAACAGTGCAAACATTAACGTGATACTTTGTAACGTGTGCAAAGCAAAAGCAGCCTACAGTGTGCAGAATTAGGGTAACACTGGGAAAATGACAATGTACTACTTAGCAATCATATGACTGCTTGTAAAGCATTTAAAAACACCAATATATTAAATAAGTCACACCCAAAACATTTGTATGATTAAAATGACATCAAAATGATAAATATACAATGTAGAGAACCAGAGATATGAATAGTTAAAGATGAAATACTTTCTAGTGCCTAAAAGACAAAAGTGTCACTTTGGAACTTCTGGTTGCAATTGAACTGACAAAGTCACAGATTGAAGCCAACTGCGATGGAGTGCTTGTCTGATGCACTGAGCAGGAGGCCTCTGTCAACTTTTTACCTTCGCACGTAGCCGTTTTTCTGGAACTTTTTCTTTCAATGTAGATCGAGGCTCCTTGTCACACCAGGTTTTAAGTCGACGATGGTAGCTTGGTTAAGCATGCAGCCTTGGTGAATGCCTAAAGGTCTTGCTCCCAGAGCTTTCAGCAGGCTAAACCTGAAATCCAGGCTGGGTCACAGTTCGACAACTGGACTCTGGTCGGCCGGTTGGTCACCTTATGGAGCTTTTTACTAAAAAATCTCCAGACTTCTGGATCTTCCTTTGAGAGTGTCCAAAACATCAATCCAAGGGTCTAGAAGCTCTAAAATGGTCCATGGGATGTTGTGACTATGTTTCCCACAATGCACCTGGTCAAATCCTTAAATGCCCAATGGAGTCTGTACAGCTGGGTTTTTCTTGGAGGAGATGAGGCAGGCAGAGTTATTTTAATCTTTGACCTTCAGGGAGTCCAATCCTTCACTTCTTGCAGCAAGGCATTGTCCTTGATGGGTGTAGTTCCACAGTGTGCTGGAGGTCAGTCCTTGTCCATGTAGGTTCAGGCAGAGATCTGAGTTGCTTAGCAACTCTCCAATTTTTACCCAGTGTTCCTAGGTGACAAGCAGAAGGGGCACCCCTGACCAATGGGGTGCTGGGTGCCCTTGTCAGATATGACCAGTTCCTTTAAAATATGACATGCTTGACTCCGAGAGCACTATTTTACCAAAATGGAAAACTTTCTCCTGTAGATTAAGGTCTGGCTAAGCCATCCCACTGGTGTAGCTATGTTTCCCTAATACTCCCCTCTGCTAATGTTATTACTGTGGCACCAGCCTTGCTGGGGCTGCAGGATGTGGGAGTCAGCCTGTGTCCTGTCATAACTGTCAATTCCTCTTTGAAGACCAGTTTGGATACTCCACCCTTGGTCTGCCTTTCGCTCTGCAGCTGCAGTTCTCCTCTTACAAGAGGCTTCCTTTGTCTCAGGTCAGGACACTTCACACCTCATTTAGACAGTTTGACTAAGCCTGGCAGAGGTTGGCCAATCGGGGAAGGGCTGCTGGAAGGCTGCATTTTGGTTTATTAGAAAAACAAGTTCTATAATGTCTTTAAGGTAGTGTGAGTCTTTGAAAGAACCTTTAATTCCAAAGTCTAATTTGCATATAATTTACTTTTAAAAGCAGGCTGTAAAGCAGGGCTGCCTTTAAAATGACAGCAGGTAGCACAACAGTGCACACTTCAGTGCATTAAATCTACTGGGCATCTAAACCTACATGCTGTACCATATACTAGGGACCTACAGGTAGGTTGTCGGTACCAATTGTAACTATCCCTAATCATCATGTACTTTCATTCAGAGCACAGGCCCTGGGTTTGGTTAGAGCCAAGGGGCCCAATCGGAAAAACAGTAATCTAGTAGTCAAATAGGGGTAAAACAAAAAGTGGGGGAGGGGTGGCACAGCAAACACGCCCTGGTTTCTCACAGACATAGTCAAGTGGAAAGTGAAATCAGGATTAAAAACAAATTACTGCAAATTTTAAATCAAAATATGGTCATACTCTTTTGTTCGCGTTCAGATAGATAGTGGACTAGCTTTAGTAGATGTATTGGATGTTACTCTAGGCCTGGAGGGCATGAATGCAGGGGCAGGAACAGGCCAGAAAGGGGGCTCCCAGGTGTCAGTTTATACTGTGTTCTCGCTCTTTTGTCTTCCCCTAGACTCTCAGCACCAAATCAGGGGCTGTTTCGGGACTAAGAGTAGGGCGAAGGCTCAAGTTTGCGATATAATTGGGTATAGGGTACAAGTGTCACTTCCAGTATTGCTGGCATTTTTGCAAATCTTCCTTTTTGGACAGTAGGTAGGCCAAGGATACAGTAACACTCACTAAACAGTTTGTCATTGTCACTTGACCCTTCTGTTTCTTTAGATTTCCTTCTCTGGGTTGGTGTGATTGACAGATGGATTCATTGAGCCTGCTGTTCTCATTCTGTTTGGGTAAGTGCAACATTCTATATCCTGTTAGTAATTAAGAGGAAGGATGTTGAGGTTGTGGTCTTTAATAGGAGCAGGAGCGGGAGGACTGGTGGGGGCAGAAGGTGTGCATATTGTCTTGCATCTGTCCAAGAGGATGTCAGTGGGTTTGTGAACCAAGTGTGGATTAGAGGTTGGAGGGAAATGGTTGACCAGTTCTTAATTGCCTTGAAAAGCAGCTTGCTATTTTATGAGGGTAACTCAAACTTGGCTTTATTGCCGTTGAATATTTTTGAGGTGAATGTTGCATGGAGTGCCATGAGGCCTGCAAACTTGGGGTTCTGTGACACTGCTTTCCCAGTCCACCCATGCCTCTTTGTTGGCACTGCATGTCCAAAGTAAAGGCCTAGATGCTTTCGCATAATGTGTTTCCTTGATCGGGATCTAGTTGTCAAGAGTCTATAGGCGTGTGACCGTGTTTGTGCCGAGTGTGGTTGGTCACAAGAGGAATTCTTGTTGTGAATGATGAACTGAAAATGTTTTTAATATTATGGGTGTGATTCACGATTGGACTTTGAGTGGGTATTTGTGGTCTTTGATGGTGGCAACATAATAGTGTGATCAGTTCCTCAGGGGTGAGCAGTGTGACTAGTTGGGCAGGGATGACTGAGGCAAGTCAAGCATGCTGCTCTTTTGGAACAGGGTGGTGCTTTCTTGTGCAAGTGGAGTTCTATCAGGTGATCAGTTCTGTGAAAGTGTTTTGAGGTGGTGTTGGCTTAGTCCTTCTGTAGGTTGTGGTTTGTGTGTGAAGAAAGATGTTATTGGTGTGAGATGTAGTTCCAGTGGCTTTGCACTCTTGCAAATTCATCGGAAAAACATTTGTTGAAGGCTGGTCATAGCATTGCTTGTGGTGAAGGGAGGGAGAGGGAAGCTGAAAAGACTATAATGATTCTGTGGATGATTGAGAGGGCACCCCCTGTTTTCTGAAGGCAGGTGGCAGCTCTCGTTTCTCACATGTCATATCCTCTTTCTCCAATGTCTATCTCAATTCCCTGGCCTCTTATGCATCATCTCTCCATACATTCTGCAGCTTTTTGTGGAACTAATACTGGAGCCTCAAAGCAGTACCATTATGTGGCGATCACAAAATCTTGGGTCGAAGCTCGAGATTACTGCCGGCTGACCTTCAATGAACTCGCCATGGCCGCCACTGCAGCAGAACATGAAGCGGTGAGCAGACATACAACACTACATTTTATTTATTGATTTTGAGTTTTATAAAGCACTATGTGTGACTTGGTTACTTCAGAGCTTTAAAAGAGAAGGCAGCACTGTCCAGCCTTCCAAAGGGGGTATATTGGGAAAATTCATCCAGCCGGATATGGTGGGGTCCATACCTGATGCTTTGCCATTGTCTCTGCAAGAGTCCAGAAGTTACAATGAGAAAATAAGTCTGAGTAGTACAGTGTTTTATTAACTTCAAGATATGCATGTAATGGAGTGCAGCTCTTTGGACAGGGCAGAGGGGTTTCCATACTCTCAGGCCATTTAGTTCTAGTGAAATTCTGCACAGGTTAATAGGGTTTTCTGTTAGGTATATTTTACTCGCCTTTGGTAACCTGACTTAAGCTGGCAGTCTATAGGTAAAGGAGTGTGTGGCACATGGTAAGAAATTGCACAACTGCACAATTTAATTAATTCTCTGAACAGAACTGCTTTAATAATCGTCGTTGGATCAGGTCAGTTCTGAGCAGAGTTTTCTTGCCGGAGTAATATGTGGGGCTAGGTTTTGGTAGTATTTTCATCCTTTTTCTCAGTAGACTTTGTGAAATGTGCAGAGAACCTTAAATTTGACCTTGGGCTCGACTGGTAGCAATAGAATTCTTTCGAGGCATGCTTTAGGTCGTCCCACTCACTCGGGGTAAGATATATTCAAACTTCCTAGTTTGCAGTCTTTGCCGATGGTCTTGTGGCTGTAAAACTGTTGCCACCCCATCTTACTTTACTGATTCTGGGTACAGGTAGGTTTCTCAATGAGGCCGATCTAAGGGCTCTGGTAGGGGAGTAAGGTTTAAGAAATGTCATCAGTTGTGATGGCCCCATGTTATTAAGGCATTTAACAGCGATACATAGTGATTTAAATTGTATCCTCTTAGCCACTGGAAGCCAGTGAAGTCTAATCAGAGCTGAGGAAATTGAGACGAACTTGGGGATGCCCAACAGTGATCTAGCTGCTGCATTCTGGGCTGTTTGAAGTTTCTTAATGCTACGATGTGGAGCACTGGAGAAGAGGGTATTGCAATAATCAAGTCTTGATGAAATCAATACTGAAACCACTGTCTTCCTTAAGTCCACCGGGAGGACTTTCCTCAAAATCTTCAGAATGAAGAAGCATGCAGAGGTGATGGCATGGATTTGATTTTCGAAGGTAAGCTTTGTGTCAAAGAGAATGCCTAGATGTTTGGCTTTAAGTACCGGTTTGGGCAGCAGACCCAATTGGTCAGGCCACCAGCTGGTGGTCCAAAAGGAAGGATTATTCCCCAGCAACAGGACTTCGGTCTTAGATGAGTTCAATTTCAGACAGTTGTCTGACATCCACCTAGCGATGTTGTTCATTCAGTCACCGAACCTAATGGGCGTCTGGCTAGCCGAGCTGCTCACCGAGACGATGATCTGTGTGTCGTCTGCATATGACACAAGTTTCAAACCAAAGCTTCTCATTAGACTAGCCAGCGGGGTAACGTAGAGATTTCCATCTATCAAATCTCTAAAACTGAATAAATGTATCTTTCCCACCAATGATTCTTTCCCTACCTCACTCTGTTTTATTTCTTCCGTCTGCATTCATTCCACCTATTACTGCTCATGATCTTTGATTGTACCTTCTCTTTCCTAAATCAGATTACTTCTGTTTCTTTCGCATTGTTGGCTCCAGTTGTGCAGTTAGGTAGATGTTTACTCTCACCTTTTTCTACTGTCAGTCTGTTAGCACAAACCTGTTTTTGTCAGGGTTCACTTCTGTTACTGTCTGTTGCAAGTTTGTTAGCTTCTTTCAGTATGCCCTCCTCCTTTTCAAACGTTCCTCTATTTGTATTCTTTTTGGTCTCCATCAGTTTGCCTATGTCATTACTTATTTTTCGCACATACACAGTCTACGCATTTCTTGTTGTTTTCAGTTTTGCTTTGTGTATTGTTTTTTACAACAATGTGTTACCTGCACCAATGTATCTTTCTGAACTAGAACTACCTATCATTTAATTTTATTTCATTTGTACTTTATTGTTTGATTAATTAAAATCTTACATTATATAAACAATGATTCCTGTTATAAAATCCGGGTATAAAAGGCAAGACAAAAATAATTAAGACATGGTCAAATGTAAAACTCTTTCATATTAAAAATAAAAATGTGCAGGACATAAAATTCATGTTACTATTTACATATTATAGTCACCCCAAATTGCATTCAATTTGTTTTTGGTAGTCTAACTTAGCTCTCAGTCTGATTAAGAACTTTACAAAAGCTGAGGTTAATACTACATCATCAGTATGAAGGCATCTTATCAAGGCTTGCCTGCAAGTCCTTATTCCTCGATGATTAAAATGTCTCCTAAGGAACAATATTCTTTAGAATTTCAGTTTCGGGCATACACAAAGAAAGTGCATAATGTTCTTTTCTCCTAGTTTACAAAGGCCGCAAGCCATTGGTTCCTCTCTTCTCAACCATAGCATTAGATGACAAGAACCTGGAAATACTCCCAAACTGGTTTTTATGAATATTTGTTTATACTTCACAGTCCAAGGGATTTCCAGATACGGTTGAATTTTTACCTTGGTATAATTGTCATTTCCCAGATTAAGTTAGCTGAATATTCATTTAGTGAAGCGTGTAGATATTTCCATGCTTGGGCTTTCCTGTTTGTATTTATTTCCTGCCACAGTAATTTAGACATTTGATTTACAGTGTCCATTTTTACCCTCTTCCACACTTTTAGAAATTGGCCTTTACTAGCTAGTAGCTGATTAGTTAGCCCAAATACCATTCGTATCTGTGCGGGAGATGCATTATGTGGCAACAAAAAGAGGGCTTTAAAGATTTTTGTAACAGCATTATTTATTGTAACTAAATCTTTTCCATATAATGCTTCACTTCCATATGTTAGGGTTGGCATTAGTTTTGCTGTAATAACTTTTAGAAGTGGATGATAACTGTCCTCCTATGGATTTCTGTAAGCTTCTAAAAGCCAATCGCAATATATTTGCTTTCCATTGCAAATCGATTTAATGTGCCTGAAATGCTCCCTTGTCATCAAATAATACTCCCAGGTATTTGTATGTTCTTACTTGCTCTAGTTGTGTTTTATCCAAAATCCATTTAAACTTGTGTTTTACCTTTTTTTACCTAATTTATCAGGCGTTGCAGACCAACCTTTGTTTGGCTAAGTAAGATTACATCATCCGCATATAGCAGATTACATATAAAAGTATTATCCAATTTGGGTGGACAAGCGTTCACCTCATCCAATGCTTGCGTTAGATCTGCTAAAAACAAATTAAAAAGCAGTGGGGCTAACACACACCCTTGCTTTAAGCCTAACACAGTAGGTATTTATTTTGTTACGGATGTTCCATCTCCCATCCGAACTCTGACCCAAGTGTCAGAGTAAAGAAGTTGAATTGATGTTAAATGGACGAGGGGTATTCATTTTTCTATCAGTTTTTGCCACAAGAGATTTCATGAACACAGTCAAATGCAGACATAAAATCCACAAAGCACAAGTACAATGGTTGTTTCCTTGTAATATATTTGTCCATTAGAACGGATAGCACAATCATGTTTGCTGTTGTGCCTAAGCCTTGTATAAATCCTGTTTGATTTGGCGGGATTATCTGCTTTTCCTTTACCCATTCTGTTAGATTTGATAATAGTACGCCTGCAAATAGTTTGGCATCAGTATCCTGTAATGTAATAGGTCGATAGATTTCCGGCTGGGGCCAATCTCCTTTTTAATAAATAGGATCTATCAATGAGCTCTTCCGGTTTCTGGTATCTTCGATGACCTAACAAGTTCCTTAAATACTTTCATCAAGTATTCTGACCATAGATTGGAATCGTCTTTGAAAAGTGCAAACAGAACACCATTTGTGCCAGGCGCACCATTTTTTTGTTTCTGAATTAGTTTACATAATTGCTTATATAAACGAAGATGTTATTCATTCTTCCTTGTTGCATCTTATGTTTTTTCTTATGGTAGGGTTTTGACTCATAAGTTTTGACAAGTTTTTGTATAAAATCCATTCATTGTTCAACCGCAGATAAAGTTTTATCTTCAAAACATGCTCTGACCACGTTGAAGGCCATTTCGTTAGTATCTTGTTTGCTGCGTTCTTTCCAGATTAGCTTCCTATACTTTATTGTACCATGAAAGGTTTCATATGCAATATGCTTATTAACATATAAATTTGTAATAAGTATTTGTTGACTATGGTCACTCTCAGACACTTTTCCAATGGAGCAAGAAGTCACATTACTAAAGATATTCAGAGATACTATTGTGTAGTCTATTTATGATTTTGCGAGTAAAATGTCCATGCTGGTGGTGGGTCTTGAGGTAACCTCCCATTTAAAATTCTTAATCCTATCGCTTCTATATCTTTAGCAAAGCTTATACCTAGTTTGCTTTAGATCAAGTTAACTACAGTGGGTAATGATTGATGTGCGTTTGCCCAGATATGGTCCTGTTGTTGGATTAAGTCTTCTCTTGAATAGGGCACAAGCAAATTTAAGTTAAAATCCCCTGAAAAATGTATTCTGTGAATGGATCCTCCATCATTTGTTTTGTTAGATATGTAGTGAGAGTACTGCATATATTGGTTCTTGCGCTTGGTGTAGGATATATGTATACATTTATTATTAACAAGGTTTTTACTTTTTAATGGATTATTTTCCTCGTAGCTTAACTTTACTTTTAGTAGGTTTGGATTATTCATAATAACTGGTTCGGGTGCTGATCGTGCCCAGGAAGGGCAGTGCATGGGGATAGTCGCTGTTTCTCGGGACGGCTTTAGACCTTTCACCCCGCCCAGCCCGCTATACATGAGCGTACCTGTTCTAGCCACACTTCTCCAGAAGTGTGGCTGGGTGGAGCGTGGTGTTGTTGGCCTCCTGGCTCCGGCAGTCCTCGGGATGGGCTTTCCAGCCATCCTACTCTGGTTCTCGAACTTGTTGGCCGTTCTTCCTCCGCTGCTTTGTTCTTCCTCCACGAAAGGCTGGTCTCCTCCGTTGTCTCGCACTCCTCTCCTCCGGGTGAATGACAAACACCTCGTCTCGGCCTTCCGACATTTTCAGCGTTCGCATCTGTGACATCAGAAAAAGGGGCGGGGACTCCTGCGAACTTAGCCCAGTTAAAGTAATATGGTCCCGTCTCGGTCTCTGGCAGGCAGAAGGGTGATATTTCCGGCGGCTGCAGGGAGAGAGATGATGAGGAGCTATTGGTAAGTCCCAGAGGCATCATATCCCCTATCAGGCTCCCGAGATGGCGCTCCTCGTCACACACCACCCCCCTTGGATTCTCCCAATTGGGGAGAGGAAAGCGAGAGAGATAGTCAGCGTTGTTGTTATCCTTCCCCTTTTGGTGGCACACCGTGAAGGTAAATGGTTGTAGGGTCAAAAACCCCCTCAGTATCCTTGGGTTTGGGGATATGTTCTGACCCATCCAGGTGAGCGGAGCATGGTCAGTGTAAGGGGTGAATAGGTGTCCCTCCAGGTAATATCTTAATTTGTCCACCTCCCATTTGATGGCGAGACATTCTTTCTCTACTCTAGGATACTTCAATTCCCGAGGAAAGAGCTTCCGGCTGATATATAGTAATGGATGCTCTATGCCTTATGGGGACAACTGGGAAAGTACCGCCCCTACCCCATAATCTGATGCATCGGTGTACAATAAGAAGGGACGGCTAAAGTCTGGACTGGATAGTACGGGACTGGTAGTGATGGCCCGCTTTAATGTATTGAAGGCATTCCACATGTGGTTTGTGGGGTATTGGAAGACTTTAGGTTTGGCATCCTTTTTTAGGGTGTCTGTCAAAGGGGCTGCGACCTCCGACAAGGACGGGATAAAGCGCTGATAATAGCCTATAAGCCCTCATCTCCTTTTTGTTCTTGGGGAATGGGGTGTCTGCGATGGCACGTACTTTCTCAATTTGGGGCTCAATCATTCCATGTCCTAATAGGTACCCTAGATACTTGACCTTCGGATATCCAATACGTGACTTCTTGGAATTTATTTGAAGGCCAGCTTTCTTCAAGGCTATCAATATGGTTTGCATATTTTTCATGTGGCTTTCCCAGGAGGGACTAAAGATTATGATGTCATCTAAATAGGCGGAACTAAAGTTCTGATGTTCCCTTAGGACGTCATTCATGAGGTGTTGGAATGTGGCGGGAGCGCCATGCAAACCAAAAGGGAGGACATTAAATTCGTATAGTCCGTCAGGTGTTACAAAAGCTGTTTTTTTCCGGTCTTCTTCTCTGAGTGGTTCTTGCCAATATCCCTTGGTCAGGTCCAGGGTACTGATATATTTGGCCTTTCCTAGTTTTTCAATGAGCTCGTCGATGCAAGGATGGGGTATGCATCAAACGAGGAAATACGGTTTAGGGCGCGGAAGTCCATACAGAACCGGGTGCTTCCGTCTGGTTTTGGAACCATGAGTATCGGGGAGGACCATTCACTCCTTGAAGGTCTGAGCACCCCAAGACGCAGCATTTCCCCAACTTCTTTCTGTATGTCTTTTCTCTTGGCAGCAGGAATGCGATATGGTCGCTGTTTGACCACAGCGCATGGGGTTGTCACTATACGGTGTTCGATAATTGACGTCTTTCCAGGAAGATCAGAAATGAGGGGAGAAAAAGGCCTGATCACTTTCTGTAGGTCGTCCTGTTCTTGCTCCCTTAGATCTTCATTGATCACTAGGCTCTCCAGAGTGGACGTGGGGGAGGTACCAGAGGGGATGGCGAGATTGTTGCTCTTTGGAGGAGGTCCTAGCCATTTTTAAGGGAGTTTATATGGTAGGTCTGTGTTTTCTGAGGGTTAACCTGGATCTGATAACTAGTGTTCCCTATTGTTCCCACTACTTCATATGGTCCCATCCACTCTGCCTGGAATTTTTTTGTGCTGGAGGGGAGTAGAACCAACGCCCATTCCCCTTTCTCGAGCTTTCTCCATCGTTTACCTTTGTCATATGCTACTTTCTGTTTTTCCTGGCTTTTCTCTAGGTTAGAGTGTGCTAACTCCCTAATTTTCCCTAGTTGGTTTTTCAGATTCTGGCTGTATTCCAAGATGTTCTTGACTTCTCCTGCCTCTTCTGTCTCCCATGCCTCCTTTGTCATCTCCAGAAGGGTTCTAGGATGACGCCCAAATAAAAGTTCAAAGGACGAGCCCCCTAGACTGCTTTGTTTTTGCCCCCTGATGACGTACAGGGCTAAGGGAAGAATTCGGTCCCATTCGGTCCCATTCACTCCCATTCGGTCCCATTCACTGATAACATTTTTTTTAGAACGGATTTGAGGCTGCCATTGTAACGCTCAATTAGACAGTCTGTTTGCGGGTGGTATACCGCTGTTTTAATATGCTGTAAGTCTAGGAGCTTGCACACCTCTCGCATCAGTTAGGAGACGAAGGGAGTACCCTGGTCGGTTAAAATCTCCTTCGGAAAACCTACCCGCGAGAACAGCTCGATGGTTTGTCAGCTATAACTCGGGAGGTGGGAGATTTTAAGGGGATAGCCTCGGGAAACCTAGTGGCATAATCCACGATCACGAGAGCGTACAGGTTACCCTTTTTTGTTCTAGGCAGGGGCCCTATCAAATCCATTCCTACTCTTTTGAAAGGGGTACCTATTATCGGCAGGGGTTGTAGAGGCACCGCTGAGGCCTGTGGGTATTCTTCTTCTGGCACACCTCACAGGTCTGGCAATGGATTGTTATGTCTTGATAGATTCCTGGCCAATAAAAGTGTCTCAAAATGTTCTGTGTGGATTTTTCAGTCCCTATGTGTCCCGCTAGGAGGTGTGTGTGCGCATAAAACATGATCTGCTCCCTAAAGCAGGCAGGAACCAGCAGTTGTAGGGGGTTTGAGGGAGATCCCTGTTGATACAGTAAGTTCTCTTGGATCAAAAAACGGGGATATCGGGGAACAGATGGACCTTGTGTACTATGAGCCTGCTCCCAGGCGTTGAACAGGGTCCTATCGTTGGCTTGGGCAAACTTGAAGCTTTGGTCAGTGGCCCACGGCTCTGGAGACAATAAGGCTGGTATGGCTGGGATAAGGTTATCTTTCTGTATGAGCGGAGGTTGTTTGAGGAGGTGTGTGAACAGATCTATAAAGTTAGGGTTATCTGTCCCTATGATGATCTCCTCGGGAAGGGTCTCTAGGACACCTACCATAACAGTACACTTCTTTCCCCCCTCCAGGTCTAGGCTTACATTTGCAATCGGGTAAGGTTTAACATCCCCATGTACACATTTGATATTGACCCACGAATGCAGGACCACTTGGTTTGGTTTAACGAGGACCCCTTTTCTGACGGACTGCTTGCACCCAGAGTCAAGAAGGGCCTTAATGTCTTCCCCATTCACCCTTACACTCACATGATAAGCACCTCCCTGTTCTGCGGAATAGAAGACAGTTTTAGGGAGATATCCCACTTCCATGGGTTCTTCCAAGTTTTTTCTTTGGGGACAGAGTCTGGTGATGTGGCCCCAGACTCTACAATCAAAGCATTGAGGGCCTTGAAAACTGGGTTGGTCTGGCTTCTGGAATCTCTGGGTGATGATTTCATTCCCCATCCTAGGCTTCTTTTCCATTTTCGCAACTGGTGGTTTGCATGGCTTCTCTTGTTCCCAGGGGTGGGGTCTTAAATGGGCTCTAGCAAAGGTGGTGACCATTTCCAATGCCTGGATCGTTGTCCGGTTGGAATGCTGTCGGAGCCATTTCTGCGTGTTGTAAGGCAAGGCCTCTAAGTATTGCTCCAAGTAAATTTTATCCATAATGTCCTCCTTGGACGAGGTGGCAAGGGTGAGCCATTTGTCTGCCTCCATTTTTAAATGGAAAAATAAAGTCTTGGGATTCTCCCCAGGCACCCCCCTCACTTTCCTGAACCGTACTCGGTATGCCTCAGAGTCCAGACCCAAATGGTCGAGTATTATCGTTTTGATGGTGGCATAGGGAACATTCCCTGAGGGGTTTACGACCTGATAGGCCGCCTGGGCTTCAGCAGATAACAGTGGTGCTAGGAAAAACGGCCATTTCTCTACGGACCAACCACATGCATGGGCTTCCCTTTCAAAATTCAAAAGGAATGCGTCCGGATCTTCTCCAGGTATGTATTTTTGCAGAGCTACCCCGGATGGACTGGTATGAGGGCTTCTTATTTCTCCGTATTGCGGCACAACGGGGTTCGTTAATATCTTTTGTAGCCCGTCTATCTGGGCCGATATCGTGGTCTTGAATGTTTCTCTGTCGGCTTGGGCGGAACTTAAGTGTTGTTCCACTGCCCAGCCCAACTGCTCTTGGCCTTTTACCAAGTGCTGTAGTAATTCCTCCATCTTTCCGGTACAGATGGTTACCTCTGTGCCCGCATTCTCCACCACTGTAAGCGGGACTGAGGAAACAGGGGAGGCAGGTAAAGGTGTTAACCCCTTCGATGCTGATGACGAGCTCAGCTCGTCCTCAGCTACGGTGGTCGTGTGCTGATGACGAGCTGAGCTCGTCATGTAACATTGGTGCTTCCATTTTTCAGCACAGGGGAAAAATAAGCACAGCAGCCAAGGTGTTAACAGTGGTTTTATTGGTTTTAACAGTTTCTTTCTCCTGGGACTGGGTCGATAATAGGGAAGGGAGGCTTCTTGGTCCTTTTCCGGGGATCCGCTCCCTCTTAATCCACGTCGTCTTATCTCCAGGATGCCCCAGGCTCGTAGGCGAAAAAATAAGCAGAAAAGAAAACAAAGGGAAACTAATTTAGGCTGGGGTTCTCTTGTTAGCACACAGGGACAGGGTGTGAGGATTCACTCGGTGTGCAACACTCTAGGAGGTTCGGGTGGCGATAGTGCTCAGGAAGGGCAGTGCATGGGGATAATCGGTATTTATCGGGACGGCTTTAGACCTTCCTCCCCGCCCAGCCCGCTATACGTGAGCGTACCTGTGCTAGTCACACTTCTCCAGAAGTGTGGCTGGGCTGAGCGTGGTGTTGTTGGCCTCCTGGCTCCGGTAGTCCTCGGGATGGGCTTTCCAGGCGTCCTACTCCGGTTCTCGAACTTGTTGGCCGTTCTCCCTTCGCTGCTTTGTTCTTCCTCCACGAAAGGCTGGTCTCCTCCATTGTCTCGCACTCCTCTCCTCCGGGTGAATGACACACACCTTGTCTCGGCGTTCCGACATTTTCAGCTTCCGCATCCATGACGTCAGAAAAAGGGGCGGGGACTCCTGCGAACTCGGCCCAGTTAAAGTAGCATGGTCCCGTCTCGGTCTCTGGCAGGCAGAAGGGTGATATTTCCGGCAGTTGCGGGGAGAGAGACGATGAGGAGCTATTGGTAAGTCCCAAAGGCATCGTATCCCCTATCAGGCTCCCGAGATCGCTCTCCTTGTCACAATACTACACCCCGAACTAGCGTATCACAGAGAAATGTATTTACCATACACACCACTCAATTTTAGTGCCTGGATACCCTCGCTGGTGGTTAGTGCGCTTTTCTGATGTCCCCTATGCTTCTGCAGATATTCAATTCCCATACACCATCTTTAGCATCCGTGGTGCCCAGGACTACAATTTTTGTTGGTGGCCCCATCTCCAAGAAATCTCCAAGTATTGACAATCTCCAACAGTGCGCCTCCTCGCTCCTCAGCCGCTCTCACATAGATTTAATTTCTATGATAGTGATACTATCCCAATGTAGGGTGTAAGAGCCCTTTACATCACACACTCACATTGTACAGAGACAGATAATCATACAAGTTACTGAAGAGAGGGAAGGCTAAAGATGCTGGACTTGCATGTCATCAATGCTTGCAGGCATTATATGTGCAAGAATGCTTGGTCTGGAAAGACGAAGAGGCAGATTTACAAAGTTTTAACAGTAAACAAAGCTGTTCTGCTGTGTTGCATGAAAAGGGAAGAGCACAACAGTGCTGTAGGTACTAAGAGATGGCGGGTTGCTCTCTCCACTAGTGCTGGCACACTTTAGGCTGCCTTGCACCAACACCAGAGCCGCTGGAATTATGCAATGTGCGGTCACCTTGGTTTTTTTCATCATTCTAGATTCGCTGTATTTGCCACATAATCCATCATCTTCTAATTTTAACCCCCACAAATATTTCTAGCTCAAATAGTTACAAAATGACTGAAAATGCAGCTACGTGTTGCCAAACAGTGGAAGCCCTTTGCAAAGTTAGACTGATCACCTTTCTGATGCTTATTGCTGTATTTGGGTGTTAAACTGATATTAATGAGGTGCAGCCAATGCCCAGATAGTGTTACCAAGCGTAACAATTATGATGTGGTAAATAAATTTTACCTAATCATTTTTCCGTATAATTATCAATACAAGACAGCTCATTCAAATGAGAGACAGAGTCCGTGGTATCTGAGTCATACGGGCTTTAATATAATGCTTCGAAGCAAGGGACATCGGGTTCCATCACCACGCAGGTTCAGGAAGGGACATTCAACATTTTATTAACAGTACACATTATATATAGTAAAACGGTACAATAGGAGCCAATACAGTAGGCGTAACAGGTGAAAAGAGAGAGATAAGAACACATGTACGTAACAGGAGGCGTGTAAGAAGGCGTACACATGGGCGTGTACTGGACATGTCAGAGAAACGTAGCATGAAACGTCACAAGTGGGTGGATGCTTAGTGAAAGTTTGCAGAGTCGGCAGAAACTTCTAACCTATATGCGCGCGCAGCTGAGCATGACGTGTAACTGGGGGAGAACTGGGGGCTTTGACTTTTGCACGAGTAGAGGAGACTGGTGTCTGGGGTGTCAGAACAACCTGCACGTAAAACATATCTAATATCTCATGTTTGGAGGATGTAGTGTCTGGAGTAAAAGGTCTCTCGGGCAGAGGCCGTTCATCATTGAATGCTAGTGCGTGCAAAGGGATCTTCATGTAGAGTGCGGGGGCCATGGGCCTACCATGGTAACGGGAGCAGTAATTTACTTGCACGGAGACAGGAAGGCAGGGCCCTTTGCTCTGCAGCCGGGAATATGTTTACCTATTTCGCTAGACTGGAATGTGTTTTCGAGGAGGCTGGACAGATAACTTGTAGGTAAAACATCATCTTGGCAAGCGAACCAGGCCGAGCCGGGCACCGCTCGTCTGAGGCAGGAAGTAAGGCAAGGGTCAGGGATGCATACAGCTTTCAGAGACAGGAGAGATGAGACTCGGGGCCTCGTTTAAGGGCCTAACTCGACTGGGCCAGAAAACGTGGACGAAAACGTGAAAGTGCACCATGTAAAGACGTTGGCACCGTAGGTCTAGAAACCTAACTAACAGGATATTTATGCATGGTTGGATAGCTGACATGTTAACGTTGGACGCAAATGTATTTGCGTCTCTCTAGCATGAACAGAACAGAAACTACACGACATACAAGGAACATGGGTGCATGGATAGGGTGCGAGTTGGGGGACACTTTGGCTACCTGAAAATTTCTATTACCTCAATGAAATAATTAAGTAATACTGCTACAAAATGTGCTGCATTATACCACATCATTTGGCTTTTCTTGCAACATAATTTACTCAATCCTTCAACCCTACCATATAATTTGGCCCTCTCCTGCTGCATAATTCCAACGGCCCTGACCAATGCAGATACCCTTGCACTTTGGGGCAAGGTTGTGTGGGCGACGTCAATCAAATGATTTGTACTGGATAGGCTGCCCTTTCAGTATAAAATATTATGCTTTAACAAAGTTCACCACTTTGGATGTGTGTTGTACAGTGCAGCACACATGTAAAGTTAGAAAAGCTCATAGAAAGTACATCTTCCTCATTACACTGAGTACTGATCTTCCTCTTCAAAGCTCTCTTACTCCCCCTCCTTGGATATTACAATCAGGTCCATGTGAGATTTGAGGTCTTTGTGTACCCAGTTAAAGGAGAAGTGTTAAGGGGCATTTTATCAAGAAACGGTGTTAAAATGATCGCCGCTTTAGCGGCAGGAAAATGCCGCTATAGCAGCGATAATGGGCTTGATAATATGCCCTTGTGAATTCCCATAGAAACCCATGTTCTGGTGTGAACCTGGGCTTCTATTGGAATCTTCAAGGGCATATTATCAAGCCCAGTTTCGCCGCTTTAGAGGCAGTTTCCTGCCGCTAATGCAGCGATCATTTTAACGCTGTTCTTGATAATATGCCCCTTTGTTCTTCCATTAAATTTAGAGGGTTTGTGTCCTAGAAATAACCTATTCTGATAAAGTTAGGATTG
Source organism: Lissotriton vulgaris (assembly GCF_964263255.1). NCBI lineage: Eukaryota > Metazoa > Chordata > Amphibia > Caudata > Salamandridae > Lissotriton > Lissotriton vulgaris. The sequence continues at coordinate 469,827 of NW_028253787.1, forward strand.
TGATGGGGAAGAGTTGATCTTTGTGTGAGGATTACCAGTAACTAACCAGAGCATTAGTTGAATCTCCACAAATGTCTTGCTTTCAGACCGTACTAAGCCTTGCCCATAAAAAAGCCTTTTTATCATGAATTCTACCCTTTTATTTCAAGCAAGGTGTTATTGTATTGCTTTGTTGTCTCTAGGTTAAAAACCTGGCCAGCGGCAGCGAGTCGGTCTGGATCGGCTTGTACCTGTGCTCCAGTTACCACTGGCGTTGGAGCAATGGGGCCCCCATAACCATAGCACATTGGGGTGACTGGGTCGGTCCCCCATCCCATAACCAAAGACCATGTGGGATGACGAAAGATGGCATCTGGAAGGATGAGAATTGTGACCAAAAACATCCATTTATTTGTTATGAAGGTAATATGCCTCCAATCAACGCCCCTCCTCCGGCGCTAAGGAACGTCCGCATTTACACACTGTTTCTCGCTTGAAAAATTCTCTCTCGCTGCCATCTTTAGAACCATCTCCTTTGTTGTGGCCACAGGTTAGTCATATTTCAAATAAAGGTATAATGAGACTGGACGTATAGTGGCCGTCCAAGCAAAGGGAATGGCATAGAGCCCTCATACCAGTAATGTAGCTGCACAAATCGTACTCAATGTTGTCCCTCATGGGTTTGTTCCAATATCACCTTGCATACAAGGTGATATTGGAACAAGCCCATGAGGGACAACATTGAGTACGATTTGTGAAGCGGACATTACTGGTATGAGGGCCCTGTGTATCCATGTGAGTATGTTGACATTCGGTCTAGAGCCTGAGGTCCCTCAGAGCGACGCAAGTTTTATCTATGTTGCTCGCCAGAGGGTGCCTAAAAAGTTGGCAAGTGGTACCTTTAGCCAAACCTGGCTTTTTTTAGCCAGCAGGAAATTGTTGGTTTGGACGAGTAGTGTTCCTTTTAAAATTGTATCGCTTCAAACAGTGGAGCCTTCTAAAATCACCAGGGCTGGCTGAAGGTGTAATGCATGAAAAGAGAAGCTTGGCAGCTACTTGTCTTAACTGGGTAGAGTTAAGCAGCAGTGACATTTCCCATTGAGTAATGGTTGGTGAGAATGGGGCAGACATGGAAAAGAAGTTAGCCATAGCCAAGAGCACTGCTGAATGATATCCATCTGCGAGATACTAAGATTAACCTTGATTTGCACAAGAACATAAATCACACAGGATATGGTATACTTCAGTGTATCCGACTATAGGAGTCGGGCAAGGAGCGGTAACAAACATTTGGAGAGGAGGCATAGAGAAGTGATTATGTGAGCATATACTAATGCATATAAGACATTTGCCAATAAGGAGGGAAGGCGGTAGGACATATATTCGAGCTCGGCGGATATGGGTAGGTCTCCCCACGCGGACACAGGCGATTTGAGCTACATTCAATGGGCTCATCCCTGATGCTCTGTCCCGCCGACCCCTCATGTGGCAAATAATCCTTGACCAGTAGGCATAGGAGAATCCACAGAGGTAACATACATCACACCACACACATGACACTAGCATGTTGTTTATTTTCCTCACTTTTGTAAGGTCCTGATGAATCGCGGGTGATTTTACCCATTGCGAGAAACATGTCGACCACTTTCACTTCTAGTCTCTTCTAGGGTCACTCGACCTAACCTGTTGATACCTAGCGAGCTAGCCCCATGTTTTAATTGCAGCCAGGGGACCCCCAGAATAAAGTGAATTCTGGTACCCCTTGCTACATTTTAATATCCCAACCACAATAATACACCATCCTGCCCACACACCCCCACCTCACCATAAGGCTGTTGGATAAAAAGATCTCCGCCAAAGAGCCCCTCTTTGAGGTGAGCCCACCGGGGGTTGCACCGCCTCCCCGACGAGGAGCAACCGCCTATGATGAAGCATGACACCCTTCTGGGTGTGTGAGGCAACTACATCCAACATAATGGATGCCCCAGGGTGTCACTCCAACACCTTTGGTCACGCCAGCTAAGTCTTCCCTATCACTTCATAGGAACAGTTCAGCAACCTTCTTTTGTATCCTCGGTAGGACATATATGCAAGGGGACATTAGACATGCATGCAGCATAGAGTAAGAAAGAGCAGAAGCATGTATGAAAAGTAAACCGGGAGATAGAAAGGGAGTATTATTGTTAAAAACAGTGAGAACTACTCATTCTAAAATTAAGTTTAATACAAGGAGTGTCCCCTAGCCTGCTTTGAAGACAGGTAAAGGTTAGCAATAAAAAGTTTTCATAAGCCCCTTGTCAGCCAGATTATATTGCACAGCATTAGCTGTGAGTATCACTGGTGGGAACGGCCTGGGTACTACTGCCCTCAACTGGGATTGGTCAGTTTCTGCATTAGTACTCCTCACTCTCTTGATCCCCAATTGGAAGGCTTAATTGAAGAGCTGGTTAATGGTATGGCTCTCAGATATTACCTCACAAACTCCCTTAATCAACTACAAAATCTAAGATCAGCCAATCAAAATGTCCTCCTAATTTAAAATAAAGCTGTGTGTGCCACATCAAAATTATGTTAATGTTAATGAGATTTATAAAAGCGCACGAATACCAAAGGGTGTCTTGGCACTAAGGACACAAGTAGCATGCTGTGCGCCTAGACCTGGAACAGCCATTTTTTTAGGCTTCTCTTGAAACCGACAAGTGAATTGGCACTCCTGATCTCTAATGGAAGAGAATTCCACAATCTCGATGTGCTGTAATGAAAACCACGGCCACCCCAATGAGAGGTCCGAATTCTGGGTACCGACAACAGCCTTGCCCCCCCTCGAGCGGAGCTGTCTGATTGGCTTATACCAGACAAAGAGTTTCTGGAGGAAAGCAGGACCTGTATGCGCCAAAGCTTTATAGGCCAGACACAGTGCTTTGAACTTAACACGCTGAGCCACTGGAAGCCAGTGCAGCCTGCGGATCTCATTCGAGATCGGTTTATGCCGAGGAAGATTCAGCAATAAACGCGCCACAGAATTTTGAACTACCTGAAGCTTCCTCAGACATTGCTTCTGGGCATTTAGATAAAGCCCATTACAGTAGTCCAATTTAGATTGCACAAGTGCCATGACTACTGTTTTTTGAGATTCCACCAGAATATACGGACTTATGCGGAATATGCACCTTATATATCCCCTAAGCAGGGCCGGACTGGCCGCAGCAGGCGCCAGGCATTTTCCCAATGGGCTGGAAGGGTGCATGCTGAGGGGGGGGGGGGGGGGGGGGGCAGTTTTGTTACTGTGGGCCGCAAAATCATGCCCCTGTAATAAAAGCGAGACTCTCAGTAGCACAACATCAAGGCTGGTCGAGAGGATGTGCCAGGGATTGTTTCTGTTCTCAGTCCAGCTGTGCTTGTATGACATCACCCCTGGAACTTGTGTCTGTGTGTGGTATTTGTGTACCACACAAAGTAGACCCTGTTCCTCATGGCAACAGTCCAGCCCAAACTGCCAGGCCAGGTCTTTCCTGAAATGGAACACATCCAGCTTTCCAGGAACGTTTTTGCCCTATTTAGTGATTTTCAGGTAGGTATAGCTTGGTTCCACTGGCACGATGCGCCTTGGACCCATGTCTGAGCACACCTGGCACACTTAGGGCATCAAATGAAAAAACAACAAGGTGATAGATGGAATGCTTTAATGCTAGGTTGCTTGTCTGCTGGTTCAGAGGGGACCTGGCCTGGAAGTTCAGGCTGCACTGTTCCCATGAGACAAATACTCGTAGTACCTGTGATCAGCAGCTCAAGGTTCTCCCACCATAGGCAGAACTTCCTACATGTTCCCCAAGGTCCTCTCGTGGAGTCTTGCCCTTCAAATGTTCAAGAAATACAGTTCTGCACAGTCATGTGGTAGTCTCAAGGTTAAGGTGACCCCAGAGTCCTTCATATGCACAGTGAGACGTATGTGGTTTCCACAACTTAGCCTGTGGTGGTGTATATGCACACATGAAATGCAATGCCAGGTTGTTGTACTTTCTTGCTTGGGTTGGTTATCTGACCCTATGATTTTGTGCAATAGTCATTGGAGATGCCCCAATAGCAGTTCTGGCACTATGGGTTCGAATCTCCACCAGTCCATACTGGCAAGTATGAGTTTGTTCTATGAAAGGGTGCCATTTGAAAGATGCAAAAAGGGGTACAAAAAACTGCTACTGGTCTCTCTAATTGTCCTGCTCCTGTTTGTAGCTGAAGAAAGTATGTCTCCTCTTACACCTTTTCCCCTGCAGCTGCAGGTTGATCTGGAAAATTAAAACATTATTATAGATATGCTGTGTGGGTCATTATATTACAGAATGTTAGTAGGAGAATCAGGTTTTTTGGACAGACAAAAAGGTTATTTCAGTAACAAATCAGAAATCGCTAGTATACTCTAAGCTGTGCCTCCGTGAGCTCCTAGGCCAACAGATTACAAAGGAAGCAGTGGCGGCTCCTCCACTAAGGAGGAGGAGCGTTGCCCCACTGACTTCAAGCAGGAATAGAAAGGAAAAAATAAAATGATAATAACGTAATGTTAGTATCATTTTATTTTGTCCTCCTGCTGCGGTAGCTTCCGTGAGGGGGCGGGCGGGGCTGAAGAGCAGGGCCGGAGGGTACAACCCTTCTAAATGTGCAATGGATTTTTGGTTGGCCCTCTCGGGCCGCACAAAACAGTCATGCACACTTTCAGTGTTCTCAACGCAGGCTACATTACAGCCTGCGTGGAGAACAAGCCCACTCCTCCAGCACCTGGCTGAGCGGCCTATCACAGTGCTCAGGCCAATCACAATGCTGCATTGCCGTGTTGTAATTGGTCAGGGGAGCCTGTGTGCCGGGTGCTTCCTGTTTCTGGAAGACAGGAGCAGAGTCGCTGGACCCAGCAAGAAGGTAAGTGTTTTTTTTTTTTAATTGTGATCCCTCGTGCCCCCCCTTATCCTCCCGCACCCGCCCCATGCTGGCCGTCACTGAAAGGAAGAAACAGATGTATGGGAGATGTGTGGCGTAATGGCCAAGATCGGCTGACTCCGGAGCGCGGGGCTCATGGTTCGATCCCTAGCCTCAGCTCAGCATCATGTGACTGTGGGAAATAGCTCACTTAATCTCCCTGATGGCCCCCAGTGCCTTCAAACCCTTAGTGGTGATTAGTTTCTGCTTTACAAATACCGGATTGATTGATTGTTCAGAACCTTAAAATCACCTGTACACTTGCACCATATTGACATTGCTTCAAAATAGACATATCTATAAGTTTGCCTCTAAGCCAATGATCATCGTATTTTGCTTAAACAGAGTTAATATCCACAATCTATCAGTGGCAGTCCATGATCTGAAGACAAGGACACTGCAGGGCATGCCTTGTACAGCCACTACTATCATCACACTAATTAATGGTCCAAATGTGTTTTAGAACAAGCTCTAATCCAAACTATCACAGATCAGAGCCTGCTTGTCACAGTCTACATCTGATGAGACGTCATATAAGATAAAAAAAATAGTTGAATCTCTTTTACAAAGTATGTGTTGCACAGTTATCCACTTTTGTACTGCTAAGAATAGGTTGTTGTAATTTCTACTAAAAAATTTTTATATCCTTCCTTGCAGACGGAACTCAGTATAAAGGTACAGATGATTTGCCTTCTTGGTGTCAAGTGGACATCTATAAGTCCACACCCCCCAATGTCCGCATCACTTCCACAATCAGAACACCGACCACAAGAAGCACATCGTTACAGACTAAAGAGGCTGCCCCGACAACAGTCCTAGCACTGGTAAGACACTCACTGTGATTATGTGCTTGGTCAACAGATTTGGATGTAACCTGAAGCCACAGGTACAAATCCTGGCAGATGACTCAGTCTTTCATCACTGAATTGTGATTTATTGAAACATTTGGTTGCCACCAAGATTAATCCACCAGTTAAGCACTCACTGCTGATATTGTTTGATGTTTGCAAGCCATAGGTCCAAATCCCAGGTGAGGTCATCACAGCTTTGCATCATTTAGAGATCAATCTATAGAGTAGCGTTGGGTTAGATAATTGTATCTGCTATTCACAGCACTACCAAAATACTAGTTACGCAAGCTCAATATGAAAACAAGTTCTTAGAATATGTGGTGTGTGATGTAGACATGACAAAATATAATAATATTTAGCTATATATGCACAACCTTACAAACCATGTTTCTCTCCTTACAGGGTACAATTTCACCCCCTTCTTCAATGTTGTCGAGTGGAGTATCTTCATTCTCGAAAAGGACATCCACTGGTGATGCTTCTCCATCTTCAGACACAACCAATCTGCCTGCAAGTACCTCTTTGTGGCACTCAGACCATTCTCCAGGGACCTCTGAGAAAACAACACCTGCTCTGATGGTGTCTCATGGACCCTCCTTCCAGTCTACCTCAAACTCCATTCAACATGAGACAACATCTAATACTGGCAAGTTTACGTCTCTGAACTACAAATCATTCTCTGTAAGAACTTCTCCCCAGGTTTCTTCTCACCTATTGGAAAGTAGATACTTAGTAGTGACCTACCACTAGTAATGAGGCCACAAATACAATGAAAGGGTCAGCCAAGGACTCAATAAATTATTCCCTTGCTCAACCTTTGGTAGATGGCAACGAGCATGCAGGCGTAACTTAGGAGACAGGTGTGTAAAGCATTTAAAAACAACAATACATTAATTAAGTAAGACACAACACACAATAAAAATCCAACTCCAATTTATAACAATGGGTTCTATTTTTATGAACAAATAGACACCAAAATGACAGAAATCCAAAATAGGGGACTGGAGAGATGATTTTTTAAAAATATTAAACACTTTCTAGTCCTTAATAACATATAGTGCTAAATGGGGACATCGGGTTGAGCTTTATCAGGGAAAAGGCAAATTTTGAGGCTGACTGCGATGAAACCTTGGTCAGATACACTAAGTAGGAGGACTTGGTCAAAATTTTAGTGTTGCACTTAGTTGTCTTTCTGGAGCTTTTTTTCTCGACGTTGAGCGAGGCTCTTCTTCAGGTCTCCTTGAGGGTTCAAAGTATCCACATCCAAGGTTCAAGAATCTCTGAGATGGGATATTGGGATTCTGGGACTACAATTCCCCCAATGCACCTGGCCAAATCCTTAAAAGTCCAGTGGACACACTCCAGAATAGAGACTTTTGGGTAAAGATGATGCAGGTGGGCTTGTAAACCTATATATTGCAGGAAGTCCACTCGTTAATTGTCCTTGAAGAGAGGCAATGCCGGATTTATAAAGTTTTCACACAGCACAGTGCAGCAGCCATACAGGGTGCACTGGTGAGAAGGAGAGAATCACATTTACTGAAATACGGCACTCTCCTCTCGCTAGCGCTGGCACTGAAATCAGCTGTTGTGCGCCACAGACACACCTTTGTGCCATGGTTCAAGGGTGTCTCTGTGAGTCTGACATAGGATTTGTACTGGAAGGGTACCCTTCTAGTACAAAATACCATAGCATAGACTGACTTTAACCCTTTTCCTACTCTGTATGTGTGCTGTAAAATGCAGTACACGTACAAAGCTAGTAAAGGAAGGAGAAATGAAAGCCTTTCTCCTTCCTTGTACCTACATCAAAAGGGTGCAGTTTTCTTCTGGCACTAATCTCTGACTACTTTATTCAGTAAATTAGGTTTGGTGTCAGAAACCTTAGGTGGTTGCATGGGGACACGCATGCTCTGTCCATGGTACGCTCCCATGGCACTAAGTAAGGCAAAGCACGCTGCTTTGCATTAATTTCATGTTATTTCCAGCGCTGAAAGAGTTTAGCGCTTGAAAGTAAATCAGAAAAAAAAGATTTTTCGTCAATTTGCATCACTTTGGTGATGCAAACACAGCGTAAAATCTTAGTAAATCTCCCATGCAAAGTCCTTAGGGCTGTAGTCCCAGAATGTGCAGCAGGTGCAGTCCTTCAGAGTGTAGATCTTTAGGGTGCAGATCAGGTTTCCAGCAGGGCAGTCCTTCTACTTGCAGTTTCAGGCTGCAGACCTTAGTTGCTTTGGAAAAGGGGGTGGTGATGGACAGAGTATCTGAATTAAGCAGAACACTCGTACCCAGTCAACAGATCAGGGCTTGATCCATCACCGTTTTTTAGCTCACTGCACCATCCCAGCTCAGAACCTGGCTACATGCAAATTAGTCTGTCCCTGGCCCAGTGCATCATGGGAAAAAGGCAGACCAAACTACCAAGCCAATTCTTTTACTGGAAAGGAAACAAGCTTCCGGGGACCGGTTTCTGGCATTACAGCCATCTTCGGCCCGGCTTGCTTGAATCCTGATGGTACAGTGAGCAAGGGACTCATGTCTGAGCATACCCTTCCACTCTTGTGGTGGACAAAACGATTCAGAAAAGGGGGTGGTGATGGACAGAGTATCTGAATTAAGCAGAACACTCGTACCCAGTCAACAGATCAGGGCTTGATCCAGCACCGTTTTTTAGCTCACTGCGCCATCCCAGCTCAGAACCTGGCTACATGCAAATTAGTCTGTCCCTGGCCCAGTGCATTATGGGGGAAAAACGGTGATGGATCAAGCCCTGATCTTTGGACTGGGTAGGAGTGGTCTGCCTAATTCAGATACTCTGTCCATCACCACCCCCTTTTCTGGACCTTAGTTGCTTGGCAACTCTTTCCTATTTATGCAGGGTTCCTGGGCATCCAGCAGGGATGCATCCCTGACCAATGGGAAGCAGGGTGCCACCCTCAGAATGATCTCTTCATCCAAAGTGTGACATATTGTTGACCCAGAAAGCACCAATCCTCCAAAATCCAACATGGAGAAATTTTCTCCTTGGAGGTTAGATCAGGCAAAGCCAACACACTGGTGTGGCTAAGATTCCCAAACACTCCCCTTCCAGCCCTCTCCCTAATATAATTACAGGGACTCCTGTGCGGCTGGATGTGCATGATTTGGGGGCAAGCCTGTGATGTCCCAAAGTGTAATTTTCCCTTTGAAGATCAGTTTGGTCACTCCACCCAAATCCTGCATTCTGCTTCTGCTGTTTCAGTTCTCCTTCCACAGGCAACCCATTGTGTCTCTAGTAGGCTGCTTCACACTCATTAAGACAGCTTGGGAATGCCTGGCAGAGGCTAGCCAATCAGGAGAGAGCAGCTGGAAGCCTGGATTTTTGGCTTACAGAAAAGAAGGTTTAATAACTTCTATTCTGGGGTAGCGATTTATAAATCTAACAGTGGCAAGTTGTTTGATTTATCATAACTAACATTTTAAGTCCTTGAATGATACTTTTAGCTCCTTCATATCAATATTTATACTTAAATAAAATGTTCCAATGTTAGCCTTTGGATCCTATTATCTACAATGGGAAAAATGAAAGTTTCAGTTTTACCCTCACCAGGGCATATAACACATTGTTTGTAATGTCCCTGCTTATAGTTGCATGGCATTCTACCCCTGGTGCATCTAGGAGAGACCTTAGAGATAACTTGCATGCAAAAATACTACTTTGAATATACCTTTAATCCCAAAGTCAAATTTGCATATAATTAGAATTTTAAAGCAGCCTGCAAGGTAGGGCTGGCTTTTAAAATGACAGCAGGCACTCAGAAGTGCACCCTCTAGTGCAAGAAATCTACTTGGCCTCTAAACCTCCCTGCCATAATATATACTAGAGACGTATAGGTAGTTTGAATGCCCCTTGACTTTTTATATACAGGGGTCTGTCAGTACCAATTGTAATTATATCTAATTACAATGTACTTTTAATCAAAGCACTGGCCAATGGGTCTGGTTAGCAGAGCCCAGGGCGCAATCAGAGTCAGCAAAACAGCACCTAGTAGTCAAAATGCGGGCAAAAGGGGCGGGGGGCAATGCAAACAGGTCCTGATTTCTCACATCACCCCATTCACTCTGATATCATTTCCTCTGTAGTGGGTGGTTATCTACTTCTAGGTATTGTGACCATGCTTGGAGCTGGCAGTCTTAGATGAAAGATGGGCAACTCAGGCCTATCAGCAAGGAATCAACAAATTGATATCTTTTGGGGAGTTTTGCACGGGGTTTCCACCTTTGTAAACATCAAGTGGGTGAGTTTCCTTCACCTACAGCTGGGTTTCACTGGAGCAGAGTACAGTGAGCTATATAACATTTGTGTAATGGCAAAACAAAGACATTAACCCCTCCCTAAAGCTAGACTGGAACCATTGAACGTATTCACAGATCAATGTTATTGACCAGATATAAACAGATCAGGAAAAATACATCTTTTGCGCACTAGCAAATTCACATGTATGTTTCGTCAGTGGGAAGTGTGTGGCAGGAGGTGTGTGGGGCACAGATTTCCATTCATGGAGTGATGTCCTTCCCTTACTGCCTAGTGCACATCCCATTCACTTACAGCAGTCCTTACCTGCGCATGGCAACTTCAGGGTAAGGTGCAATGCAAGCAGGAGAAAAATATGACTTCCCTGTTCTGGAAATACATAAGCGTTGGGATTCTGGTTGCAAATGTAAATCTAAACATTGATATGTGCAGGCTCTTTAAGGCCCATACATGTCAATACTGCTTGTGAGTGGGTGACTCTAGCTGGAGGTCATTACAGTTGCCAAGGCTACCTTTAGTGGATTAGCAAATATGCCTCTCTTGATAAAGGCCCTAATTAAATTAAATGTTTGAGCTGGAGAACTCCAAGCATCTTACCGTATAATATCAACAATTAGAAAAGCTACGTTTTTAAAAAAAATTGCAAGCTTTTGGGCTTTCACATCAGACCACTGATCCAAATCATGCCTTGGGAGGGCCTAAAATGTCATTCCTATGCTGACAACAGCGAAATCTAAGTGTGGGCGAATGGGACGTTGGACTCCTTTGCAGCAGTTACAGTACATTTGTGTAAAGTTATATGTTGGCTGAGCTACTGTGGTTCAAAGCTTAACTCCTTCCATGAGGGGCTAATTCCCCTGCAGCGCGGGGGAGGAGGGGGCCGTGGCGCTGTGGTACTCACGACGAGTCCAGCTCGTCATGCTGCACACTGGAGCTGTGCTCATGAAGAGCTGGACTCGTCATGACTCCGCCCACTCCTTCAGAACGCCCGCACAGGTGGGGAATTTGCCACGCAATAGAGGGCTGCAGCAGCTATGACAAGCTCAGCTTGCCATGAGCATAGCTCCACTGTGCCTCATGACGAGCTGAGCTCGTCATAAGCATCGAAGGGGTTAATGCATCCAAGATGGAAGTTATGAAAATCTGCTTGGCAGGGGCAGGATAGCAAAATACAAATTGCATACAATTGCTTAGTGCTTCCTGTGACAAGTGTGTGCTACCTATGACAACGTCAAGGACGGATCGAGCTGCACACGCAAGCAAGCTGCTGCAAGAGGGGGGAAGAGCAGCCAGACGGCACAGAGAGCCAAGGCAGCGGATTAACACCATCAACCCACTTGCCGCAACTGCGGTGATCAGTGCATCCAAGCCTCTGTGGGGCAGTATGGCCCAGTCTGAGGCTGAGAAGAGCGGTGGCAGTGCAGCCGGAAGCCGGGAGGCATAGGAAGGAGCCGGCCCTGCACAGTACCTACGTTGAGCTCCTTAAACTCTAAATACTTTAGAAATCGGACTGCCTCAATCTGCCTCAACTAGTCCGACTAGTTCATCCTCAAGGACTCTAGGGCAGCCCAGTACCTAGCTACAACTTGCTGCACAACGCAACAGGATGAGGTCTATGTAAGCCAGAAGCTCACCTCAGCAAACAGAGGAAGCCCACACAGCAATCCAACTACCATTCAAGACTGGGCAGTCTGCCTTGATAACCAACTGAAAACCACCTTTAAACTCCAATTCCTGAGAAATGCAAACCTGGCAATCTTCTCAGACACATTATTATTATATTATCATTATTATGACATTTATTAAGCCCGCAGCTACCCCCAACGGGGGTGTCCCAGCGCTGAGAACAGCAACGAAGAGGAACCTTAGGTTAGCAGCTGGAGAATAGGAATGTCTTCAGTTTACTTCTGAACTGTGATTCTGAATTAGTCAGGCAAAGATTTACCGGCAGGGCATTCCAGTGTCTGGATGCAACCACCGCAAAGGCTCTACCACCTTTTCTAGCTCAATGGAATCTGGGGGGGAGCAGAAGACGGAGGTGATTAGATCTAAGAGCACGTGATGAATGGACTACCTTCACCCTTCCCATTCGGAGCCCTGAAAATAAGTACCAGGGCTTTAAACTGGATACAGGAGGATATTGGCAACCAATGAAGGTTCTTCAGATGAGGGGAGATAGAGTGGTGGTAAGGGACCTTGCAAATCAGCCTGGCCGCACATCTGATGGCAAGAACCCGCCAGCCCCCCAGTGCCAACAATAACAGTTCAAACAAAGACCATGCAGCAGTCCCGTCTCACGGACTCGCCGTCCGCACTGACAGCAACAGACATCTGCAAAACTCATCTTATCACCTAGTGGACCAAGGCCCTTCTGACAAAGGAAGACTTAACAAACTTAGCAAGCAGGACCCCAGAACCAGACCCAGACGAGATCATTGATCTAACCACCAGCCTGAGCATCCCTACGCCCAGGCAAAACCCATGGGCTCTGTCTTCGAAACCAAGAGGACCACTCACCCCATACTCTCAACCTCGAGCCAGCAGGGAGAAGCAGAAAACACAAAAGAAGAATGTCCTACTGGCGCAGCAGGCCCAGCAAGTGCAGCCAGCAGATCAATAGACCTGGAAGTATCTGGCAACTTCTCTAGCAGCCCAACTACCCAGGGTGTGCACTACCTAGGTCAAAGAATTCCAACTCCAGTCCCTACCGCAGCAAGAATCTCAGCACCAGAGAATGGTAATGAACTTGTACTCCTCTTGCCCCTCCATAATGTTTGTTATACTCCACCCCCAGTGGAGCTAACCACCTCAAAAGAAACTGAGGACACAACCCCTAAACTATCTCTCCTCAGACTCATAGAGCCAGAAATCAAATGTCAACAGAACCATGTGGAACCAACGCAGATCAAAAAGGTGGATATCCTGTGGTACCACGTTGCATATAGAGTGCGTGGACACTTCCTACCTAATACAGGAAGAGTGGGATGAGATGCTAGCCTCCTACTCTACTGACCTTGAACATCAAGTCAACTTAGCCAAAGCAAACACAACAGTTTGAGCACTCAAATCTGAATCTGCCGCAGAAAACAACTTTCATTAAGACGTACGAGTCTGGCCTGCCATGCTGAAGACCATGCAATCCATGGTTAATGCCAAGGACTATACATTAACAAGAGGAATCCATTAGGAAGTGGGTAAGAGGTGTCCCTACTGTGGTTGGGAACACACTAGTTGTTTTTGGGTACCCCTCACACACCAACAGGCCCCTTGGTGTCATGCTTCATCATCGGGGTCCTCTCATCCCTCTACGGGATGCAGCGTGCTGCGACTGGCGGTTGCGTGGGAGCACTAATTGGACTATGTGCGGTGTTAGTGAGGGAATTTATAAGTGAGTGCTGTGGTGGGGTTTAAATAGTGAGTGGGGTTTAAAAAGTGCCTGGCTCGTGGGGTAGCAAAAAAACTTTAATTGGCCCCCAGGCTGGTACTATTAAAAATGGTGAAGGTATCGGCGTAACCTATGTGTGCCACCTCCTATGTGTGTGTCAACATGTTTCGATGTAAAAACAACTTCTTCAGGACTGGGGTACACAAATCCCCACCTTACTCACGTTTTTCTATTTTTGCTTTTTATATTACTAAAAAAGTGGAATTTTACAAGTGCAGGTATATCAATGTACCTACAGAACAACCGCTATTATAGCTGACTGCTTTGTTTGGAGTTTATTACTCCATGAGACTGTACTAACGTAGGGGTTAATCGTGGTTCCTTGCTGCAAGTCTATAAGGAGAATCCCTCTTTGCTGCCCCTTACGCCGGCTCCACAATCAACGGGCCATATATATACTACCTGCCTTGGCACGCACATATTTACCGGCTATTAGAGTCAAGTTTAATGCCTGCTCAACTGTACCCAGACCCTCGCGGAACCCAAATTGGAGATCCGAGAGGATCCCACGATCGTCCGCCCACTGCTGGAGGCGGCATAGAATGATCCTCCCCGCCACTTTCCCCAATGAGTCCAGCAGTGAGATCGGGCGGTAGCAGGATACCTCCTCTCGGTTCCCCATTTTTAAAAACGGGTACCTAAATTGACTGTGACCAGGACTGCAATAAGCCCGCCCTACAGTGCCACAGTGAAAAACCTCATAACTCTCAAAGACACATAAATGGCTCAATAAACTCCTGGTTGGTTAGAGCAAACAATAGCCTTTATAGTTTTTTTTGCTCTATCCAAAGCCATGGAGGGCTAAGAATGACACATTTCATCGCTATATTGTGATATCAAAACCATCTTCTGTGAAACTAATAATGCCTAGCTTCTGACTATACATTTGGTGTTGTATTTTAACCATGAAAAATGATTTCTACTACCTACTTTGATTCCCATGAACATAAGTTCAAAGATATATCTGGTACAAATCCAACCTACTTTAAGCCTACACAATTTGGTAATACAAATGACTCCATGGTATTCACAGTGTATGTTTCCTTCACACTTAATGCATTCAGTAGAATGGTCTGTAGGTCCTTCAGGGATGACTACAATCAATCGATCGGTAACCATCCCTCCCAGCGAGGCACCATTCCAGCATCATCTACATTTGACTGAGGCATTCTGTTTCTGTGTACAGGGGAGTGTACCTCTTTGCCTGTGTGCATTGTGAGCAGGGGATTGTGTAACTTGTGTAATTTTCTGTAGTGTAATTACTGCAAAAGTATGCGGATTTATGCAAAGAGCAAAATAAAGAATTTACTGCTATTTTCTTACATTAAAATGCACCCTCACCTGCACAATGGGATGCATTTATTGCTGTTAACTGCTAAATGCAGCAGATCACAAACAGAAGCAGCCACTAGCGCTCTCTTAAGGCCACATGTGCGTGGCTTTTTCTATGTACAAAACCTTATTTTGCGATTCGTCAACTTATTACCGAATCGTAAATGGGTACACGATTTGGCATTCGGAAGAGGCATGTTAAGGGTGTCCTTTCCTAATAGCAACTCGCAGTCTTAGATACGAATGTTTGGCCCCCTTTCCTCCTCTTCCCCTCTTTAATGCATAGTGGGACCACAGCCTGTTCTTAAAAAATTAAACTGAAACATTTATTTTTTCTTTTTGAAACACTTCCCCATTTCCTTTAAGTAAAAGGCTTGCATTTTTTTTTAAGTTGCTTTATTTAAAAGCAAACACAGACATGCTGATCTGCTGTCCCCAGCAGGCCACCATCCCTGGGCTTTTAGCGATTCCCTTGCAGGTTGGAAATTTTGAACTGCCTCATGAATATTAATGAGGTAAGTCCGTTTGAGACCCACTGGATAGCACAAATTAAACTCAACAGAGCTTTGTACATTTGAAATTGCAATGTCCTAATTGCGCTTCAGAATTAGGAACTCGTAATTTCTCATGTACATACATGCAGCCCTAAGTGTGTTGTTTCTGTGTTCTTGCGGTACGATTTTTGCCCCAAATTATTCTTAATTACGTAAGTGGGTATAATCACCTTATTTCAGTAAATTTGTGTCACAAAAGTAACACGGAATTACCAAAATTACTTGGATTACTGTAGTATAATTAAACGAAGGCCTGGGTAAAATTTTGAGTACCATTGACTGATCTAGAGTCTCTCTCCTTTCAGGAACCTGCTCGTCTTGTACCCTCCATCTCATCAGGGAGCAGATGTCGTGGAGCGCGGCGCGCAATCATTGCATTTCGACATACACCGACCTTGCCAGTATTCCGGTGGCCGACATCCAGTGGGCGATCTCCAAGCTGCTCGTGTATCCGGACCCAGCCCCTGGGGCCTGGATCGGACTGCGCCGGAGCAGAGTCTGGGGGTACTGGTACTGGGTGGATGAAGAACCATTGGACTTCAGCTACTGGGGAAAAGGAGAGCCGAGTAACCCGCCCTCGGAAAGATGTGGGATGGTCTCCAGAGCACCAGGAAAGAACTTCACCTGGGAGGACGAATGTTGTGGAGTCAGATTACCCTTCATCTGTTACTCCAAGAGGAACAATACAGGATATTAAGGGCATATGCCAGATTTGGATAATTTAAAGGACTGGTACTACTTCTCAGACATATCAACGGACAGCAGTAATTCTACTGTGCTTTACTTTGCAAGCCCAGTCCCTCACAAATATTGTTTTAACTTTTGCTGGGTGTTCAAGTCTAATAATCATCCTTTAAATATACTTGTGATAATTTTCATCATTGTGGTTGTCGTCCATTTTGTGAGCTGCTTCCAACCCCTGAAATAGGGAAGTGACATCAGAGTAGGACCGGATGTGCAATTCAATTACAGAAACAAAGGTGCAGAATATACAGTTTCATTTTCTTGTTGGAGGGCCTAAAGGGAAATGCAACCTTTTATTATGTAAATGAGAAGGGATGATGTGAACTGATTTTTTGTTTAGTAAATTTGGCATAAGATAAAGTTTAAATATTACGTTTTTTTTTTTTTATAAAAATCATGTTACCTTTAAATGGTCAACGAATAAAACAACTCAGAAAGATTAGTAGTGGTTTTCTCACTTCGTTTTGTAACTCTCAAAGTCTGCTATATTCCCTGAGGGGGCTGAGTTCTTAGTGCTGTCTCAGCCAGGACTTGACACCTGATTGTAGATCAGTAAATAAGACCACACATAGGTCAAGGTTTAAAATCCTACCTTCCCCTCTCTCTCTTCTCCCTTCTCCTCTTTTGCCCCTTCTTTCTTTCCTTTCTTTCTTCTATCCTTCTTTCTACTCTACATGTCTCTACCTCTTCCTTCTCTCTATAACCATTTCTTATTGTTTATTGCTCATTACATATGTTTCAGTACTCTTTCTTGATATTATTATTGTTCCAATTTTATTTTTAATTTTTTTATGACATATGTGTTGTATTGTATTTAATCTAAAAATGCAAATAAAACTTCTTAAACAGAAAAAAAGGTTAACAATCTGTTAAAAACAAGACACAAAGCCCACCTCTATTGGACCAAGTCACCAAGTTGTCAAAAATCAGGTTTAAATTCTTGAAGTCCTGATAGAATATTACTCTTACATGAACACCAAGTGAATTCTGTGGTCAGCAACATATTCTTTGTCACTCAAAAAAAGAGTTGTCATTTTACCCCCGATGCTTTGACGGGTCTTGTAGTGGGTGTGATGTTTACTCCCAGATTAGACCTCACTAACTCCCTCTGTGGCCAGTGCCAACCATCAAGCACTGAAATCATAGTTGCCACAAGATGCAGACTTGGAGTAAGCCAGATATATTTCAGCAGCCAGGACTCTACTAGACCTGGAGGAAAGGAGCTGTGCAGAATGTTGCATCACATTGCTTAGCTGCCAATGTACAACATAACCCAGCCAACAGCGTGCTATGGTCATCCAATAAGGGAACACTGCCTGGCCATGATTGGTGGCTGTTGGTGGTTTACTCAAGGAGTGACCAGAACAACTTAAAACATCCCCTACTGGTGCTCTCTGCCCTTCCACCATGCACGTTCCACCATCCAGTCAGGTCTTAGTTGATATGCCTAGGTACATGTAGCACACTGAATGAATGCTTTCAACTTATTACATGTTGTATATAGCTATCTCGACACTTCTGTGGTGCTGAAACTAGCACAAAAATAGAAAAAGCTGGTATTCCTTTGCTCTGCACATAGCAGAGGTATTTCGTTGTTCCTAACAACTCACATCGCACTTGGTACAATTCTGTACAGATCCTACACTCACCATTGTATAAATGAACTATTGATAACAATACCGCTTTGGGTCTCCCCTTGGGTATATTCCGAGTAACAATGTGCGTTTGGCTTCCCTACACGCTTTGTTATACCAGGGGTGTTTAGGTTTAGGGTTGAGATTACTCTTATTTTCGCAATTATAAAAGAACTCTGCCAACTTTAAAAACATATCCCAGTGGTTCCTATTTATCAACAACAAAGATTCATACCCTAGGTTATTTCCAGACATACAAAAAGCAGTATCTAAATAAGGAATGGTTTGTGTGTACAGGGAGGCCATCTTTTCATTAGATGCAGCGAATGTTCCTCAGAGTACTCTTCTACCACCTTCTATTGCAAATAGATTTGGAGGAGGTTGTGTTAACGGACCCCGATCATCCCTAAGTTGGGAATAAACTATCTCTAGCACCAATGGGTTGTGGTCGCTTTCACATCAAGATTGGACTGCAAAATCTATAATTCTAGACCAATTCTTGACTTCTACCAAGATGTAATCAATTGTAGAGGCCTGACCCAATTTATTAAAAGTTGGATTTCCCGGGCTGTCAGAGGAGAATCGACCATTACAAGCCCTAAGCGAGTGGGTGAGTGTAAGTGAATTCATTTGGAGAACAAGGGGAGTCCACCCCCTTGTTGGATAGATATTACAATCTGGAATTGACCAAACAGAACCTTCCTCGCTTGTAATGGTAGAACTTATACCATTAAGAGGTTCAAAATGGCAATTAAAGTCCCCTCCAATAATTACATGAGCAGACTCGGGAAGGCTGAGGAGGAAAGAGGCCAAAGAGTCTAAGGTCTGTGAGGTTTGCCCCATCCTCACTGGGCGAGAATAAAGATTAATAACAGCCAACTTAAGTGTATCATCAAAAGAGAGGAGGATACACAAAATGTCCGGGGAATCAGTGTCTATCAATTTGATAGTACAACCCAGATGTATGGCAACACAAATGCAGAGGCCCCCGAGGGTCTCCCCCTAGCGGCCTAGCCCCTTGCAAAGCTGGTATGGAGTATGCAACATATCATGCTCTGTACAATGGTAGAGTAGACCATGTTTCCTGAAAAAGACATAGATCATGTGCA
The DNA here is from genome assembly GCF_964263255.1 of Lissotriton vulgaris. Taxonomy (NCBI): domain Eukaryota; kingdom Metazoa; phylum Chordata; class Amphibia; order Caudata; family Salamandridae; genus Lissotriton; species Lissotriton vulgaris. Next base: position 488,734 of record NW_028253787.1, read on the forward strand.
TCGATGTATTCTCCCCAATCGGGAAGGTCCATCTTAGAAATAAGACCAGCTATGTTCCAGGATAAGATCCTAGTGTTCGGCTAGTCTTTTGCTGTGTCAATCTGAGTGTACGGGGGTCCCACCTCCTTCTGGAGTACTTGGCAGGGTGTCCCCTTCCATCCCTGTATGGTTCCCGGGACTCCCCTGATATGTTAATAGGGGCACCAGAGCTGCCAGGAGCCACTATAACCTCAGGAGTTTCCCTGAGAGGGTGATCCACAGATTCAGATCTATCACAGTTTTGATACACAGCCAGGGTCGGACTGGCCGTTGCGGGCACCGGGCAATCCCACAGTGCGCCGCAAGGGTGGGGGCCGGGTTTGGGCCCCTGGGGGCCGTTTTTGTTACAGGGCCGTTTATGCAACATAGCTACAAAATCGGCCGAAAACAAAGAGCTCGGGGGCACCCACAACCCCCCAAGGGGCCAGGGGGTGCCAGTCGAGCACTTTGCCGGGGCCAGTTTTGGTTCCCAGTCCGGCCCTGTACACAGATGGCTGAGTAACTATACCTTCAATTAGTTTAGCTGAAGGATCCAGTCAATCGACTAGATCTAAGCTGCTATATCTATTGCTAAATGGGACATTTAAAAGCGGGGTAGTTTCGGAGCCCCGACCCGTATTTAGCAGATTTACAGTCTGGGCACTCATTTCCCACTTTTTGTATATGCTTCCGATCCTTTCTAGCAAGAGACTAGGAGGATAAAAGTAACCTGGAGGAAGGGTCTGGATGCCACTATTCTCCCTGGACAATCCCCATTTAAGAATGTGTTGTATCACCCTGGTGTCCCTAAAATTGATCAGAACACAATCCCCCAGAATATCTTTCCGCCTCTGTCCCAGCCAGCTAACCCTGCTAGCAAATAAAATTTCACTCTGTATTAAGGGGGGGGGGGGGGAGTGGTCTATATTTATTTAGCCAAAAAATTATTTAATTCAGGGTATGACTCCCCTCTGCCTGTTTCCAACTCTGGTACTCCGGCTAAGATGACAGTATAGGGAGTTGAGGCCAGGAGTAGGTCTATACATGACAGGGTAGATTTTATTGTTCTTAAATTAAACTGGCGATTATTCCCATTACCTTCTTTGCAGTTACCGGGTAAATTTTGTTCCACTAGCAGACCTAAGGTGCTTAACATATTCCTAGGGCCGTGGCCAACATCCCCCACGTTTGTTGCCCCATGTTGAAAAGCAATGGAGCTACAGTTTGTTGGGTAGAGGGGGATCAGCCCCATTGGGGCATTTAGAACTGGTAGGGCAATAGAGACAGGTGTAATCACATGATTGCGTTTGTTAGGCCTGGCATCTTTGGCGTGGTTTCCCCTGCCTTTTTGGCCTCTACCTCCTGTATTTTTGATGTTGTGCAGGATTTCGTTTTTGCTGGTTTAGATGCTTTGGACACTCTGCCACTGCTGATCAGTGCCAGAGTGTAAGTGCTCCCTGTGTAAATTGTTATGATGATTGGATATACATGATTGGCATATTTGTATCACCAAGAAGTCCCTAGTAAAGTGCACTGGGTGTGCCAGGGCTGGTGATGACAAATGCTACTAGTGGGCCTGCAGCACTGATTGTGCCACCCACATGAGTAGCCCCAAAATGGTGTCTCAGGCCTGCCACTGCAGTGCCTGTGTGCAGTCTGTGAACTGCCATGTCCTCCTGGTCAGTGTCCCCACTGACCAGGCCTAACCCTTCCCGTGCATATTGGTCACCCCTATGGAAGGCCCAAGGTACCCCCCTGGGCAGGGTGCAGTCTATGTGAAAGGTGGTGCATGTACTTGTGCAGGTGACATGCTCTGGTAGTGAATTACAGCCATTTTGTTTTCACTATTGTAAGGCTATCTTGCTCCATAGGTTAACATGGGGGATGCTGGCTACAGTGGCTACCAGCATTTCTTTCCATAGGAACAAGATAGGACATAAGAGTCTAGTATCCCTAAACTCAGAATTTAATAACACATCTTTTAGGAAAGGTTGTTTTTGAATCCTGTTTTTGAGAACAGCACTTTTAGAAAGTTGCTGTTCTCTTGTCTGACCTTCCTGTGTGCCTTGGCCTGTTTGTGTATTGACTGTCTGGTTTGAGAGCGACAGGAGCTGGGGATTCCCCAGGAGGCTGGCTGAGTCAGCCCTAGGCTGAATGACTGCATTCACAACTTGAGTGGTGGGAGGAGATAGCACCTGGGCCTGAATAGAGCTATGCCTGCCTTCCACAATGCTGGCTCCACCTCCTGCTGGGCGGCTGACGACCCTGCCCCTCACTCTGAAAGGAAAGAAGAGGCCAGGAAAACAAAGTGGTCAAGAGAAACCCAGAACTGGTTCAGACCGGGCTCAGGGCCCACATGCACAAAGAGAACAAAGACTTTTAGGGGTTAAGTACAGGACCCCTGACAACAGAAAATTAGATCATCCTGGAATTAAGAAGGAACCTCTGCCAAGGAGAAAGCTGAATCTGAAGAAGGAAGACTGTCCTGCTGTTGCTCTGCTGGACTGACCTGTTGCTTTGCTGTCAAGGAGAGGGGAAGGACTTTGCTGTGCTGTCCCCTTGCTTGAAGGAATCTCCAAGGGCCTGAGAAGAGCTGGCTCCCTGTTCTGAAGTCCCAGGAACAAAAGGACTTCACCCCCAGCTTCCCCTGAGCTCTATTGAGAGAGCTCTGTCCTTCCTGGAGTGCGTGGCCCATGTGGGGTGCCTCTGGAAGAAAGAAACTGAGGCTGAAGGTTGTGCAGCTGAGGGGTCACAAGAAATTGGTCCTGAAGTAGCTGAAGAAGAACAACCGAGCTCCAGTCCAGATGATTGGGTCCCAATAATCAACCTGACTCTAGATCCAATAAGGACAAGAAGACAAACCTATTTAGATAGAGAGTGGGATAGAGAGGATGAGACAGGAATAGAAGGAGATAATCAGATCATCGAAATCAAATCTGATGATGAGGAAGACCAGATGGGGAAAGAACAGTTTACTAACACTCCTCCAAGAACTCCTGAGCCTGAAAAGGGAGGGATAGAAATCAGAGCGGAAGAAAATCAAAAGTTCGAAGTGCTTGAACAGGATCAGATAGGACTAGATAAATGTGTTCAGGAAGAAGAAATTGAAACCAACCAAAGCCATAACCAGCATACACCTGAACAAGGCCAGTTTAGTAACCAGGCAGAGGAAATTGAAATAAGACTTGGAACTAGTCAGACAGGAAGGGAAATAGAAAATGATCTTGAAAATGTGCCACAACTGAATGAAAATAAAAGAGCATTTGAAGAAGACCAAAGCACGGTACAAGTTAAAAGACTCAGAAAAGGAGACAAAGTACCTATATTTGTCAAAAGACTGAGACTAAGATTAAAGACTATCGACGAGAAACTTGAGCAAGAAAGTCAAGACTCCAGTAAAACTGATCTGGATGTGATAAAAACCCAAGAGAAGAAGTGCCCGAATAAAGAGACTGAATAACAAGGATCAGAGTCCTGAGTGGACTTATCTTGTGTTGGAAGACTTTGAAAACTTGGAAATAAGTGACGAAAGTGAAGAAGAAGTGATTACTGACCAGACTGACGAAGAAGTGAAACCAACCTGAAAGTTGCCCTGAGTAAGCAACCTGTGCGAAGTTACAAAGAGGGGTTGAAGCTTCTTTTGAGCCAAAATGTCTGATTCCTCTGTGAATGGAAGACCGAGTCAAAATATTTGTAAAACATGCTGCAAAGTATGTTTATGTAGTGTAGCATTAGTACTTGTACTATGGAGAGGACTAACAATAACTATTCCTTATATGATGAGTAAAGATACTAATCTATACCCTACCGAGACAGTAACAATGGACACAGAAAAGCTGCAAACGAAAGATACACCACAAAGAGTAGATACACAGGAGAAAGCACTTAGTCTAAGACAAACTAAAATGGACTTAGATGCACCAGATGAGGAAGGACTACATTATAATAGAATCAAGAACAAAACTCATTTAAATGTATTTGCAAATCTTTTAGTGCACTATGTAGAAGCAATGGAGATTGAAGACTGTTATGTCTGCATGAAGCTACCCACTTCAGTGGCTACGGGTGTGACATACCACCATTTGCCACTAACCTATGGAATTTCCTGTAGTATTTTAGCTAGTTTATTTTATAAGAGAGGACCTTTACAGTATTAATATTCCAATTCAGATGTGATATTTTCTGAACTTCCTATACGTGTCAACCTAAATCCTGTACATACTAAGAGTGATGTAACACGTTATATGGGTGAATACTTTCTAACTATAGGTACAATGGATATAGGTGAAGCATACAGAGATAACTTGACATGTTCTTTACACGAACAAGAGAAAATGTTTCTAAATATGGCAGAGAAAAGAAGAGAAAGTTTCCAAAGAAAGGCTAATGACAAAAAGCAGAAAACACCTAAATGGGCTGAAAATATAGGGAGTCCCTCAATTGGTGGAGCTAACTCTGCTATGTTAATGGATTTCGAAAAGAAGGGGAAACTTTGTCTTCACAGAGAGAAGACTAGTTACTATAATAATATATTCATCGGTTCCAGTGAATGCAAACACAATTACAAGGTAATTGGAGGTTGGGGTTTCAAAAATGGGTCAGAACCTGTGTTTCCCGGAATTTATTATATATGTGGGAACAAGGCTTATTTCAAATTACAAGACCATTGGTATGGAAGCTGTTATTTTGGTATTGTCTTTCCAAAGATATACCATGTAAATGAAGTTGCTGTAAACAATGAAGAAACTAATGGATTAATACGTAGTAAACGAGAAAGTGTTGGAGAAATAATAGGTGAAATATTCAGTGCATTGATACCTACAGTGGGAGTGGCTCTGAATACACACAGAATCTGCAAATTGTCAACAGTAGTTGATCGGTTATCAGCTGACACTGCTGGAGGTTTCCTGATGGTCAATACCGAATTAGATGCGATCAGATCTATGGTTTTACAAAATCGACTTGCTCTTGACACACTATTGGCAAAAGAGGGCGGAGTCTGTAGAATGTTGAAAGCACAACATTGTTGCACGTATATTCCAGACAAAAGTGTTGAAATTAAGAAGTATGTAAAAAATATAACTAATTTGGAAAAAGAGCTTAAACCACTGGAGGTTGATAGTGCCTGGAAGAGACCGACTGATGGTCTCTCTTCCGTAGGTGGTTGGTTTTCTGATCTAGGTAAAAGTCTTGTGAGTAAAATACTGATGCCAATAGCGGGAATAGGATTATTAGTGTTCATCATAATAATTTGCCACAAATGTCGAAAGCACAAAAAGAAATATACTGTGAATAGGAGAGGAATAAAAAGAAATGTTGAAGAGCTCGAATTAGAAGAAATGAATAATCAGATATACAAAAAAATGAAAAATTCTCATTCTAATAAAGGTGCTGAGAAAAAGCTAAATGGAAAGTTTGAAGAGATTGAAATGGGTGAAATGTGAAAAGTTGGCATCTGGTTCCATTAATAGTGATGATAGTAAATATCATCAAAGAGGGGATTGATGGAGCAAGGATTCGCACGTTAAGCGACTTGCTTGTATTCATGAACCTCAAATAATATTCAAAAAGTAACCAACATGTTTGTTTTACTAATTTTGCATATTTTCCATTATACGAGGCGACCGAGTGAAGCTTGCTTATGTGTCTATTAATATTAATACTCTTGCAACCTAAAATAGCTGCTGCTACGCAAAAATTTAGACTGCGCATGCGTCGGTCATACCCATGTGACGTACTCGCAGTTCTGGTGGGAAACTGTTTGCACATGCGCAATAAAGCTAATATGGCTGCTCTGTCTTCTCACATGCCTGAAGCTTGCATTGCTGCTTTCGCTAAGCTGTTCGTTCTGCTTAATCCTAAAGCTATATTTTATATTGAAGTAATGAGAGTAGTATAGAAATTCATGGTATACAGTGTAATCATTTAGTACTGTGTTCTAAATTGTTTTTTCTTACTTTTCATGTATCGTATTCTTTGGGCCTGGGAGGTGCTTACTACTCCATTATGGAAGTCTTTACTGCACAAGTCACGTTGCGGAGGGAAAAGAATTCTGCAGCAGTGGAACCCAGCCAGCTGGCAGCCACAGCCAAGATGCTCCTGGGAACCTGACCTGCGACCTAGCAAGAAGAAGCTGAACTGTACTAGGATTCGAAACATTTGTATTCACTGTTATATTCGCCATTGTTAACCGAAGGCATATGTCATGAGAACCTGAAATTCAATGGGCGTATACGGAATTTACATACAGAGTCTGGGAAAGTCTAAATTTTAGGTGGTGTGATGACCTAACCGCCTCCTTTGTCCAATCAAAATTGGGGATCCCTATACTTGCAACATTGGGGGGGTGGTACACTGACCCAAAAAACAGTATAACTAGCGTAGGTTTAGCTAGAGAAATTGTCCGACTTGTCCGAATAGCTGACCTGTCACTGGCCCAACGCACTCTATAGGTGACTGAAACAGTGAGATGCGGAGCACTCTGTCGGGAGGTTCGAGAAACCCATTCGGGGTTTTGGGAAGTTAAAGTGCTGAAGAAGCATTTTGCTGATAGAATTCATAACCCAGTCGGGGTTATTGGCAGATTCCTTGCAGAGAGGGAGTAGCGCAGGCGTTGCAACCGAAGCTGCAGGTGTTGGTCGAAACCTTTGGTGAATCCGGTCCTGATCCGAATTCTGGGGTTATCCTGTCCTGATTGTCCATGAGCTGCATCTGCTCGCCTACTGGCACCTAAGTCCTGGGGTTTCTTCCCGTCTTTTCCAACTGACCCGTGGCCAGGGTTGATCTTCACTTTATCCTAGGTAAATATAAGTCTGTGTGGGTGATTATAAAGTATTTTGCATTTACCTTTTTCTAAAATTCTCAATTTTTTCTAAGCTTGCATATGTTCCTTCTCTTTCCCGTCACTTGGTAAATGCTATTTTTCATGCATTATTGACTATTAGCATGTCCTAATTTTTCACCTACCTATAGTAAATGCTAAAACATTTCTATATAGTATATGTTCCTTATCTCACCCTCCCTTTTGGAATAAGTTGAATTCATAGTATGTTCCAAATCTTACCTTCCCTATAGTTTAACTGTGCTGAAACCAAATTCTCAAACTATATGGTTGCATTTCTCTTTTGACTGTTAGTACATTGCAAAAGTCTTGGGTTTAGCATGTTCCTTTTCTTTACCTTCCTTTAATCAAGTTGCGAAAGGTTGTTATCTAAATATAGCATGTTCCTTGTTCTTACCTTTCCTTTAGTTTAAAGTTCTTAAATGCTTAGCATACTCTATCTCTTGCATAGCTATACGCTGTTTATAATTTTGATTATAGTTTTATTTGTTTTAACCTTATGCTCATGACATATGATGATTAGATAAAACTTGGAACCTACCCAGAGTCTGTGGTTATTTCATATTTTACAAATGTTATAAAATGTTCTTGAGTATCTAACTTCAAACTCAACTCCCTGATCCAATGTGTTTAAAGTTCCTAGTATCTACATTGCTAGGTTATAGATATAGGAATTAGAAGTATGTGAATCACACGATATATTGATAGTAGTGTGTAGGTTAACTGGATTGATGTTAAGGTGTGAAGTTTGAAATTTGAAATTATGGGCCCAGGTGAGTATGTGTTAAATATCCCAGCTGGGTGACCTGCGCGCTCTATCAGAGGGCAGAGCGGCAGGAACGGTATAATGATATTCTGGGGGTCTTTGTTTAGTATACAACCAATAGTTGGGGGGGAAATGCAGCCATAGAGCGCAGCTTTAATGCTATGTCATAGCTTAGGGCCTCTTGCCCCTAAAAATATACTTCTGGCTACGAGCCTATCATGGGTGTGGGCCTCCTGGCCCCAGGACCATAGGTGCTGCAGGCCAGACAGGTGCAAGGGTAGAGATGGGGCGTCCAGTTCTCGGGTGTCAGAGGATGCTACAGGTCAGATTCCAGGGGTGTCGGGATTGCTGTGAGTAGGGGCAGATACGCTGCATGGGAGATGTAGGTCAAAGGGGTGAGGTACACAGTGCTCGGATATCCGTCAGCGCTGCATGAAGGCGCAGAGACTCTGGGAGGCCACACTGCTGCTTCAAGCACTGTACGGGGACGAGACTGGCGTGCCGGGCTCTTCACGGACCCCGGTCCCCGGGGCTGCAATGAAGGGGGCTCTGCGGGACAGGACCGAGGTGCATTGATGGAGCCGTCAGTACAAGTACTGAAGTACCGGGGTGGTTTACTAAGTAGGAAGGCGTGACGTCGTCATTTAGCAGCTCACAGGTCCTGAACCTACCGCATAAAAAGTAGTTACGAGACAGCACAGCTAGGGTGACCAACTGGCATTGGTGCAAATTCAGGACGGTGAGTGTAAAAATTCAGGACAAAGGGTCAAAATTCAGGACACAAATTCAGGACAGGAGTTCAAAATTCAGGACAAAACTTCAAGACAATTGGATAAGTTTTACAGACACATCAGAGGTCGCGCAATAGTATATAAGCAAGCCCAGCCATATCCAAACATATTCAACCATTTGCAACCATTTGCAGACCTATCCATCATGTATCCTTCCATCTATAATTTCACTCATCCATCCCTTCATTCATCCTTTCACTCATCCATCCACCCTGTCACCCTATCCATCTGTACACTCATCCATCCATTCTTCTAGCCATCCATCCATTCATTCACTCATCCATCCAGCCATTTACCCTTTCACCCATCCAGGCATCCTTTCACTTACTATCCATCCACTCAGTCACTCATCCTTCCACCCTTTCAGTCATCCATCCTCCCTTTCTCTCTCCATCGACCCTTTCACTTAGCAATCCTTCCTTCCATCCATCCATCCATCCACCCTCCCACCCATCTACTCATCCACTCATGAATCCATTCTTTGACCCTATCACTCATCCATCCTTACATCCACCCTTTCGATCATCTGTCCATCCATTCACCCTACACTTATCAGTTCATCAATCCATCCATCATTTCACTCATGCATCCACCCACTCACTCACTCATCATCCACCTTTTCACTCATCCATCCACACTTTTACCCATCCAGCTACCCTTCCACCCATACATCCAGCTATTTACCTTTTCTCTCTTCCATCCTTCCACTCACTCATCTATCATCCATCCTCTCATTATCCATGTATTCAATCTTTCATTCATCCATTCACCCTTTCACTAATTCATCCAGCCAACCAGCCATCCCTTCACTTGCTCACTCGCCCACCTTTTTCATATTAATTTTGAGCTGAGCCTTTTTGAGGAGAGGCCCATCAAGAACTTCACCCTCGCTGCAGGAGCCATTCCAGGACTGGGACAGAAGCCACCCAGGGCAGAGACAGGATCCAACACAGGGGGGGACAGGAGCCATCACAGGTCGGGGGCGGGGGGACAGGAGCCATCACTGGGGGTGGGAGGTGGTGGGGGGGCAGGAGCCATCACAGGAGGGGGAACAGGATCCACCAGGGTGGGCACAGGGGTGGGCATGCAGTTTTCTAGTATCATCTTGGCCTCTTCCAGGGTGGGGTAGGGCTCCTCACCCCCTCCTGGACAAGACAACGAGAAGACAGACTCTCTTTCCAAAATGTTAGTTTTGCCCCCCTCCCCCCACTCTGATGTACAGTACTTAAAGGAGATACTCCAAGAGAACTGATTTAACTGATTGTCCTCCATACTTTGTTAATCAGTGTGGGTGCGATTGTGCCATTTCGTTATTTTCTTACATTATAGACTGCATGTTTGAAGAACTGAGGTTTGCTTACAATCTAGTGACAGTAATTACAATCTGTGAAGAGAACCATGTGCTGCCTCGGTGTAATCAGGGCCAGTTCTAGGATGTTTGGGGCCAGTGGCGGCTGGTGACATTTGAAAGTGGTGAGGCATAACTATATTGTCCTAATGCACCGCAGTGAGCGAGCGTAGCGAGCAAGCCGGAACAACTTACGGAGGGTTCGGGGGAGAAAATTTTGAAAAAAGAGTGGACAAATGGTGCATTTTCAAGCAAATTTGAGAAAGCAGGAAGGTTAATAAAGCAATTGTGAAAGTGCAGTTATTACATTAAAAAAGAGATGTCATATAACATAGGTAGCTGCTTATTCAGTATGTGTGCCTTTGCTCTCCCTGTGTCCTTACATATCACTCCTGTGTCTTTGCTCTCCCAGTGCCCTTACATATCACTCATCTGTATCTTTGCTCCCCCTGTGCACTTCCATATCACTACTGTGTGTCTTTCCTTTGTTCGTGTCATTACATATCTCTCATCTGTGCCTTTGCCTCTCCATGTGCCCTTGCATATCACTCCTGTCTGTCTCTGCTCTCACAGACCCCACTAGCTGGACACAGCAAGAACAATTGTCACAGTTAAAATACAATTTACACCAGGGAGTCTAAAATCGGAGCAGTACATTTCATACATAAATGGTATTATTGCTGGTGTTAATCTTTTACATCACACATAACAACAAATAGCATTGTATCTCGGTGCTTCATCGTCATACCTGATATACACAATGGTCTAAAACGATGACGGCAGAGCCAGGGAACCAACGTTCAGCCTTCGCCTCCCCGGGTGACAAGAACTGTGTGATCTTGGACATGCCACTTCGTTTTGCGCCCTTTCTTTAAATTTCCTCCTCACCAGAAAAACTCGACCCTTTAATTAGTAATAGCTTCGCCACTGCTTTAATAACTTTATTAAAAGCACGGGTTGTGACTGGAATTTTAAATGAGCAACAGTTGAAAGATCAGGCACTGGAGGGAAAGGCCTGGGACATGGGATCCCCTTTTCCCTAGGATTGGCATCTCCGACTGTAAACAAGACAGCGCTTGGGGGACTATGTGGCCACGCTCTAGGCGCTCTAAATATGGCATGAACACACAGAGCGTTCAAAACATCATCTATAGCAACTCAGCCAATTGTCAACTGAAGTGTGTGGAAGTTTGAAGGCTCAGATTTGCACTCGTGAGCTATAAGGTACGGAAGGTTCAATCGGCAAGTGTTCAACTCACTGAGTCATACATTGTACCACTGCACACTGAATTGGTTTTTGGCACTTTATAATAAGGATTGATACTTGTCAAAAATAACCACTTTAACCAACATTAAAACAATAAAAGTTTCAGTTGCCTTACAGGTTTTGCAGTGGGTGCATACTTCATACAGCTACTTTAACACTTTTGTCACGCGTGATCTGCCGGTTATACATGCATCTCTGAACACATGCAACAACTCACTGAGCAATGTTACCGATAATTCAAATAAGTGACCTACAACTTACATGCAACATTCTGCAGTAGGTTCTTTTGACCCTCTAAGTTATTTTATAATTCAAACCTATGATCAGAGTGAACACAGACCTCTCCAGCAAGTGCATTAACCACCTGAGCTGTATTACTGGCATATCATGCGACTTGCCTGATGCCGAGAGATGCCTGCAGCAGGTGCCTTAAACCCTCTAAGGAATCTTAAATTGTGGTTTTGGAAAATTAAGGCAGGCCAGGCAGAACAGTTTTACTATCACATTTTTCTCAATGTCAAATTATTTTGTGGACAGTGTGTCACCTGCTCTTTTCCTCCTTGCAGTGCTCTCTATGGTGACTCACTCGCCCCATTTCAGCCGCCACCCCCTCCCTTGCCTCAGTTCCAGCCCTGCTGGCAATTGACTGACTCAGCCCCAGCCCGACTACAGCAAAAAGGGATTGCCTGAGATGTGATCGGACCAATTTGCACGCTGCTACTTTATTTTACCGCTGCTCACTGATTAGTGGAAATCTTAGAAGTAATGACGCGTATGGCTCAATATTATCACCTCAGAGAAATTTTCTTTGCCACGTTATTACTTGGGGCCCTGGGCAGAAATGGAATGTGTGAAGCCCCTCTAAATTGCGGAGACATGGCGCATTCAGGGCTATTTGCATCTGAATAGATGCCCCTGCAGCTGCCGCCCCCCCCCCCTCAGTCACCTTCAAGCAAGCACCTCTTAACAGCTCATCAAGGGCTGGAGGTGTGAGGATTGCCACCCCGCTGTGCCTCTCCAATGCTGCTGGGTATGTGAGCTTTTGTACTGCCTTGGAGTCTGTTACACTGGCCCTCAGCATCGGAGTCAAGAAGAGAGGTGGGTGGAAGATGCGCCGGCTTCAGGGAGTTGCGACCGGTGCCGGTTAAAATTACGGACAAATGGCGTCCGTTAAAAGATCCTTCACGGACAACGGACAGACGGCCGAAATTACGGACTGTCCGTGAAATTTACGGACGGTTGGTCACCCTAAGCACAGCTCAAACTAGAATGGGTGATCTATCGCGCCTAATTTGTACCGGTGGGCGCTTAGCGCTGGCACTCTTTTTTTGATCCAGGGCATATTTCCTCATCTTCGGCCTTCGGCTCAGAGCAAAAGAAAGTAAGACAGTAAACAGAGAGAGAGAAATATAGGGAAACGGTGACCAAACAAAGCGGGGGCGAAAAGTAACGTGTGAGAAGAGCCGCTGGTAATTATCTTGCCCCAATTAGCGGACGTTACCTCAGGTGAAGCGTGAGGTCACTCAGCAGAGTTGTGAGCTCAGAGCTGCAAGTCTGACTGATGTGCATCGGCAGAGCCGGGTGGGGACTGACCTTATAAGAGACTTTACAGGGGTGATTTGGGCGCACTGCCAGCATTAAACAGTGTCGTGTAGGTAATTCAGCTCAACTCTCTAATTGGACTGCGCTCCCCGGAATGCACTTTGCGTCGAGGTCGACCCTAGCCTCGCTAGCATTGAACTAAATTACCTTGCACCTGCAGCAGCGCGTGGAGCTGTGCAGAGGCTCGCGAGCTGACCAGTGGCGTCACTAGGGTTGGTGTAACCCGGTGCGGGTAACTCATGGTGCATTGCTCACGCCACCCTCACGGGAGAAGCGCTCAAGCCTCTAGCCCACATTGTGCACAGAATGGCAAGGAAACCCCACCTTCGAAGGATTCAAAAACACTCAGTAAAAGCGACTCCGGCAGCACCCCTCCCTCCTTTTCATGGAAGGGACCGTGGCTGGCGTGACTCGCCGCCCAAAAATCCTCCCACCCAGAGAGTCACCAATGTCCGACACCCAGGGGAGGAATCCAAGCACACACTACCTGGGAAATGGAATAACACGACCCCCTTTTATCTCCACGCAGAAAAGTGAGCCCAAGGTTGCAGGGCTCAGCCGTCAGTATGCCTCCTACCCCTGAAAGGAGCACATAACACCCTACGACACCTTCCCCTTGGATACCAGCTCTCCTCTCATCCCTTCGCGCGGACACAGCGACCCCCCCCCCACGGAGGAGGCGTATTAGACCCTCAGAACTGGGCCGTTTAATTATCAGGAAGTGCTGCACTCTCGGTACTTTTAACTGTAGAACTGTATTTAAAAGTGACAAACTTAGTTCTCTTCAGCAGTACCGCTGACTCTTTTCTTTCAATTGCACATTGAAATACGGCTCCGTTTCACACAAAAAACATATTCTGTGCATTGAAGCCCTTTAAGCACTCCTCATGCCTGTATTGTCAGCAAATCGAGTGAAAGTTGATGTGAAAAGTCGGGAGATTGAGACCAATGCTACCGCGAACTGTATCAAAATTATTTGTCAATTGGAAATAAACTTAGCAACTTTAAAATAAAGCAGTGTTCTTTGAAGCAGTTTACACGCTTCTAAAGGGGATGCTTCCACCGACTCGGAGAACCCATCTACCGAAAACACCCGCCGTGAGGCTGCAGAGCTAGTATGTTACAACAAGATTGGTGTCACCCCATGCGACGGTGTCACCCGGTGCGGTCCGCACCCCCCGCACCCCCCGCACCCCCCTAGTGACGCCACTGGAGCTGACCAAGGATTCCGATTGGTGGTGGTTGAGCAGGTGCGGATCATCGGCTGATTGTGGGCTCTGATTGGGTGAGAGGTTGTCGGGGAGTGCAATCAGCCGATCTGTGTGCAGGTGCGCACGCGGGCGGACTCCCGCGCCCTCATGTAGAAGCAGGAGCTGAGGTGACCGTGACGCGAAAGCGGCGAAGGAGCAAACTTTGGGTAATTAATTTCCATTTGTTGTCAATTCTCGGTGTACGGTTAAGGGTGTTTTCTGTAGACAGTGGGTAAAAACTTAAGGGCTTATTTAGAATCCCCTTGCGCCGCTGGTGCGTCACTTTTTCCCATATTAAAAGTGACGCACTTGTGGCGCAAGGGTCTTGTAAATAAGCCCCTTAGTTTCTCCATTTCACCGCAACTTCTCTAGCAAGGGACCCAGCTGGGCCCTTCTTAGTCCACCCTTGAAGAGTGCTTTAAAAGGGAATGTAGAAGTGCGGCCCGGTAACCCGTTTTTAGAGTACCTGTACGTTCCGGGTAAGTGCTGATGCTCCCCCATTAATTGCTTCTCAGCAGTGCTGAGAAGTGCCGGTACACCCCCTCTCAAGTCGAAGAAGTGCAGTAACTCGGCACCGAGCAACCCCTGTCCGTTTCAACCCCTGCCCTCGAATAAAGCCACAGCGCCTGGTTCTAAAGCAGCTTCATACCCGCCGCGCGGCCTTTGTCCGGTGTGACAGTACGAATTGCAAAATAAATCAGACCAGAGATTAAAAGCAGTTTGCACTGCGGTGTTTAATAAAAAGGGATCTACAAGCCGCGTTTTAACCAGAACAGAGGGCCGGCTGTGAGGCACACATGTGGCTCGGCCATCCGGCCTTTAGGTATATTTCAACGGCCTCTGGTTCAAAGTGCTGTTTACCAAAGCTAAGGATGGCGTCGTGCACACAGTGGCCCTCTGGGACCCTGATTCCGACCATAGGCTCGAACCTACCAATGGGGCAGCCTGTGCAGTGACACCGGGGCCCTCTGAACCGTGTGTGAGGCCCTGTGGGCCGAGCTAGGCCTGCGGCGCTGCAATGCTTATGGAGCGCAATGAGGGGACACACACACGTTACTGTACTGGTGTGGACCGGAAGTGCCGTGCCACTTCGGTCCCTTTATTTAAAGCTTTCTGGCCACGCCTGGCCAGAAAGTGATACATTGTGTGGAGTGCTTCCGGGGGCTCAACCTGAGACCCTCGGAGCACTAGAGCGCTACATCCCTTCCCAACTTGGATTTTTTTCAAAACAAACTATAACAGTCAGTTCAACATGCAAAATCTGCCAGCCTGTGATTGGGCCGTGGATTGGATCTGAGATTATACTGCCACTTGCCTCTCGGAGGGATCTGGTCCTGAGGAGGTCCCTGTGATGGCAGGGATGGATGTTCTGCAGTGTCCGGGGCCAGGCACGAGTTATCATCTGTGGCTGCATTCTCTCCTTCTTCCCTCGTTACAGGTGTACCGCCACTTGGGCTTGGTCCTTTCGGAGCAGGTATCTGCTTGAACCACGATACGTTGCGAGTCACTTCTTCTCCGTCTCGGCTGACAGTGACTGCTGTTCCGTGGGTTTCCTTGATGACCCAGGGCTCCGGCTCGAAAGGTGTCTTGAATTTCCCTCCGGCCCTTCTTGTCCGGATGAGCACCGTCTCTCCTGGGCTCAGGGTCTTTGCTTGGGCTCTTCTCTTGCAACTTGCCTTCTCGTTTGGTCTCCTTCTCCTTTCTTGGGTATTTGCCGGGGAGTATGGTGTGGGAGTCCAACTGTCAGCCATGGGTAACAGATCTCTTCTGGGGCCGGCCAGCATCAGTGCCCATGGTGATTGCATGGTGGTGCTGTGCGGCGTGCTGCGATACTCCCTTAGGAACGCTTGCAGTGTTTCCTCCGGGTCACTTCCTTCTGCTGAGGATATTCTCAGTATTTTGTTTATTGTCCTCATGAAGCGTTCTACCTCACCGTTGGCTTGTGGCCATTGCGGGGTGATTCGGTGATGCTTTATGCCAAGGTTGTCTAGGAACTCCTTAAACTCACTCCCCTGGAATGGGGGCCCATTGTCCGTTTTGATGACCATTGGGATGCCAAACAGGGCAAAGGTTTTGGTGAGGATGGGGCGAATGTTCGCGAAACTGGTTGACGCTGCCGTTTCCACGATGGGGTATTTAGTGTAATTGTCCATCAGCACTACTGTGACTCTTCCGTCCGGGAAGCTGCCAAAATCCAGGCTTAGCCATGCCCATGGTGATGGGGTGTGTTCCTCTGTGATTATGGGGGCTGGTGCTTCGGGGCTGCTTGTGATTTGGCATGCTCTACACTCTCGTACGCAGGCTTCGATGTTCTCCTCCATGTTCGGGAACCATATCTTCTCTCGCATCCTCGCCTTCATTCTGCGGGTGCCTTGATGTCCTTCGTGTGCCAGGGTGGTTGCTCTCTCTTGCAGTGTTTTGGGAATGACCACGCGAGTCCCCCTCAGTAGGAGGCCATTGTCAGCGCGGCTGAGGTCGTCATGCACCTTCCAGTACTGTTGTAGGCGTGTTCTGTCTGCTTCGTTCCACCCGTTGGTGTCCTTCAGGAAGTTCGCCCACGTTCCGGATTGTATGGCCTCCTTCACCCTTCCGACTACTGCATCGTTGTCGTAGTGAGAGATGATGACGTCGGCGGTCAGTGCACAGGGGCACGCACCTGTTGCTAGCATGTTGATGAATTCTTCGGTCTGGACTTCAGGGTCTGCGTTGCTAGACTCTTCTGCGGGGGGGTGGCGTGACAGGAAGTCCGCCGGATTTTTCGCCCCTGGTCGGTACAGTAGGTCCATTTGGTACTGTTGAACCTGGATTGCCCAGCGTTCGATCCTTGGCGGGGGGTGTGGAGCAGTTCCACGGAATAACGGGATCAGAGGTTGGTGGTCTGTCACCATTCTGAAAGGGTGGCCGGATATGTAGAGATGAAAATGGGCGCACGCCCATTTGACTGCCAGTGCCTCCCTCTCAATTTGCGAGTACCGGGACTCTGTTGCCGTCAGGGCTTTGCTTGCAAATGCTAGCGGGGCCCACACCCCGGGTTCGGATTCTTGCGACAGGAGGGCTCCCAGGCCCACTGGGCTGGCGTCCACAAGTACTTCGGTGGGTCTTGCAGTGTTGAAGTACGCCATCGTTGTGCTATCTAATAGGGCTTCTTTGATCCGGTGGAATGCTTTGTCTTCCGTTGCCGTCCACTTCCATGAGCTGTCTTTCTTCGTTAGGTTTCTCAGAGGCTCTGCGATTGTGGCCAGATTGGGTATGAACCTGGCACAGTACTGCGCCATTCCTAAGAAGCTTCTTACTTCGGAAGCGGTTGATGGTGCTGGAGCATTCTTGATGGCGTGTGATTTGCGTGGATCTACCCTTACTCCGTCTGAGTCGAATACGTATCCGAAAAACTCTATTGATTTCTTGAAGAACTGGCATTTGTCTTTGTGTAGGGTGACGCCGTACTGCGCGAGTCTTTGTAAAGTGGCCCTCAGTCTTCGGTGGTGTTCTTCACTGGTCTTGGCGTGAATCAAAATATCGTCACTGACGTTCAGCACTCCATCGAGTCCCGTTAGGATCTCTTTTATTGTGTTTTGGAAAATCTCGGCTGCGGATGAGATGCCAAAATTTAGTCGCTTGTACCGTCTTAGCCCTAGGTGTGTTGAAAATGTTGTAATGTAGCGGCTCTCTTCCGCTAGCCTGAGCTGGTGATATCCTGCATTAAGGTCCAACTTAGAGAACCATTGGGCCCCATTCAGATCCGTTAGGATGTCATCTACCGTTGGGGTGAGGTGGCGCTCCCGTCTAATGGCTTTGTTGGGAATCCTCATATCTATGCAGATGCGGATTTTGCCTGGCTGGCGCGGCTTCTCGGCTATCACCATTGGGGATACCCACGGCGTCGGCCCCGATACTTTCTCGATTACCCCTTGTTCTTCAAGTTGATTGAGTTCCTTTTCTACGGCTGCGCGCAAGTGGAAGGGTATTCTTCTGTGTCTTAGGGCTATTGGCTGGATTGCGGGGTCGATGTGTAGCTTGATCGGTGGTCGTTTGATTGTGCCGAGACCTTCGAATAGTGTGGGGAACATTTCCAGTATGTCCTCTGTTTGTAGCGCTTTGACGGCGTTTGCGAACGCAATGAGGCGGAGGTCTTCTGCCGTGTTGCTGCTTACAAGCAAGTCTGCTTCCTTGTCTATCACGTGGAACGTTGTCGTCACTTCGTTGTCTTCTGCTTTTACTTGGACCGTCATCTTCCCTCGTAGTGGGAGGGGTGACTGGCTACCGTACGTTAGTATGCGCGCCTTTGAAGGTACTAGTTTGGGTCTCGGGTTCAGTGCTTTATAGTGTTGGATTCCCATGACGTTTATGGTGGCTCCTGTGTCGATGACGCCACATGCTGGGGACCCGTCGATGTGTATTTGGCACTTGGGCTGTGGTCTCCGTCGCTTCTTTAGTTCACTTACGAACGATACGTAGTAGCATTCATCTTCATCCTCTGAGGGAGAGTCATCAAACTGGGGTCGCCTCGGCGGTCTGTGGGGTTGAGATGACGTCGCGTCGTCTAGTGACAGCTGTTTTACTGCTCCTGTGATTGGTTTTCTTCCTGACGTCCCTCTTCCTTGGGAGCCACCCCTGCACACGCTTGCGAAATGGTTGGGTATTCAGCACTTTGAGCATGTCTTGCCACGTGCTGGGCAGCCATCTTGGTTGTGTTCATCTCGGCCACAGTATCCACACGACGCTCGGCGTGGCGTCCTGGTCGGCCATCTTCCTCTGCTTCCTCGGCTGGTGTTGCGAACTGCATCCACCCTTTCTGTCTTCACCACGGTTCCTGCCTCTGCCCATGGGTTCAAAGCTGCTTCCATTGCTGTTGCGCGTGCATCCGATAGTTCGTGGGATCTGGCCAGGATTAATATTTCTTCAAGGGTGATTCGTGGCTGTCTTAGAATGAGTGTCCTTAGGTGTTTGTTGCGGCAACCTTGAATGAGCTGCGCGGTCACCTCCTTCTTTTCGTCGTCGTCCGTGCATGTGCTGATGAGATCCCTCAGCCGTGCATGGAACGCATCCATGGACTCTCCTTCCCTTTGCCTAGATTGGCGAAATTTGAACCGCTCCTAGTGGGGGTTCAGCTGAGGGTCGAAATGGGCGTTCAGCGCATTGACCGCAGCGTCATAGTCTTTGTCATCTCCTGTGTCGGGGAGATGTTTGAATAGCTTATACAGTTCTGTGCCCCCAAAGTGTAACAGCAGGGACCTCTTCACTTCGTCATCTTTCTCCCTGGTGGCAGTGAAGTAGTTGTTGAGTTGCCCTAGCCACACAGCCCATCTGGGGGCCGCTGTCCCGGGGTCTATCAGCTCGCTGAACGGTGGTAGTGCCTGGATTTGTGAGTGGGCTGACGGCGTCGGTGGTTGGGTGCCGAGGTTTACTGCTGGTGGTGCCGCTTGCTGGGCTTGGCCGGCTCCCCCAGATGCCCCTCCAGGGTTGGTGGTCATTGTGACGCGGGGCGGTGACTGGGCGTTTGTCTTTTGAGTGTCTCTTTATTGTGTGTTTGGTTGTACTTGCTCGTGCTTGTTGGTGCCTGTGAGTCACTGATTGCCTAGTTATTGGTTGCACTTGCTTGTGCTTGTTTGCGTTTGTGTGGTCCGGCGTGTACTTGGTGGCTGATTGGCTTTGCTTGTGCTTGTTGGCGCTGGTTATGTGGTTCGCCTTGTTGCTTTGGCCAATGCTTGATGGGGGCTGCTTGCGCTCGCTTGGGGGTTGCTGCGTCACCTCGTGGTGTGGTTGGCCTCGCCGGGTCTTCTCCGTGTCTACGGGGCCTCGCGCTCGATTTGTCTGAGGCGCCCTCTCGGCTTCGCGCTCTCCCCGGGTTCTTTCCTCTGGTGACGGCGCCTCGCCTTCTGCGCATGCGCGCACCGCTGGGCCTGCCGCCGGGCTGCTTCCTTCGGCGCGTGTCTTCGTCTTGGGCCTCCCTGCCGTCGCTGCCGCCGGTGCCACACGCAGCTCCTTGCTCACGCTGCTTACCGGTGTGTGTAGCTTCTGGGATGTAGCTTCTGCTTTCGGTGGCCGTCGTCGCTGACGTTCCTCTCCGGTGCTGCGGCTGGGCGATCGAGTCAGCTGATGAACGGGCAGGTGAGAGTTGCTGGTGGGTGCTGCTTGACTTTTGGAGATCCCACCCTCGTCGCCAGTGTGAGGCCCTGTGGGCCGAGCTAGGCCTGCGGCGCTGCAATGCTTATGGAGCGCAATGAGGGGACACACACACGTTACTGTACTGGTGTGGACCGGAAGTGCCGTGCCACTTCGGTCCCTTTATTTAAAGCTTTCTGGCCACGCCTGGCCAGAAAGTGATACATTGTGCGGAGTGCTTCCGGGGGCTCAACCTGAGACCCTCGGAGCACTAGAGCGCTACACCGTGGTCATTCTTGTATTGTACTACCCAAAATAAGCCAGAAGCTGTCTTCTTTTTTGCACCATGCCCTCCTTACTATACTATGCCCATATTTTGGGGGCTAAGCACCCCCTAAAAGAACTATCTAGGTTGTTGCAATGAACGGTTAGAACTTCGCCAGCGTTTGATGCAGTGGAAATGTCTCCTTGCTAATTGATGTGCGGGGCGGGCATCTCTCCGTGCGCGCGCCGAGGGGCCCGGGCGGGCAGAAGTGACGTCCTAAGGCATCCTTTTCTAAAGTGCCCTGTCTCACAAGCATTGCACCGCCGACCCCATTGGGGACTTGTGGGTGGATACCAACCCGCAACCAGGCGCGCAACACCCATTGGGCGCACGGGGCTTCAGCCCCCCCCCCCTAATTGCAGCCGCACCCGAGTACTTAACAGGTCTTTAAAAGACCATTTGCGTGTAAATGAGGCTTTTGTTGTGTGCTCACCCCTTCTTACATTACAGCCACTCTGTCTAGAGTTAGAAGAATTAGGCCCCCCATATCCCCCCGCCCGCAATTTGTCTCTAGTTGCCCGCCTGGCCGCAACACACCCTAGACAGCATTTATTCTTCTCGTTTCCAAACTACTTGTCTTTGTTTCTAGAAAAGCACACAGTATTTGTGTGACTGTATTGCTGTACATTCTACCTGTTTTTTTTGTCTGGTTACGCGTCACTTTCTCTGGAAAAAAAGTACGCGTTGGCAAAAAGGAAAATACAGAGAAGGTCGTTGAGGTGAGAAGTTGTAGACAACACCCACATGCGGCCTACACTCGCAGCTTTTAAACAACCAAAAGGCTCTACCACCCCTCGGAGTATGTCTCTCACTGTCGTCGTCTCTCGCCCCTCTCGCAGAGAATGATTGGCCGAACTGTCACAGGGCGGGACTATGTCAAAACAGCTTTGCCGTGACGTAATCCACAGTGCCTTGCTGTGTGAAGCATCCTCGTCTTCCCACAAACCACTTCACCTCGGCACGTGCAGCACCTTTGCCAGGCAAGAAGCAAAACTACCTCACTGAGAGAACTTAAACTGACATCTGTATGTATATAGCGCCCACACTGACTCCAGGGGAGGTCTTGGCACTGAATAGTGGGTGTTATCCGGATCAATAGGCCTCATTGCATTGACCCTGGGAAAGGTTGACTTGACTTTGATCTGTGACCATGTGGTCCAGCGTAGATTAATGTAAAAGATGCTTCAACTAAAATACCGTAATCCACAGCACAGCCGCGCCCTTCAATATTCGGACTTTATACATGAGATGTAAATTGTGGTGTTATTTCCGTAGCTTCACTTGATCTGAGTATTGTATTGTACCTCTGGCCTGGTCTTCTTTACCCAGTTGTGACATTGTCCTAACTTTTTGTCCTGCTAGCCTGCACTCCCTCTCTGCAGATCTGTTTTGAATAAATTAACATGCTTAAAGTGGCTTTGAGTCTGGATCATGTTCAGGATGTAAAAGCTTGTCAATCTCCGCTCCCTTCAGTAAAGATATGCCCCCCCTTTTTAGGTCTCGCCTACGCAGCGCTCATGCGCTGCTTAGGCAAAAAAACCTTTTGCAATTGCTTTGGCTTTTCAGCCAAAAAAGTGCACACGTTCCGATGCCTTCAATGGCAATGCATGCACTTGTGGCGATTCACTAGCGGGAGCGCGCATCGCCATATGATAGCAATTATCACTCCTGGCGCTGCTCACTCTGCCGCAAGTGAAACGTTTTCACTTTTGCTTGTTGTGATTGGTTACAACATGTACATAATGACTGGTGCCTTTGTTTGTTTTCCATACATATTCAATGTTTACTTTTTGATTGCCATGTCTTTCCGGTCCTGCTATTTATAGCGCCTCCAAGCAAGCGGGTCTGTGGGAGTAAAGCACACCGGCGCAGTGTACTTATTGGCAAGGCTGCTCTGAGTGAACAGATTGTCAGTCTCACTTTATGAACTGCGACCATAGTCAGTTGGTGCAGTCCCACGCCATCAATCATAACCAAACTCATTCTTATGCCATGGACTTACTCATTTGGCTCGAATTCCACACCTAATAGTTTAAAGGGTTCTGACACACTCACTAGGTCGGCTTCTCATACCCAGGTACTCATCCTCTCTGACTGTGCACAAGTCACGGGTCTTGAAGCTCCGAGGATGTCACAGGGTTGAGACTTATGTCTTTGAACATAGTGTCACTCATTCTTATTCCACAATGTCTCTCATTTGGTGAGAGTCCCAGGCCTTGGTGCATTATCTCACTCGTGTTTACACCACGGTCTCACTCATTTGGTTCAAATCCCACACCCAATAGTTAAAGGGGTTCTGACACACTCACTAGGTCGTACACTCATACGCCGGTACACATTGTCTCTCACTGATCAACAGTCTCACTTCTTGGAGCACAGTGGCAGTCACTGAGCCTGGGTCTTATGTCGTGGAACACAATCTCATCTATTCTTACACCACAGTGTCACTCATCTGGTGAAAGTCCCACTTCTTGGTGCGTTATCTCGCTCATCCTTACCACAGTGTCACTCATCATGTCTTGGAAGTGAAGTAGTGTGGCTCACTGGTTAGAGGCGGCAGACCCGAGAGCAGAGGACGGCCCGGGACCAGGGTTCGATTCCCGGCGCGGCAGGTTTCTGGACCAGGGTCAGCGGACTCGATAATTCTCTCGCCTCGGTGCCCACTCTGATGAGCGATCACACTCGGCAACTCTGGGCATTAGCTTGCCTCATCTTCACTAACGGCCCCACCAGACCGCCGGGGATGCCTGCTCTCACCCTGGAGATACCCATTAAGGGACCATCTCTCAGGGAAGCCAGGAAGGGTTTCGCAGCGGTCGAAGCGCCTTGGGACCCTCCGGGTAAGTAGTGCGCTATATAAATGCCTATACATACATACATTGGTGCGATATCTCGCTCATCCTTACATCACAGAGTCACTCATCATACCGTGGTGTGTTATCTCGCTCATCCTTTCACCACAGTGTCACTCCTCATGCCTTGGTGCGGTATCTCACTCATCCTTACACTAAGGTGTCACTCATCTGGCGGGAGTCCCACTCCTTCGTGTGTTATCTCGCTCATCCTTACACCACAGTGTCCCTTATCATGCCTTGGTGCGGTCTCTTACTCATACTTACACCACAGTGTAACTTATCTGAGGGGAGTCTCTCATCTTAGCGCAGGCTCACTTGTGTGATCTGAGTCCTACCAGTCTGAGTTTGACTCACACGGGTGTGTGTCAGGGATTGAGGGTCAGCCACTCTCAACAGTGACTCTTGCCGACTCTTGCCCTTCACATCACTGCAGAAGTGTTGCCGAGTCCCTGGAACCACGAATGTAAGCAGATTAAAGGGCCTAATTTCCCAAAACACTTACTTCCTGATTGGTGGACCGGTGAACGTTGTAGTATTTACCGCACACTGGTACACAATGCAGTATTTACTGTACGCTGGTAAACGGTGCAGTATTCACCACACACAATAGGTTTCAAAACTCTACCATTTAAGTACTCTTTAGTGGCTATGGTAAACGCCTCATTTTTGAGTTTGTCAGTAAATGGGGAATTACAGGCAGTGTCATTGTTTACTGCACTCAATTCATCACTTATCAGCATTTTCCCACGTTTTCCCCTTGTAAATGCCAGCCAGCCAACATTGCAGGGTGCGGTGTTTATGCTAAAACTCATAATGCCAAAACCTGCAACCGACCAGCACAAATTCGATTGGAGATCAGAACTGACCCCGCCTGAGACAGAACTTGAAAAGGTGCCCCCACAGGCCAGAGGGTCGCTGGCTCGGATCACAGCCTAGAAGGTGGCAGTGATGCAGACACTGAGATGGTCCAAGGACATCTGAAGGGCAGCAGATGAGATGCGTCCAGGGCTTTAAGTGGGATGAGAGAACTTGGGGGGAAGGTGGGGGGAGGGGAGAGAGGCTCTCCCATAGGGACGTGGCCTATGTAATTAAGAGCGAGGCTTAAAACACACCCTAAAAATCTGTGCTGAGCATAGGGGACCGAAAGGTATTTTGCTGCTTCTGTTCATTCATCTAGATATGTAATACAACAATTAACATTACACGTACACATTTGCAACATGTGCTAATGTTTGCATTATATAAAACCTGCTTTTGGTGTCACTTCAAAGTGATTGAAGGGACATCAAAAGCAGCGACGGGTGCTACTATTGCAGAGTTCATTTTTTTGTGTTTACCCCACCCCGAGGGTAACACGCATTGGCATAGCCAATAGGTCTCGCCTTTGGGACCTTTATACGTTTTTAGTTTACCAGGACAATCTCCTTGGTGCAACAACATCAACTGTTGCATAGCTAAAAACTTATAATGTCCCAAAGGTGAGACCTATTGGCTATGCCAATGCTTGTCTTATTTGTTCTGTTTCTGTGACCCCTTCGTAGGAACATTTTCTCTTCATGATTTGGTTGTTCCCTTATCTGGGATTTTCTTTTTCTTTTCTGGACCACGTTTTTTTTTTTTTTGTAGCCTGGACAATGTAAACATGAGCACATTCAAGCCACTGTTGGTACTTTTAGAAAGAAATATAAAGCCAGAACTGATAATGGTGGCCTTCTTGGAATTCTATTTTGTTGTATTCTATAATCTAGTTTTAAGATGTCATTAACACTGAATTTAGGTGCAACGTCATTGCTATCTTGAAACGCTCACTCTAATGAATAATGTTACATAATAGAAATACAAGATGGCTGGCGTATTTCACACAGAAGTGACACTGCACAACATGACTTCATTGGCCGCTGTTATATAAATCTATTTTCTTGTATTGTTCTTAGTTAAATGCTTGTCTGGCTGCAACGGGACCTCTATTGTATATTTAAACTATACACAAACCTACAATGGCATCAGATTTGGTAAAAAAAAAGGGGGACATCATGCAATGTGATGGCCATCTCGAAATTCAGTTTCTTCGATTACATACAAATATAGTGTACCATTTCAAGATGGCTGTTACCTTTGCTTTGCAATGCAATTTGATGCCATCAGTGCCTCAGTAACTGAGGATATGCCACGCAGAAGCACGTCAGAGGAGACTGTAATGTGGCTGTGAAAATATGCATTGCGTCATTTCTTTCCTGGAGCACAGCTGGATTGGCAGAACACCTTCAGGCTCACTTCCAAGGGTCCAGGAGTGGAGTGGCACCACTAAGGGGGTAGGGCTCCTAACAGGCAGCATAGGTGCTGGATTCAAGGTGGTTGAAGCCTTTCCTAACCTTGAATAAACAAATGTAGGCGCCAATGCTGCCACTGTCTTATACCTTTCAAGAAGGGACCTGACTCAAACAAGTTCCTCTTAAACCACCTTTCTAGTTGAGAATCAATCTTTTTAATTTTTCAATTTTGACTTTTTTTCAAACATTCTTTACAAAATTCTTAAATTGTCACAAAAAACTTTCGCCATAAATTTATTATTATTATTATTTTTTTTTTTAAATGCACATTCGATTCAATACAAACTTTCTTCTACACTCTCCCTCTCAAGCTCACGTGTCGTGTTTGCATCCATACTTGTGTTTGACTCATTCCCACATTCACACACACATTCTTTCGGCTTTCACACCAAAGCCCACCTTTGGGCAATACAAAACAATATTCAATTTTTTGAAAACTATTAATAAACACATACATTCCTAATAAATTTTGAAAAAATCACACCAGGCCATCCATAATTCATCAAAGTAAAATCTTTGAAAACAAGATTTTAAATTTGATTTAGCCTAGAATGTCTTGGTCGACGCGTTTCGAGTCCCCTTCTCAAAGGGATTCTCCTCAGGACCGATTTATCTGAAAGAATAGAATAAACAAGTTCTTAATAAAAGACTATTCTATCTGTCAACTCCATGGAATAGGCCTACAGCTCTAACCTCCTTACCTTATTAGAACCTTGATCACTCGCACACTCTATCTGCAAACAGAAATCAAATCAACACGTCACCGTTTCTGCTGGAAAAGATGTCGGACCTATAAATATTTATCAATAAATTAGTGCTTACTTGGGCACTTGGGCTTGTGTAAAACCGAGAGCTGGGTGCCCTAATGCTGGGCTTCTTTCGATTACTCTATAGTCAAATATTGCTCTAGAATACCCAATTTAGTTGGTTTTGTGTCGTCAATCAGTGAAATTGCACTATCAGCACATATTGTAATATTTAGTACCCGTTGTATTCGTTTTTTTCTTTTTTGGAGATTTAAAAAAAATGTTCGGCTGGATCAGTGGATCCTGCTGAAAATGTAAACAATAGACGGGTCCAGGTGCGACACACCCCACCAAGACGCTTGGGTGGTCAGGTGTTTCTACCCTGCCTCTTTCTTTTTTTTTTTTTTTTATTAAACATTTTTTGTGGGACTTGGTTCAACAGAGTCCCAGGATTGCTGCCAACACTTTGAGTTGAAGTGTTGGCAGCAATTTACATTTTAGTCGGATTTTAGGCTCCCAGATTATGTTTTAAATTTGAATATCTCTTAAACTACTGAATGGGTTTACACCAAATTACAAAAAGCAGGCTTGCTGGACCAACATCAAGCTTTCGACCAAATTTCCTGTAATTTCGTTAAGCCGTTCGAGTTGTAGTTGTGTTAACAAAATGAAAAATCCTCATCGACGTAACATGGGGAAAATGTGTTTTGGGACCCCTCCTTTTTTCCCCGCCCCCAGTTTACCACCCTGAAACTTTAAAAACTGCAGCTGTACATAAAGGGGAAGTTTTTTTTTCCCTGTGAAGATTTGTCAAGCGGCGCCAAAGTTATTGGCAAAACAAAAAGCACTTTCCTTATGTAAACTTTGGTCCTAACCAGCTATCGGCAGTAACTAGCTATAGTTAGGACCTAGTTTCCAGAGGAAATATTTTATTTTGCAAATCACTTTGGGGCTGTTTGCCAAATCTTTACAAATTTCAAAGTTAGATTGCTAATCTGTTCAGTAGTTAGTTTTGGAGTTATTCAAGTAAAAGAATTTATGGATCTCAAAAGACGTTGATCCATGAACCAACAGCAATGCAGTGATTAGCTTGTTGCAACCTGAGGGGAGTGTTGTGGCTGCCGTTTTGTACATTGGGACTTTGTTCCTTGGAGGCGTGGTGGGGGAAATACAATTTCAAAGTAATAGGAGTTAGGGTAGAGGTACCCTGACCCTGTGGGACTGATGGAGGTGTCTTTTAGGGTCTCCTCATGGGCATGATATTGCTCAATGCTTTTTCGAGTACACGAGGATCCAGACTACAATTAAAAAAAGCATACACCTTACGCTCACATCTGCACACCTTACGCTCACAACACCTCAGACACACTTATACACAGATATAGCCACTCACACATGCAGTGATACATCCAAATAAATTGTAATAGCATATATGTGTTTTAAATGTGTTATTTGTAGCATTGAATGTGTGCAGTATAGCTGACAGACCCCTCATTTGTCCAAAGATTTGACAGAGCCATAAAATGCATAAAAAAAGACTTGGGTATTTTGTGTTTATAGAAGACAACTATAGTTACCATGCCATCATTTTTTATTTTTTTTGTTTTAGAATACAGAAGAATGAATGTGTGAATAACTGTATTTATAAACATGTTTATTAGTTAATTGACTTTACGGACTAAATAGTAGTACAACTTATAATAAAAATACTGTTAAATTTACTAAAAAGCCAAAGGTTACAGGGATGTTAGGAAACAACACTAATAAAACCATGGAAATTCACTGAAAAAGCAAAGGTTGTAGGGATTAAGTTGGGAAATCGAATTTCTAAGGTTATTTTAATTGTCTGAAAAACATCAAAGGTTACAGGGACGTTCTAGTTGTGTTCAGATTTTATACACACAAAAATTACGGTAATTCAGCAGTTAGTTACCTGAGCTAGATATAACTTACATCCGTGATGCACTGCTTATGACCTCTCACATATAATCACTTATGACATGGTCCCGTGACATCACTGATCATCTCAACCAGCAAAGCAAACTTCAATATACTGTAAAACAATATTTTAAATAAGAAAAGGAGACAGATGAGAGACCTACACCAGAGAGGTCTATGTAAACTTAACTACTGCTCTCCGTTATCACCCAGGAGAGGGTTCTCAGCAGATAGTGCTGTCTCTTCTAAACCACTACTCTTCACATTAATGACCAACGTAAGACGTCTAACCATACAGGTTAATCTATTGCAAACCACACCACCATTCATCAAACTGGAAAGAGATTTTAGTGCAGATGTCAGATTTACGCAAACCACAACAACACACATCCAGTAGAGAAGTCCTTGTGGACAGCCCACTGTCTCCAAACTACTAGTAAAATGTTTCTTCATCCTGGAGAAAGGTATGGTAGAGGTCAGTCTGTTACAAACCACTAATATATGGAGCCATCACCCCAGAGAGCGGTCTTGGAAAACAGATGATTTTATTGCAAATTACTACTACACTTTTTCATCACAAAGGAGAGAGGTCTAAGCAAAGTGATTAGTATGTGGTAAACCACAACTATACTCAGTCATCATTGTAGAGTGAAGGCTCAATTATAGTTCAGATATATGCTCGCTGGATGATGTCATTAGTAATATCACAGACCGTGTCATGATTGATGCAATATGTAAGGTCATAAGCAGTGCATTGCAGGGGGCGTAAGTTATAGTTATCTCAAGCAACTATAACTGCTGAATTTCTATGGTTTTGTGAATGAAATCTGAACTTAACTAGAACATCCCTTTAACCTTTGATTATTCAGTGAATGTGTACCATTTATTAAATTTCTATTTCCTAATTATGAAGTACCTATAACTTTAATTTTTGTGTGAAAATCTCATATATATATATCTGTCTTGTCTGCAAAATAAACAACCTTGGAAAATAACCCCGTGAGTGCGGATAATTCTTTGTCTGAAAGCGGGAGAATTGGAGCAGAATATATATATATATAATATATATCTATCTATCTATCTCACTTCTGAGCAGCTCATATGCCCAAGTATATATTTGAGCTAGCAGTAGGCAGAAGCAATACACTAGGGCAAGCCATTCTCTGGGTTAAAGATGATGTGGGGAATGCCCCGTTAGACAAGGGTTTCTTGGCAGTTTGATTGAGGACTTATTACTGTTCCATTAGCAATAAGGCTCTTGCACCAGGACACAGCCAATCAGAAGGGCCTGATGTTATGTTCCAGCCTACACCTGCTGGTGAATATTAAACTCCTTGCCCATGCACTGAACAACTCCTTAATCAGTTCTTTCTCAACTTAAATTGCATACACCTACGGATTTGGCATTAATAGGCGTTGTGGGGTATGGCTTAAATTACCGTTATTGCACAAATTGCAATTTGCTGCAAAAAGGCACGTCTGCTTAATTTTCCTATGAAATTAGGAACTGTATCCGGAATCTGACCATGTGCGTGTCTGCATATCGTGATTCAGTTTTTAATTACAGGGATGCTCAGAATTGAATATATCATGACAATCACGCCAAGGTTTTGGGGAGTATTTAAAGTTCATTGCAAAAGTTTTCCATGGTAGAGGGAAAAGAGGAAATTGGTCAGAGTCCTAAGATCTTTTTCTTAAGGACCTTATGCTATTAATAGTTCCGTTTACATCGGAGTAGGGATAAGTATTTTCTGGGAGTTTGGGGGGCTGGAGGGGAAAATGGGTGTCTGTGGTGATATAAAAAGCTGTGACAGTGAAGACCGAGTAGTAGCGGTGTTGATTAACTGGCTTTTCACTTCCTCGCACATATTTTCCAGCAGGGTCTGTCGATGCTGAGGATGGAGACTATATCATTCCAGATGCTCTTGAATCCTCGTGTGGCCAATGCTTTGACAACCTCTTGAAGCCGTATCAGGACAGCAGCTGTACCACCAGCACATGAAACCTTCACACCAGCCCTACAGAGATGATCATCTTTCTACCATTAATCAACATTCTGGTCCATGGAAGCTTTATCTTGATCACCCATTTGGCAGTAGTGCATAGTCATCAGCCATTGTACAGAGGATCTCATATCTGAAGGGAAGTGCTTACCTCTACACGAGGTATGAAGCATTGGGTGATGCGAAACCAAGCACCAGATGCCCAGGCTTCCCGAACACATCAACTTTATCTCAATTTCTAGCTTCTGTAGAGTAAGGACCCTGAGGTAAGGGCATCTACAAGGTAAGACTCCACACAAATTCACTTTGCTTCAGTGGATCCCTGCCTCCCTCAAGTTCTGTTTTATGTAATCCCAAATTGTTCCCCCACTCAACAAAAGCCCATTTTACCCATTTGTATTCTAATATAATTGCAGCCTTTGATAGATTCATCTATTGTGGAAATCCACCAGCAGTTTGAGTGCTTTCCTTTATTTTTCCTGGTTCTGATGGTATTATATCCCTAATAAGCCATATTTGCCTGTTTGTTTTAGGCCTGGTGGACCGAGTTTGCACACAGTTGTAAAATGTTCATTCGATCAGAAGCATGATCATATACATATAAATGTATCACAAACATGCATATTTCATGTAAATCATGGAACAAACGTTAAGAGGAAAACATCAACGTCATACTCATTTACATCATTCTAGATGGAAGTGGAGTTGGAAACTAAAATAGGTACTTTAAAATTCTAAAAGCTTTAAAATGAGTTAAAAGAAGAAAGCATCAGTACTGTCGGGGTAATCAACAACCATAGTTTGACACTGCAGTCCTTCTGAGAGGCCTTGATCCTTGCTTGCCCAGTAAATTCCATACTTTTACATCAAAATCTTATTCCAGGTTTAGACCTCTGCCACAAGACACAAAGCAAGTATCTTAATAAAGTAAAAACAAGCCAACTTGTCGTGTCTGATCTAAAAACACATATCTGTGAGGCATGAAAAAGACAGCACCCGGCAGGCCCGGATAATCCCAGTTTTCCTCAGATTGACATAGAACGGGCTGCGGAATATAAAGTGCACTAAAGTTTCAGGGCTAGTGCTAAACAAGGGGCACAGTGAAGTTACAGTTGTGTTCGTTCAGATGCTTTTCATAGCATTCAGTGGGAGAACCCCAGTTCTAAACTGTACAGAAAGTGCTCGTGCCTGAGGGGGTTCAACATCGTCCACATAGGGATCGAGCTTTAAACAAATTTTAATGTCTAAAAATCGGGTTGTGAAAGTGCTATGTGTCCTAGTTACAGAGCAAGATGAATCAATAAAATCCCAGTATCTTTTTTTTTTTTTTAAGCTGGGAACCCTTTATTTTATTAATAGACCCCGGGTCATCCCTCATAACCACAGCCCTAATTTATAAAACCATTGCCCTACTTTTTTTAAACCCGACCAGTCACCCTGTTTGCTTTTTGGAGAGTAATATTTCCTGCACGCTCTCCTTAATCTGGAATCTGAGTATTACTGGTCCAAAGTCTTATCTAGATCATAAGCACCTTTAAAAGAGCTGAATGGGTAATAGACCTTAGAGCGAGATCAAGGCCGAGTGGTATTAATGGCATGTTCATTGGGAGGTTTAAAATTGCATGTAAAAATGTATTTACTGCTACTTCTAACTGATGCAGGTGCTCCAGCCCCCACAATCCGGCCCCATATAAGGCTGCACCCCTCCCTTTTGCCCGATGTATTTCTAGAATTGTTGCCACATCTCTTATTGTAAATTTATCCCCATCAATCAAAGAAATCCAGGTATGTACATTCCTAAGATGTTCAATAGAAAATTCTGAAGCACCCAACCTCACAGTAGACTCCACAGATTTATTGATGGTTGAAAATAAACTTTGTAATTTCAATTTTCTTGCAAATTTGAATAAATCAATCCCTACATCAGTGAAATTACAATAATTTATCGGTCAAAATGATAAACCTCTTTGTAGAACTGCGAGCTCATTATCATTCAATTCCCATTCTGATAAATGTATCACTTTCAAATCCCCCACTGCAACAACTGATTCATTATCCATAGAAACTGTACTTATTTTCTGAATTTGTCCTGGCTGCTGGTACCTATCCTTGTATTGTCTGTGCTTCCGATTGCACCGCCTGGTACTGGTGCCATTTTTTTCTTGCCACTTCTTACTCTCTATTTCCTCGGAAAAAGAAGAGCCTTTATTAGGTTTAGGACCTGTAGTGCTCTCTACCCCCACTTACTCCCGGGACGAAATGTCCGAGCTAGTGTAATTTACTGAGCTTAAATCATCCTGAGCTTGAGGGTCCCCCACTGAGTTTCGGCTTTTGTATATCATCGAAACCTTTACTAAAGGTGGACTCTCGCCCTTGGTTGAAGTCCCGTTCGTCCCTTCTGATCTTACCTAATTTTTTCTCTTTAATCTGCAACTGGTGTCTATTGATCACTTCCTTTAGGATCGCATAATGTTTTTCATGTCCCTTATTTCTTTTTCCAACTCCGCTATCTGATGATTTAATTTCTCAACCTTTCTTTCACAATTTTTAATCAGAAAATGCATGATGCAAAATGACGATGAATGTAAATTCTTCTCCCACTCCTGAAGTAGGTACTCACCAAACGTTGGAAAAATGTATGTTTTTAAGCCCATTGGCACACTTTTGGTCAAAATAATTTTTTAGAGTAATGCCATCCCACCATTTGGATAACTCTTTTTTTCAGTTTTTCCAATTTCAAGAATTTTATTTTAATGCTACTATTCGGTACTTCTTGTTTTTATCTGATGCTCCCTGTTTACTTTGAGCAAAAAGTTCTGCTACAAGATTTTCCTGATCATCCTCCATTCTGGGATGTATCTAACCAATCTAAAGTATTCATAAATCTTATATTTGAGTCCTCTGGTGACTCAAATATAAGCCCTCGCCGATGTCCCGCGGATCCACAAAGCCACCATGGGGAGGGAAGATCCTTCTCCTACTTAGCGGCCAAAACCTGGAATTCCCTTCCCACCCACCTCTGCCTTACTCAAAACCACCTAGCCTTCAGAAAACAGCTTAAAACCTGGATATTTGACAAGTAAACCTCCCCCCCCCCTTCCTCCAGCGCCTTGAGACCCTCTGGGTATGTAGTGCGCTATATAAATTCTGACTTGACTTGACTAGAACAGGGTTATGTCAGTCCTTATTCCTTTCTTTACTGCCAAAGATAGATAAATTCTGGCATGCCTACAATCTTCATTGTACCATGGGACAGCATTGCGAATGACTATATTTGGGCTGCACTGTCAGCTAAAGTAGGGCTTAATGCTCTTAGATAAGTGTTGAAAAATAGACCTAATGATGTCAACCTTTAGGTCTTGGTTACCTAATATATGTAAAGTCTCTGCTACCTCTTTGTGAATATTGGTTGTAATAACAGGGGCCGCCACAAAATGTTTCTGGGACGGCAGAATGATAATGCCAGATAGTTTAAGGAACCATGCATTGTGATCACTATCCTCTCGATCTAAAATAATCATAACTTTCATTTGTGACCAAAGGTCAAGGTCTACCATAATAAAAGCAACCCTGCTCTTAAAACTCCCCCTTTTCAATGCAAATCTGGCTTTAACATCTGAGGGTGTCCGCCCATTGCAAGCGTGAACCCCATAAGCAAGGGTAAATGACAGAACTTGCTGTCCGACCTTAGTACTTGTTTTCAAGGCCGTTATCTGGAGCCTTTCTATTCCTCTAACTAGTTCCAGCACAAAGTCTTATTAGGTTCATAGGTCGTGTTGAAGTCACTGGCTACAATAAGATGGTACTATCAAGGACATTGGTGAGTGTTGATATACTTTCAGAGTCCGTGTGGGGACTGCTGAACCGATTTATATAGCTTAATTATCCTAACATGAATGTTCCCTTCTAGTGATGATAAATCTAGGCCAAGGATCTCATGTGAACCTATCTTTAGCAGCTTAATTTTACAATGCAGGGTTGTCTTAATCCAAATTAGCAGACATCCAGCAGGTCTACCAGCTGCTGAGTGTACCCCGCCCTAAAATACTGCTTGGTGGCCCAGGTCTCTTGAAGTAGACATATGACTGCTGTCCACTAGCTTGTCCCACTTCGGGTTACTTAATTTACACTGTATCCCCACAACATTCATGGGATATTGAATTGCTGGACCTCGTCAATGCTTCTTTGAAACTGGAGGCCTGCTATTGAATTTACTCCCTCACAGCCTTGGGAAGATACATGAAAGCTAGTGGGGTTAACCAGATTTCAAATCTCTATTTCTCTCGGGATGTTATTGGTAGAATCCCTCCATGGTTGGCTGGATAAAGCCATATCGTGCGACATCGTTTTAGCATGGCACAACTTTAGTCAGTCAGGGATATCCAACTCGGAGAGAGCTTTGTATCCATTAGTAGGTGCAAGTGAGAATTGTTCCTTTCGTACATGGGGATAGTAGGCTGTGCGAGGATCAGTTGCAATGGCTGAATCATTGGGCTTAAGATGTCTATAAAAAAGAAAAAAAAGTGGCATAATGCCAATCCCTTGGTCAAGACCCCATCCAGTTCGTCCCCTCCTGCCTCTAACCAGTTTTCCTGCTAGAGCTGGAGGCTTGCAGTTTATTTTATTTATTTTATTTTATTTTATATGCTTGTATAGGGCCTGAACAAACCCCCGAAGGGGTATCTCCGCGTTTTTGCCAGCAGAAGGAGCATAGACTATGCCAGGTCCTATCAGAGAGTAACTGAGGGAGTGAAGAATGTTTAACTACTTGTAAAAAGATGGGTTTTGAGGGTTTTTCGGAAGGATAGGTGATTAGTAATATGTTTTAGTGTTTGAGTGCGGGAGTTCCAGAGAGCAGGTCCAGTGTGTGCCAGAGCACGACCTCCTTGTCGAGATTTTTTAATTTTAGGAACCTGTAATAGCTGGAGATTACTGGATCGTAAGGAGCGGCCTGGAACATAGGGTTGGAAGGCCTTTGTTAGATATTTGGGCCCCTTTCCTATCAGACATTTGTGGATAGTACACAAAATTTTAAACTTAGTGCGTTGCCGCACTGGCAGCCAGTGGAGTTCAGCCAGTAGAGGTCGGGAGGGAGTCCTGGATGGAGCGTTAAGGACTAGCCTCGCCGCCGTATATTGGACTACTTGCAGTTTGTTAAATTGGCTTTCATTGGTTGATAAAAGAAGGCCATTGCAGTAGTCCAGTCTACTAATAACTAATGCCTGGACTAAGGTCTTCCTATGGTTGTCAGGTAGATAGGGAAACACCCTTCTCAACAGACCAATGGCCCTAAAACATGTACCGGCAACTTGGTTGACATGGTCTTTAAATGTCAGGGCTTGGTCGAATAGCACTCCCAAGTTTTTCACGGTCTGCTTTGGGATGGGAACATGTCCCAGTTCTAGGGGCCACCACTCACCGGACCATAATGTCACCGCTTCCCCAAACAGTAATACTTCTGTTTTGCCTACATTGCATTGTAGGCAGTTCTTACCCATCCACTTTGACACTGCCCTCATTCCTTCTGCAAAAGATTTTTGTAGTGCAGGTGTAAAGGTTTTAAAAGGGAACCACGTTAATCACGACGCAGTCTTCACGGATAGACATGTAAAGAAGCAATCCAGCTCACTCTTCCAAAAAAACGGCTGTGACCATAACTAAAGTTTGTGTAGTCAGAGTTAAGAGACAACCAGTGGCAAAATTTATTTTTCAGTTGGCTTGTGGTTTCTTCAGTTTTACCATGTGGCAAGGGTAGCATTCTTGTGGAAGATCCAGATTTGTACCACGAGGGGAAAGATGCATGTTAGGGGTGTCATCTGTATTTGAGTTAAGCTGTCTAATACGTACAGTAACATTAACACTTTGTACAGCATGGCGTGCTCTTGAACTACTCCCAATGTGTACTCCCCCAGTTGAATAATCAATTTGTATTGGGACTATATTTTTGGATGTGCCTTACACATGATTAAATATATTTTGAGTGGTAACTGCAAGAGGAGATTGTGTGGTTTGACAACAATGTCTTCCTGCCAACTTCGACTTTCTTACTAATTCTTGCCCCCCACAAGCAGAGTAATCTTTTATTTATTTTATTTATTTAAACTTATAATGCGCACAGCTACCCGCAGTAGGTTTCCCGGCGCTCAGGGACAGACTAAAGAAGAAGAACTAACATGCTGATTTTACTGATAAGTAGCTTCTAATCACTGCAGAAAAAGCCAAGTTTTGAGTCCCTTGCGGAAACGAAGAAGATTGGTTTCCGTCTTCAGGATCACAGGAAGAGCATTCCAGAATTTAGGACCCAGATGGGAAAAAGAGCGGGCTCTCATTTTTGCTAGCCTAAATCTGGGAACGGAAAAATCACCATTCCCTGAGGATCGCAGGGTTCGACTTGGCTTGTAGGCCTGAACTAGGCCCTGAAGATATTTGGGGGCGGAGCCTTGTTTGATTTTAAAAACAAGACAAAGGGCTTTGAATTTAATTAGGGTCGTGATTTTGAGCCAGTGAAGGTCACAAAGTGCAAGAGAGGCGGATGTTCTCCTAGGGACATTGCGAAGGAGCCGGGCAGCTGCATTCTGAACAACCTGGAGTTTCTTTATAGTTGTCAGATCGGCTCCAAGATAGAGGACGTTACCATAATCCAGGCATGAAACAACCAACGCCTGGACTACGGTTCTTTGTGTGGAAGGGGGCAACATCCACAAGATTTTTTGAAGCCATCTCAAAGTGGCAAAACAAATAGAGGCCACCTTCACAGCCTGCTGCCTCATTGTGAGTTTATCATCAATGAAGAACCCGAGATTGCGTACTACAGTGGAGGGCTGAGAGGTAGATCCCATATCCTTGGGCCAATGGTGGGGGCCCCAAAGATCCTTACCCTTGCCCAGTATCACACCCTCAGTCTTGTCACTGTTTAATTTCAAGAAATTGCTCTTCATCCAATCGGAGACTCGGGTCAGACCTTTCAAAGCAGAGGTATCGTTGCACTCCTTGTTAGAAAGAGAAAAGATAATTTGTGTGTCGTCGGTGTAGGAGTATAAAGTGAGACCGGCTTCCTCCACAATGGTGGCGAAGGGTCTCACATAAATATTAAATAGTAAAGGACTAAGTATAGACCCCTGGGGAACGCCGTATGCCGATGGACAAATTATAGAGGAGGCAGAGACAGAGAAGACCTGAAAAGTACGGCCACTTAAAAAAGAGGCTATCCAGGCTAGAGCAGCGCCCTCCACTCACAGGGACCGAAGAGTCGCAAGAAGGATGGAATGAGACCGTGTCGAACGCCACGCTCAAATCAAGAAGAATGAGAGCGGATGTTTCTCCGCGATTGACACTGTGTCGCAGACTCTCGGTAACTCCTAGAAGTGTGGTTTCAGTGGAATGATGTGTTCTAAAGCCTGACTGAGACGGACGTAAAAATCTCGAGCTCTCAACAAGATGGGTTAGTTGCGTATTAATATGTCTTTCCAGGATCTTTGAAAGATTGGGAAGCTATGAGATTGACCTGAAGTTAGATAAATTGGCAACATCAGCTCTAGCCTTTTTCAGTAAAGGAACAATCATAGCATGCTTCCACTCCTGTGGGACATGTGACTCAGATAGTGAAGAATTGAGAAGTTGCTTTAGCACGCGGCGTGAACCAAGATCGAGTTGTTTTAAAATTTTGTCCGGTACCGGGTCACGTGGGGAGCCAGATTTGATGCTATTCAGGCAGGAAAAAAAGGAAGCATCGTCGAAAGGTGACCAATTTGTAAGTTTAGCTGTCAGAGAAGGCAGATAATCTGGGGTCAATGCTGGCTCTGGCAGCAACGCATCATCAGATTTAGAAGGAGACAATGAGTCGTAGATCCGTTCCACTTTTGCTATAAAAAATTCTGCAATTGAATTGCATTGGGCCGCGTCTAGGGCAGGGGGAGCCGGTACCAAGTCCGCTCCTGTTAGTTTTTTCACAACAGAGAAAAGAGTACGAGGATAATTTTGGGAGTTTGTGACCATATTAGCAACATAGGCGGCTCTGGCCATTTTGCATTGGTTATGATAGTCTCTGAGGACTTCCTTGTAGGCCACTTTACGGGAAGCGGAGTAAGAACGTCTCCATTTCCTTTCAAAGGTCTTACAGTTGGATCTCATACGCTTTAAATCGTCAGAAAACCAGGGTGCGGGAGGTCGATGAAGTGAGGAGTTCTTGAGTGTCAAGGGGAGGAATTCATCAACAGCAGTGCTCAACCAATCTGGTCCTCTGAACCCACTTTTCCCTGCCCCAACCATGAGTTTATTAAACATTTTTTGGATATCACCCACATTAGCCTCAAGTTTATCAAGTCTATCAATAATTGGTGAGAGATTCTTTAGAAGTATATTGTCAAAACGATTTATTAGAGTATCTGTAATGCATGGATACAACTGTAGAGGCTGGTGGCCTAGGGTGAGATCTTGGAGCTGCTGTTAACGTACTTGGGGCGCTTTTAGTCTCCTCATGCGATAACACCTTGGTTTTGTTTTTTAATCTAGTACTTGTTCCCAGTGGAAGTTCCTGATGTTTCTTTTTCTGCTTCCCTTTAGCTGGCAATTCAATTGTCGGGGATGTCTTATTACAGGGTGGAGATAAGGACTTTACAGGGGTGGTTAATTCTGCTATTGTTTGTATGCCGGCAGGATTTCCAGACTCTAAATCCCCAGGCACCCTATTAGGAGTATGATCTGGGTTCAGAGAAGTAGGTGAGCCACCCTCCATGGAAAACTGACGTTCAACGACTAGGATTCATTTATCCAAGACTTTGGCTGTTTAGTCAGAAAAAAATCAAGGGTGGAGTTTAGGAGATTCTTGGGTGTACCCTCCCTGTCACCTGTTTGCTTTCGCTTGGCGATTTAATGAGCAATCACAGCCTTACAAGGTGTAAAGTTTAACTTAGGCCAAGGATGCAGTCAAACTTACTTGGCAGTGATTAGGGACTCTGCAACGAGCTGCAGCGTGCCTCCAAGTGTCTCTGATGGGCGTGGACGGGTCCGCCTGGGCCCTGAGCAACTTTTAAAGCACCTCCTGGCCCGGCAGAACGGTGGCGCAGCTCCTGCCGCGTGGTTGGCTGGGGGACGAAGTCCCATGTCAGGCAGGCAGGCAATGCAGTGATGGGCTCCCCGTTTGCACTGGCTTTGGCGTCACCGGTATTTCTTGAGATTCCAATGACCACAATCCCCTGCAGGTTAGTTCTTACTCTGCTCATTTTATCCTCCAGCCTCGTTTCAGGGACACTGATGTAGCTGTGTGAAGTTATTGCTGCTTGCAGTGCTGTCCTTGTATAATAGAGGCTTCAACTGCTACTACCTCTGCTGCTCCTGTAGTTTGTAGTACTGCTCCTGTGTGAGAGGAAAGCATGAACAATGTTCACTTACCTTGTACTGTTACAGCTGCCAAAGCTGCTGCACATGCCCGAGTGAAGCTAGCAGTTCTTCCACTGATCTCCGAAGTTTTATTCCTTTCTGATATTTTCTTTAGCAGACAGCTTAGTCAATGTAACTCACTTTCCTCTGAAAGTATTACTATTGGTCAGCCAAATGTACAATTGAGTAGTGAAATGACTCATTCATTCAAATAACTTTATTCGGTTATATTGCAAATTCATACAATAGACTCATTACAATTTAGATAGTTATTGATTTTCGTGGGATAAAAACATTTTAAAGAAATGCTGAGACAGATGCCACAGAAAATATATCGTCAAGCTTCTGGATTGCTACAAAGGCAGGTCGACATTGTCTAAGGTTCAGATAAATAGAATAGAAACAGATTTGTAAAGCTCATGGTTACCCGGGAGCGTCCCAGCGCTATAGAGCAGAGAATACTGTGAGGGGAGTGCTAAATTAGGAGTCCTGGGGAAAGAGAAAGGTTTTAAGAAGCTTACGAAACTTCAAGTGGCTGGGTTCAGTTCGAATCCTAAGTGGGAGTTCGTTCCACAGAGCCGCTGCATTGACAGAGAATTGACGTCCTCCTGTTCAAGCTCTCTTCACTCTGGGGACAGTGACAAGATGTCCCTGGTAGCAGCGAAGGGCCCAGTTAGCCTTGTAAGGGCACACTAAGCTCCTCAAGATAGGGGGTCCCTTACCCTGTAGGGATTTGTGGACAATGCACAGGGATTTGAACTTTATCCTCTTGTGTATTGCCAGCCAGTGAAGAGATCTTAGGGCAGGTCTAGCTGAGGACCTTGCAGATGAGCCTGTAAGCAGCCTGGCTGCATA
Source organism: Lissotriton vulgaris (assembly GCF_964263255.1). NCBI lineage: Eukaryota > Metazoa > Chordata > Amphibia > Caudata > Salamandridae > Lissotriton > Lissotriton vulgaris. Next base: position 529,149 of record NW_028253787.1, read on the forward strand.
ATTTTGAATCAATTGGAGCTTGTTAATGGTGGCTTCAGGAGCGCCCAAATAGAGGGCGTTACTTTAGTCCAGCCTTGAGAGGATTAACCCTTGGATGAGAAGTTTTCTCGAGGGGGGAGGTAGTAGAGGGAGCACTTTTCGGGCTGAGCGAAGTAGGCCAAAGCATGTGCCTGCTGTCTTTTTTTGGCTTGAGTTTTGAATGAGAGGTCCTGTTCGAGCCACACCCCTAAACTTTTAATTTTCTTTTTTGGGGCGGGAAGAGCCCCCAGACAGGCGGGCCAGATGGAATTGGCTAAAGATGTCGACTAATGTTCTAGGAGCATGAGCTCGGTTTTAATTCCATTTAATTTAAGAAGGGATTTAATCATCCAGGCATGTATTTTGGACAGACCGGAGTGAAGGTTTTCAGGGCATTGGTCCACTTGAGTGAGCGAGACAACTAGTTGTGTGTCATCCGCGTAGGTGACTACTTTAATCCCAAAAGGAGAGACCACATCTTCCATTGGGGACATGTATACGTTTAATAAAGTAGGGCTCAACGAGGAGCCCTGCGGTACACCACACTGGAGGGGGATTCGGTTGGACCGTGCATTGCCTTCCCAAACCTGGAAAGTCCAGTTGTTTAAGAACGATGTTAGCCATGACAGGGCTGTTCCCGCCACCCCCATATTAATAAGGCGCTGAATTAAGATGCGGTGGTCAACCGTATCAAAGACTGCGCTTAGATCCAGGAGGATCACCACTGCTGATCCTCCTGAATCCTAGATACACCTCGCCTCTTCGACAACCGCTAAGAGGGCATAATCCACCTTTTTCTTGGAATAGAATAACATTTACAAAAGAATAAAATATGGATGTCAGATTAACTGGACAGATCGTCACAAGGACATTTAATAATTCCAATTAACCAGTCGTTCATATTAGGAAAACCTTAGTAACCAAAACAGGATACCAAATCTAAAACTAATCAGTAGAAACCTTTCAAATTTTCTCATCTGCAAAGTTAAATAGGATTGAATAACATTCGCAATCGTTATCAATTGATGAGAGAACACTGTTTTTTAGTCATCTTTGCTTTATCCCTACATTCCTCCAAATAGGTTATACATAGTTTTTTTCAACTCTTTCCTCTGGATCTGGGTCATTAACAAGGGATCCTCATAGTAATCTATATCCTCAATATTTACAAGGAAGGTCTTTATGTACCGTAACCACCTCATCTTGTGGGCACAATCAAGATTCAACGCATCCCCCAAAATGAAACGATTAAAATAACATTCCTTTGTGGTCCACACCTTATGCCGCAGAAGAACCGGTTGCACCTTGATAATATCTTCCAAATAAAGAAGGCCAAGTTCAGCATGGCAATTATGGGTGGACCTAATTTCCGGTATTGATAAAAGATCTCAGAAAACTATTTTCAGTCCGCTGTAAAGTTGACACGTTGGAATTCCCCCAGATTCCCGCCCCACACGTGGCTATCGCCACCCAACTAGCTTTGCTGATACTTAGGAGTTCTTTAACAGGTTTCTTCCCCATCTTATTACTAAATAATTTCAGGGCCATTATAGACTTGGTGAATAGCAATCTCCTACTTCTTACTGCATTACCCCATTGACCAGAACAATCAAACAAAATACCCAGATAGGGGAAAGTTTGAGTAAAATCTAGTGGTTTGGAGTCAATATACATGGTTTTCTTTATCTTTTTTTGTACGTAAACCACAATTCATACAAAAACGTTTAGTGCAATTGACTTTCAAGTCCAAATTGGTCATAAAAGTGGTAAACTAAGTAATCATTTTTTGCATTTCTACTGGGGTCCTAGCCATCAATACTGCATCATCCGCATAAATTAATGCTGGAATTGGATGGTTTGATGCCAATGGCATGTCTTGGCAATCTTGCAGCAACGTTTTTTCTAAGTCGTTAATATAGATGGTAAATAAAAATGGGGCAAGGACACATCCTTTCCTCACAACCCTTGCAATGTTAAATGTCCTAGTGCATTCACCATTCTTTCCAAATCTAATAGAAGCCCTGGCACCATTATACAGGTCTCTAAGAAATTGAATATTATCCTCCACCCCCAAACGGTCTAAAATTAACCACAACTTGCTGTGGGTAACACAATCAAAGGCGGATGTTAAATCCACAACTGTTAGAAACATCCTACCTCCTTTGGCTTTAGAATATTTCTCTAGGAGTATATATAAGTTAACAGGACAGGTTCCCTTGAGTAGGGTGTTCAAATGAACAACTTAGATCACAAAGCAATTAGCACAATTCGTATATAAAGTCAAATAAACACAGTTTATTAATTACACAATATATTAAAAAGAATAAGTGGACAGTAGCACCACTATACACAAGTAAAACCAATTAAAAAATAACAATAATAATAAAAGTACATGGAAATTCAAAATTGACCAGCAAAATTGATACAAATAAGGGGGACAGACAACAGTAAGACATCCAATTGTACAATACAAGGTGTATATTCAAACTCTATCTGACACCCATGTGTTATGCACCGTCTTATAATGTATCAACACAGGTGTCCGAGTTGAAGAATTATACTTGGAAATGCGTCAACGCGTTTCGGTGTTAGGTTTGGTTTTAAGCCACCTTTATCAAGACACTACGTTCTGTCTGTCGTGTTTCTGGGGTCAATGGGATCACCCTGAAGAGTGGATATACAAGCAATTAGAATATATACAATATACTGTTCAAATTGATTCAATTATTTAAAATATTCTGCTTTTTATGGCAGGCATTATAACATTATAAACTTTACAATTTGCAGTAACATTTGCATGTAATCAAACATGTTCTGTATAAATCGCGATGACTTTCTTACTGGAACAACAAAACCTGTGATAGCCGTGTAGGGGAGGGTAGATGTATTCCAAATGGAAATATATACAACACACTAATTATAGTCTCAAATGACATTTGCATTTGCTTGGGATGTGCCCTGTCATTACTCTCTTATGCATACAATAAGGCTGATACTATCAATGCAAACAAAAGCATTTACATTGCATATGGAACGTTAAACATTTAGGTTGGAGACAAACATTTCTCCTAAACTCTCTCGATCTAGCTAATGATACTCTAAACCAATGTCGGTCCCGTCTGTTGAAACCTTCACATTTCCCTTTCCACCTTGTGTGGATTGCATACACGTTATCCTATTTTTATGATCGTAATATAGAAGTTTTGAACTAACAGAATTCCATGTATAGCTAATGATACTCTAAACCAATGGCAGTCCCGTTTGTTGAAACCTTCACATTTCCCTTTCAAACTTGTGTGAATTCAAAATTTGCAAACATTCGTGACAAGAATTTTCAATTCTATGAAGGACTAGGAGGCAAGGATTATGCTTTCTCATTTCTTTAATGAAATGCTCAGCAGCCAATAAAAAACAATCCAAAACTACATTTCCCATGAACACTAGGGAATGACCATAGAGATTATGCTATAAAAGGTCCAAACATTAGTCCTTCTTCCTCTTTCTTTGTGGAAACAGTTCCATATCGAAAAACAATCCCAAGTAAATTAACAAAAACAGTTCCAAACATGCTGCAGAAATCCAAAGGATCTTGAAGCAGAAGATCGAGGAACCCAGGGTCCGTGAACCAGGAAACACAGGAGACTCTTGAAGAAGATGAACAACCTCATTTCTGGTCTGAACCTGAAAAAGATACAGAGCCGTAACATCCAAATAATGGAGAAAAATCAAAGCAAGTCAGGGGGGGAAAAAACAAGGAGAATAGACCTGTATCAGTAGGCAATCATTATACAGTACATAACAATGCAACAGAGTCATAAAAAAGGGTGGGATAATCCTCGCCTCCTAGTCCTTAATAGAATTGAAAATTCTTGTCACGAATGTTTGCAAATTTTGAATTCTATGTCAGGACAGGAGGCTCCGATTATGCTTGTTTAAAGCTGATCCACCACAACAGAAGCAACACTAACAATAGGTTTATAATAAAACTTTTTGAAAACAGAGTCTGAAGACCAATCTGCAGCTTTCATAATATCGAATAGTGACACCCATGGAAAAAGCCTTAGAGGCCATTGCCCCTCTTGCAGAATGTGCCCCAAACACAGAAACATCAATGCCCGCCTCGGACATTAGCCAACGCACCCAGCAAGCCAGAGTAGCCGGTGCAACAGGGCAAAAAGGCTTCTGCAAGGCAAGCAGCAATTGACCTTGCATGTCCGTACGCAAAGAAGCGGCACTCACCTCATAATCCTTCAAACGCTGGACAACACAAAGATTGGGATGGTCCGGAAAAGAAGGATACGTAATGGAGGAAGTATTCGAATTAATCCTCCTAGAGAGAGTAAACGTAACACCCTCAGGGGTGAAACTGCGACCCGCAAGGTCCAAAGCGCGGATATCAGAAACGCGTTTGCAAGACACTAGACACAATAACATGGCCAATTTGGCAGACAACTGTTTACGAGACAACAAAAGATTAGAAGGCCAAGTTCCAAAAACCTCAGGACAACAGAAACATCCCATAAAGATACATATTTAGGAGTGGGAGGTTTCGCAAGACGAATCCCTTTAAGCAATTTGGAAAGTAAATGATGTTCACCAGCAGGTTTGCCATCAATCTGTACATGGCCAGCAGAAATAGCGGAACGAAAACTATTAACTGTCCGATAGGTCAGACCGGAGGTGGCCAGGGAAGTCAAAAAGTTAATGATTAGACTGACATCCGCTGAAACGGGATCAACTTCCCGTTGAACACACCAATCACACCAGCGCTTCCAAGCCCCTCGATATCGTTTGTGAGTATTGGGAGACCAGGCGTTATTAATGAATTTGGCAGCGTCGCTAGAAATGCCCGGGATCGTCCAACGATCCCCGAGATTCGCCATGCCAGCAATTGGAGAGAGCCGGACAGAATGAGGGGATGCGGATCTCCGAGGGGATCCAGCAACAGATTCCACTTCAGGGGATGAAGGAGTGGAGGTTCGCAACACATCTCTAGGAGAACTGGGAACCACGCCTGAGCCCTCCACAGAGGAGCAATCAGGATCAGCTCCGCTCGAAACCGCTTGGTGTAAGCTAGCACCCTGGGAAGCATCATGAATGGGGGAAACGCATAACAAAGAGTCGATGGCCACTGTTGAAGAAAAGCATCCGTGGCCAGAGCCAAGGGATCCGGTCTCCAACTGTAAAACCGGGGAAGTTGCGCATTGAGGCGAGAGGCAAACAGATCCAGGTGACACTGGCCCCACTGCCGAAGAATGGCACGGAAGACTCGAGGGTGAAGCCTCCAGTTGCTGAAATCCCGAAGATGTCTGGAGTGCCAATCCGCAACCTGATTGTTGCGACCCGGAAGATATTCTGCAATAACCGTGATCTTCTGTTGCAGACAAAAGTGCCAAAAGTCCTTGGCAATCTCCACCAACACCTTGGACCGAGTCCCGCCCAGCTTGTTGACATAGCGGACTGCGGACACATTGTCCATCCGGAGAAGAATGCATCAACTCGTCTGAAGGGGAGAAAAACACTTTATTGCAAAGGAACCCGCTAGAAGTTCCAGACAATTTATGTGGAGAGACAACTCCTGGGGTGACCAATTGCCCCCCGTCGAGACAGACCCGCAACGGGCTCCCCAACCCCACTGACTGGCATCGGATTCGATCACCAGTTCCGGAGACGAACCGAACAGGGCTCGACCGTTCCAGGCCTCCATGTGGTCCAGCCACCACTGCATCTCCCCCCGCACTTCCTCTGAAAGAGGAATCTGATCCGAATACCGGAGGCCTTTCCGGAGATGCTGAATCTTCAGGCGCTGCATCGCCCTGTAATGTAGAGGACCGGAAAAGATCGCCTGAATGGAGGACGCTAGAAGACCTACCACACGTGCTAATGACCTCAACGACACAGTCTGTTTGGAAATAACAGACGTCAATTCCCTCCTGATGTAGCGCAGCTTCTGACCGGTCAAGAGAAGTTGGCAAGTCACCGAGTCTATCAGAAAGCCCAGGAAATCTATAGATTAAGTGGGGACCAAAACCGATTTCGGAACGTTGACCAGAAAACCTAGAGACTGCAAGAGTTCGATGGACCACTCCAGATGCTGCAGAAGCCTGAGAGGACAATCCGCCATAAGAAGAATGTTGTCCAGATGTATGATCAGTCTGACTCCCCGTGAACGTAGATGTTCCACAACTGGTCTCGGTAACTTCGTGAAGCACCATGGTGCTGACGAAAGGCCGAATGGGAGAACCTGATACTCGTACCAACGCCCCAGCCATTGGAATTGGAGAAATCGACGATGCGGTCTGTAAATTGGGATCGACAGATACGCGTCCTTCAGGTCCAGACGGACCATCCAATCTCCCTCCCGAAGGAGATCCCGCAAAAGATGGATGCCCTCCATCTTGAAGTGTCTGTACACTACCCCGCTGTTGAAGTCTTTCAGGTTGAGAACCAGGCGAGACCCGCCTCCTTTCTTCTCGACCAGAAAGGCTGAGCTGACAAAGCCCTTCGGATGGCGGTCGATAGGAACAATCGCTCCCTTCTGGAGGAGAACTTCTATTTCTTCTGAGAGACAAGTTTGAGCGTGACGGGAAAAAGCAAAGGAGGGGGAAGACCGGTCTGATGCAATGGGTAATAGAACTCTATTTTGAAACCCTGAACGGTTTCTAGCACCCATGCATCGTTGGAGATTATGCGCCAATTGTGTAGGAAAAATTGCACTCTGCCCCCCAACATCACATCGCATGCTTGAATTAGGCTCACCTGCAAAGCCGGAATCTTGGTAATGGCCTTGTTGTCCACCTGATCGACCTTTGCCGTACTGACCCTTTCCTTTGCGGGATGGGTAGAAATTGGCATGAGTGGAGTATCCCGTGTCATAGTGTCCACCACGCTGCTGTGAGGCTCCTCTCTGGGACTGCTGCTGCGACCCACGGCTGAACGAGCGTCCCCGTTGTCGTCCGGCCTTGGCAAAAACCGGACGCATGGCCCGGCGCAAGGACGCCTGTGCCTTATCAATCCCGCTGAAGGCTGACACAAATTTTGTCAGTTCCTTTAAGAATGGTTGACCAAATAATAGGCCCTGCGCCTCTGGACCCGCCTCCGAAGTTGCCAATTCTGCTAATTTGGGATCCAACTTGAGTAAAATGGACCTATGCCTTTCCGCAGAAACTGCGCAGTTTACATTTCCCAGCTGGCAGACAGCCCTCTGTGCCCACTCTATGAGCTCATCTGGGTTCACGAGAGCCGAAGCTTCCTTAGCTTTGAAGCCTAGATCCAGAATTTTGGAAAGCGGACCAAGCATGTCCAGTCTGAAGGGGAGAAAAACACTTTATCGCAAAGGAACCCGCTAGAAGTTCCAGACAATTTATGTGAAGAGACAACTTCTGGGGTGACCAATTGCCCCCCGTCGAGACAGACCCGCAACGGGCTCCCCAACCCCACTGACTGGCATCGGATTCGATCACCAGTTCCGGAGACGAACCGAACAGGGCTCGACCGTGGTCCAGCCACCACTGCATCTCGCCCCTCACTTCCTCTGAAAGAGGAATCTGATCCGAATAGCGGAGGCCTTTCCGGAGATGCTGAATCTTCAGGCGCTGCATCGCCCTGTAATGTAGAGGACCGGGAAAGATCGCCTGAATGGAGGACGCTAGAAGACCTACCACACGTGCTAATGACCTCAACGACACAGTCTGTTTGGAAATAACAGACGTAAATTCCCTCCTGATGTAGCGCAGCTTCTGACCGGGCAAGAGAAGTTGGCAAGTCACTGAGTCTATCAGAAAGCCCAGGAAATCTATAGATTAAGTGGGGACCAAAACCGATTTCGGAACGTTGACCAGAAAACCTAGAGACTACAAGAGTTCGATGGACCACTCCAGATGCTGCAGAAGCCTGAGAGGACAATCCGCCATAAGAAGAATGTCGTCCAGATGTATGATCAGTCTGACTCCCCGTGAACGTAGATGTTCCACAACTGGTCTCAGTAACTTCGTGAAGCACCATGGTGCTGACGAAAGGCCGAATGGGAGAACCTGATACTCGTACCAACGCCCCAGCCATTGGAATTGGAGAAATCGACGATGGGGTCTGTAAATTGGGATCGACAGATACGCGTCCTTCAGGTCCAGACGGACTATCCAATCTCCCTCCCGAAGGAGATCCCGCAAAAGATGGATGCCCTCCATCTTGAAGTGTCTGTACACTACCCCGCTGTTGAAGTCTTTCAGGTTGAGAACCAGGCGAGACCCGCCTCCTTTCTTCTCGACCAGAAAGACTGAGCTGACAAAGCCCTTCGGATGGCGGTCGGTAGGAACAATCGCTCCTTTCTGGAGGAGAACTTCTATTTCTTCTGAGAGACAAGTTTGAGCGTGATGGGAAAAAGCAAAGGAGGGGGAAGACCGGTCTGATGCAATGGGTAATAAAACTCTATTTTGAAACCCTGAACGGTTTCTAGCACCCATGCATCGTTGGAGATTATGCGCCAATTGTGTAGGAAAAATTGCACTCTGCCCCCCAACATCACATCGCATGCTTGAATTAGGCTCACCTGCAAAGCCGGAATCTTGGTAATGGCCTTGTTGTCCACCTGATCGACCTTTGCCGTACTGACCCTTTCCTTTGCGGGATGGGTAGAAATTGGCACGAGTGGAGTATCCCGTGTCATAGTGTCCACCACGCTGCTGTGAGGCTCCTCTCTGGGACTGCTGCTGCGACCCACGGTCGAACGAGCGTCCCCGTTGTCGTCCGGCCTTGGCAAAAACCGGACGCATGGCCCGGCGCAAGGACGCCTGTGCCTTATCAATCCCGCTGAAGGCGGACACAAATTTTGTCAGTTCCTTTAAGAATGGTTGACCAAATAATAGGCCCTGCGCCTCTTGGACACTTCGGAGGCGGGTCCATTCTGCTAATTTGGGATCCAACTTGAGTAAAATGGACCTACGCCTTTCCGCAGAAACTGCGCAGTTTACATTTCCCAGCTGGCAGACAGCCCTCTGTGCCCACTCTATGAGCTCATCTGGGTTCACGAGAGCCGAAGCTTCCTTAGCTTTGAAGCCTAGATCCAGAATTTTGGAAAGTGGACCAAGCATGTCCAGCAACTTATCCTGGCATGACCTCCAGGAACGGTCCAGTCCCTTTTTAGGATCCATCGCATATTTTTTGAGATAGGTGACCATCATCGGGTCCACCTCCGGAGTCTCGGCTAGGTGGTCAGCAAGGTCAGGTCTAGGGCATTCGGAACGGAGCCTGGCCCGAACCGACGCCTCAAATGGCTGGCGAATATGTGCCTCAAGATAAGCGGCCACTGCTGGAGCAGGCAACCACGACGACGAGTTCGGGTGGACAATGTCCTCCGGCTCAAAATTTAGCAGGGAAGGATGCTCAGGGGCGTCAACAAAATGCTCCTTGCGGAGACGCTTCTTGGGAGGGGGAGAGTCCGGACCAGAAGAGGCCTGAGCATGGTCGGACTCCTCCGCAAAATGTGACGCTGAAGATTTGGACGTCTCAGTAGCCAAAGTCTTCGCCAGCCTCTGAAAGTCAGACTTATGAGGATTATGGGGCGATTTGGAGGACTTCTGGGAAGGAGGCAGCCAACCTTGTTGCATCGCATACTGGTTTAAATGACGCTTTAGGGGATTGATGGCACGAACAAGCGCCTTATTAGCGGAAAACTGCACACCCTTATCCAATTCTTCCACCAGATTATATTCAAGAGAGTCCTCCTCTTCATCATTATAGAAACAGTCATCATCTTCGTCATTATAATCCGCCATTGCACTGGAGTGCAGATATTCAGAGCCCACAAGACGACTGGTACAAATATGGAGTATCAAAGATACAATTAAGGGGGAGTGACCACCCCTAAGCAGCCTAATTTGAGTAGAAACTCAAGAAAAAACAAATTAAATGTGGAGGGAGGTAAGCCTGCCGACAAAAAATCACTCTAGGCAGAGCCTATGCACACAATGTAACTACCAAAGCACTTTCCTGTGCTCCGGCGTCCAACGGGGTCGAGAGTTAAGGGCTGTGGGCATGAGCGCTGTCAAAGCGGTCCTTCACTTAACCGGCGTGAGGAGAAACAGAGCCTCAAGCCGGAAATAATGCAGCGCGCATGCGCGACGCTGCTGCCACTGAAAACACCGGCTCGAGAGCGCTCGCGCTCTCCGTGTGAGCCGACGACCCCTACTCCCGCTCCACTCACAGCAACCGGGCACAAGCGGCCAGGCGCAGGGAGGCGAACACACTCTCCCAAGAAAACACGCCGCCAATGGACAAAAGTAAACGCCGGCACACACCACAGGCAGAGCCGGAGCACACAAACATACACAAGCACCGCGCACGAGGAAACAAAGCAGCGCAATACAAGGCAAGTGTATGATTAACGATAGCAATTAACAGCAATAACAGCAATTGTAGCAGAATAAAGGTAAAGAGACTTAACTGGCTGCGGAGCAGCAAAGAAAGAGGAAGAAGGACTAATGTATGGACCTTTTATAGCATAATCTCTATGGTCATTCCCTAGTGTTCATGGTAAATGTAGTTTTGGATTGTTTTTTATTGGCTGCTGAGCATTTCATTAAAGAAATGAGAAAGCATAATCGGAGCCTCCTGTCCTGACATAGAATTGCATACACGTTATCCTATTTTTGTTACCCCTATTGTATGTTCAAAGGGCATTCAGGAGCATTAGGTGGCGGAATCAAGATTATATGATTGGAGTAGAAAGTTATACCGCCCGTTGGACCTAAATATTTAGATTTACCTAAAAGGTTCAAGCATAACTGTCTTTTATCAAATTACCTTAAGAATATTCTTTGGATATAGTCAAATGAGGTTCAGTTGGGACGTGGTATTTTCTAGGATTGCTGGGTTTGCTTCATTTTCCGTTTTTCTCTCCTATATATGCACGGCCCGCTTCAATTATCTATTGAGGATCCTGGCAAATACAATTTATAAAGGCGGTTAGGGACAGGGCTCAGCTTATGATGTTTTTCATTAATTTGTTAAGCGTTTAGTCATACCTGAAAATGGGCGTATGGTATCTTAAACAATGTTCCTCGTCCAATGACGTCTTTTATCTTTAAAAATTAAGGAACCCGGGGCGCTTTTGTCATGTCCTCCCGGTGGAAACAATCGTTTCACTAGGGTGCAAAGTAGAATAAACAATGGCTTTTTAGTAATTGTGGTTATGCGGAAAAGCGGGTTTCTTTCGGATTCCTGCAGCGAAGAAAAGCGCTTACCTATTCTGCCGTAGAGGACTGCCTGCTTCTCTGGTTCCGTTCTGTTTACCAGAGACCATTCAGGAGTCCGTTTAAATGGTTTTACCTACGTTTTGATTGGTTCAGTGTTGAGCCAATCAACAGCTCTTGTTTCTATCCTAGGAATTTGCATATCCGGGCTTAAGATGTCCCGATACCATTGGGCAATGTCTAAGATCCGTGATTGGTCTACACCTTTGTAGTCCTGAGCGCTGTTCTATGGCCATTTTAAAAGAAAGAAAAGAAGGGGGATATTTTACTCGAGCCCGATATATGGTATATTTTGCAATTAATAGTCAGATCTGGAATGGAAAAGGTGAATTTCCGCGCAAACCGCATTTGCGTTAGTTACAAAGGAATATTTTCACTTTCTTTCCAACCCAAAAATTATACTTTAGTTCCATGGAGCGGAACTGATAAAATTAAAAGGGAGTGCATTAGGAAGGGGTATTATAATGAAACTTTTCAAAAGAGAAGCTGTATTTGTCATACAACAGTGAGCATTTTTATTTCTACAGTGGTGGTTGTATGTCATGCTGATTAAAATGGATAAATTGTACTATTGCTATATACATTGGGTCCAGTCTTCTCTGGTATTCAGGCCATTGCAAATAGTATCTAGGAAGCAGAAGTACCACTGTTCTCTGGTTTTCCTGAGTTTATTTATGTCGCCACCACGTCTAGAGGTCCTAATCTTTTCAATGATATACCAACGTATATCATCACAAGTGTGTTTTTTTTCTTTAAAGTGCTCCGTCAAGGGTGCATTAATCTTATTTGTCCTAATAGCAGACTTGTGCTCCAGAACTCTTAATCTAAGCTCCCTGCTAGTTTACCCTGCATAACCAAAGTTGCAGGGGCATATTAGCAAGTAAACAACATTTTGACTTCTACAGTTGTTGAATGTTTTGGAGTTGAGCTTTTTTCCTTTATATTCAAAACTGGGGCCTGTGATGGAATGCGGGCAAACAGAGCACGTTCCACATTTGTGGCTACCTAATGCTCTTGATCCAGTTATAGTTAATTGCGTTTCAACTGGAGGTTTGTAGGTATGGACTAGGCTGTTCCGAAGAGTTTTGTTTCTCCGAAAGGAGAACAAAGGTTTGTCCAATTTATTGTCAGTGTTGTCATTTATTATACACCAGTTTCTATAGACTATATTTTTAATTTGGTTGCTCAAGTGTGAGAATTGGGTTACAAAAACTATCCTATCCAACTTATTTTTATTTTTTATTTTGCTTTGGTCTAATAGGCTATCACGGTTATAGAACCTTGCCCTTTTTAAAGGAGTTTTTAATCAATTTGTGGGGGTACCCTCTCTCTTTAAGTTTTTTCTTCATATTTTCTTAGTGTTTATAAAAATCTTCCAAATTAGAACAATTTTGCCTCAGTCTTAAGAACTCACCAAAAGGCACATTGTCTTTTTGTGCCCTTGGGTGATTGCTTGAATAATGTAAAAGAGAGTTCTTGTCAGTTGATTTGTTAAAGAGCTCTACTTTAAGGCTACCTTCCTCGTCTTTGATCTTGATGTCAAGAAATTCTACACTCGTGTTGCTATGGTGTCCTGTAAACTTAAGATTGGGGTCACCAAGGTTAATCCATTCTAAGAAATCAAGTAATTCCTCACTGGCACTGCTCCAGATGAAGATGAGATCATCAATGTAGCGGTGCCAGCAGGAAACATTTTCAAAAAAAGGAGCTGCCTCATTGAAAAATGTGTTTTAATTCAAAATTGCCAACATACAGGCATGCCAGGCTGGGGGCACAAGTGGCCCCCATACTGGTGCCCTTGATCTGGAGATATAGGTCCTCCTTAAAAAGGAAAAAGTTCCTTTTAAGAATTAAGTAAATACAAGACCTGATGAAATCGTCTTCACCTCAGTGTAGATCTTCACTTTTTGGTATAGAAGATATCACTTCCAAGGTGTTGTTTTGGGGAATGTTGATATAGAGAGCTTCTATATCAAGGGTGACCAGGAACTGGGTCACCCTATTAAACTGTCTACCTTCAAATACCGATATTGCGTGGGAGGTGTCTTTAAGATAAGACCTTTGTTTTTTCACAATCGGTTGTAGGAAGAAGTCTACATACCGACTAAGGGGCTCCAGAATCGATCCTATTCCACTAATTATGGGTCTCATGGGTGGATCGTAGAGGTTTTTATGAATTTTTGGGAGACCATACATAGCAGGGGTGATTGGATTTTGATTAAGTAGAAAGTTATATTCGTTTTCACATATGGCTCCCCTGTCTCTCCCTTCTCTTAAAAGGTGGGCAACTTCACTTTTTAATTTGCTAAGTTTTTGGAATCTAGATTTTTCATAATGTTCTGTGATACTCAAAAGATCTCTCATTTTATTATCATATTTCACAGTATCAAACACCACAATACCCTCGCCCTTGTCGGCGGGTTTGATTGTCAACTCCGTATTGTTCTGTAAGTTGTTCAATGCTTCTCTCTGTGACTTTGAAAAGTTGTTGTTGTATGTAGTTTTTTTTTAAGTAAGTGACTTCTACTTCCACTACTTTTTCAAATATTTCAATATTTTTATCTACTTGCTGAATACTGGGGAAAAAGGTTGATTTAGGTTTGAGTCCTGCCTGTAACACTTGGGGGTGGGTTATACTCACTAATGCTGGGATTGGATGGTTTAATGCCAATAGCATGTCTTGGCAATCTTGCAGCAAAGTTTTTTCTAATTCGTTAATATAGATGGTAAATAAAAATGGGGCAAGGACACATCCTTTCCTCACAGCCCTTGCAATGTTAAATGTCCTAGTGCATTCACCATTCTTTCCAAACCTAATAGAAGCCCTGGCACCATTATACAGGTCTCTAAGAAATTGAATATTATCCTCCACCCCCAAACGTTCTAAAATTAACCACAACTTGCTGTGGGTAACACAATCAAAGGCGGATGTTAAATCCACAAAAGTTAGAAACATCCTACCTCCTTTGGCTTTAGAATATTTCTCTAGGAGTATATATAAGTTAAGGCACTGATCTACGGTGCCAACACCTTCCCTGAAGCCATATTGAAGGTCACTAATAATCTTATGTTCTTCTGCCCATATATGCAAGCTATTTAAGATAACTCTACCAATGATTTTGATTGTCGAGTCAAGCAATGATATAGGGCAATAGCATGTGCAACTGGTCCTATCGGCCTTTTTAAATATGGGAACTATAATTGACTCGTGCCATGTCTGTACCAAACCAGGTGAACTGGAGCCATTAAAAAGTCGAGTAAGCAATGGCGCCCATAAGGTCATATTATTCTTGAAAATGTCCACCGGGACACCATCCGGGCCCGGTGCTTTACCCCCTAGGCTTAATTTAATACTCGAAATTACCTCTACTAGAGAAGAAAATCAAATTTATTTTACTCTTTGATGGATTAATAGAGTCCAGTTCTACTATCACCTCATACATTTCTATAGTCCGAGCGGGCACGCTACTGGCATTTCAAAATATCTCACCCATTTAGCTTCGGAAATGGCAATCTCAATCCTTGCCCTAGAATTATCCTTAAAAAAAGGTGCATTTACTGCCTTCCAGAAGGCTGTAATGTCTTGCAATTGAGCAGCTTCGCAAAATGCTTCCCACGCTTCCCTCTTAAGTACATCCCTTGTTTTTTGCGCCGTTTTATATGCCTTACGGAGTTCCCTGATCAGAATCTAATCCCTATCAGTGTTGTTCAAGGCACATTTAAGGTTAGAATAGGCCTTGGTGCATGTCGTGTCAAACTAACTTGATCTTTTTCTTTTCGGGTTTTTTAATGCTACCCAAAGACTGGCCTTTATTTGTGTGGTTATTAGCTTAAAGTTATTAATTATTTCGATGTTATCAGCTGCCATACCCAAACAAATATTGAAACTCGCTTCACAAGTCCTAATTAATGTACGTAGGAAGTCTTCAGGGACTACCTTGGACCATATCAGTGCATATCCATTCGGTCTTGATAATGCAATATTATTAGGATAGTACCTAAGTATATTCTCGCAATCAGGGCAAAATATGGATCTAAAATTTCGACCCTAATAGGGAAACAATCACTTAAAGGATTTTCCAACGTGTTCTAGTTAGAAACATTGTCTCTGTAACATTAGGATATCACAATGAAATCAATTGTCGAGAATACCCCTCTGCCATTGAAAGTTGGGGATAATGGTATCTCCGGTTGGCAAATTTTGTTGGCAAAACCTAAATCATTTATAAAGACAATATCATTTAAAAAATCCCCCGTTTTAGTGTGATCGAAATGTGAAAAATTTGTGTCTTTATCCGACATCAGACCACAAGTCCCCTTTTCACCCCTTTTACATGGTGGACAGTTAAAATCCCCCCCCCTCCCCCACACAACAACAAACTCTTTAGTTTCCTTACTTATTAAACTGTAAAGATCAGTTCTCAGGGTTTTCAAAACTACAGGGATGTCTACCGAGGGAACGTTATTATATAAATTCACAATCCATAAGCACCATTTTTTGTTTCTATGTAACCCAACCATGTGATAAAAACAATTATTGTAAAAAATCTAAATTTTTTCACATTTAAAAAGGTTGGATACATAAGTGCTAAGCCCACCTTTGGCTCTGCCACGTGATGAGTCTATAGCTGATGTAAATATAGTTTTAAATCGCTCAAGTGGTACACTTCAACCGCCCATGTCTCTTGTAGGCATACAATATGATATTCATTAATAAGTTTGACCCAATTCTTATCTAACTTGGCTCTAAGTCCAGCAATATTCCAATAAATAATAGACCAAGTACCCTTATTCGTACAGTTAATGACACTACAAAGATTCCCAACATCTTCTATGTTACCATTATTAAACTCTTCATTCAAACTAGAGTACCTAGTTTCTGCTTAAAGTCCTATATCAGAGTATACTAGCTCCTTAATAATATTAGTTGAGAGAGGTTGCTCGGTCAAACCCGATTTTACCTGATTACCCATTGCCATTTCAGGTAAATGATTTTTGATACATTTAACGTGTGCATTTTCCATTGTTGGTCAATCTACTCCACCAAGCCCTGATAAAGATTCAAAGCGGTTGCCTAATGGGACATTGAACTGATTTTCTAATGAAAAAATGGGGCCACCTCGATATAGATTGTAAGAAAGAGGGCCACCAAAAGTAGCATGTGTGGAAGGATAAAAGTAGCTTAAATCGAAGGAAAAAATACCTCCCAAATTTCTATGATTCTGAAAGCCACTTATGTACTGTACCACACGTGGATCTCTAAAATTGACGATGATGCAGTCTCCATCAATGTCCTTTGTTCTGTGGCCCACCCATCTTACTCTGCGTACGTTTAAGATTTCACCATGTAGATCTGGTCTAAGTGTTCTATTTCTACCCAACCAGAACATTACCTTATTTTTCAGCTCATGATATGTTTCTATTTTATCATGTTTCAACTCCGGAACACCTGCTAACACAACTACATATGGGTATGAGTCCGGGGGGAGGTCTAATCTTTGACTATTACCATACCCTTTGTCTCTAGATGGTACTACTTTATCAGGTATGGGAGTTTTACTCGTCCTCCCTATGTTCTCAGGACTCCTTTCATCTCTGGCTCCCTGCCCCTCCACTCGACCCCCCCCCCCTTTTCCTTTGATCCCGCTGTTCGTATTGCCTCACCATCTTTTATGCCATTTACTGGCCGGAGTGGTTCTTTATTTACTGATACAATGGTCTTACGGGGTCTAATTGGTTGTTTATCAGGGGGTGTAGTTATGGTTCTAATTTGGGTGGATTCAGACTTCACTAATTTATTTAATAGTGCAGAGTTAGCCAGAGTTGTTTGTTCAAGTGACCCTAATTTTTCAATAATCCTTTTTGATCTTTCCAATAATGGAAGGATTAATGATTTAACCAGATGTTCAATTTTTTCTAGCAAACACTCAATACTCTTAGCCTCCTTTATTAATGTCTCTGCTGCGCTGGCAAGAGGTATGTCGAGTGGGGGTTCGGTATTCAGTTTTTTTTAATGTTATTTTTTGAGCCCTTTGTCAATTTTACCGCTACCTTAGGTAATGCAACTTTGGTCTTTTTAGCACAACCCCCCTTTTGCAAGTTTCCTTCTCATTTCGTCTTAGAGTTAGGGCCTACTGCCACTGAACGGTCGGGTAAGTTTGGGTCAGTAAACCGTTTGTTCATTAGTTGAGTAGATATGCAGGGGCCAGGATCGGTCATTGGATAAACTAATGAAGAATCAGCGTTTACAACAATAGGACTGGCGTCCAGTATAATTGATAAATGTATGTCGAAGTTGGGCTTTAGCATCAACCTGTGAACTAATTATAACTGCTTGGTCTGCAGAGGGTACTAAGGCTGTACCGCCAAGTGAAGATCTCCTCAAGTAAATGGGATCAATGGACAAACTGTGTTCAGTTATAGCGATTTCATGTTCCAGGACCAAAGCGGCACTGGTAATGAAAGCATCTAATGTACCGGTTACCCCCACTCCACCCCATGGGTTTCTCAGCTTTCTTCACTTCCCATTTTTTATGCCCCGCAAATTATAGCAAGTATACAGAAAATAAAAATTGCTTAACAGTAATTATACAAGTTATGGGGTCAAATACTTAATGTTAAAACACTGTAAAGTCTTACAAGAATAATGACGTTCGGGGGTGGCCCAGTCCAGTATCTTCCTGTCTCGGACAGGCTCCGACGGGCCTGGTGCGGCCCGTGTGCGATCCCGCGATGCGGGGGCAGTCCTCTGTTTAAAGCACTTCCGGGTGTGGAAATGGCAGTGGCGGCTTCCGCCGCAAAGGAGCCTGGGAGGTGTAGTCCCCCTCCACACTGCGGCAGCAAGGATGTAGAGCTGCAGCGGTGGGAGGGAGACCAGGACGACCAGCGGCAATGGCAGTGAACAAAGGTAAGTTTAAAGTGCCCCACGAGTGTCCAGAGAGCGCCCGCTCCACCGGGGCTGTCCTCTGTTTGAAGCGCCTCTGGGCGCGGAAATGGCAGTGGCGGCTTCCACCGCAAAGGAGCCTGGGGGATGTAGTCCCCCTCCGCACTGCGGCCGCAAGGATGTAGAGCTGTGGCGGCGGGAGGTAGACCAGGACGACCAGCGGCAATGGCAGGGAACAATGTTAAGTTTAAAGTGCCCCCATGAGTGTCCAGAGAGTGAAATGACTCACAGTAAACATGGCTAGAGTACATATAGCCTTGCATTTTGCAGCAAATGTTACTATAATTTCATCCTCCTCTTCTGTTGCGAGTGTAAGGCCTCCCTCCTGCTCTCTGACTTGTTTCCTTGGAGGTTGTCCATGTTCTGCATTCCAGGAGCAGGTGTATGACTCATTGAGGGTAAACTGTATCTTGGGCAAATGGGCTGCTCTCCAATGTGTGCCTTGTCCCATGCTTTACGCCTCCTACCCAACTGCACCCCATTGTCAAGCTTATCCAAGGCCTTGGTTTAAACGCCACAAGCTTGTGGTAGCCCTACCTCCAAATCTGGAGCTCATTTATGTGTATTAAACACAAACTTTGGGCATTCACTAAGTCCTTTCATTTTGCTTTCCCCCTTCAAAAAAGGTAAAATCATTAGCATACCTGACCAGGGTAGCCTCTCCTAGAACTGTTGTTTCTCGATCTATTAAAAGTTGTATCTCCGCACACTTGCACCTTAAATGAAATCAATTTCACAGAGAACTTAGCTCTCACGCTATTTCCTTTTTTATTTTTTTAAAATTCTTTTTATTAACAGCTTTTAACATTTTATTTCCCCCCCCCTACACCGGGAGGGGGTGAGGAACAGTTTACTAAATCAACTCAATCATATTTCCACCCAGGAAATGTAGATACAATGTATAATCTTAAAGTAAAAACATCGTATGACACATTATTACTTATGTAACACCTGATACTCCTCCCTCCTACCTTTAATATTTTTACAAACCATATTTATCACAAATACAATATATACATTCTACTTCTTCTATTTACATATTAACAAATCATATATCACTTTATTTCTTATTAGTGCTAGTAACCCTCCCTTATAACCCAACATTCTTTACAGCCTTTATATACATTATATACATTATACTTCTTCATTCCATTTCATTATTGGCTCCCATATTTTCAATCCTAGATTCCTCCCATTCTTTCCTTTTCTTGAATATATTGCCTTTTCCAGATTGTATATACTTAAAACCTTAGCTAACCATTGCTGAAATACTGGTGCAGACTGTTCAAGCCAGGCTGAGGCAATACATAATCTAAAAACTGCCATGGCAACAAAGATAAAATAATTGCCCTCTCCATACTCATTGCCCGAATCTACACCCAATAATACAATCGTAGGTGTTAAATTGATAGTTAATTTCAATGCCCTTTGAAGAAACATTTCTATTTCGTTCAGTATTGTCGGTAAACATGGATATGTTGCAAAAATATGGATCACATCTGCCTCTAAACTACTGCATCTAGGGCAGTTTATGCCGGTAGTCGCCCCCCATTGTGCAAGTTTTGCTGGAGTGTAGTATAACCGATATATGGTTTTATAATGCTGAGCCTGCAGAGATGCAGAGCACAAAATATTATTTCCTAATTCAACTGAGGTACTAAAACATTCCTGTTCTATATCCAGCTTCGCCGACCAACTTTCCCCCCACTTAACCATATCGTCCGGTTTTGATTCAATTAGTTCTGCATAAAACCTTTTGATAGTACAATCTACTCCATTATGTATTGCCTCTAGTATATGATTTTTCTCAAATCCTCTCAGTCCCCCCCTTTTATTTTGCAAAAAACTTCTTACTTATAAATATTTGAAAAAGTGCCTTGTTGCCAAATCATATTTCTCCTGTAATTTCACAAATTGTTTCATCCCCTGTGGGGCCATCAGATCCCCCACTTTTATTATCCCCTTCCGATACCATTCTATATACACTAAATCAGAAAATATATCTTCAGGAAATACTGTATTATCTTTTATTCTCGTATATCTGTTAATTTTCCCCAGTCCGTATTTCTTAGTAAAGGCCTTCCAAATATTGTGTGCACCCCAAATAGTCTTAAATCGTGTTCTTTTAAAATAAGCTGTCAAAGTGTTTCAAAAAATATGTTTTTAACTTCTTCTCCCATCAATAAACCATATATCGCTAATGAACCTAGATCATCTTCTCCTTCCACTTCTGCTCCACCTATTAATCCGACCATATATTGTAAGGCTGCAGCCCAGTAGTAAGACTTCAGATCCGGTAGTGCCCATCCTCCTCTCTCCCTTGGGAGTACCATATATCTTGCTGCTCTCCTAGTTTTACCTTTAGACCAGATAAATCTATTAATCATTCCTTCGATTTTTTTAAACCAAAGGTTGTCAAACCGTAACGGGATTGTCCTGAACAAATATAAAAATTTCGGTAATATTAGCATTTTTATGATGTTTACTCTGCCAACTATTGTAAGATGTAAATTATTTAGTCTATCTAGGTCTTTCCCCACCTTTCTTATAATGGGGTCTATATTTAACTCTACTAATTTTTCTAATTTTGCAGTTATAGTTATGCCCAGATAAATTCCTGTCTGTACCACTCGTTAGTCTTGGCATACTGCCTTACTATTTTTTATAATTTGTGTTTTCCCAGTATTTAAGGAATATCCTGACACTTTTCCAAATTTTGTGGCCTCCAGCTCCACATATCTAATAGCCTCTGTGGGTATTGGTGTTACGACAGCCACGTCATCGGCATAAGCAAGTATCTTACAATCCCCCCTAGGCGTGACAACTGGAGGTATACTCTCATTTGCTTCCATTCTGCGTATTAGTGGATCCAAGTATATTGCAAAAAGTAGCGGGGAACACGGACATCCCTGCCTAGTGCCCCTATTAATTTTCACTTGGTCAGTTGTTCCCGAATTTATTCTAATCGTAGCTACTGGGTCTCTATACATAGTCTTTATTGCTGTAAGGAAGCCATTTCCAAACCCCATTCTTTCTAGAACACTCTACAGATATACCCAAGATACACGGTCGAATGCTTTCTCAGCATCTAACAATAAGACCGAAAATGGTTCCCCAGTAACCTCCATTTTATCCATAAGTGTTATTAAGTTTCGTGTGTGATGCGTAGTTCCTTGTCCAGGTATGAATCTGTGCTGACTAATAGTGACTAATGGTGTTATTACGCTGGCGAATCTTATTGCCAGTGCTTTTGAGTAAATCTTTGTGTCAGTGTTCATAAGCGTGATTGGTCTATACGATCCCGGATCTATAGGTATCTTTCCTTTCTTTAAAATAACAACTATTTCTGCCCCGGACCAAGAGTTTGGTATTGACAATCCCAACTGTGCTTGTTTCATAGTGCGTACCATATCTTCCCCTATCTCCTCCCAGAACACCTTATAAAATTCTAACGGGATCTTATCTGGCCCGGCCGCTTTCCCAGATGGAAGATTCTTCAAGGCATTTATTATCTCCTTTTGTTCTATTGGGTTGTCTAACCTCTGTTTCATCCAGCTCAGCCCCTTCATAATAATTCAAATAATCCACTATCTCTTCAGGGTCTTTTACATCGTTTTCTTGATATAGATTCGTATAGAATTTCCTAAAGACTTCTCTGATTTGTTGCACACTTGTTACAACCTCTCCTGAACTATCTTTTATTGCTTTTATCTCTCCAAGTGATACTTTTTGCCTTGCTCTGATTGCTAGCATTTTACCAACTCGTTCACTCATCTCATAGCAATTTTCCCTATTAACCACATACTGTTTTGCTGCCTTCGCTGCTATATGTTCTTCTGCTTCCATTCGTAATTTTGCTAGCTTCATAAAGGCAGGATCTAGTACACCTCCATTACTGTTGGAAGGATCTGAGCTGTTGCTTACTTCTTCCTCTGCTAAGAGTATCTCCCTCTTTAAGGCATCACTTCTCTCTTTCTCCTGCTTCCTTCTCCTAGCTCCAAAACTAATAGTCTCTCCCTTCACCCCTGCCTTAAAGCAGTCCCATACCGTCCCTACAGGTGCTGTATCTCTATTTATTGTCATGAACTCAGTTATCCAGCTCTTCATATGTTGGATATATGCCTCGTCTTCCAGCAGTGCTCTTTCAAAGGTCCACACTGAAACCCCCCTTGCCACTACCAATCCCTTTAAGGTAACAATTAAAGGATTATGATCCGCCAGTAGTCTTGGTAGTCTCTCAATACATGTACCATCAATGCCCTGACTACTGATCAGAAAATAGTCTAGTCTTGCACTTACTTTGTGTGGTGCTGAATAATACGTATAACCATCTTCTCCTGGCTTAAGGGTATCCCAGACATCCAGTAGCCCATTATTCCTAGCTAAGGAGCAAACTGCTTGAAACACTCTTTTCTTCCTTCCTTTGTATTTAACTGGAGGTCCTAACCCCAAACCAAATCCACCTGCACCATTAATATTAAAATCCCCTCCTATTACTACATATGGGGCCCAGGTCGCCAACTCAATATCAATCTGTTCAAAAATTTCCGCATCATCTCCTGTAGATCCATAAATAGAGCCAAGGGTTACCCATTGTTCTCCTACCAGACATTCTATCAAAGCCCATCTCCCCCAGGCATCCTCCCATTTTTTTCTTGTAGTAATGTCTCTTTGTCTTGCCATTACAGCCACCCCCCTATTCCTAGCCCCCTGTCTAGAATACGCTATCACAGTGAGGCCTAATTGTTCAAGTAATTGAATTTCAGACGCCTGAATGTGTGTCTCTTGCAGTATTAGAAAATCTAGTCTGAGACTCTTAATCAAAATAGCCACCTTCTGCCTCTTTAATTTATCATTTAGTCCGCAGACATTCCACGTCATTATTCGAGTATTCATCCTGGATTTTCAGGTAAGTCATCATTAATTATACAAATGCACAACTCATTACTTATACATAGTGGACTAACAGCCATATAAAGCTCATAAGTTTTCTTTATTTTACTGATCCTTATGTTCCAGGTTACTTCCTTCTTCCCTCTGCAAGAATACCAAATTTTTTGTTGTTCCTCACCCCCCCCCCCCATTTCCCCCCCTGAGTCCCCACCCTGACTGTCCCACCCCCCCTACAGGCAAATAGGTCCATAAGACCTATATGTAACAGCTGTGACTGTGCGGGGCCATTGTGCCCCCCCTTCCCCCTTCCTTAATAACAACCTGTACAAACAAGGTGATGCCATCCTATTATATATATATATATATATATATATATATATATATATATATATATATATATATATATATATATATATATATATGTTTCAAGTTTCATACATTACTTTACTCTATTCTTTTGGAACTCTTGTCTATTTTTATACATAAATATATTCTGACTTCTATTTTCCTTTGGCAACCAAAGCTACTGCTCGTTCTCAATCAGCCTGTGTCTGGGACTGTGGGTTGTTCTCTTTAGCCACGTCAGAAACTCATATGCTTTAATTTCAGAATAAAAATTTTTAAACTGACCATCCCTTACCACTTTTAGTCTGCTAGGAAACATCAAATATGCCTCGCATCCCATTTTTTGAAATGGTGATATCAGTTCTCGCAATCTCCACCTCCGTTCTACCGTTGTATGGCAAAAGTCAGGCCTAGCAAAGAACTCGACATCTTTGTATCTGCACTTAGTCTGTGGTTTCGCCTTCGCCATTATCTCCTCTCTCAACAAGTAATTACCAACATATATAAGTATTGCTCTGGGCTTATTTGAGACATCCCCCTTTCTCTGTGTGAATGGGAATCTATGTGCACACTGTATCTCTGACTCCCAATCTTTCATGTCGGGAAGTGCACCCTTGAGAAGCTCTATAACATAGGATCTCACATCGTGCCCCTCTCTGCCTTCCGCAATACCCAAGAGTCTAATGTTGTTTCTGCGTTGCCTGTTCTCAAAATCTTCCAACTTCCATAACACATCAGTTGTAGTCTTCTCTTGTTCCTGCCTAAATTCCTTCCAACCCTTCATTTCGTCTTCCAACACCCCAGTTCTTTCTTCTACCTCTGTGACTCTCCCCGCCAGACCTGCGTATAATTTATTTACTTTACGGAGAGATCCTTGTATCTTTTTGCTTTCCTGCCTAGCTCTACGGCTTTCCACTCTCGCCTCAGTTTGTATTTGCTTCAGCATTGAAAACATCATTTCAAACCCTTTTGGTGATGTTTGCCCCTGGGATTGACTCTGACTCTGACTCTGACTCTGATTCTGGCTTTGGCTCTGTCTAGATCTTTGTTCCATACTTTGCTCAAATATCCCTAAAGTGCCCATGTTTTTATCTGCTGACCCCCCAACAGTCTCTTGGTATATCTGTGACGTAGCCGAATAATCCCAGTCAAGTCTCTTTGCGACGTCGATATTTATAGGACTCACAATGCCTTTTGATTTTCTTCGTTTTTTTGTCAAAATTTTAGATTTACGCTTTGCAGATATCTCTTGAGCTGAAGCTTCTCCAGACTCTGATGTGGCTACTGTTTCTGTTACTATCCCCGACATTGTTTGATCACTCTCCGTCTCCAACTCCTCAGCACTAGAGGAGGCCTCTGATTCCCCCACCCCTTCTCCAACCACCGCCTCATCCTCCTCACCCTCATTTACAGAAAAGAAACATTAATCAGTTGGAGAGCCTGGTATTACCAGCGGGCCATCAGTGATTAAAGTAGCCATATTATTCCCTGCTGCCACCGAGCTGTTCATATTAAGTCCAAGGTTTGTCTCTCCCGCAATAACTACCAGGTTTCGTGCCATTACTTCATCCATTACTTCATCCGGGATATCAGCTCTATGTTTCTCTGTTAGTGCCTCTGTCAATATCTCTGTTAATGCAGAAATCTTATTGGCGCCTACTGACATAGTACTCTCCTCAACCTGACAACTATCATTGCCAATATTAACTGCCGCTTCTTTTTCCTTTTCCTGTGTAACCAGCGCTTCTTCAACACAAGTTGTATTATTCATTTGCTCCACCCGAGCGTCAGTCTCTCTCCTGACCCTCCCATGCTCTGCATCCTCCGCCTGCTCCTGCTCCTGATTCATTACCCCTCCTGACAGCTCAGCAGCCACATGACTCGCCCCTTGCTTATTCACAGCGCCAGTTACCTCAACGTTTGCCTCGAAGCCTTCCATTTCTAGATCCGTTGCTGTGAGCCCGTCTTGAGCCAAATGCTGAGCTGCAGGAGCAACAGTGCTTGATAAACTTGCCGCAGGGTCTACAGAGGACGACTCGACAGCTGATATCCCACGTGAAGCGGCAGTGACGGTAGGTAGGAACGCCTCATACACTGAGGGCTGTCTCATGTTTGCCTGCTCTGAAGTTTTTCCTTTCTTAATGGATGCCGCCTTGCTCTTCTCCTTCTTCTTCTTTTTTTCCCCCATCGTACTGTCAATTTCATTATTTCTGCCGGCACTCTTCTCCTGTTCGGCAGCGCGCAAATCTTCCCGATCTTCCTGTGTCCGCAGCAACTTCTTCGCTCGAAGATTAGCTACGGAGCATCCGACTCGCTCCAGGCAGCTTTCTCTTTCTCATCCCTCAGGCTCTTAGCGGTCTTCGGAGCCATCATTCGCCACAAGCTGGACGCAGCGTCTACTGCTCTCTGGTAACGCCGTTGCCTCCAAACAGAAACCTTCACTATCAGCTGACCTGTGTGAGCCAATGTCCACGCCAGCGCTGATCTCACCGTTAAGGAAGTTAGAGCCTTTCCATACAGCCTGTGTTCTGTTACAAATTGAGTTGAGGTAATATCTTTCGAACTGTCCACCATATCTTCTTTTCCCTCTTTCGTGCATCCAATGCTTCACGAAACTCTGTCCGCCAGATATCGTACCCGCATCACCTTTTACTCGGTAAACGGCCTCAGGGAGAGAAGGGAGAACACGTCCTCTCCCTACAGGCTGTCAGCGGCCTTCTTGCACCGCAAATTCTCTCACGCTATTTCCATTATTTTAATTACTGGTTGTGCTCATTGTGTTTTTTAAACTTTACTGGCAGTGGTCTTTCACTCCTTCCAGCACTATTTTGCACTTTGTAGTATGGCCGCCCCTTGACCATCTGCTCCATAAGTTGGTCCACGCCACTCATTGGTAGGCGCCATACTGAGCAACATTCTAGCCGCTCTCTCTGATCCTTCTGCTCTATTTCAGTGGTCAGAGGCGCTTCGGAGGCAAGCCCGTCTGCGTTCGGCAACGCCTAGCGGACAAACTATGGGCAAAATGCAATAAATTTTACCAACAGATTTATATACACTGCTTCACAACTTATTGAATTAAGTAAGCCCATCTCCCCCAAATGCGCTTATTACTTTCCACATAATGACATCAACTGCACCCAATGCAATTTTACACTGGGTGCTATGCGTTCCATAAAAATTACCCCCATAATTAGACCTCTGGCTCGTCGCATCCCTGCTTCTGCTATTATAGGGCGCTGCCAGAATCTCCATTTCTGGAGCATAAATTGCCACTCCTTGGCCAAAAAAAAGAATCATATTTTTGACCGTCTTGGCACCGAATTGCCTGATGCACTATTTTTAACCGAAACATGGCTCCACGTCAGCTCGGGCCCAGACATCGCCACAGCCCTTCCTCCTAGATACATCATCGTCAGGAGAGACCGAGACACAGGCAAAGGTGGGGGGATTGCCATCATTTTTAAATCTATATATTCCTGTAAGTTTGAAGCCCTCTCTGTTACAGAGTATAAAGCCGCCTTGTTCGAACTCTCCGTATCCCCTCAGTCGACCCTGTCTCTCATCTTAATTTACCGTCCTCCGGGGAACCCAGGCTCCTGGGTTTCCACCTTCTCAGATTTCATTGCTCCCTTCATTTTGAATTGCAAAAACAACAGGTGATGGACCGAATGAGGAACAATGTCACACATTCAACCCAGTCAAAAGATCTGGGTCCTAATCCATCGTTTTTTTGCACTCCACACCACCCTGGGTTAGACAATGGCGATATGCAAATCAGCTCTGACCCTGTTGCCCCATGGGAACAGTCCAGTCCGAACTACAAAAGCCATGTCCTTCCCAGAACGGAATCAAGCATCCGAGGACCGGACCGGTTTCAAGGTAACACCTCTCATCAGCCCGGCTAGCTTGACTCCAGTGGTGTGGAGTGCCTTGGACCCACGTCTGGGCATCCCCAGTACACTTATAGCGGAATTGCAAAAACAACAGGTGATGGACCGAATGAGGAACAATGTCACACATTCAACCCAGTCAAAAGATCTGGGTCCTAATCCATCGTTTTTTTGCATTCCACACCACCCTGGGTTAGACAATGGCGATATGCAAATCAGCTCTGACCCTGTTGCCCCATGGGAACAGTCCAGTCCGAACTAAAAAAGCCATGTCCTTCCCAGAACGGAATCAAGCATCCGAGGACCGGACCGGTTTCAAGGTAACACCTCTCATCAGCCCGGCTAGCTTGACTCCAGTGGTGTGGAGTGCCTGGGACCCACGTCTGGGCATCCCCAGTACACTTATAGCGGAATTGCAAAAACAACAGGTGATGGACCGAATGAGGAACAATGTCACACATTCAACCCAGTCAAAAGATCTGGGTCCTAATCCATCGTTTTTTTGCACTCCACACCACCCTGGGTTAGACAATGGCGATATGCAAATCAGCTCTGACCCTGTTGCCCCATGGGAACAGTCCAGTCCGAACTACAAAAGCCATGTCCTTCCCAGAACGGAATCAAGCATCCGAGGACCGGACCGGTTTCAAGGTAACACCTCATCAGCCCGGCTAGCTTGACTCCAGTGGTGTGGAGTGCAAAAAAACGATGGATTTGGGCCCAGATCTTTTGACTGGGGGAGTGTGTGACATTGATCCACATTCAGTCCATCACTTGTTCTTTTTGCAATTGCCGCCCTAAGTGCGCTGGGGATGCCCAGACGTGGGTCCCAGGCACTCCACACCACTTGGAGTCAAGCTAGCCGGGCTGATGAGAGGTGTTACCTCGAAACCGGTCCGGTCCTCGGATGCTTGATTCCGTTCTGGGAAGGACATGGCTTTTGTAGTTCGGACTGGACTGTTCCCATGGGGCAACAGGGTCAGAGCTGATTTGCATATCGCCATTGTCTAACCCAGGGTGGTGTGGAGTGCAAAAAAACGATGGACTTGGGCCCAGATCTTTTGACTGGGGGAGTGTGTGACATTGATCCACATTCAGTCCATCACTTGTTCTTTTTGCCCTTCATTTTGAAGGCAGCAAATTTTACAATTCTAGGTGGCCTGAATCTTCACCTTGAAGACAATCAGAATAGTACCTGTCATGCCTTCTTATCTGATCTGGAGGCCTTAAATCTACGGCTATGCAACCAGGGCCCTACTCACATGGCGGGACATCTTCTCGATCCAATTCTGTCTGACCTCTGCTATGACTGTAGTATCCCCGCTCTTCGGTTAGATTGGTCCGATCATTTTGCAACCCCATTTAATCTGCAGAATTTCACGCCGAGGACAATGGCCTCCTCAACTAGTTTAGGCAGTCTCAGACTCTGGGGTAAGCTGAACATTGATTCTTTTAACACTCTTCTGTCAAATAACATACCTGATATTAATTTACCCTTTCTTTTATTAAACACTGCTGTTTCGGACTGGTTAATTACGGCCATAGACATCTGTCTGCCCCCGTGCCTAAACTCGGTTGCACGCATTATCCCCCTGCCCCGTGGTTTACCAACAATCTTAAATTCACCAAGTCCAAGTGCAAAGCCTTAGAAAGAAGTTGGAGGAGATCGTACTCCCCTACCCGTAAAGGTGATTACAAAGCTGCCCTTAAAAGTTACCATGCACTGTGTAAAGCGGTAAGAACTTTGTACGTTGCAAACACAATCACTCAGGCATCGAATCGCCCTTGGGCCCTATTTTCTGTAGTGAAGAAGCTGGCTGGCTCGGACGCCCCCCCCCCATCCTTTATGAGATTCAATGCAATAACATTGCTGAATGTTTCATCCAGAAGGTTGAACTTATTTATGGGTTACTTTCTGCTCCTTCCTCCTTGTGTAGTGCGGTGACCGTGCCCCACCCCACGTGTTACAGTAACTATAATCCGACAGCCAAGCTCAACTCTTGGCTCCCATTCAATGAGAAGTCCTTCCATGACAGCTTAAGTAGTGTCAAGTCTGGCTCTCCACTAGACCCACTGCCCATTAACATTCTACATCAGCTTTCTTTAACATCTAAAGGCGTTCTTATATAACTTCTTAACGCTTCTCTGCAGGAGGCCCTGGTCCCCCCTGAGTGGAAGCGGGCCATGGTCGTTCCTTTATTGAAAAAGGCTGGAGCGGATCCCACCGTTCTGTCTAATTTTAGGCCCATATCCCTGCTCCCCACCTTCTCTGAGGTCCTGGAAAAGCACATTAACACCCAATTGACACTATGTTAAAAAAGTTGGTTTTCTTCATCATTCCCAATCTGGGTTCAGAGCCAACTTTTCAACAGACTGCTTTGCTTGGGGTCACTGAAGTTACGTCAACATCTGGACCAAGGGGAAACTTCGGCACTCATTTTTTTAGATCTGAGTGCCGCTTTCGACACTGTCGCATAACATCTTGCTTAACTCCCTTAGGTCCCTTGGGGTGGAAGGCTCTGCCCTATCCTGGCTTGCTTCATTCCTCTGTGGTTGTACCTTTCAGGTCTTGGTCTTTTCCACCAAGGCTTCATTTAAGATCTGTGTATCAGCACAGAGAGTCCCACAGGGGTCTATCCTGAGCCCTTTGCTCTTCAACATTTATGTTAGACCCCAGGCAAACATCGTGGAGGTTGCACTCTATCCCTCTATTTGTATGCTGACGATATGCAGATTATTTTTTCATTATCCACCACTAAGGACGTCACAACATCTGCCCTTCAGTGTGGTTTAAGGCAAGTGACAGAGTGGATGCGCCTCAACTTTCTGAAGTTGAATTGGGACAAGACCGAGGTTGTCATCCTGGGCAAGCACAAGCACAAGGACCTATGGGGCCCTCACCACTGGCCTCAGGAAATGGGCCCCCTTCCCCGACTGGTCACTCATGTCGGTAATTTGGGCTTTATTATCGATGAAAACCTCTCCATGAGGCAACAGGTGGTGAATGTTTCTGCCATCTGTTTTACGATCTTGAGATGGCTCCGCAAGATCATCTGGATGCTCCCTGTCTCAACCCAACGAACGGTAGTCCAGGCACTCATCACCTTCCGCCTCGACTACGGCAACGTTCTCTACCTTGACGGGTGTCGGACGGTCTTGAGAAAGCTACAGGTAGTGCAGAACTCTGCAGCACGCCTTCTTTGCCAAGTCCCCAGACAGGCTTCCATCTCGCCTATCCTCCGTGATCTTCACTGGCTCAGCATTGATCAAAGAATCAAATTCCAAACTCTGTTATATTTTTTTAAATCAAACAAGACGTCGCACCATCGTATCTTCAAGAGCTTAACCATCCTTATATTCCATCTCGCCTCCTGCTTTCCACAGCTCATGGGTACTTTGTGATCCCTAGATTCAAACTTGGACGAATGGGTGGCTGTTCCTTTTCCTTCCTTGGTTCTAAGCTCTGGAACTTCCTTCCTGTTTCTCTGAAGAACGACTCTTCGTATCTTAGCTTAGGCTTGGCTCTTTTTGCAGTAATTGCTCCCCTGTTCACTCTCCCTCTAGCGATTTGCTAGGCGCCGGGAAACCCTTTTTGGGTAGCTGCACGTATTACAAATTTAATTTTAATAGAACTCCATGTTTAATGGACCATAGCTCGTCCTATGACATCTGTCTAAGCAAATTGCTTTGTTACGCCTTGAACATAGTGAATTGGGCTCTCATTCTATTTAGATATCTTTGCCTGCAGGTCCGTGACCAGAACCAATCCCTGTGTTGCTCTCATACAGTTTGACAGTTAACATCATGAGTGCATACAAGGCAAGTAAACCCAGCGCTCCAAAGGAGATCAGGTGGCTGTGCAGTGGTTCTCCCCCCCCCCCACCCCCACCCCTGCTCCTTAACACATGATGCCTGAAGGGCGTTTGTCAGGCTGGTGACAGTAAGAGAACTCTCCAATCCAAAATGTACTGTCACATTTATCCTGGGCCTGCAACCTTCCTGCTTCTCTGCAGGGTTGCCCTCCACCTCTGCAAAGGAAATACCAGAGGACTACAACATTTCAGCCAAGGGAATAAATGTACAAATAAATGTGATAGTTATATTTAATGCATGTGGCAGCTTGCAAGGGGGGGGGGGGGGGGAGTCGGCACCCTCAAGACCTGTATTCAAGCTGCCCTGGTCCTATCTCATATTCAGCTACTCACTGATTGAATCTCTCAATTTATTTTCCACCCTGTGGATGTTACACTGTTCATAAATGTAAAACCTGATTAATATGATGTGTTCTAGTCCACAATTTTGACAGTTATGTGCCATGATTGAACATTGATGGTTAAGCATGCTGGGTGTAAACTTTCATTAATTTGTTGGTTGGAGCCTCCCAGTCATGTCTGAGAAAAGGGCTACTTACTGCACCATCCATGAGTGACATCTTGAAGGATTTTTGTTTGGGCTCTGGACAATAGCTATTTTGCCCCCCCCCCTCTCTCCCCTCCCCCCCACACACAAATTTGTGACTCCAAGCAATGTTGATTTATACCATGCATGTATAGAAATGTTTGGGGAGTGGAGGGGATGGGTATTCTCCAGGTACATAGTACCAAAAGATAGCTTGAACAAGCACTGGTAAAGTCATACCCTTTTGCAGTTGGCTCTAGCTTATTTTAGATGCAATTTGGCGGCTATTGAACCTGTATTAAGCGTGCAAAAAATGTGGCATTGTGAATTTTGAGTGGTCTAGTGAAAAATTAAATAATATATAAGCACACAACAATTGAAAGTGTAGCCTTAATTGACATATATTCATAATCAGAAATCTTCCTTCTGGTATGTGGAATTCTTGCTTCCACAGTGAAAACCAAAGCGCTCTTTTGACAATTTTCACCATTCTACCGGGTGACATTTAGCATTTCTCTTACTTGGCTTAGTTTCACTTATCTAAATATGTGTACTTCTTTCTGGCTACAGTTACCTTTGACTAAGACATGTGAGGGACGTGAGACAAAAAGAGGTAAAGTAAAAGGAGGTAGAGATGCCGATGAGGCAGAGAGAGGTGTAGCAGGGAGGGGCATGAGGTAAAGTCAGAAAGGTGAGGGAGCGAGAAGGGAAGCTACAGAGAGGTAGGTAGAGGCAGGTTTCAGAGTGAGGTAGAGAGCTATAGATGAGAAAGAAGCATATAGACAAGAGGTAGGGTAGAAATTGAGGTTTTTAAAGAGAGAAAGGCAGAGATGTATAGGCTGACGGGTGGTGACGGGTGGAGAAAGTTGACAGTGAGAGAAACCAGTTAAGAAGTAAAGGTCAGACAGAGAGATTACGGGTAGAAAGTCTAGGCAGAGGTGAAATGGAGAAAGAGAAGGCTGATCCGGTAGGGATGGTGAAGCAGAGGATTGCAGTGTGACGAGGTTAAGACAAGGTAACTATGCCCAGAGAGGTATAGGGGAAATGGAGGAAAAATGTATGTGAGGTAATGATGAAGGAAAGGGTAAAGAAATGGCGATGGTGAGGAAGTAAGGTAGTCTGGGATGAAGTAGAGCCAGTGGAAGTAGGGAGCAGGTGAGGCTGCAAATTTAATGGGGAGGTAAATACAAAGATAAGGTTGTAAGGACAGTAGGATATAGAAGGGGTAGAGTGAAATGTGAGGGGTTAGTTAGTCAGAGGGCTGATAGTCTAAGATGTTGATATGTGTTTCGGAGATGTGATGTTGGTGTAAAAGATCTAGGGGGTGGGATAGAAATAGCAGTTAAAGATTTGTTGAGGTAAGGAGATTTGAGAAGTAGGCACAGTGGTACATTCAGTGAGATGAGGTAAGGAAAGAGGTAGAGTGCAATGTTGAGGGGGGAGATTGACAGGTGAGGTAGAGATGACTTACGTAGATGGTACAGATCGATAAAGAAGAGGGAGGTTAAAGAGATGAACTAAAAACAATAACATTCTTTTTAACGTAATTGACACAATATGACAGAGGTTTGGAGAGAGGCATGGGATGTAGACTTAAGTAAAAACATGCTCCCATTTCATCCGTATACAGTAGGTTTCTTGGGACATGGCTTACGTCCATAGGTTCCTCAGTCTGTTTGCTGGGACATGCCCCGGCTATATGGCCTCAATACCTGCACTCAAAATATTTGGGCCCCCGTGAAGTTGGTGTATCTGGTCTTGGTATTAATACTTTCTCAGGTTCTTTAATGGGACATAAGGGTTTTCTCGGAGTAGGTACACTTTGCAAGGGCTCTTTACTTTCCCTAATTGACTTGCAGGCTGTGCACAGGTAAAGGACGCATCCATGTGCACTGCTTGTTCGGGAGTTAGATTGGGATGTTGCCTGAGCCAACATTGTGTGGGGTAAGGGAGAGCTTCAATAACTGTTCTAGATAGATAGCGTTCATGATTTCTTCTTTACTCCGATCCATAGGCTTCAGCCATTTGTTTGCGGCCATCTTGAGCTTAAAGAATAGGGTTTTTGGGTTGTCTCCAGGAGCCCCCTTCTCCTTCCTAAACCTCATTCTGAACGTTTCGGCATCCATACCAAGATGGTCCAGGATGACCACTTTTACTTCTTCATAGGGTGTAACACCTTCTTGAATTAGCAACTTGATAGGCTGCCTGGGCCACATCTGAAAGCAGAGTGGCAAGGAAGAATGGCTACTTGGCGACCGGCCATCCTGAGGCTCTTGCAGCTCTCTCAAAATTCAGAATAAAAGCGTCTAGGTCCTCCCAGGGATGAATTTCTGTAGGGACACCATGGGGGCGGATTGAAAACTTCTGCCGGTTTTATGCCCTCAGCTGCCCAGGGCCGAATCCTCATCCACTCTGTATAGCGTCCATTTTTGCCTTTCATCAGGTTTTTGAACAGATCTCTATCCGCCTGGGCTGAGTTCATCTGTCTCTCCACGGCCCACTCAAGTTTGTTCTGGCCCTCTACAAAATGCTGGATCGGCGCCTTCATTTTGGGCACACAATGATCCTCTTATGCTTGCATTCTCCACTGTGTGTCGGTGGGACCACACTTGCAAGAGGTGGTTGAAATGCTTTGGTTTCTTTATTTTGTCTGAAAGAAGTAGGTGGGATTTAGCAATCTTGGTAGCGTAATCCGTTGGCGTCTTCTTCAGGGGATTGGTAGTCTGCCACCTTGGCGCTCGTACTCTTTCGTCTCTCAGGGACTCGTGAAACCAAAAAAAGCACAAAAAAAAAGCACCAGTATTGGTTCTGGTTATAGCCGTCCTGTGGGAACGGAGGTGAGGGGGTACGCACCTGACTAATAGGCAGTGTGGGGCAAAGGGAGGGCCGAGATGAGCGTATCAGAGAGAGAGCGAGAGAGAGAGAGAGCACTAGATAGCTAGTCCGTTTACCCAAGGATTTATATGTTTATCAACAAGAACTAGCTAAATGTGACTTTTTATAAGACTCTGACTTGTTTTGTAAGCAGCCACCTGTTAGGTGTATTCATGAAGCCTTCACCCACCAACCTAGTTGGTGGCATGCTTCATCATCGGGCCCACCCAGTGACACCTAATGTGTCCCGGTTGTGCTTCAACCCCTGGTTACAGCGGAGCTGGTATTTTACTGAGTGCAGTGTGGTGAATTGTGAAGTGAGATTAAAACGGCTTGGCGGTGGTCCCAGTACCCGAGGGTAAATTAAATTTTGACAACTGGGCCTCCGTCAGCAGCTAAAAACAAGGCAAATGGATGTTCTGGTGGCAAAATTAAGACCTCCTACATCCGGTGTTGGTCGACCTATTTCAGCCAGTGCCTTTAGTAATGCTGGCTTTCCTCGGGACCGTAAAAAAGTGCTGGTGCAGGTTAAAAACATTAAGTGGAATGTTTTTCAGACTATGTGTCACACTCACTAAGGTGCTCTAGGTGTGAGAGGGGAATTCCCTTCTCAAGCATACCTGGACATACAACATATATAACAGAAACAAAACATACAAAAGAAAGAGTCATTTAGCATGTAGCTGGGGGTCACACAAAACACAATATGGCCGGTAATTAAGTGCTTTGTGGGGAGACTAAAAACTGCGAAAGTAGAACAGTACTGGTGGTACTGTTAAGAGTGATTATCGAGTAATAACATAGGCATGGTGAGGCTAGAACACGGGCTGCACACACACACTATGTGGTAGGAGTGTAAGGGCTATATTCTCACGCTAGCGATTTGCAGCCGATGCTTCCTGGAGTGATTCGGCTAGGGATTTGACCCTGAAATGAAAAATGGGGGACCACTGGTGGTTAGGAGACCTGTAGGGAGAAAAAGCGCTTACCCGGGAGATGTGTCCAAGGGTCATCATACTCACAGGGGTCTTGGTCAAGGTCTGCGGGGTACCTGTTGTGCTGTCCTCACACTCCGGAACCTGAATGAGGGCAGCGGTTTTGTTTTTATATTGTTCGTAAATTGCCGACACCTGGATGTGGGAGCAATAGTGGAGAGACTACCAGGGTCGCGGTAGTCATGCCATGTGCATGCGCGATACTGGAACAGTGCTATCGGTGTTAGTACATGCACGGCTGTGTCGATGTCGCGCATTCTCATAGAGCGGTGCATGTAGACAATGTGGCGTGCGGCAGCTGTGATGCACGTGTGGAGAAAGAGAATGCCTCTGCGTATATAAGGGGTATACAAGCAGAGAGCAATAAATGCCTGAAGTGTTCAAATCAGGTGGCAAACATCCGTAATGGGTCTGGGGTTGAAAAAGAGAATATTATCAGGCTGCCCCAGTCTGTAGGTAAAGTACCTATGGAATTCAGAACAGGCTGATGGGCTATGGATATGTCAGTGCCTCATGTTTTGGAAACAGCCTCAGATAGGGTTCATATTATTGTGAGACTGCATGCATAAAGGTTATGGATTGAGGGAGTTCCATGGAATGGAATCATTGAGCCCATCCTTTTGGAGAGAAAGGTGGTAGATCCATCGTTGTTCCTTATTGAGCAGTCTTTTCTCATTGTCATCCCCACTATTGGGGAACTGTTCGATCACGGTCCAGCTAAGATCAATAGGGGTGTGGTTATGACTTAAGAAGTGGTCAGTAAGTTTGCTGATATTCTTCTTGCATCTGATGGTGCTTCTGTGTTCTACCACTCTGGTACCTACTTTGCGTGTGGTCATGCCGATGTATCGCAGGCCACAGGGTCATGTCAGAAGGTATACTACATTGCGTGATTTGCAATTCGTGTGGTTGCGCTGGTTCCAGGTCTTATCAGGTTCCAGATCCAGAATTTGGGTGTGTCTGGTGAGGTAAAAAACACAAAGGGGATGCTATAGGTCTAAAGAGGCTTGACAGTGTCTGTTTTCCAGTAAAAGAGTGTGTGTATAGACTCCTAAGGGTGACAAGGGAGAGAACGAAAGGAGAGAAAACCATCAGCCCACCCATTGGCAGAGCAGCATCATCATCATCATCATCATAATCTTTATTTCGGCAACTTGTGCCATAAAAGGTACAAATGGCATTAAATCTAAAACATGAAGTGTTAAGATATGTTATGTTATGTTAAAAACACTTTTATAGCGCACAGCTGCCTCAGCCAAGGGGCGTCCCGGCGCTTCAGAGAGTAGCAAACACAACACAGCAGCTACGGATAAAAGTGCACAGAAAGGAGACTAAGCTGAGTGAGGGAAAAGATGAGTTTTAATAGCCCTCCTAAACTTCAGGAGCTCATCCATCTCACGGATAAGGAGCGGAAGGGAATTCCATAGTTTTGCGGCCAATACCCTAAAGGACCGACCGCCAGCTCTACACAGCCTGAACCGAGGAACAGTTACCAAATTCTGTCCCAAAGATCTCAAGGTTCGGGCAGGCATATAAGGCACCAAAAGATTGTAAAGATTCTGGGGGGAGGCCAGCCCGAGGATCTAAAGAGAGGCACAGGGTCTTAAAATGGATCCTCTGTGCCATAGGCAACCAGTGCAGCGAACGAATGGTACTTTCTGCAGAGCAGAATCTAGGTAAGCCCACCAGGGCTCTGGTTGCGGCGTTCTGGACACATTGCAACCGAGCAATCTCTGCCTGATTGGCTCCCAATAGGAGCGAGCTGGCATAATCAAGCCGAGATAAAATGGAAGCCTGTTTAACCAGCTGCCTGGTGGAAGGATCAAAGAACCTCAGAATAGGTCTTAACCCTCGTAAGATGCCATAAAAAGTGGCCGCCACTTTTTTAGTGTGACCACAAAAACTGAGGGCAGGATCAAGCCGTACCCCCAAGTTTTTTAATTCCAGAACAGGGATGGGAGTCGCACCCAACTCAGGGGGCCACCATATATCACCCCAGAGGTCAGTCCGCTTGCCCACAATAATGACCTCCGTTTTTTTGGCGTTTAACTGGAGACAGTTGGTATTCATTCAGCTGGCCACTGCAGAGAGTCCATTCCGGAATCTGGGGGCGTCAAGGTCTGAGTGTTGTCTGCATACGAGACCATGGTAATGCCCAATTGCTTGCCGGCACCCACCAGCAGTCTCACATAAAGATTGAATAGTGTGGGACTCAACGACGAACCCTGCGGCACACCCAGCTGTAGCGGGTGGGACTTGGACTCAAAAGGTGGGGTGACAACTTTAAAGGTCCGATCAGCAAGAAAAGATCTGAACCATTCAAATGCAATGCCCGATACACCTGCCTCACCAAGACGTTTAAGTAAAATCCTATGTGAGACCGTGTCGAACGCGGCACTGAGATCCAGTAGGATCAGTGCCGCAGTCTGACCAGAATCGAGCACGGAACGAAGGTGCTCTGTCATAGAGAGCAGTGCAGTCTCAGTGCTGTGACCAGCATGGAAACCGTTCTGGGATGGATCCAGAATACCTGCCCTGGTGAGATGTTCAGACAGCACCCCGTTCACAAAGGCCTCAGTGATTTTAGCAGCCCAGGGAAGGAGTGAAATCGGGCGGTAGCTCTCGAGTTTGAGAGGGTCCAAGGTGGCCTTCTTCAGTATAGGTTTCACCACAGCCTGTTTCCATTGAATTGGAACGACACCAGAAGAAAGGGAAAGATTTATAAGGTGGCGCAAAGGAGGAAGACAAAGATCTGCAGAATCTTTGAACTGGGCTGGACGCAGAGGGTCAGCAGGCGAGCCAGATTTTACCTTGCTGACCAGCGTAAGAAATGCCTCAGAAGATAGATTAGGAAGGGAAACTAGGGCATGACCTCTGGTCGGTACAAGGTTAGTGGGCTCAGCAACCGGCTCAGTGCTAGGGAAAGCACGGTAAATAGCTTGGACCTTTTCAATAAAGAACACGGCCAAGTCTTCGCAGTGGTCCGCTGAACAGATTTCTGTCACAGCGGCTCTATTAGCCGTCAGGTCCTTAAGGACCTTAAAAATAAGTTTGGATGGGTTAGAGCTGTTACTAAATTCCTGAGCGTAGTAGGCAGCACAAGCTCTACATACTGCTCTGTGGTAGATTTTGACTTTCGCCAAATAGAACTTTTTTTTCTCAGCCTCATAGAATTTCCGCCAGTCCCGCTCTGCCAGTTTGCAAGCTTTTTTTAACGGCCGCAGGGAACTGTCGTACCATGGGCTGGATTCTCTAGAACAGCGTTTAGGCCAGACAGCAGGAATCAATGCGTCCAAGGCCCAAGAAACACACTCAGCAAAAAGATTATAACCAGACTTATATACAGACATTAAAACATATGAGATCAATGTACAGATATAAGGACCAGCCATTAAGCATACTAAAAATATCAGTATCATAGTTTATGATTTTAACAATTTGTCATAGATCCCCATCTAGAAGATGTCTCCTCTTATGCCAGACTATCCCCAGATATTTAGCTAAGGCAAAGACTATATGCCCTGATAAGTCTGTCTTAAGGACCCTATATGCTTGCAGACAGTGGGAGAACCCCAGGTATTTACATACTGGGACAATCCATTTCCTCTGCGCTTAGGCATTACAAAAAAACAATGTGCAAATCTGTTTCCTGTTCAGATTTACACCCTGGGCAATGAGACTGGGAAGATTCGGCCCATTTGCTAGTGTAGACCCGTAATGGTAAGCTACCATACCTCCATTGGAGATACAGTTTCCTGATGAATGTTGGGGATATGACATCTAAAACAGTTTCAAACTTATAGCTGTCTTTAGTTATTAAAAATGATGACGTTAGGGTGCCTAGGACTCTTCCTTGTAAGTGAATAGCAAGTTTGCTTTCCTGATACTGAGTAATGAGCTGCCTCCGTGTGACCCTGGGACATGATGAGAGTGGGTCAGACCATAGGGTGGGTAGCCCCAGTTTCCCTAGTTCTTTCTTGATATAGTTTAGCCAGGGAATTTTCATAATATTTGGGAGGGTAAGAATTTCCTGCAGTTCTAGCCTGTAATTAGCTAGCTCTGGTACAGATCAAATCCTGCGCCAGAATATTAAGGGTCGTAGGCCCATATCTTCATCAAGGGGTCTCAGGGCCAGGTCGAGTCTAACTGGCAGCAGGGGAGTACTAGGGGGAAGTGATAGAAGCTGTCTGATAATTTTGTTCTCAATTACTACCAGGTCGCGGTTGCACATGTAGCCTCAAAGTTCGCTTCTGTACATAACCGCTCCCCTAGCCTGTGCTCTGTAGATCCCTAAAGGGGGACCCACCGGCTTAGAAGATTTGTTTTTAGAGACCAATTTAATGATTCCGCCTGTTATTTGGGCCAGCTTTAATTGTGATTTCTCCCGTTGGTGCGCCCACGAAATTTTTTCATTTAGGGTGATTCCTAAGTACTAGAAGGTTTGAACCCTCTCTAGCCTGTTAGGTCCAATGTACGGATTAGGGCGAGTTCTAGATGGAGGGTTGAAGACCATATATTTTGTCAATGCATTGATCTCGAGGCCATGATCTTTACAAAATGCCTCGAAACCATTGAGGACTCGCTGAATCCCCATTGGGGACTTGGAGAGCAGCAGGGTGTCATCCGCGAACATAATCGCGGGCACCCTGCTGCCTCCAGGTTTGGGGGCGTCACTGTTCTTGACCCCATTCAGGGGCGCAATTACCCCATTGACATAAAGGCAGAACAGGGTCGGTGCAAGCACACAGCCCTGCCTAACCCCCATGTCAACGGGGAATTTATTGGACAATGTTCCCTCCCTGCCGCATCTGTCCTGGGCGTAGTTATCAGTATGTAATCTGATAGTCATATTTAAGAAAGATTGTGGCACCCCCAGTCCAGAGAGCACGGACCAAAGTTTCCTACGAGGTACCAGATCGAAAGCCGCTCGTAGGACAACGAAAAGTATAGAGGCTGCCACCCTCCAACTGTACAGTTTTCCAAAACATAATGGCAAGTCAAAAGACTTGGTCTATAGTGGACACTTTATTCCTGAAACCCGCTTGATATGGGCTCAGCACTGAATGGTCTAGCATCCATTCTGATAGGCGGTCCAGGATCAACCAGGCAAAGATCTTTTGGGGGACGTCTAATAAACTGATAGGCCTATAGTTGGCTGGGAGCAGAGAAGAACCCTTCTTAAAGATAGGGACAATCTCTGCTCCCAGCCAAGTAATAGGCACCGGCATCCCCTCCAGAATTGCATTAAATAGGACCTGTAGGTATGGAGCCCAAATCATGGGTTCATTTTTAAATAAGTCACCGGGGAGTTTGTCCAACCCTGGGGTTTTTTCCGAGGCAAGTCTAGCAATAGCTGCCCCTACTTCTGCCTAGGTAAATTTATCCATATCCAGAAATGGCGTGGGGGTCAAGCCTGGCATCAAATCTTCTTGGACCCCAGAGAAGTCTATATTAGCCTCGGTGTACAGGGATCTAAAATGATCCTCCCACACACTGGGTGCAATATTGGCCTCTTCTGCCGGAGTGGGATCGGCCGAGCCATTTTTTACAATCTGCCAGAATTTCCTGGCGTCTCGGAACTTGAGAGCAGCAGTCATATCTGCACAGTTACCATTATCCCATTCGGTCTTGGCATTAGAAATGAGATGTTTGTACTCCTTCCTCTTGGTTCTGACCAAAGAGGTATTGTCCTGTTGCTTCGTAGCCGCTAGTAGATCAGCTTTAGCCTTTCTACAGGCGGCATTGTACCATGGGGCACGTGTCCCCCTGCCTTTTCCTTTGCTTGTCCTCTGCTCAGGGTTCAGCACATTAGCTAAGGTGGTACACAACTCTAGGTGAAGTACACCGAGTTCTCTATAGGTCTCCTCAGACGAGATAGGATGGTTTATGAGATTATCAACTTTTTGCAAGACTAGGGCAGCCTTTGTATACAGCCTCTGGATATCCTTGGAGTTTCCTACAATTTTGGGCCAGCGAACTTTCCGCCGGTTAATGGATACGATCATTCTCGAGTCCATACGATCATCACCACCCTGCGTGTGGAAAGTGACGCCCGGGACCGAAATTTTTAAAATCAGCGCATTATGGTCGCTGTCAGCTCGAGGGATTACATTGAAATCTACAATTCTGGCCCATTCGGACATTTCCACAAATATGTAGTCCAATCGAGAATTATGCCCTGGCTTATTAAGTCGGTTTGGGTGAGATATCACCACTTACCCGGCCATTGCAGGCCCTTAAGGAATTTGCTAAAGTCAGGCAAGTAATTTGCGTCGCTAATGGCGACCAGGACTTCACTGGTGGGCCAGCCATTTTCAGAATTCTCCATTGTTCATCTTCCTCATTGGTCACGCCTTCTAGGAAGAATGGAAGGGGCTCAAATTGGCAATTGAGGTCTCCCCCAACCACATACGGGATACCTTGGGGGAAAGTGCTCAAGAACAGCACTAGTTCCTCAATAATACTAGAAACTTTTGCTATGCTCACTGGTCTTGAGTAGACATTTATCAGTGCCAATTTTACTACATTAGACCATTCCAAGAGTACGCATTGGATATCTAAAGAATTGGTTGGTAGAGCCTTCGCTTTACAGCCCAGATGGGAGGCCACCCAAATGAGTAGTACACCAGACGGGCGTCCCTTCCCCTTCCAGTTCGCCTAAGTTGAAAATGTATCGAACCCTGCGCGCCGATGGTCCTCTCTTGCCCATGTCTCTTGATAGAGGCAAACGTCCTGTGAATCTATAAATGCCCCCCAATCAGGGGAGTCAAGTTTGTTAGCCAGACCCGCCAAGTTCCAGGAAACAATGGAGATGGAACCCCTATCATAGAGATCTACATTAGAACAGTTAATTGGCCCATTTGCTGCTGGATCCACCAGATCCAGCATAGGCTGCAGATAGTTCCGGTTACTCGGGATAAGACTCCTCTTGTCGGTATGGGGGGGGGTGTTTCTAACTTGACTTGGGTGTTATAGGCACACAGTGCCCATCTATACCCCCCCTTGGGGCTTCAAGGTCCATCCTCCCACCCTCTGATAGGTTACTAGAATTTGGCTGTCAGTCCACCATCTCTAGGCAACTGAATCTGTTAGCAGTCGGGAGGCCACCCCAATTGTCCCTATATGCTTGTTCTCTAAAACCCTGTACCCCCCAGGTGCCCCAGTTTCCATTCCTGACGCGACGCCCTACAGTGTGCCAGTTACTGTCATTATTCCAGTCACATATTAGTCCACTCCTAGGGGGGTAAAAGAAGGAAAGACTTTGTGTTGCGATCCCCTCATGTCTGTCCTGTGTATTCCAGGTACATATATAATCAGCTGTATGAGGGTCTGCAAAGTTAACCAGTATGCAATCGCCCTGGACCGTTTTCCTTTCATGACCCACCCATATTACCTTGCGTACTGTCAAGATCTTACTAGTTAGGTTGGATGGTAGGGGCCGATTTATGTTGAGCCAGTGTTGGACTTTGTTTTTTAGGGACCAATTGGCTTCCTCGTCAGCCTCACCCAGTTCTGGGACCCCCGTCATGACCACCAGATAGGGGCTTGCCTCAGGGGGCAAGTTCACCGGTCGTCTCCTATGCGGCCCTCCGTCATTATTGTTCTTGTTTGGCTGCATCATAAAATCCCTGGATGGAATAGGCCCCTCTCCAGGAGGGGTGACACAGGTTTTAGTTTTAGGTGCAGTTAACTTCACAGAGGACAAATCAGACTTAGATTTTGGGTTAGTCACAGTTACTGATGATTTTTTAGTGACCGTAGCAGTGGGTTTGTCTGGGTTTATATTTAAGTTAGTCCCCCCTGCTTTGTGAATCCCCCTTGGGTTTAGTTTTTTTAGGGCATCACAGAGTTCAGCTATCTGTTTTTCGATACGGGCTAATCTTGTCTCAATAAGGGTGAGGTAAAGTTTAAAAAGTTCAGCAATCCTAGGTAGGAGTGAAATGTTTACCTCATCATCCCTAACACTGATCCTATCTAAAGTGTCCGGGGCTTCTGCGTTCACACTCAAGGATGCCTCATTAGTGGGGACATTACTAGGAGGATCAGGAGCTGTAGTCAAGTTTGGGACAGGAGCCCCAGGGGCCTTTCTTAATTGTTGTTTACCCCTCTCCCTTTCGTTTTTTGACTTAGGTTTTTTGGGGATGGTTCCCTCCCTCCTGGCCTTCTGCTGGGTAGTGCTCAGGTCAATGTGTGAGGTAATAACAGCTAAGTCAGGGTTTTTTTCCAGGTCTACACTTATTTGTGGGTCTCATGAGAGGTGGGATACTGATAGGTTTACCATAGCGGGTAGGCTCTGTCTGTGGGCATGTATGTCCGCATTAGTTATTGCAGGAATTTCTAGTGGGGTCCGAGCCTTAGATTGTTCAGGAGTTTTGGCTGTGGCAAAATGACCCATAGAGGATAATTTTGCAAGGGCGAGATCTTGAGATACTCTCCGTTCCATTGATGATATTTCTTGGTCTATGAAGGAATTAGCCCTTATAAGGAAATTATCTAGTGTGCCAGTTTGTGGTAAGCCCCCCGCTGCCTTTCGTGCACATGGTTATCAGATGTAAATAGCTAACCAACAAAGTCTGTTCAAAGTGTACCTAGTTGCAAACGAAGAAGTGTGATAATGTTAAACGTGCACCTGCATGTAGGTCCAGTCTCAATTCAGGAG
Source organism: Lissotriton vulgaris (assembly GCF_964263255.1). NCBI lineage: Eukaryota > Metazoa > Chordata > Amphibia > Caudata > Salamandridae > Lissotriton > Lissotriton vulgaris. Next base: position 573,413 of record NW_028253787.1, read on the forward strand.
TTAGAGGGGTGGCCCAGCCTGGCCTTACATGGTCTTTAACAGGCTACAACGGGCCCGCCCTTGGCCCGGGCTTAGCCCCGCTCTCCGTTCCGCACGCGTCCCGCATGCGCGTTGTTGCTCCTTTGAAGGGAGGAGACACAGGAGGGGGCGGGAAGAGGACCAGCTGCGGCCGATCAGCGCCGCTGAGCAGGCTGGTCCTCGCAGTCCCGCCTCTGTCCGTATGTGGGGTAGGTGGTTCCAGGCAAGTCCTCCAGGTCCGGGCAGATGGCAGAAACAAAGTTCAAAGACCCGCGAGCGGCACCCGCGAGAAGTGGTGAAGTGGCCTGACAAGGCAAGTGAAGCAGCGAGGTCCGCAGCAGCAGCAACCCTCCGACCTGACACCAGAAGACAGCCACCAGGTGCGCTCACTGCGAGTTCTTTTGTGCAGGAGGGGGCAGGAAGAGGACCAGCTGCGGCCGATCAGTGCCACTGAGCAGGCTGGTCCTCGCAGTCCCACCTCTGTACCTATGTGGGGTAGGTGGTTCCAGGCAAGTCCTCAAGGTCCCTGGCAGATGGCAGAAACAAAGTTCAAAGACCCGCGAGCAGCTCCCGCGAAGCGGGGGCCGCGAGAAGTGTCGAAGTGGCCTGACAAGGCAAGTTGAAGCAGCGAGGTCCGCAGCAGCAGCATCCCTCCAAACTGACACCAGAAGACACCCACCAGGTGCGCTCACTGTGAGTTCTTTTGTGCAGGAGGGGGCGGGAAGAGGATCAGCTGCAGCCGATCAGCGCCGCTGAGCAGGCTGGTCCTCGCAGTCCCGCCTCTGTCCGTATGTGGGGCAGGTGGTTCCAGACAAGTCCTCAAGGTCCCGAGCAGATGGCAGAAACAAAGTTCAAAGACCCGCGAGCGGTTCCCGCAAAGCGGGGGCCGTGAGAAGTGGCAAAGTGGCCTGACAAGGCAAGTGAAGCAGCGAGGTCCGCAGCAGCAGCAACCCTCCGACCTGACACCAGAAGACACCCACCAGGTGCGCTCACTGCAAGTTCTTTTGTGCAGGAGGGGGCGGGAAGAGGACCAGCTGTGGCCAATCAGCGCCGCTGAGCAGGCTGGTCCTCGCAGTCCCGCCTCTGTCCCTATGTGGGGCAGGTGGTTCCAGCCTACCTCGAGTGAAATCACACCTGACCACTGTGCACTATTGCGAAACTATTTTAGTTTTTATTTTTCAATTCTTATTCAACTTTCTTTTTCAAAATCAATTGTAGTTTATACACATTTTTTCAATTCAATACATTGAAATCATCATTCTCGGTTATTTCAACTGTTTACACATCTGACAGCAGAATTAATATGGTAAACAAACATAACAGATTATCCATTGCATTTTTCAATTGAATGCCCGATGCATTTCGAGCCGAACAAGGCTCTTCTTCCGGGGCCTGAAATCTAAAAAATGAAACACGTGTTTTAGAAAACAATCCGGCAAATGGGGGACCAAAAGGTTTGAATTTAGTGCCTGGAAGTGCTTAAACTTAAAAACCTCCACCTCTTTCCACGTGGTTAATGTGACTGACAATGGCGCTTACCCTCCACGTTTCGTTGCTCAAAAGTTCTTCTAAAATACAGAAAATATGAACAGAGAAGACCAACATCACACTGATGCAAAAAAACGAACTGAAAAAATTGAACTAATGGTGCTTCAAGGAAGCTGGACTCACCCTCGGTGAAAAATGCTGAACTTGTCGACTCTACAAGAAACATCAAGAACATAAACTGAGTGAACCTGTTCTCGCACAGTGCCTGTCTACAAACCGCTGAACTGAACACATACCTTGAATGCTCCTCCGACTAACTCCTCTGCCGTATCAACTCACGCTGCAGGCACCAAACGTTTGTATGCACGAACGAGACTGTTGTCTTTACGTATTGTGAACTCCGTCTTTACCAATCGGAGTGTGGCTTTCCTTTCATACCGGCGGTCAACAACTAGAACGTATCAAGCACATCAAGTATGGCTATACTTCCTCACTCCACCCGAGTCACATGATCAGTTTCCGCATATTGAGCCAATCAGCTGCTCATTGCATTTCTTTCCAAGATCGGGGTTAAACCGATCTTCTCTCAAAAAACCTAGCCTTACGTTCTTGGACATGACAGAGTACAACATCGAATAAAATGTCTGTCGACGGTTTGACGGCGCATTGTAACTATATAATAAACGACGCAAAGTAAAATAAATGTGGTGAAGTTTTCATGCAATAAAGTGGTGTGGCACAGTAATAAATAAATTGAAAATTTGCGGAACAACCAGAAGTACATTTATTTTCACATGGTGCTTAAGTCAATAAATCTTTCACAAAAACATGAAATCAATTTTTTCATTTAACCCCTTAGGATCCTGTGTCCCTAGTCTTTTAATCCAATAGATTTCTCTCTGTAGGAGAGATCTGGTCAAATCTGTGCCTTCAAAATGTTGAACTTGTTCTAAGACTGAATACTGTAGTTGGGCTATGCTATGCTTGGCCTCCAACCAGTGGACTGCTAAAGGACTCTTGGTGGACTGATTCCTAATGGTACTTTTATGTTTGGTGATTCTTACTTTTAGTTTACGTTCTGTTTTACCAACATAAAGTTTCCCGCATGGGCACTTGATGTAGTAAACCAGAGTATTTGAATTGCAATCTGTGTTGTGATATAGTGGTATTGTTTTTTTCCTGTTTGTGGATGATGTATGGATGTTCCTACTATGACAATATTGCAATGTACGCAATTTCCACATCTTTTCATCCCTTTATAGGAGGAGATCTGTTTCTGTTTCAGTTTTGTTTTTAATAGTTCTTTCAGATTTTTGGACCTGGTGTAGGCAAACATTGGCTTTTGGTCATAGATTCCATTAAACTCTCCTTCGTTTTGCAATTGTGCCCAGTGTCGGTTAACTATGTTTTTGATCTTTTGAGAACTTGTGGAAAATTTAGATACAAAAACGTGTCTTTGCATATTTTGCTTGGGTCTCTGTTGCAACAGGTTGACTCTATTGCATGCTTTTATCCGTTCTCTTGTTTTAACCAGAATTTCTTTCGGATATCCTCTTTCTTCATATTTACTCTGTTGAATGTCCAAGTGTTTTTCGAGGTCTAAGTCTTTTGAACAGATTCTTTTGATTCTCATGAATTGTGAGAGGGGTAGATTGTTTTTCAAATTTTGAGGGTGGAAACTTTGAAACAGCAATGCATTATTTACATCAGTGTCCTTTCGAAAAACTTCTGTGTGTATTGCTGAATTTTCTAAGCAGATTGCCACATCTAGAAATGAAATCCTCTTGTCACTTATATTGAAAGTAAACTGGATGTGTTCATTGTACTGGTTCAGTAGAGCCAATTTATTTTCCAATAGGCTTATCTCTGAATTCCAAATAACAAAAATGTCATCTATGAATCTGCAGTAGACTACTGCATGATTTATCCAGTCTTGATCTGTATATATGTAATCTGATTTGAATTTGGCCATAAACGTGTTGGTGTATGCAGGAGCCCCTGCAAATACCATGGAAGTTCCTTGTTGTTGTAAAAAGAAACGTTCATCCCATTGGAAATAACTGTGATACAAACAGTAGTGAAGAATTTCCAAAATGAACACTTTGTCAGCTCTGATTGAAGGTTGACTAAGCAAGGCCCATTCAACAGCCTCCAAGCCGCCTTGATGGGGTATAGATGTATACAATGATTTTAAATCAATGCTGCAGAGTAACATCCTGCTGTTTATTGTGATGGCTTGAAGTTTCAATAATAAGTCAGTAGTGTCTTTTACATATGAAGGCCACTGTTGTACAAAAGGTTGTAGAAATGTGTCTATGTAGTGCCCAAGGGGTTCGAAGATGGTACCACACCCTGTTACTATTGGTCTCATTGGTGGATTTTTTAAGTTCTTATGTATTTTTGGGAGCATATACAGACGTGGTCTCCTCGGATGTTCCACTGTCAAGAATTGTTTAGTGATGGAGGTAATATGTCCCAATTTAAAGATTTTACCAAGATGGTTTGTAAGGTGGTTTTAATTTCATTAGTTGGATCTTTATCTAGTTGTAGATACGTTATTATGTCTGAGAAGTGCTCTTCCACTTTATCAGTGTAGAATTTTTTTGTTCATCACAACAATTGCCCCGCCTTTGTCAGCTTTCTGAATCGAGATGTCTGTATTATCTTGTAATGACTTCAGAATATTTCTATCTTGGATGGATAGATTCTTCTTTTTACTCCTTTGTAGGTTGATTTTCTGAAAATCATTGTGAACTGATCTTTCGAAAGCATCTAAAATTTTGTGGCAAACCGGTGCCTGAAACTTTGACTTGGGATGAAATTCCCAAAATTCTGTCTCTTCTTTTTGAGATGGAGCAGGAATGATGTTAGTAAAAAAATGTCTCAATCTTAATACTCTCATGAACTTGAAAAGCGAAATTTCACACTCAAGATGGTTAGTGGTGTAGGAAGGAACAAATCCTAAGCCTTTATTCAAAATTCTTGTTTGATGAGATTACAATTTAATATCTGAAATGTTCACTACCAGATTTACTTCTGGCTCCTTGTGCTTGTTTTTTTTAAGACTTTGCCTTGTTTTCCTGTTGGTTTCGATGCTCCTGGTGGTTGTCTGGAATCCGCGGCACAGGATAAAAAAGGCTGCTTGGACCCGGAGGGATGTGCTCCTCCTTCAGGTGTTTTAGATGATGTTGATTCCCCTGGTAATTGTGTTCGTACTGATGGTCTATTGGCTGTTAATTCTGAATCTGACACTGAACTCTCTTCTGATGACACGTTTGTCTTCTTCTTGGGATAAACTCTCCATTGGGCGTATACTTCCGCCCATGTGTACACCTCTTGCAGTTTGTAATCCAGTGTGTCCCTTTTAAATTTTCTCAGCTTGCCTTCCTGTATTTCTTTTGTATGTTTGTCCAGCCTTATATTGATGTCCTCTAGGGCTTTATCCCAATCATCTTTATCCATTCTTTCTTCCAAATTAGCCTTAATTTCTTCAATTTCTTTTGAAAGCTCATTAATGGCTTTGGGTAATTCCTCTACTAGTAGCAAAATTAGATCCAGGCTGCATTTATTTAAAATGAAATACCATCGATCCATGAAGTCTTTGTTTAAATGAAATCGAAATAGCATGGGTTTGATAGACCACCTCAAACCTCTGGGGATGCGTTTGACTCTGTGATATTGCACCAGCGTGGATGCGTGTAGTTTCTGGTTGATCTCTCTTCTCGCCAAAAATTCAAAATGTTTTAGTTGTTGAATGATCATGGTCCCTTGTGTGTAGGCTGTTTTAATCTCTTGGCGTTGAAACAACTTGCCCTGAACCTTTAATCACCGATCTCCGGCCTATGGCTGAGAGGACATGTTCAGGATGTTCTCAGAGCATTATTCCTTAATTCCTGTCTGAGTTGAATGAATGAATTATGTATGAGAATGTTTGTTAGTGATTGATGAATGTGTTTGAGTTTGAATGCAGGAAGACTGGTTGTTGATGGGGTGTTTTTTATCTTGTTATATTGAAATGTTTGAATAAATGAATATGTCTATATGCACTCTAAAACATGAAGTAAATAAAAATAAAAATGATATATTTTTTTTATAAATTTGGATGTGTTCTTGTCTGAATCTAATGTGGCACTTATACTTTGGTGAGCGCTAAATGGGTGACTATTGAAAAAAACTGGACTCTTGAAGAGCCTATTATTGATTAAAAACGGGGCAGATCTATCTTCTTCTTCGCTTATTCTGTTTTAATCTCTTGAATCAGTGAATAAATGTCAGATGCTTGTTCCGGTGTATAAGCTAGAGTGCTTGCTCTGTGCTCTGTAGTGTTTGAAATAGCGTCAAATTGCATGATGGGTCCTCAAGGTTCCGGGCAGATGACAGAAACAAAGTTCAAAGACCCGCGAGCGGTGCCCGCGAAGCGGGGGCCGCGAGATGTGGGGAAGTGGCCTGACAAGGCAAGTGAAGCAGCGCGGTCCGCAGCAGCAGCAACCCTCCGACCTGACACCAGAAGACACCCATCATCTGGTATTTTTTTGAATACAGACTGGTATCCACTAGGTACCTCACCATGGATAGTTGTAAGGAAACTCTAGTATCGGATCCGCCAGTGATGAAAAGCCAGACAGCAGTGTGTTGTGAGCTGTGGGTGGTGATAAGTTGCAGTGCTCAAAAGATATGTGCTAATACAGAGTGAAAAAAGGCAGTGTAGTTTTAAAATTGGCTAACATGGTGCCTAAACTAGTTTAATTGGGGCGGTCACCATGATGTCAAGGTTAAAAGCAGAGTGTGGATAGATTGCAACAAATATTACTATCCGTTGATGGATTAACTGGTCGACATGTTAAAGCCAGAAAATGGCTTTCTTCAGGTCCTATTATTGTAACACTACTGCAACTGTGAAGGAGAATGTACCATGCAGAAACAGTTAACCTACCATCTGTAGAGATACTTAACGGTAGGACATGAAGTCATGGTTATGAAAAAATCCTCTTCCAAAATTTGCTTGGGAGTGGCCTCACCTCGCACTCGCTCAAGTCGTGAGGCCCCGCTCTGTCCGTCTGTACCTCAGGCCCCTACTGAGCAGAGGGGAAGGTGAGGTGACACACACTGCAGTTATTGCAGGGATAGTGGCCAGTGATTCTCGGGAGCCCCCAAGTGTTGAGGATGGTGTTTGGTTCCGTTCTGGTTTGGGGTTTGGGACATGTGGACACCAGTTGGTCCTTGTGGTTGTTGGATCTTTTGAATGCAAAGCGTGGTGTGTTCCATTCATTGTGGCCTGAGTTGATGATTTTCCAGTGTTTGTGGATGACTTTCGCAACTTGATTGGAGGCCGTATTGTAGGTGGTTACACAGGTCATGGGCTGGTCCTGGGGCTCTATGACCGTGGTTTTGAGAAGGGCATCCCTGTTTTGGTTGCCAGCTCTTTTATTGGTTTTGAAAATGATGGCCTGGGGTTAGCCACGTTCCAAGAGTTTCTGTGTGAAATTGGAGGATTGTTTTTTGCAATCTGCCACTTGGCTACAATTTCTGCGAATGTGCAAGAATTGGCCGTACGGGAGGTTTTCCCTGAGCGATCGGGGTGGAAACTCTCAAAGCGGAGTATGGAATTCCTTACAGTGGGTTTATAATACGTTGTGGTAATAAGGGACCCTTGTTTGACAGAGATGTCGAGGTCTAAGAAGGCTAATTTGTTCGCGCTTGCAGTGCTGGTGAATCTGAGGTAATGGTCTCTGCTGTTGAGCCATGTGAGTAAATTATCAAGTATCTGGTGAGAGCCCTGCCAGATAACAAGAATGTCGTCGATGTATCTGTGCCATTTCTTGATGTTATTGGCATATGGGTTGGTGTTCGGCTTGATGTATGTTTCTTCAAAATTATGGACTTACAGCCCTGCTACGCTGGGGGCAAAAACGCTGCCCATAGATGTGCCGTTGGTCTGTAAGTAGTAGGTGCCTTCCTACTCAAAGTAATTGTCCTTGAGGGCCAGGGTTGCACACTCAAGGATGAAGTCCCTGGGGGTGTGATGTGTCCAGGGTGTCTGCATGAGAATGTCTCTGAGAACTTGGAGGGTGGCGTCCTGTGGGAGGCTTGTATACAGGCTCTCAATGTCCAGCCCCACTAGTAGCTGGGTGTTGACATCGAAGGGTTCATTGTTAAAGATGTTGAGAAGGTGTTTTGTGTCATATCTATATCATTTATATATATATATATATATATATTTATTTAATATTACAATCCAGCCGGTAGCCGCGCCAACATTCCAAGCGCAGAATCCAGCGCGTGGACACAGAAATACGCCAAAGCCAGTCTTTAGGTGTTTGCTGCTTTTATTAAATCATAAAGTGCAGGGTGAAAAATGCCGAACAGACGCGTTTCGGACAAAGCGTCCTTGCTCACTGTTGGCGGGAATGTGGACCACAGTTCATATATAGCATACATTTAACGTAAACGCGCCCAAATTCGAAAACACGTATGTGGAAATAGAAATAGGACTCACACATTGCCTAAGCCTATATTGAAACTAAAATGGGCGCCATTTTGGAATGGTACAAGTGAAACGCTGTAAATGCACAAAATATCATTGCATATAGTTATTTCACAGCTGTATACTAATTGTACATGCTCGGACAATTGTAAAATTGTGCATATCGGATCAGATCGCGCAAATTACAATACAAATATCAATTGATAAAAACAATGACCATACTAATACATGTAAGTCAATTCTTCACAAAAATGTGTGTCAGGGATTATGAATGTATCTACCCTTACAATATTTGGGTTGAATTAACCATAGGGAATTGTACATAATAACTTGGAACAATACTACACATTAAATTGTATATCAAAATTGATTTTTTGATCCAAGAAATAGGTGACATTATTTAATAAAGTGCCTAGTGCAATATGTAAACATTCATATGTGCAAAATTCTGCATAATAAAGTGCAAAAGTGCTTCTTTATCTTGGTGTACAAATACGCATAAATGTCCACCTATAATATTACCTTGTCTCAACATGGTAATATGATCATATAACGTTTGTGATGCCCATCTATGATCATTTATTCCCATTTTCGGAAAATAATTTCCCTGTGGTGTACACCATATTCAATACATGAAAAAGTAGCGCGAATTCAATGACATCCTAATGGTTTGTCGGAGCACATACTAAATAAAGTATCTCAAAATGCTAATGCTATTACAATAGTGGTCTGTATTTGATCAACCTAAATCAAACAAGAAGTGCGTGAGGAGAAAAACGTGACAACTGAAGAATAATGCACGAGGTCAATCATATAAGAAAATGAATGAATTGAACCCAATGTCATTGCAAGGGAAAATAAAAAAGAAAAAATGATCAAAAATCTGCTCTAAAAAGGACATGAGGTACATACGGCAATGTTTTGTCTCCAAATGGATAACTGTTGATTATAATGGACTTGAACAGAGAGAAACCTTCACATATAGGGATTCTTAAATAACTGAAATGAAGGTAAGCAATGCAAATTTGTAGGAATGATGTTAATTGTCTTATGTCACTAGACAAACAGTCGTACGATTCTCACAAAAAATTGCTTAAATCTTCCCCCATGTTTAGACCCCCCCGGTATTTTGCTATTGAGTTGCACAATGTATCGTGATTCGAGCTGCCTAAGTTTTGATTCATAATCTCCACCTTTTTTAGAGGTGGTCACAGCATCGATCACAAAATATTTCAATTGTGCCAGGTTCTTATTGTGAAATTGCTGAAAATGTCTCGCTACGGGGTAGGTTTGGTCCGCGTTCACAATGGCCCTTAGATGTTGTAATATGCGTTGGTACACAGGTAGTTTGGTGCTCCCAACGTATCTCAAGTTGCAACTGCAAGTGAGCACATATACTGCCAGTTCTGTCCTACAAGTATAATGTGCATTCAGAAAAAACGGTTTTATGCTAAAGGGGGTTGTGTATGACTTGGTATTAATTCCGAAATTGCAGGCCCTGCAAGAGCTGCATCGGAAAAAGCCCTTTCGTGGGGATAACCAATTGTCACTCTTAGACAACTCGGGACTGTTGGTGACTAATTCATTGCGCATCCCAAAATGCTCGGCTATAGGTGATGGTTGGAGTGTTGGGCAGAATATCTCTAAGTACAGGGTCGGTAAGAATGACAGGCCATTACATTACAATACTACAGGTCAGAAGAGAACTGGAACCAGTTCATCTCAGCTTTATTATCTACTGAGCTTTATACAGAGGAAGCAACATACTGTACCCTATTTAATATGTCTCTTTTATACAAAACTTATGTTTGTCAGTATTGTTTACAATATCTAAAAGACCACTCCAAGCACTACAAAGAGGCACATAAAAAAAAAAAATCATCAAAGAATGACAGGCCATTGAGTTTTAATCATGGAGGCAATCTGTCGAGCTTGGCGACTAAAACCAGTGATTAGTCTGATGTTGTTGCTCTCCTGGCCCTCACTAGTTTGTGAATTGGATACTCTAAGGGGGTCTAGTAGTTCAAGACGATTAAGGCGATTGGCCTTCTGCCTCGCCACATCGAGGGTATGAGAATTGTAACCCCTTGCTATCAGTCTAGCTTTTGCTTCTAGCTGATGGTAATCGCGGAGTTCAGTGGAACTACAGGCCCTATGTATCCTCAGAAATTCACCATAAGGAATTGCTCGAATAGTGTGCTGTGGGTGGAAGCTTTGCGCATGCAATATTGAATTGCCTGCGGTGATTTTCCTAAATAGACTTGTGGTCACAATATTGTCTCTTATCTGCACTTGCACATCTAAGAAGCTTGCTTCCTTAGCACTGATGTCAGCAGTGAAGGTTAGGTTTAAATTGCTATTGATCTTCTCAACAAATTGTTGTGCCAGTTCATTCGAACCTTTCCAGATGATGAATACATCATCGATGTATCTCCAGTATTTGACAATGTTGTTGAGCCAAAATATGGAGTGTGTAACTTTGAGGACATGTTCCTCCCACCAGCCAACGTGGAGCCCCGCGTAGCTGAGGAAGAAACATGCCCCCATAGCCACTCCCCTCAATTGTTTGTATACCTGGTTCTCAAACAGAAAAACATTGTTGTTTAAACATTTTTCTAACATGGAAATGAGCATGTTGTTATGTTTATACAATTCCATTGGTCTTTTACCCAGGTAAAACTTGATAGCATTAATGCCATCTGTATGGGAGATACTTGTATATAAGGTGGCTATGTTCATGGTTATTAACAAGTAGTCATCCAACCACATGCATTGATTTAAGGAGTGCAAAAATTCATTGGTATCTTTGATTTAAGCGGGAAGGGAAGTCACAAATTCTTGTAAATGAAAGTCAATATATTTTGATGTGTTTTCATATAAGCTGTTTATCGCCGAGACGATGGGCCTGCCAGGTACCGGAGTAAATCCCTTATGCACTTTAGGGATAAAATAGATATTTGGTAACACCGGGTTCTCCTTGTGTAGAAATTTTAATTCATCTCTCGATAGCAGTCCCTCCAGTTTCCAGCAATTCAAGTCATTATAGAAAGATTGTTGTATAACTTTGGTCGTTTTCATATTAGATAAAGCATAACAAGATTGATCATCAAGGTGTCTGTGGGCTTCCTCTATGTATGCTTTTTCCCCCCAAAGAACTATATTGCCTCCTTTGTCGGATTGGTTGATCATTATATTATCATTGGTTTTCAGTTTTTCCATTAAGTTGTTGTACGGTCTCATTTTCACGTTGGTAAAACATTGTGTTTTCATAACCTTGGTTTGTCGTTTTTTCAGACCTTCTATGATCAGTTCTGCGTAGGTGTCAATAACATCTTTGGGCATGCTTGGAATAAACGTTGAAGAAGCCTTAAAGGGACTAGGTGTTGTGTCGCTGAGTCCAATGCCTTCCTCAGTGGCAATTTCTTGTGTGCCCGTTACGTCATCACCATCATTTCGAAGACGATGCATTGTTTTCATGAGGATGGCATCTTTAGCTTGCAGTCCACTCGTAGGTACTTTTGCATGGGCTGATATATTTTTCTTGCTTGCCAAAGTGGTTTTCACTGCAAAGTACTTTTTTAATTTTATCTTACGAATGAACTTAAACACGTCAATTCGTGCATTGCAATAATTAAAATTGCTCTCAGGACAGTAAGAGTCCCAAAGTCAATAGTTGTTTTTCAGCCTCATTCAATTGAATGTCAGTCAAGTTGATGATAGTTTTTTCATTTATTGATTTTTGTTCTGCCAATGTTTTTTCCTTTGCTGTCGCCCCCTTGGGGCATTTTCGGCGTTCACTGCGCCCTTTGTTCCTGCGTTGCTTGTCGATGCGTTTGCAAAAAAAAAAATTATCGTTTTTTTGCGGGGGGAGCGCTCGGTACGCGCACCGGGAAGCGGTCCTGGAAGCGTAATATTGGGAAAATGGGATGAAAGAATGTTCAAATATTGTATGTTTATTGATTGTTCTTTTTGTTTATTTTTTTATTTTTTTTATTGTATGTTTATTGATTGTTCTTTTTGTTTATTTTTTTTATTTTTTTTTATTTAAGTACCAAGATGTAGGTACCAATGCAGAGTCTAAAAATAAAAATACACCGTTTTCTTTGTAAATATCTTGCATGTTGTTTCAGAAGTTATTGTGGTATATGGAATTCATAGCGTAGTCTGTCAGGAAAGCAGAAACACCACGGAGGCAGGAGATGATAAAGAGATGTTAAATACACTTTGTAGATAATATAGTGGAAGAAAGGAAGTAAATATGAGCAAACTTACTATGTAACACAAAAAAGTTGCACAGTATATTTAAAGTCTGATTTTACATTATAATCAATTTGCTACTAGTTTACAAAATACATATAAAAATGAATAATGTCTCAAACAATTTTTGAATTATTAAATAAAAATTTATTTTTCTGATTCGTTTCCAAAATTAAAAACAACTTCTAATAATTCATTGTCAGATTTTTTTTCATTTTCAATTAGGAAATCTACTGATTCCACACATCGCAGAAGTTCAAAGTCCCGTGATTCATCATAGAATTCAGATTCAATTTCTGTATCTGTGTTGCTTCTTGCAACAATTTCCAAGTTAGTTTTGTTCTCTCCTTCCACTTTTGTGCTGTAAAACGAATTTTTAAAAAATATATCAGTACAGATAGGGCACTGTTGGGTTTAAGTACAGACAGGTAGTTTGTTTTTTTAAACAGTGATTTTATCTTTGGGCAGTGTATGGTATCAGACTGGAAGTAGAAATATAAAAAAATGTATGTGATAAAGCCTAAGTTAATTCTTAATTATACAAGACAAGCCTAACTCCATCCATAACTAAAACAGAGAAGTCTATCTTATTCTATAACTATTACAGAGGGATAGTATATAACTATCAGAAAATGTTTCCTAATTAACTTAAAGTGCAGAACATACTTCAGTTTTTAAAATATCATCTTACCAATCAAAAAGAAGTTTGTGTTCTCAGTTGAAATGCACTTGATATGTACTTCAGGAAGTAGTAGTCAAAATGGCTGTGTTTCTCTCTCTTTTTTTATATATATTCAGGTATATAACCAATCAAATGTAATAAAATAATAGAAGATATTGAAAGTAGCATTTTGATTGGTTGTCAATTCTAACACTTCATAAGTGTTTTTGTTAGGTAATTTACCTCAGGATAATTAGTCAGGCTTACAGCATAATTTTCTCAATAGAATTCCATCAAATTTGGGTAAATGGTAGGGACTGCTATGTAGTAGGCCCTATTCTATATTTGATGAAAGTGTCTGTAGTAGTTTTTCTGTAAATTACTTTCCCACCTTTTTTTATCGAGCGCTTATCGGTGCGCTCCCCGGTACGCGAACCGGCAGCATTACGGGAGTCCTCCATTTTGTGTATTGGTAGAATTGAGACACAAGATGGAGGACAAACAATGTAAGGAATGGGTAGAAGGGGGCACGGTAGACACTTTGTGACCCTCTAGGTTTTCTGAGGGGGGATTAGGATGCTGATATATGCAAAAATAAAAAAATAAAAATTTTGAAAATTTCGCGCACCGGTAAGCTAACCGGGGAGCGTACTTTGGTGAAGAAAAAAAAATTAAAAAAAGATAAAAAATTTATATACATAAAAAAATTATATTAAATACATATAAAATATATTTTTCCTTTAAAAGAAGAATACATTTTACAGCTTTTGATATTTGCTATTAAAAAACCATTGAAATTCACTGAAAAAACCATAGGTTATAGACCATATATAGTTAGGAATTAGCATTTACAAAACCTTGAAAATTCATTGAAAAAACCATAGGTTATAGACCATATATAGTTAGGGATTAGCATTTACAAAACCTTATTTTACTCGCACAAAACCATTGAAATTCGCATATATAGTTAGTTGCACTAACTATATATCGCGCACCCGCAATCCACTGCTGATGATGTCACATATTACATCATTCATGACATTTTCACTGTCTCTAACTTGAGAGAGTAAAAGATTTTTATCTAGAAGTAGTGAAGGTGTAAGCTACCTTTTTAACCCATATGATTCCTACCTGGTTCTGGTTCTAGTGTTCAATGGACTTTGAGATTACAGAATTGGATGACCATAAGCAATTTCTTCATTGCAAATGGATTTATATGAAGAGGAACTTTTGCAAACACAGCGTATATAAGCTCTATATACTATAAGAATTGTGGGCATGCAAGTGCAATATCACAGCACACCGCATCAAACATTGTGAAAGTGATATTGCATGGCAATCAAACTCTGTGCATGCAACAATTCTAGTAAATTAATTTTCATCATATTCTTTATAACTGTAGCGTGGGGGTGGGAGTGTGCTCAATATTGCTAGTAGGTTGCTCAAGAATAGGCTGGACACTATGTCTGCGTAGAGAGGGCTTTATTCTAATAAAGGTTTTTCTGGTGCGCAACGTTAGACGTTCACGGGCAAACTCTGCTCGATCCGTCGTGGCTTCTGTTGTGGGTAGGATTGGTACAGCTTTTCCTCTTCTGGTGGCGACGTCCTGGGACGCTTCAGTAAGGTCAGCTCCGGAAAAAGAAAAAGCCAACAGAGAGGGAAGCCGGTCAGAAAAGGCTCTGATACATTTTTGCACCGGGGAACCAAGGGGTTGTGAGGGTTCACCTGTGAGTTGCTTTATACACTAGTGCTCAGTGACTCTAAGGGTGAGTGAGGGACTGAGGGTCGGAAAGTAGGGTAGGGGAGGTCGGAAAACTGGGAACGGAAAAACGGGAGGAGAGTTACACACAGTCACACGCTGTGCCCTTTACTCCTGACCCAAGCCGCCCAACGCCGCCGTACCTTGGCTAGCCACACTCCTCCCTCGGGAGTGTGGCACGGCGATTCACCGGGTCGTTGGCCTCCTGGCACTCCGCTCCTGTCTTCTGCAGGTCCTCTTCCATCTGCTTGCCCGCCATCAGCCTCGCGCTTCACCTCCTCGTCCTCGCTTCCTTCTTCCTGGGTGTCGACACACCCCCAGTACAGGGCTTCCGCGCCTTTGTCCAAACGGGTACCGCTGACGTCATGCGAGGGCGTGGCCTCGTCCGCATGTAGACTCCAGTTAAAGGCGCCGTCCCTTTCTTCTTCCTCGTTGTTTGAAAGCAGGGGACGGGTGTCCCAGTTAGACTGAAGGGAAGGTGGGGAAGCAGAGTCAGGTTTCCACCAGTCCATCGGGGTTTCCGCTCCCACCCCGTTACACCCCTCCCCCCTTGGATTCTCCCGATCGGGGAGAACAGGAGTTCTGGACAAGTAGTCTGCATTGCTGTTCTCAGACCCTTTTCGATGCACCACTGTAAAAGCGTATGGTTGTAGGGAAAGGAACCAGCGTAACACTCTTGCATTCTGGGACTTGTTCCTTTGCATCCACTGGAGGGGAGCATGGTCTGTATATAACACAAAGGGTTTTCCCTCCAAGTAATATCTCAGTTTATCTATAGACCAGCGAATAGCAAGGCACTCTTTTTCTACTGTAGGATACTTGCGTTCTCTAGGATGTAACTTCCTACTGATGAATAGTATGGGGTGTTCCAGCCCGTCTACCCCCTCTTGTGACATCACTGCCCCTATCCCCGTGTCAGAGGCGTCAGTGGCTAGGGAGAAGGGTTTCGTAAATTCAGGTGGAATACATACCTGACTAGAAGTGATGGCTTTCTTTAGGGTCTCAAATGATTTCCTTGCTTCATCTGACGGCTCTTTGCTAAGGGTGTTTTTGACACTTTTCTTTAAAAGGTCTTTCAAAGGAGTTGCTATGACTGCAAAGTTTTCGATGAATCTCTTATAGTAGCCAATGAGGCCCAGGAATGCTCTTAGATCTCTTTTTGTGGAGGGGAAGGTTGTATTGGTTATAGCTCTGATTTTCTCCTCTTGTAGTGCTATAACCCCCTCACCTAACATAAAGCCTAGGTATTTGACTTTGGGAAAGGCGGCTCTTGATTTCTTTGCATTTACATGCAGTCCTGCCTGTTGTAGGGCACAAAGGACCTTGGATATGTGTTCCAAATGTTCTGTCCATGTTGTACTAAAGATGACAATGTCATCTAAGTAGACTGAACTATATTGAGTATGAGGGGCTAATACTCCTGTCATTAACCTTTGGAATGTTGCCGGGGCACCATGAAGGCCGAAAGGCAGGACATTAAATTCAAACAGGCCATCATCAGTGGCAAAAGCTGTTTTATGTTTGTCTTTCTCCCTCAACGGCACCTGCCAATATCCTTTGGTCAGGTCCAAGGTTGTGATGTATCTGGCCCCCCTATCCTCTCTATAAGCTCGTCTACTCTCGGGATGGGGAAAGCGTCAAAACATGATATAGCATTGTGGGCTCTAAAGTCCATACAGAACCTGGTGGACCCATCTGGTTTAGGAACCATCACGATAGGGGAGGACCAGTTGCTCCGAGAAGGCCTTATGACACCGAGATCGAGCATATCCCTTACTTCCTTTTTCACATCTGCTCTTCTGGCTGCGGGTATTCTGTAAGCCCTCTGTTTTACAATCTTTCCCTCTTCAGTCTCAATGCAATGTTCTACCATATGTGTGTGACCTGGTTTGTCTGAAATCAGACCAGAAAAGGGTCGTAATGTCTGTAGCAGTTCTCTGTTTTCAGCCTCTGTCAACTCGGGGTTGATGGGGAGTTTCTCTAGAGTGGATTGCGCTCCCTGTGTTGGTATTACCAAGTGTGTGGGTCGAGGTAGGGGACCTAACCACTTCTTTAACATGTTTATGTGGAATGTTTGCTGTCGTGAGGGCGATATTTGTACTCTATAGGTTGTTCTGCCTATTGTTTCTATAATTTTGTATGGCCCATCCATTCACTCCTGAATTTCTGGGTGGATGATGGTAGGAGTACTAAGGCCCAATCACCCTTCTCCAATTTTCTCCATTTTTTTCCTTTGTCATAGTACACGTTCTGTTTTTGTTGGGCTCTCTCTAGATTCGAATAAGCCAGATCTCTGAGTTTGCCCAATCTGGATTCCAATTGTTGGGTATATTCAAGTAGAGATCTCTGATCATTGGCTTCTTCCCGCTCCCAGGCTTCCTTCGTGATTTCTAGGAGTGTTCTTGCTTGTCTACCATCGAGTAACTCAAAAGGGGAGTACCCTAGACTGCTTTGTACTTGGGAGCGAAGGACATATAGGGCCAGGGGCAACAGTTTGTCCCAATCCTTATTTTCAGCTGATAGCATTTTTTTCAAGGTGGTTTTTAAAGTCCTGTTATATCGCTCCACAAGACCATCTGTTTGTGGATGGTAGGCAGAGGTTCGAATGTGTTTTAGATCCAAGGTCTTACACACCTCCTTCATTAATTTAGAGACAAAGGGAGTCCCCTGATCCGTTAAGATCTCTCTGGGGAAACCAACCCTCGAAAAGACCTCTACCAGCTTATCCGCTACATTCTTCGTAGCAGGAGAGCAAAGGGCAAAGGCCTCAGGAAACTGGGTGTTGTAGTCTATAATCACGAGAGCATAGGTATGACCTCTCGTGGTACGTGGAAGGGGTCCAATTAGGTGCATTCCTACCCTTTCAAAAGGGTTCCCAATTACAGGCAAGGGCTGAAGAGGGACGGCTGCGGGTCTATTCGTGTTTCTCTTTTGGCATATTTCACACTGCTTACAATAATTCTCTGCCTCTGTGTACATACCAGGCCAAAAGAATAGTTTAACTATAGTCTGGGCTGTCTTCTCTGGTCCTGAATGTCCTGCGGTTAAATGGGTATGGGCATAAAACAGGATTTGTTCCCTGAAGTCCTTGGGCACCACCAACTGGGGGGAGTCCCCCAACTTCCCTTCCCTATACAACAAATCATTCTTTATCCTGAATCGTGGGTAGGGTGTATCTGGTATGTCCTGTGACCTGTGAGCTGTTTCCCACGCGTTCAAGAGGGTAGGATCATTAGCCTGGGCAAACTTAATGCTTCTATCTATCACCCAGGGCTCTGTGGTTATATAGCTATCTCGGGGTTGCTTCTCTTGGCGTTCGTTTAGCTCCCTTCTAAATAATGATAGAAAATCTGGGTTATCTACGCCTAAGATAAGATCCTCTGGAAGTGTATCTACCACCCCTACTCTTACTGTGCATGGGGGTTGATTTTCGGGATGTAATGTGACTTGGGCCACCTGATAGGGTTTCACATCCCCATGTACACACCTAATATGAACCAAGGTATTTGTCGCTATCTGAGATTCATGCACATGCTTTTTCTGGATCACAGACTGCCTACAGCCTGAGCCCAATGGTGCTTTTACCCAGTTTTTATGGACTACTATTCTTACATAAAACGAAGGTCCCATCTCGGCAGTGTTCAACACAGCTTTGGGGAGGTATCCAACCTCCATGGGTTCTTCGTTATTCCTTTTTCGTGGGCAGTGCCTTGCGATATGTCCCCATTCCCCGCACTCGAAGCACTGGGGTCCTTTCATGGGTGGCATCACATCCATCTTCATGGGCCGTTGCTTCAGGGGTTCTGCCACTGGTTTGTTTTTCTTTTCTTGTCTAACCCCGGGGCCCGTTTTAAGTCCTTTATCAATTTCCCATGGTAAGTTCCAGGGTTGTGCCCTCGCAAAATTGGACGCCATCTCAATGGCCTGAGCGGGGGTGAGGCCTGAGTGTTGCCTCAACCATAGTTGGGTGCCATAAGGCAGGGCTTCCATGAATTGTTCTAGGTAAATACTTGACATTATCTCTTCCTTACTATGGCTCTCTGGTCTTAGCCACTTATCTGCAGCCATTTCAGTCGTAAGAACAACGTCTTCGGGTTTTCTCCAGTTAATCCTCTCTTTCCTGAATCTTAGCCGGTATGCTTCAGCATCCAATCCCAAATAGTCCAATATTACTGCCTTTATGTCGGTATATGAGGTAGTACCCGCATGGTTTGCCACCTGATATGCAGCTTGGGCTTCTCCTGATAACAGTGGGGCTAAGAAGAAAGGCCACTTCTCCTCCGGCCACCCACAAGCACGAGCTGCCCTTTCAAAATTGGTGAGGAAGGCATCAGGGTCTTCTCCTGACACATATTTCTGCAGAGAGACCCCTGCGGGATGGTGTGAGTAAGCCCTCCTTTCCAGGGGTACAGGTGTGCTGGGATTCTGTACGACTTTTTGGAGTCCTTCTATTTGTGCCGATATTGTGTTTCTGAACATTGTCCTGTCAGCATCGGCGGTTGATATTTGTTGACTGACAGCCCATTCTAGCTTATGTTGCCCCTCTATCGGGTGTTGGATTACCTGATCCATCTCGGAGTCCTGGATGGAAGGGGCGGATCCCACTTCTGACACCAGTTGTAGCGTGGGGGTGGGAGTGTGCTCAATATTGCTAGTAGGTTGCTCAAGAATAGGCTGTACACTATGTCTGCGTAGAGAGGGCTTTATTCTAATAAAGGTTTTCCTGGTGCGCAACGTTAGACGTTCACGGCAAACTCTGCTCGATCCGTCGTGGCTTCCGTTGTGGGTAGGATTGGTACAGCTTTTCCTCTTCTGGTGGCGACGTCCTGGGACGCTTCAGTAAGGTCAGCTCCGGAAAAAGAAAAAGCGAACAGAGGGGGAAGCCGGTCAGAAAAGGCTCTGATACATTTTTGCACCGGGGAACCATGGGGTTGTGAGGGTTCACCTGTGAGTTCCTTTATACACTAGTGCTCAGTGACTCTAAGGGTGAGTGAGGGACTGAGGGTCGGAAAGTAGGGTAGGGGAGGTCGGAAAACTGGGAACGGAAAAACGGGAGGAGAGTTACACACACTGTCACACGCTGTGCCCTTTACTCCCGACCCAAGCAGCCCAACGCCGCCGTACCTTGGCTAGCCACACTCCTCCCTCGGGAGTGTGGCACGGCGATTCACCGGGTCGTTGGCCTCCTGGCGCTCCGCTCCCGTCTTTTGCAGGTCCTCTTCCGTCTGCTTGCCCGCCGTCAGCCTCGCGCTTCACCTCCTCATCCTCGCTTCCTTCTTCCTGGGTGTCGACACACCCCCAGTACAGGGCTTCCGCGCCTTTGTCCAAACGGGTACCGCTGACGTCATGCGAGGGCGTGGCCTCGTCCGCATGTAGACTCCAGTTAAAGGCGCCGTCCCTTTCTTCTTCCTCGTCGTTTGAAAGCAGGGGACGGGTGTCCCAGTTAGACTGAAGGGAAGGAGGGGAAGCAGAGTCAGGTTTCCACCAGTCCATCGGGGTGTCCGCTCCCACCCCGTTACAATAACTTTAAACAATATTTAAGAACAATCACTATTTAAGAAAGAACATTACTATTCCTTACCCTAGACTTTAGGGGATACTGTCTAACTGGAGTCAAATGGGTTGGTGTCCTTTGTAGTCACTCTCTGGATGTATAAGGTGAAAGTGTTAGTGTAGAAAAACAAATATACTCATGTTTGTGAATATGATCAGGATTGGGTGGGGGCATTTAAATACCATAGTTTTATCTGACAGTCCCAAAAACGTAGGGCTTGCCTATTTGTTGTAGTTGTGATTTTATTTTAAAACCTGAATTAATGCAATGATCTTTTTTTTCTAGTGTGCAAATCAGCGGCCTTCTCGCAGTGTCAATGTAGGCTCTGGGACAGCCAGAGCTGAATAGTTGGAAATGGTTCACTGCTTTAGCCCTTAGCCATAAAGCTGTGCAATGAAAAGTTCAGTTGTGATTTCTACTGTTTGTGGTACCTCCTCTGGTAGGAGACAAATGGCTGCCCGCGGCATATAGGTGTGGCCGCTGCGGCAGCCTACATCAAACACATACAGTACCAGTCAAAACTTTCTGATATACAGTGGTATGTTATATTTGCAGTAGGGTTCACAGTGTGGCCCCAAAGTCCCGCAATTAGCTAACATTGCTTTCTTTCATTTATATCATTATTCATCATGAGATCTGTCAAGTGAAGAATTCCTTTAACTTGCTTGGTGTCGGAGAAACCTATATCTCTTGTAGGAAATATTCACACACCCATTAAAGTTCTCTGTAAGACTATAGTTTTTTTGTGGTATTGTTGCCCTCCACATATGTGCACCCCATTTGTTAAAAAGACCTTCCTGCTTTTCTGCTATATGATTTGGTGACTGCTCATCTGTATCGAATTGCCAAAAATGCTCGCTCACAGTTGTTCATTCTAGCCAAAGCTGGTTTTTCTCATGGAGCCGAAGGTATACTATTGCACCCTGCCCAACACCAACACACAAACTCACACACATCCCCGGCAGAGGTCTATTTAAAAAGTGTACCTCCACTTGTTGCTTGCTAGTTGCAAGGGCATGGTCGGAAGACTGGAAGGTGGTTTGCCCTCTAGGGAGATGGGAAATGTAGTACCTCTCATTAGGCAAATACCTTGTGAAGGTCAGGGCTTGTATTACCATGTGGTGCTTATGAAAGCTGTTGGTTTTTAGTTGTATAATGTGATTAATTCTTCAGAAAATATCCCAGAGATTTAGGAGTAATGATTGCTGGATGGCTGGATGGCTGGATGGCTGGATGGCTGGATGGCTGAATGAATGAATGAATGGATGAATGGATGGATGGATGGATGGATGGATGGATGGATGGATGGATGGATGGATGGATGAATGAATGGATGAATGAAGCGACTTAGCCTAAGGGCATGAAGGCGCCTAAAGATAGTACAGCTTGGAATTCTCCTAGTGCAAGACTACGGATAGGCCACTACAAAGAGGCACGTTTTTAATGCTTTACGAAAAAGCATAATAGAGGATTGTCCTGCCAATTCAGGGGGAAGAGTGTTCCGCAGCCTCGGAACCAGGGAGGAGAAGGCTCTCCCTCCCCACCTTAGTGATTAAGGCCATTAGTGATATTAACACATCCAGGGGCCATATAAACTTTACGTTGGGGGGGGTGGTGCCTGCCTGATGATGTCATTGTTGCTACAAAGGGTGTTACTGTGCCCTGTAATGGACCTAGCGCGGAAGCTGCAAGGCTGGACAGCATTTAATTGCTCCCCTACATATGTTCCAATGGGACAGAACCAACATGCGTAGTAGGGTATGAGCTGAATCCAAGTAGGAGTCGAATCAACATGAACGTTTTGGAGATTATACGATTAAAAGTTGGATTGATGCCCATGGATATAATTAAGGTTCTTAGACACCCCGATGGGATTTCATCATTAAGTCCCTGTAGATCTGTGCGCAACTTGCAAAGCCAACACTTAAAACAAGCATTTGCAATTCAATAGGTCTCGCAGTTGTGAAAGTTTTGAGCTATTGGCATTGTAAATGGCAATGCCTTGTCTTTACGTGTTGGTTTTTAAAACATAAATAAAAGGCATTGTCATTTACAATGCCAATAGCTTAAACTCTTGCAAATGTGGATCTATTGCATTGCAAATGCTTGTTTTTAAAAAGGCACAGAAGGGAGGCACAGGAAGAGACCGGTTACTTAAAGACACAACAAGAGTCATCTGGGCACAGCAGAGGTGTAACGAAAGCGGAGGTAGCCCACCTGCAAGGTACACAGAGGGGCCCCGCTCCGGATCTAACCCGGAGCTCTAAGGCCCTAGAACTGTGGTGAGGGGACCCCTTTCAGCTCAGGCCCCCTCCCACCCTCGCACACCACGGGTGATGCGGGGCCTGTGTTACACCCCTGGGGCACAGTGGGGCATGCCTGTATTTGCGGTAGCACATTAAATCCAGACCTACTGCCTATGCCAAACAGTGCTCCCTGGTGAAATGAGTGTCTTTTCCGGGAAATGAAGGCGGCCTCCCACTGAAAGCACCGAAGGTCTGCTGAGAAGTGCTCTTATGCTGAAAGCATTGCAGGTCTCCTGAGAAGTGCAGTTACACTCCAACAGAAGGCATGGTAGGGCTGCTGAGAAGTGCCAGTACCCTCCCACTGCAAACATTGCAAGTCTGATTGGAATTGAGTTACCAACCCACTGAGAGAATTGCAGGTTTGCTGTGAAGTGCAGGTACTTCCCACTGAGAGTATTGTAGGCCTGCTGAGGAGTGCAGTTACTCTTTCACTGAGTATTGTAGGTCTGGTCTACTCTCCGGCTGAATGCATCCTCTGTAGGTTTGCTGAGATGTACCATAACTTCCCTCCTAATGAAGTAGTTCTCTCCTTGCAGAAAAGAGTAGATATGTTTCCCGTCTTATTGTTGCACCCGTCTTATTGTTGCACCCTAAAGGAAGGCAACAGTACAGTCTCTTGCAACAAAAAGATTAGCAGAGGACTGATTGTGCGACTCATCCACAGCATTGAGTCTCCCGGGACCTCCAGCACCCCCTATAAGCCATAGGGTTGAAACCTGTGCACAGCTTTCTAACATTTAAATGAAAACTATTTGCACCAGAAACACTGCGCACCAAGAAGCCCGGAATGAATGGGACAGTGATGACTGCGTTACATAACACTATGACGTTCCATTTTATATAGCGCTTACTACATCACTCTGTCCAATCGTCATCTCTTAAAATCAGGCAAAACACTGCACAGAAAGAAGCCAGTGCTTAACATCACACGAGTAATGCAGCTATTAAGCCCCTGTATGGAGAGAGTGGAGTGCTGCATAAATGCCCTATAGTATATCGATTGATAGGTTTTATTTCGGTAAAAAAGAATACCATAAAAGCTTACAGCAATACAATTTACAATAATTATCAATGCAATCTATTTAGACACAATAAATTAAAACAGGAAAACAAATGATAAAACCAGAAATAAATTGACAAGGAAAGCCTTCTAGTACGAATCGACCAAACCCATTTTAAAAATTTTGACACAGCACATACAATCACAGGGGATGTGTCAGTCATTAAAATACGCATTGCCACTATACACTGGCGGGTGCCTAAGAGTCTGCATAAAAGTTTTAACCAGCGAGTCCTTGGTGCAGGATAGTCCGGACACTCAAAGAAGATATGGCTACAGACTCTACTCGAGTGGGACAGGATGCACAAAAGGGGGAAAGTTGATAAGACCGCTTCCAGCGGGCGACTACATCGCCTACTGGTAGAATCCCCACTCGAAACTTAAAATACAAGGTGCGGTCAAAGGGAATGGAGATAATGTCTAAGTAGGATTCATAAGCCACCATATCCTTGATCCTCACAAAAGCTACGGTAGAGATGCAATGGCGTGAGTCTAGATGTAATTTTGCAGAGACCCAGTTCCAATACAACTTTTTAATCGTAGCTTTAGGTGGGGTGGTTTTCGAAGACCATGTATCAGGTAACCCTATCTCCACCAATAAACTTTTGACATCCCTCAACCATTTAATCCTGGACCATCCTGCCATGGCCATAACCTCAGATAGTGCTTCCGCATAGGAAACTAGTTCAGGCACCCGCCATAACCGTGCCCAAAGGAGCAGGGGACGAAGTCGTGCTTGGTCCCTGATAGGTCTGCAACCTAAATCCAGTAGCACTGGCACTGTTGGTGTGCTCTAAGGGAGAGCCATCAGATCTTTCAGGAATTTGTTCTCTGATTTGGCTAGTGGATCCAGGTTGCAGGTACCCCACAGCTCCGCCCCATATAGAGCGGCACTGACCCCTCTGGCTTTGTAAATTTCAACAACTGGGGCAAGGGGTTTGCTAGTTGAGGAGCGTTGTTTCTTAAGTAAGGTGCCTCCTACCCTTTTGTGGCCCAGTAACATTTTATGGATGTGTGAATTCCAGGAAAAGGAATCGTTGAGGCGGATACCCAAGTAGTCAAACTCAGAAACTCTCTCCAATGGCTCGGAATTCAGAGGCTGGAGTCTGCCAAGTTTCTTAGGGGGATTCATAACCAGGAACTTGGTTTTATCGGTGTTAATTACCAGCCCTCTCAGCAGACAGAACTCCTGGAAACTATTCAAAAGGCTCTGGAGACCCATAGGGGACTTTGAAATAAGAAGAGTGCCATCTGCAAAAAGCAGTGTGGGGATCCGTTTACCCGCCAAGGAGGGAACGTCCGAGGGATTTCTAAGCAGATGTTCAACCACGCCGTTTACATAAAGCGAAAACAGGGTGGGCGCTAGGACACATCCCTGTCGGACGCCCCTTCCCACGGGGATCCTTTCTGTTTTTTCACCCTTCGTACCCCAACGCACCTGTGCAAAATTGCCATCGTGTAATTTTACCAAAAGGGAAAGGATGTACATGGGCAGCCCTTAGTCTAGCAATACCTTCCATAACTTCTCCCTGGGAACCAGGTCGAAGGCAGTCTTTAGGTCTATAAAGGCCAAATATAGACTGCCC
The DNA here is from genome assembly GCF_964263255.1 of Lissotriton vulgaris. Taxonomy (NCBI): domain Eukaryota; kingdom Metazoa; phylum Chordata; class Amphibia; order Caudata; family Salamandridae; genus Lissotriton; species Lissotriton vulgaris. The sequence continues at coordinate 598,586 of NW_028253787.1, forward strand.
CCTCCCAGCACCACCACCTTCCAGTGGAGAAGGGTCAATCTGAAGGCTTGCTCGATGGTCCCAGTGCCAGAGCGGAACCCAGCTTGGAGGTTCGACAAGATGTTGTTGTCGTCCATCCACTGGAGCACCCTTCTCAAGATCACCTTCCCTGCCACTTTTTGGGAGGAGTCACTAAGACTTATTGGCCTGTAGTTGGCAGGGCTGTCCCGACACCCCTTCTTGAATATCGGGACAACCTCTGCCCCCTTCCAAGATTCGGGAACGGGCGCACCTTCACTAATGGCATTTAGCAGTGATGATACTAGCTTCCCCCACGTTTGGGACTTGCCCGTAGTAGATCACCCGGTATCCCGTCAGGCCCTGCTGCTTTCAGCGGCACCAGTGTCTTAGTTACTTCCTCCACCAGTAAAGGGAACATACTCTAATCCCGTTAGGCTAAGACCCAATAAAGGAGCAGTCTTGGTAAGTGGTAAGTGGCTCGAGTGTTTCATAGAGGGATGAGAAGTGATTGAACCAGCTCTGGGCAGGGATGCTACAAGTTATCTATGTGCTGACTGGCCTATCCCTACATCTTATAAGGTTCCAGAAGCCTCTAGCATCCCTTTCCAAGCTTGCTTTCCTCAGATCCGCCCAGAATCTGTCCTCCCATTCTCTCCTATTCTCTCTTTGCTGCAAGCACAGTCTGCGAATAGTTTTTGCTTGCCAATCTTATATTGGCCAAGGACTTACTCTTCACAGCGCCAGTCAAGGAGTTTTTCATCTCCCTACATTTTTTTGTGTACCAACCATGTGGGTTCGGCCTGGTTATGCGCTTATCAACACGAGAGGCCTTACTCGGAAGATAGAAAAGTTCACTCAGGGCCTTGGTGGTAGCACCAAAAAGCGCTGAAACTTCCTCAGGGTGTAAGGTTGGTATAGCTAACTTAGACTGAGCAGTAGCCAGGAGTGTTGTAATAGATAGGACTTTCTCTTAGTCGATAATAAGATTACTCCATTTTAGGCGCCTACCGCAATTGGAGGGATGAAGCTCCTGGTGGGCATGCGTCAAAAGGGACATATGTACCCCCGAGTTCACCGTCCAAAAAGGACGAAGAGCAAGGGTGAGCAGGTTGTGGTCACTCTACTGTTGGGATTACCTCCATATCCAACAAATAGCCCCAGGATTTTACGTCGAGAAGGATGTAGTCTATTCTAGACGTATGATCCACCATGTTATAGGTATGAGCTCCAGACGGATCCAGAGACGTCCTACCATTCACTGCCCTAAGGTCGAATTCCAGGTTTAAAGAGTAAAGTATATCATACATCTTAGCCAAATTAAATATGTTTTGGTCATAAGCGTACCGTGAAACACCGGGTGAAATTAAGCCCTTGTATGGAGAGCGCAGCGTGTTGCACAACTGCCCTTTAGCATA